>NC_064920.1:841895075-843099575 GCF_023897955.1 Schistocerca gregaria | reverse complement strand
TGTCTGCACGCGACCAGACCAGAGCAGCTGCCACGAGTCACTCACCTAGCCACTGCTGGTCTGTATGCGGCAGAAGCTAGGTACAAGAGCAACTAAGCGGGGATGCAAGTGCAAACGAACAATTTCAGTGTTCCCAAACGAAGTAGCCGTTACTACAGAAAGTACGAAACACTCAGAAGGACACTTGAATTATATGGACAGGTTGCTTATCCCATAAAAAAATCCAGGCGTAAACTTTCTCTCTCGCTCTCTCATCCCCCCCCCCCCCCGCCCCCCCTCACGCTTTATCTCTCTCTCTTTTTATGTAATTTAAACTCTTCACTACCTTTGTTCAAAAATGGTTCAAATAGCTCGGAGCACTATGGGACTTAACATCTGAGGTCATCAGTCCCCTAGAACTTAGAACTACTTAAACCTAACTAACCTAAGGACAGCACACACATCCATGCCCGATGCAGGATTCGAATTTGCGACCGTAGCGTCGCGCGGTTCCAGACTCAAGTGCCTAGAACCGCTCGGTCACTCCGGCCGGCACTGCGTTTGTGTCTGTCTATCTGTAGTCAGCAAGTTTCTCTCTTTTATTATGTAATTTAAACTCTTCACTGCTGGTGTGTTTGTCCATCTGTTGTCAGTTACATTTTTTTGCAAGTTTTCCAACTTTCTTTTTATTGCGACTGATGTTTTATATTTGATAGCACAGTTTTGAAACGGTACATGCATAGTTTCCATATATCTTACCATAATGCTCGATGGTTAACTCGGCTGGAATTTTTACGAACTGGAGGGCTGGACACATTACTGTTATTTTATTTTTATTTCCGTTTTATTAGCAGACAATATGTTTCAGTAACACCTCTTCATTGGTAATATGTATATCTTCCCTTGCTATTTATCTTTTCACCTGGAGATATATCATTGCCATTATTTGTTGTCAACAAAGTTCAAATGGTTCAAATGGCTCTGAGCACTATGCGACTTAACTTCTGAGGTCATCAGTCGCCTAGAACTTAGAACTAATTAAACCTAACTAACCTAAGGACATCACACACATCTATGCCCGAGGCAGGATTCGAACCTGCGACCGTAGCGGTCGCGCGGTTCCACACTGTAGCTCCTAGAATCGTACGGCTACTCCGGCCGGCTGTCTACACAATGTTCCGTTTGAGCTAGAGCAATTTACATGGTTATTACTAACATGTTCTTTACATACATGTCCCGCTACCTTCCTTGCTGGCAAGTATTTTACAATTGGCACAATACCGTGTCTCATTACTATCGAGGGTACGACTTGCCTTCGAGGGGCTTCACTTTTTTCCGCATGAGCGCCAGGACAGTATTTCCATGCAATGCATGCTTTCCTGTGGGCTGGGCTGCTCCGCGTACGTTCTCTTAGTGCTATTTGAGCAAGCGCTATTTATTTTTGAGGGTTCTTAGATTGGGTTTGAAATTTCTCGTGGGGAAATTCTTTCATAATTTGATTAGGTTCTAAGTATCAAGTTTTTGATGGTTGCGTTTTTACGCTATGTTAAGCATGAGGATAGGGGACATCTATGTTTTACTGAGGACCGGCTTCCATGACTAAAACATCTATGGTCTTTCTTTTGTTATGATTTTGTAAATAAAAATCTTGTCTGAGTTAACCTTAAACTGATTGTCAAAAGCTTTTTCCAAAGCACAAAGGAATTAAAGACATTAGCTGCCAGTAAGATTGTATCAGTGGACCAGTCGAAAGCCGGCCGGAGTGGTCGAGCGGTTCTAGGCACTACAGTCTGCAACAGCGCGACGGCTCCGATCGCAGGTTCGAATCCTGCCTCTGGCATGGATGTGTGTGATGTCGTTAGGTTAGTTAAGTTTAAGTTGTTCTAAGTTCCAGGGGACTGATGACCTCAGCAGTTAAGTCCCATAGTGCTCAGAGCCATTTGAACCATTTTTGAACCAGTCAAAAATTTGTGCCAGACCTGCATATCTTATCCGGGCCTCCTACTTACTTGGCGGATGCGCTGACCGCTACACCATCCGGACACAGTGGACACTACAATAGGAATCACTACCCTATCATGCTTTCCGTGAGACTCAAATTCTTAAATTATGCCACGAACTACCGGCGTGGTGCCCCTGCTCAATAGCCTCTATATTCGCATCATCCCATCGATTCCCGTAAGAGTTCGAACTGGTGTGCATCTGCACTGAAGGAACCATACGCTATTGCACCTTTCTTCTATGTTTGTGGTGTCTATTCTTCCGATCACATTCGCAAGAGCAGACATCACATACACTCATAAGGCAAAACATTATGACCACCGCCCACCGCAACGTTGGATGCCTGTTGTTGGTGTTGCGGGCACGTGACGCGAGAACAAAAGTATGTAAGCGGAGCAGACACGGACGGGGGATCACCCTTGCGAAAATATGGGCAGAAGATGGGGAAATATATTGAGAAAGCGCCTTTGACAAGGGGCAGATTATTATTAAGCAGAGCCTGTGAACGCGTATATCGAAAAAGGCTAAGCTGGTCGAGTGCTCACGTGCTACAGCCGCGACCATCTACGGAAAGAGGTAGAAGGACAGTGAAACCACCATTAAGCCTTAAATGGCTGGACGTCCACGACTCTTCACAGAACGTGGGGTTCTGAGGCTTGTCTGCTTTGAAAAATAGGATAGATGGTGATCAGTGACAGCAGACCACTCCCACGTGTTCACATGTTGACCCAATGACATCGTCAATTACGATTGCAGTGGGCAGGGGACCATCGAGACTCGACCGTCGATCAATGGAAACGTGTCGACTCATCGGATGAAATATATTTTTGCTGCACAAGGTCGGTGGTTGTCCCCACGAACGCCATCATCGAGATGAACGGCGGTTCGAAACTTGCAGCGCGCCACGGACTGTTGCTGGTGGGAGCATTGTTACGCTATAGGAGACATTCTCCTGCGCTTGCATGGGACCTGTGGTAGTAGCTGACAGCTGCGAATCACATGCATCCCATCATGCTTGATGTCTTCCCTGGCGTCGATGTCATCTTTCAGCGGTATAGCTGTCCGCGTCTCGAAACTACAGTGGTCTGAGGAGTATTATATTGGACTCACGCTGATGTCTCGGCGACCAAATTCGACTGATATAAGCGATAAAATACAGAAAGCAAAAGGCTATTTAAAACTTGTACAGAAACCAGACGGCAGAGCCAAGAGGCATGAAAAGAAAGCAGAGGTTGAGGAAGGAGTGACACAGGCTTGAAAGGGAGTTGTAAGATAAATATCAACAAAAGCAAGACAAGGATAACGGAATTTAGAGTAATTATAACAAGTAATGTTGAGGGAATGAGATTAAGAAACGAGACTCCAGAAGTAGTAGAACGGCGTTGGTACTTGGACAGCAAAATAAATGATAATAGCCGAAGTAGAGAGGATATAAAATGTAGACTGACCATGGCAAGAAAAGGGTTTCTGAAGAAAATATATTTGTTAACATCGAGTATAGATTTAAGTGTTAGGAAGTCTTTTGTAAAAGTATTTGTATGAGTGTAGCCATGTATGCAAGTGAAACATGGACGATGAACAGTTTAGACAAGGAAAGTATAGAACCTTTAAAAATGAGGTGCTCCAGATGAATTCTGAAGATTGGATGGGTAGGTCATGTAACTAATAAGGACGTACTGAATAGAATTGGGAGAGAAAAGAAATTTGTGGCACAACCTGACTATAAGAAAGAATCATTCGGTAGCACACATTCTGAGACATCATGGGAATACCAGTTTAGTACTGGAGGGAAGTATCTAAGTATCTAGTGGAGGAGAGCGAGAGAGGGTTCAAATCGTAGAGGGAGACCAAGAGAGGAATACAGTAAGCAAATTCTGAAGTATGTAAGTTGCAGTATCATTCAGAGATGAAGAGACTTTAACAGGAGAGAATGGAACAGAAGCCTGCATCATACCAGCCTACGGACTGAAGATCACGAAAATAAGCCAATATGAGTTGATGTGGCAGCAAGTCAAATGGTTTCCGGAAGTCAAGAAGTATTGTATCCACACTGTACCACACAAGCGGCTCGTAGGGAAATTGCAAGCTTATAGAATATCGGCTCAGTTCTGTGACTGGATCTCTGATTTCCTGTCAGAGACGTCAGAGTTCGTTGTAATTGACGGAAAGTCATCGAGTAAAACAGAAGTGATTTCTGGCGTTCCCCAAGGAAGTGTTATAGGCCCTTTGCTGTTCCTTGTCTATATAAACGATTTGGGAGACAATCTGAGCAGCCGTATTCGGTTGTTTGCTGATGACGCTGTCGTTTATCGACTAATAAAGTCATCAGAAGATCAAAACAAATTGCAAAACGATTTAGAAAAGATATCTGAATGGTGCGAAAACTGGCAGTTGACCCCAAATAAAGAAAAGTGTGAGGTCATTCACATGAGTGCTAAAACGAACTCGTTAAACTTCGGTTACACGATAAATCAGTCTAATCTAAAAGCCGTGAATTCAACTAAACACCTAGGTATTACAATTACGAACAACTTAAATTGGAAGGAACACATAGAAAATGTTGCGGCGAAGGCAAACCAAACACTGCGTTTTATTGGCAGGATACTAAGAAAATGTAACAGACCTACTAAGGAGACTGCCTATTTTATGCATGTCCATCCTCTTTTAGAATACTGCTGCGCGGTGTGGGATCATCACCAGATAGGACTGACGGAGTACATCGAAAAAATTCAAAGAAAGGCAGCACATTTTACTATCGCGAAATATGGGAGAGAGTGCCACAGAAATGATAGGGATTTGGGCCGGACATCGTTAAAAGAAAGGCGTTTTTCATTGCGACGGAATCTTCTCAGGAAATTCCAATCACCAACTTTCTCCCCCGAATACGAAAATATTTTGTTGACGCCGACCTGCATAGGGAGGGACGATCACCACGATAAAATAAGGGAAATCAGAGCTCACACTGAAAGATATATGTGTTCATTCTTTCCGCGCTATGCGAGATTGGAATAATAGAGAATTGTGAAGATGTTTCGATGAACCCTCTGCCAGGCACTTAAATGTGATTTGCAAAGTATCCATGTAGATGTAGATATATCTTATTGCCTTGGTACATGGTGCATGATGTGAGAAATGCATGAGTTGCAACTGCATAAATAAATCTGAATACAGTGTGAAGTATGTAATAATTCTTATCTGTAAACAGCAAAGATTGTTTTAAAAGCAAGAGATAGCCTTATCTATATGTCGCAAAAGGTCTACTGTGTAAGACGTATCGTAAAACCATTAAGCCGGAGCTTAATCGATATTACCAGCGGAATCCAACCCCTTTTTTATCGCAGTACGACTGAAAACATAAAATGCTGAAGATAAAAAAAGAATGTTACTTGGGTTGGAATTCGCCCGCGACAGAATTTTATGACAGGAAATGTGCGCAGTAATGTAATACAGAAATGCTATCCGTTACGTGCACTAACACTGACATACAGCAGACATGGTGCAGTGGTGTGCGCCGCCCAAATTGTTTTCGATTACCGCTGTCGGCTCCACTGTGTTGTCGGTCACGTAAAAAAAGAGCTGTGTGTGTGTGTGTGTGATGCGGGTCAGCAGAGCGCGACGAATTGGCGGCGGCTTCCGCCCCCAGTGGCGCCGCCCCGGGCCTGCTGTGTGGCGGCTGTGTTCGTGGGTGGGTGGGTGCTACCGCCGCTCCACAGCCGACCGGGCTCGACACAGGGTGGCTCGTTACACGCTACGGTTCACTTTCTCAAATATCGCCCTAGTTTCACGAAAAAGCTATCTGGCTTCAGCGTGGGGTTCAACATCCCGTTACCTAAGTTAACTCGCGTGTTGTGCTTTGAATGCGATGCTGAAATTGATAAATACTGGTTCCTACTTACTGTTAATGATGAAGATGCTGTAGTCTGTTTAGAAATACTTGACAGCTAACGTCTGTCACTTGCCGCTACGGTGTTGCCACATCGGCCGCCGGCTACCGCTCGGTTACAGGAGACATACAAACGTGGCTGGTCATTTCACAAACGTTGTCAATGAGTAACGCGGAGCAATATTGGAAGCGGCCGCCGCGAGGTATGACGGGAAAGCGAGAAGCTCTGCTGATTTTAAGTGACCAATGACTAAGAGGTGGGACAATAAAGTAATGAGACTGATTTTCTTTGCAAGATGTGGCAACCCTGCAGGCTTGCGTAGGCACAATAACTTTGACCTTAAAACTTCCTGGCAGATTAAAACTGTGTGCCGGACCGAGACTTGAACTCGGGACCTCGGGCACTTGCCCACGAAAGGCAAAGGTCCCGAGTTCGAGTCTCGGTCCGGCACACAGATTTAATCTGCCAGGAAGTTTCATATCAGCGCACACTCCGCTGCAGAGTGAAAATCTCATTCTGGAAAAATCCCCTAGGCTGTGGCTAAGCCATGTCTCCGCAGTATCCTTTGTTTCAGGAGTGCTGGTTCTGCATGGTTCGCAGGAGAGCTTCTGTAAAGTTTGGAAGGTAGGAGGCGAGGTACTGGCAGAAGTAAAGCTGTGAGTACCGGACGTGAGTCGTGCTTCGGTAGTTCAGATGGTAGAGCACGTGCCCGCGGAAGGCAAAGGTCCCGAGTTCGAGTCTCGGTCCGGCACACAGTTTAAATCTGCCAGGAAGTTTCATATCAGCGCACACTCCGCTGCAGAGTGAAAATCTCATTCTGGAAAAATCCCCTAGGCTGTGGCTAAGCCATGTCTCCGCAGTATCCTTTGTTTCAGGAGTGCTGGTTCTGCATGGTTCGCAGGAGAGCTTCTGTAAAGTTTGGAAGGTAGGAGGCGAGGTACTGGCAGAAGTATGTGAGGACGGGGCGTGAGTCATGCTTGGGTAGCTCAGTTGGTAGAGCACTTGCCCGCGAAAGGCAAAGGTCCCGAGTTCGAGTCTCGGTCCAGCACACAGTCTTAATCTGTCAGGAAGTTTCACATCAGCGCACACTTCGCTGTTAAGTGAAAATCTCATCTTTGCCCTTGGTCTATAAGTTTCTTCTAGTCCAAGCGGCACATAGATCCAGGTGCTCAGTAGTGAATTGTGCTGTATTAAGTTAACACGTGTTTGTGTCTCCGTCGCGGAAATGGAACCGCATAATGCTGCGCTCCAATATGCCATTTCTTTTTGCGTTAAATTGGGTGAAAACTGGACGACAACTTACGGTAAGCTTCAGAAGGCCTTTGGAGAGGAGGTTATGTCAAGAGCTCAAGTTTTTCGTTGGTACGAAATGTTGAATGAAGGCAGAATGAATGTTGAAGACGAAGACCGCAGTGGAAAACTATCAACCTCACGGACAGATGTCAACTTGTTCATAAAGAGTGGGTGCTCCTGGACAAACAGTTAACCAATATTACTACAAAGAAATTTCAGAAAGACTTCGTAAAAAGAGTTCTTCGTGTCCGAACCAACATTGCTGATAATTGGCTTCTGCATCACGATAATGCGCCATCCCATACTGCTCTGTCAGTACAGAAATTTTTAACCTCAAAACACATTTCAGTACTACCACAGCCACCTTATTCACCAGATATCTCTCCGCGCGATTTTTGTCTATTTCCAAGAGTCAAAACGGCGGTCAAGTGACACCATTTTCAACCAACACAAGATGTCCAAAGAGCTGTGACGAAGGTCTTTGAGGATATTACAAAATCTGAGTTCCAGACAAGTTACCATCAATGCCAGAAGAGCTGGAAAAAGTGTGTGCAATCAGAAGGGAACTACTTTGAAGTAGACAACACTAAACTTGACTAAAACGAAAGAACATTTTTTTTCACATCAGTTTCATTACTTTGTCGCACCTCTTACACTGCAGCGGACGGCGCATTATGTAGTCCTGAATTTAAACTCATGTCTTACCCTAACCACAACCTCGTTATGTGCAATTCATACGAAAAAAACGGCGGTAAACAATCTGCGGCGGAACTAAAATCGCCATCGCTTTGTTCGCGGCGATTAAAGCTCACCTCTAAGAGCAAACTCAAAACAGAAAAATTTCACTTCAACGTAATTTCTCGCTCTCATCGGTTACCTGAAACTATCCTTGTACTAGCAGTACTGACTGCCACGTTACCAACCAATGAGTAGTGCTGGTTGGAACAAGATTGCAGATTGTGGGCGACACAGGCAGATTTCAAAAGAAAAAAAGAATGATTGGAAGAAACATAAGAGTAAATAAAACAATAAATGCGATGATGAGAATGGCACGACAAAGTATTAGAAATAAAAAAATATTACATTTAAAACAATTTATGTACTAAAGGTACTGAAGTCCTTTGATTAGATTTAGAAATTAAAAAATCACCCTATTTGATTTGAATTGAATTACGACCTTTTACACATGAGGTACTTATAACCACTGCGCTACAGCCATTCACTCGATTTGTCTTTTATATTTATGAGTGTCGTGACCCAGTTGCAACGATGAACTGCAGCCTTCAGAAATTCGACTTTGCGCAATGTCGAGCGAAGCTTAGCTAATGTAAGCCGATCTCTGTGATTCCAGATTCCAGACGAAAAAAGAATGTTAGGTAGAAAAGTAAGAGCAAATAAAAAAGTCTACATGATGATGAAAATGACTTGGAAAAGAATTAACATAAAAGCTTACATTTAAACCAATTCATTGAATAAAACTGATATTTGCACTCTTTTTTATTCAATTTGGAAAAACCAAAAAATTCCTGGCAGTTGACGAAATTTGAATCTACGGCCTTCAGCGTGGCAGGTTCTTAAACTATCCATTGCACTACATTACAATAGTGAATGAGAATGTTGTATGTTTGACTGTGATCACGCAGTCATGATGGTGAATTGCAACAGTCAAAAACTCGGCTTCAGGCATTGTGCGAGGCTCATCTAATGTAGGCCGATCTCTGTGGTTACGACAACTGCACATGTGACGCTGAATCGCGTCTCGTGCGGAAGTATCCAATAGTGTTAGTGCTGCGTATGAATCTGAGTGTTTCATTCGAATCGTTATGTGTGTGTCGTTTGTGGTATGGCTATCATGTGTGATGAAATAGGAAAGAAAAAGGGCCAGACCCATGATCCGGGAGCCAGACACATCAAGAAAAAATGACGGACAGGGAATTAGAAGTGAACTCTCCAAAGGTTGTGGCAGTTTGAGAACGGCGAACGGTTCGAGCGTGACGTTGTGAGCTCTGGTTGGTGGACACTAACTCCAACGCGTAAAGTGTCAACTATCAAGTAATTTTAATCAGACTATAGTTCTTAAGCCTTATATGGCACCACTGGTGGGCCGCAAGTTTCCGTTTGCCAACTTCAATTGCAGGATGTATCATAATTAACAGTAAAACTGGTGCAGGTGAAGGCAATGACTTGCCAGCAAATAGGCACCCGCGAACGAACCGTTTGGGCGGTAACTGGGAATGTGTGGTTACTAGCAGTCAAGGGATCCAGTGTGAAATATTTTAACTAGACAGTACAAATGAATTTGAAGTGTCAACTTTTCCATGAAGCCCACATATAACTGTGCTCAAATTCCGGCAAGGCGCCTTTTTGAGGCGCAGTCTAACGTATACAGTCACTACTCTGCTGCTTCTTTCTGTTATGCAATGCGATAACAGCGCTCCAAGTGGACAGAGAGCTGCATTTCTGAATGCGATAGCATATGAGTGCGAATAGGGTAATTTATACTGATTTGTAACATAGTTTTCACGACAGAAAGCGTATACAATGCCATAAAAATAGGGAGTTTTTTTCTGTAGACTTCCAAGCAAAGCAGTGAATTTGGAACGCAGGAAAGTTGTATGGGCTGCAATGTCTACATTATTTTACGTACCAAATAAGCCATCACAATCGTAGCTGAAGGGAAAACAACGCTGACACGATCGTAAAACGTCAAAAGTTACAAAACTGTTTCCACACGCATAAAAAACAGTTCTACAGTTGTAGCTACATCTGAGCCGCAACCGGCAAGAATCTTCAAAGCATCCGCATTATAAAAAAATGGCTGCTTTTATGTTTATTTCACAATCATTCGCGTATCTTGATAACTGATTAAAGCTTGGAATGCAAGACTATAATAACTATTTCGTTAATTAATTAGAAAAATAATTTAAAACAAACGTTAATCTTACCACTCGGTTTCCTCGCCGCTAAGGGCGCTAGTGTTGTTGCAACTGCCAGACGATAACAAATTTCACAGCAGTGAGGGTCGCGACTGTGAATGCTAGACTGTGGTTACGGAGAGTAATACATGCACAATCAGGCACCGGATCATTTTGATGCTGATGTAAGACGACACCCGACGTGTCAGTATAGAGCAAGACGGACAGGCCGAACAGGGCCTGTACGCTGGACTCCAACATCACACGACCTCAGTCCTTTGGATTTATCTGTGTGGTTTCATCTCAGTGGTGAGGTGTACAAACCTCTTGCTGATACTTTAGAAAAACTGAAGCAGCGAACTGCAGTGTCTGTCAAGATTTACGAGAACATACGGGCGTGTTTGAAAGAATTCGTAGCTCACTCTAGAGACGACTGTATTATTGCAAGCAAATACAGGATCGAAGCATGGAAACCTGCTGTGGAAGGTAGAGGTTTATGGTGAATTGTAACGTATTACGTGCTGAGTCAGCACAGATGAAATTAGAGACTAATTAGGTGGAGATTTGACGGAAAGTTTACATTTCAAATATGTTTGTACTGACTCTTTACGACGAACCTGCACCTACCCATGAACATTGTCTCAGCAGATCATCTGTAGGGAAGCCGAGCGAAACCTACTGCACTTCGACGTGAACCAGGCTGCAATTAAAGTCACTAATCTACGTTTCGTGGGAAAGTTTCCACAGGAAATGAAAAGTTGGAAATACTTGTCCTCATTTATATTCTGAAACTTAGGTGAACACGTATCACTGCCAAGTCCGTGCTGGTCTTAATACAGTCACTCACAATCCCTTTCACTCACGTTAGCAAGTTTCTGGCGTTGCACTTCCCGAAAACGTAATAGCTACAGAAATACGGATTGTTTTTGATTGAGAATGCTCGACAAATATTAAGTCTGTCGGTACCTAATACAGTCACAGTTTTTAGACACCAACCTGCTCAATACGGCACGTGGAATTTATGTCTTTTCTCGTCACAAAATTCACTTAAAAATTCCGAAATTTCTACACACCCATCGGTATAATTATGCCGTCACTTTACAATACTTTTGATGTATGAAACACTGCTAGATCCGGCAACGTATCGTTTCCATCGGAACTACTACTACACACGTCCGAACTGTTTCCTGGCTAGGCTCCGACTCCTCTCTAGAGTACTCTCTCTTCTCTACCACCATGACTGGGTGTTGTGTGATGTCCTTAGGTTAGTTAGGTTTAAGTAGTTCTAAGTTCTAGGGGACTGATGACCATAGCTGTTAAGTCCCATATTGCTCAGAGCCATTTGAACAATTTTTTTCTCTACCAGGAGAGAAAGGCGCGCGAAGAATATTGCTTTACCATTGGTCAGTTTACTCAATAGCCAATAGTAAAACAACATTCTCCCACGTCAGTCCGCGATTTTCATCAATAACCAATCGCAAAATAGTAACTCTAAGGACTGCACTTTTTACCGACGTAATTATCTAATATGCTGAAGTTTTGTTTATGCATAAAGTTATTTGCTATTGTTATTTATACCTGAATTAACTTTCCCTTTACCATAAACTTACTTTACAAATCTGTTCTACAAAAATCCCCTTTGTCCACATCCATACTTTTTCAAAATGTTCCCACACTAAATCGCACTACATAACTCATTAAAAAATTATCTTCATATTAACCTTAAACCACACTCACGCATCATTCATACTGCGAAAACACATTTATGACATTTTACATACACAAAAAGATATAATAACACTTTAAGAAAATACTACAACAGTTTATGAAAATCATTCTATTACTTTAGTGCACTCTAGTGGACAGAATAGAAACTAAATCACAGTCCCCTATATAATATCATCCTCTATCGGCTGATGCATAAACTACGTGCGCGTCCAGTTTCGCGTCACCATTTGTCACTATCCACCTCTGAGACACATGTCCCACTTAACCGCCTCCAATGCAGGATCGCTATACGGCGCTACGCCTCAACTCTTAGGGTCATTCAAAAAGAAACGAGCTACAGGCTATAAAACGAAAACAGCTGAAGGGATGGTAATGTATTCACCTACGAAAGAAGGAGTGGTCCCTGTAAGTGCTCTGAGGTCCCAAACGCGCCGCTAGAAGGACGTGAGCGAACACCCACATGGCGACAAAGCGAGGACGCGCACACGTCCACTGTACTCATTAACTCTGAAAACAGAGAAATGGAGGCACCAAAAGAACAGCAAAAGCGTGTAATGCGTTTACTAACTGCGGAAGGAGTACAGGGGACGGAAATTCAGCGAAGATTTGGACAGGTGTAGAAAGCGCCGTAACTGTCCGTTGCAATTCCGACCTCTGGGGTAACGAGTGCCACCGCAACGGGCCGTTCTTCAATAATGAGGACATCCGCCTGCTGCACAATGGTACCGGTAGTGAGGTGTGGAGTTCCAGAGCGTGCGCCATCTACCAGCGACGTAAGTCCTGAATCGCTTGTACCACACCTTGGCCCTGAGAATGGACATATAGTACTTTTCGTAGAATTGTGCCATCCTTTGATAAATTTCAGTTCCCCGCACTCCTTCCTCTGGGGAGCTCGCCCACGTCCCTCCAGCTGGTATGTCTGTTGCATCAACCATAAAGGTCATTTACCTGTGAAACTCTGGATTTGTGTACAACCGATATTTTAATCTATCGACTGCAGAAGCACAAGTCGATGAAGCATCTAACGGAAAGCTATAACCAGCAGGTTCACAAGAGTCATAAATGAGGTACTATAGCGCAGGAAGCAAACCATTTGCTTTCCACGATGTCCGGGGTACGGAACAGACACATCTACACATCTCAGTATTTTAAAATCTACATACATACTCCGCAGTCCACCATACGGTGCGTGGCGGAGGTTACCTCGTACCACAACTAGCATATACTCTCCCTGTTCCACTCCCAAACAGAACGAGGGAAAACTGACTGCCTATATACCTCTGTACGAGTCGTAAACTCTCTTACCTTATCTTTGTGGTCTTAGCGCGAAATATAAGTTGGCGGCAGTAAAATTGTACTGCACTCAGCCTCAAATGCTGGTTCTCTAAATTTCCTCAGTAGCGATTCACGAAAAGAACGCCTCCTTTCCTCTAGAGACTCCTAGCCGAGTTCCTGAAGCATTTCCGTAACACTCGCGTGACGATCCAACCTGCCAGTAACAAATCTAGCAGCCCGCCTCTGAATTGCTTCTATGCCCTCCCTCAATCCGATCTGATAGGGATCTCAAACGCTCGAGCAGTACTCCAGAATAGGTCGTATTAGTGTTTTACAAGCGGTCTCCTTTACAGATGAACCACGTCTTCCCAAAATTCTACCAATGAACCTAAGACGACTATCCGCCTTCCCCACAACTGTCATTACATGCTTGTCCCACTTCATATCGCTCTGCAATGTTGCGCCCAAATATTTAATCTACGTGACTGCGTCAAGCGCTACACTACTAATGGATTATTCGAACATTACGGGATTCTTTTTCCCATTCATCTGCATTAATTTACATTTATCTATATTTAGAGTTAGCTGCCATTCCGTACACCAATCACAAATCCTGTCCAAGTCATCTTGTATCCTCCTACAGTCACTCAACGACGACACCTTCCCGTACACCACAGTATCATCAGCAAACAGCCGCACATTGCTGTCCACCCTATCAAAAAGATCATTTATGCAGATAGAAAACAACAGCAGACCTATCACACTTCCCTGGGGCACTCCGGATGATACCCTCACCTCTGATGAACACTCACCATCGAGGACAACGTACTGAGTTCTATTACTTAAGAAGTCAAATAATTTCCATTAGGTCGCTTTCCTTGTTAGAAATACTATCACTAATACCTTTGCGTACCAATTAAAATTACTCACGAGCAAGCGTTTTGTGACATGTCGAGACACATATAATTAAGACTTTCTGTTAAGTGTAAGTCACGTAATGACCACAGTGTTCAGTTGGGGTAAAAAGGATCATCCAGGAGTGAACCGACAGTCATTCATCCCGCGAAGGGAACCACAAGGACAAGAGAGACAGAGAGAAGCGAGAGGTAGGAGAGGTAGGAGATCGTATTGCCGGTTGACTGTGCCTGGTCCATTACACGACACACGGTGGCTTTCAGAGTACAGATAGAGATGACGTACAGCTGTTCAGCTTTGTGCCTGACTCGGACAGCTATTGGCCGACCAGAGCGTACAGGTCAGGGCGTAGTGCCTACACCTGGCGTGTTGTCTATTGCTTCAGTGCGGACGCGCCGGAAATTGGCGCCTCCGCTGCCGCTGCCGGCTGCGCCTCCGCCCTGTGGCGGCGCCACGCTGGCGCCTCCGTTGCCATGTCAACCGCCCTCCCAACACACCCTGCCAGCCCTCATTTCCCCAGCTTAATGGGCGCGGCGCGATTTCCATCAGCGGCCAGCCTCCAGCTCCGAGCCTAACGGTGGCCGCTCCACAGCTGACAGCGCTTTCCGAGAACAGCTACAAGACGACTCTTTGGATAGCGTGTAGTGGGCTTTCAGACACTCGGGGAGGTCACACGAAGCACGAAGTAAGTGCCAGATCACTTGTTTTAGATTCGGTGAAGTAAGGACTACATCACAGGCTCCAATTCAGGATTCTGTTCTCGGAGTGGGTGAGCGGGAAAATTCACAGACTTTTACTTTCTTTCTGTTGTCCTCCTCACCCCTCCCCTCCCCTCAAAAATGTCCAAATGTGTGTGAAATCTTATGAGACTTGACTGCTAAGGTCATCAGTCCCTAAGCTGACACACTTCTCAACCTAAATTATCCTAAGGACAAACAAACACACCCATGCCCGAGAGAGGACTCGAACCTCCGCCGGGACCACATCAATGCTCAGTGCAGGGCTTTTGTTTTCCTTCTCCTTTGAAGGTGGGGTGGTTTTGTGACACCTGTGACGCCTCCTCACTCTGGAATTCCAGTATTTCTTTGCTTATGGGATATGTTGATAACAATTTCATCCTTACGTGAACCTATTTCCAATTCACAAAAAAAAACCGTTGCTAAAGATGAAGAGAGATGTGAGGGCATTAAGGCTGTCGTGCGTGTGTGACGTTACTGAAACTCTTTAAATGGAGTTTGCAGCTCAGCATGCCCAAAGGGCTTCCATGTGCAGCTTACTGGCATCTTTCAGTCTTTGAGAAAAGACGAATTATTGATATGAGGGATATGCGAGAATCATACCGATAGAGCTGACGGATAATTGGCTGTACTGAAATGTCGACACAACAAGTAATACCGAGACAACGACGTGGCAGCAAGAGTAGGCACAGAGCCAGAAGAACTACTCTACGAAAACATCACATGACTGTTCGACCGGTTCTGAATAATACACAGATGACAACGGCCGCAATCCTCGTAGAGAGTCACCATGGACTGCCTGGAACAGATTACTGGAATCCAAGTTGAGATGTCAGGCTGACATGCGTCGTTTTACTCTCTAGAAAGAAGCCCGTGACTGATACAATGTCTTAACAGCTTTATTGGCAATCACAATTGTCTATCCACTGCTAACAGGTTTCGACGATAGTTGGTCATCTTCAGACTTAATAAGTAGCAAGTTGCAACATCTTGTGCACCCCAGAATCATGCGTTCTATCACTTGTGACAGAAGTGATTATGTTTGACAGTTAAATTTCTAAAACATTTTTCTCCAAAAAACTATCAAAGCAGCTGTAGTCTCTATCTCTTATTTTTGAGAAATTAATTGAACATGTTATTGTACACAAAAATGAAGATTTATTCACCAAATGCAAACACTGTAGCAGTTAAACCTACTACACTTTACAGGACTTTTAGAACTTAACCCCCTTAGTAAATTCCAGTCTTTAGTGATGAAACTGTCTCGGAATTCACGTAAAACTGTTTAGAGCAAAAGGAGGAAGGAAGATTAGGATTAAACGTTCCGCCAACGACAGCCATTAGAGACGGAGCATAAGCTCGTAATGGGAAAGGAAATTAGCTGTTATCTTTTCGAAGGAAACATCCCAAAAACCTCTTAAACGATTTGCGGAAACGACGGGAAGAGTTTACTTTCCCTTCAATAAAAACAATTGTGAACGATTGCTTTTCCACGTAGTATTGGACATAGAGTTTTATAAAACTTTAGTGACTTGGCTTTTGATAAAGGCTTTTACTCTTGGATTCGTTGTTGCAAAGGCCACTGGTTGACTGGTTACTTCTACTTCTGAAATATCGGTTAAAAGCACAGCATTTAAGTTCAGTGAGATTACCAACCGATACGTCAACAAAAGAATCCCAATCGCTTGGGAAGAGTGAGTGACAAGAGAGAGAGAGAGAGAGAGAGAGAGAGAGAGAGAGAGAGAGAGACTTCATGAACGGTAACTTGCTTCAATTGTACACAATAAGGTAGCATCTTCAGATTATAATATCAGTGTCACAATCAGAATTCGTCAACCCATACAAATACCTGGTATAAAAAAAATGCAGAGCTATGGAATGAAACGATCACCTAGCCTCAGTTGTAGGTACAGTAGGTGGCAGACTTCGATTAATTGGTACCATACCAGAAAAATACGATTCTAGAAAGGAGATTACTTAAAAAACAGAAGCACGGGTCATTGGCAATACTGCTCACGTGTGTATGGGTCCCGTACCGATTAGGACTGTCAGTGTGTACTGGAAGTATACAAAGAAGGACAGCGCGAATGGGAAGGAACCTATGCCATTCATTTCATAGTAGTCTGAAGAATATAGACGTGGACTCATTTGTAGACTTAGAAAATAGGCGCTAGATTTACCTGCTTGCAAGCTAGCCACCAGACTGCACACAAAACATAAGCTGTTACCTTAGCCACTAGACTGCACAAAAAACATAAGCTGTTACCTAGCTGACACTAACAAAGGTTTCAAAATGAGATGGGAAAATATTGCACTGTAAGATTTAACGTTTAACCAAGCTTCACACTTATAGGGGAAAAACAAATGGAAGTGAATAAAATATTGCTCTAGAAGTTTCTGAAATGGCGCAGTAGGGCTGGGTTTTCATTCGCTACTTACACCACATCGTGCGTGCTGTTCGTATCCAGTTTTTTCGAATCCATGGAAACTGCACGAAAGTAATGTAAATTTATGTTCCTGACAGGATTTTACATCCAAAACTTATCATTGTTACGAGGCAAGTAGATGAAGCAAACGGAATTTCTTGAGGAGGAAAGTAGAAGCAGTTTCATTGTGACGACGTAGTGAACGCAGTCAACCGCGTATTATGCGGAGAGAGACCACGCGGAACAATTTATTGTCCACGGTCGCGGCTCGTTGTTTGCGACTTCCTGAGTTGCTATTTTGTCGCTGCAGGGAGTGTCGGAACGGGACTGAACGGTAAAGAGGGCGGTGACGCATGATTTTGGACGGGGTGACCGCTAGCAGTCGCTGAGCGTGAAGCCGAACGCCAGGTATCTGTCAATGTCTGGCGGGATGGTAGCCGCGCCTTCCCACCGAAACAATGGCGGTGAAGCTCGGTTAACGAAGCACAGCCTGGAGCGCACCTCAGCGCCACAGCCAGAAGTCTTCATCTCTCTCAATTCCTTGCTTACAGTGTGAATTTTCCGCAACGACAGAATATTTTTTGTTTCAGTTGTTGCGGCTCACAGCAGTAGCTGCCTATTACCAGGTACTGTACAAACGCACTGTAACCCCTCGAAGAAAATGTCAGGATAGACCATATACCTTGCAATATCGTCATCATTAAGATTAAGCATCAAGTGAGAGACGTGTTTGACCTGTATGTGAGATATCACCTGTCCGTCTGTTCTGTGTCTGTTAGTCCCTGTTACGAACTGCTACGGGATATTTTTAGGTCTGCTCCAAAGTAATATTGTTCAATAGGCATCTTGTCAACGACACGTTACCTCAAAAGGCAAGGCACGGAAGAATCGGTACAGCATGTTGCGAGAAAGGCTTTGACGTTATATCGTTGTCGTGTTTACATACAGCGCTAGATAAAAGTGCGTGGTTTTGTGCTCTACAGATCCGCAGACGTGGCAAGCACTGAGGATCCGCTGTAGCCGTATGCTCTGACTTCCGAGGCACGCCACATAATTAGCAGCACCCATTTCACTATTTATTTTTTATTTTTTATTTATTGATTTATTATGTATGGAAGTGAAACATGGACGATAAATAGTTTAGTCAAGAAGAGAATAGAAGCCTTCGAAATGTGGTGCTACAGAAGATTAGATGGGTAGATCACATAACTAATGAGGAGGTATTGAATAGAATTGGGGAGAAGAGGAGCTTGTGGCACAACTTGACTAGGAGAAGGGATCGGTTGGTAGGACATGTCCTGAGACATCGAGGGATTACCAATTTAGTATTGGAGGGCAGCGTGGAGGGTAAAAATCGTAGAGTGAGACCAAGAGATGAATACACTAAGCAGATTCAGAAGGATGTAGGCTGCAGTAGGTACTGGGAGATGAAGAAGCTTGCACAGGATAGAGTAGCATGGAGAGCTGCATCAAAACAGTCTCAGGACTGAAGACCACAACAACAACAATATTGATTTATTTATTCTTCGTAATTGCAGCCTGTTATCTAAAAAGCTAAAATAGGTCATACAAATTACATTTCCTTGAACAGTTATAAGTTATATATTAATTATTTATTCCTGATACTTAACTTTTTATTTAAAAAAAGAGATTAAACAAAGAAAAAGCTACAACTACAACTATTATTACAAAACTAAATTAAAACCCTTAACCAATTACCCAGCTATTAAGCTACCACAAACACTAATCTTTGTTCTGTGTTCATTTATTTTGTTACATTTAACTTGTACAGGGTTGTTTCCGCTACTGGATCCGACCTCATGGTATCCTGGTCAACAGCATCTCTTCCGAAGCGTAAGCACAAACACAGCAATCCCTAGATTCTTCTGTTGAAGGCAGCGGTAAGCAGACTTGGCCCAGAGCGAGGCCAACTGTTAATAATACCCTGACTGACTAACAGCAGGCACTCCCAAAATTTTCCATCGCGCGTTACAGCATAGTGGTCACTGCAGTGGACTCGCATTTTGTAGAAGCTGTGTTGAAATCCTCGTCCAGCCATCTAGAATTACGTTTCCCACAGTTTTTTTCCCAAAAAGTCACGGGCACTTTCCTACCCCACCTCTGTTCAAGCTCTGTTCCCTCCCTTATGACTTCATTGACGGAACGTTAAACACTAAACTTCCTTTTGAATGCTATCGCTGAACTGGGGGAAGGGTTAAGGACCAACTCTTCCAACCTGAAAACGGTCTGTCTTAGAGTTCTCAGGTGACCACATTTTCTATGGAGACATACCGATATTTCAAATAGGTACTTTTGCCTGGGATTTAACATCTGTTAAAGAAAGAAACCACTGTAGAGTTATTTAAAGAATAATCCCAGATAACCACAAGCAGTTCTAACGTCCATACCCGCCATGAAGTCAGCGTTCCGTTGGTGAACATTCTACCTTCATTAATGTGCTACAAGACTCTCTTGTAAAATGTACACGTTCCACAGAAGATTTAAGATTAACGATAGCAGTACTTCACTTGAGCGGAACTTTTTGAATGTTACTTCTTTACAGAAGTCGGACAAACTGGCGCGAACAACTCACTAGTACAAGCACCACATACGCTTAGCTTGTTCATTACTTATCTATAGCTCTATGAAGCTGTCTTTTGTTATCTCAGTGCATTATAAGGTCTCTGAAAGCGTTCTAAGCGGCCACTGGTTGTTGTGGCGTTGTTTGTATCTTCTGTATTGTCAAACCTTATGGACATCCGATAGGCCTACTTGCCACTGGTCGATTAGTTGTGAAACTGCGAATACACGATAACATATAGTCATAGGAACACTACGCCTGTTAAACTCGATAGGATAAAAAAAGAAATGAATATACTCAGGCATGCGTGAAAGAAGTTAGTAACCCCTAACAACAATGTCTTTATTGATATTAATACGCATCCGGCTAATACAGTGTAGACCAAAAATAATCGCTGATTGAAAAAGACTCCACCATGCGATGGGAATTTCATAAATAATAGGAAGCGGTCGGTGCAAGAAGTGTTAACCCTCAGTTTAGCAAGGTTTCTGTTGTATTCGAACTCACCACATGCTGAAAACAAGAAGCTCCATATGTGCCGCTAGGAAATGTTTGAATTTATCAACTCGTAACGTCAAGGACACTAAATACGCTCTTGGGGGTTAGTACTTTATTCTGCCGATTCCTTCATATATTCCTGATGGAGCTGCTACTGCCACATTTTAGAGTTTGGTAAATCTAAGAGACCGACTTCAGGTGTGTATGGGAGCACAGAAGCATCGTCGACGACCTCTAGACACACGGAAGTTCTCTGGCAAGCGTTGTGTACTCTGCTGCAGCACTTATTTACCTGTGAATAAATTGAGTACTTTGTTCTGTTAACTGTTAGGCTTGGCGTAGATTCTGTAATGGTTTTCTGTGTGGTGTTCCCCTTAGAAGAAAGAAGTACTGTCTGGGAAACCACAATAGGTATGGAATGTAAAGACGTACTGCATACCAATGGGAACTTTTAAGGAAAGGTGAAAGTTACACGATTAGAACTTTTTAGGGTAGCTATAATATTCCAGAAATGAGTGCCGGGGACTGTACACCTGACTGTATCTTTTTTGAAGTAGTCTGCATCTATGAAAGCTTAGACATCTTAATTAGTAAGTAGTTAGTAGTCTATGCTGAAAAAATATAGTGAATGGCGTTGTTTTAGTATTTAGTTCATTACCTGGAAAGTATTATTTCTCTGAAAGTATGTGTTAAATAAAATTATAGTCTAATATTTATTACGTGCTATAAAAATTTACGGTCTGCTTTTGTTTTTATGTGTAAGAACTGTATGTATTTCGGAAATAAAGATATAAACCGTAATAGATGACCATGCTGACACAGTAACTGCAGTGGTGCATCTTCTAAAATAATTATACCCCAACTGTTGCAGTTATACAATTATGGTTTCACGAAGGTGGGACTGAAATAACGTCTCTTCCCTGCCGCCATCATCGTCGTACTGAAATAATAAGGAATAGTCATGCTCTGCATTTAAAATCAAATGAATGATCCATTACTGTCCCTCTCCACCCCAATGTCTCTTACGGGAAAGGAACAATTTCTACGTAAGGAAAGGCGCAAAATTTCACTAAATAGCACTTAGGATTTGTATGCGTCGGTCGCCTGAATGATTCTCAGCGTTTAGGCTGCCAATTGTGGTCCTCCACCATATTACGTGGCAGATGCGTGCAATCTGCTTAACACCTGGCGCATGTGCTCCCGGTGCAAGGTGTTAGATTCCACAGCTGCAGAAGTTAAATGCTAACGGACCTATACTTCGAGAGTGCATGCCATAGAACTGAAGAGCACCCTGCAATCTCAGCGTAGATTCAAATTCAGAAGCCTAAGATAAATCAGGAAAAAGAGAATGACAATATTACTGCATTTGGAAAACGGAAAAAATGGATTATCTGGCAATGGGTGAAACTGTTTGCGATCGTAACAGTATTACCGTTCAACAGTCCCTGTTCTGGCCACTGAAGGTAATGGGTGAGGATAGGTTTTATGATGGAACAAATTTGGCAATCGCCGATAAATGCTATTTTGTACGTATCATAATTTTGTCTTGTGTGGCTATGTTGCTATTAAAGAAAGTCTTTAAAGACTGTCCTTGAAGTTACTGTAATAGTTTCGTGACCTTGCGTTTTTCGGCGGAGACATGTTTAACTCGTTCAGCATTCCGGAAGCTCTCACGCGTGAAACTGAATAAAACGACGGGAGAGAGCCTCATCCCCATTGGCACTCTCTCGTTATTATCTGTATTATCTGATCCAATGTAATTCCCAACTGCCCCTCGATATTGGAGCGCAGGCAACCACTGCAAACGGAGCTCCTCGCACTAAATCTTTATTCACGATGCATTCACTGCCGCTGCGTAAAAGTCTCTTACCTTATCCTTCTATCTTATGTATAATGTTATTGCCGAGGTAAGCAGTCCATTGGCCAGACGCTGGATTCGTATTCGGGAAGATGGCAGCTTAAGTGCTGTTCAGCCATCCAGATTTAGACGTTTCGTGATTTTCCTAAATATCTTTAGGCGACTGTCGGGGTGATGCCTCTGAAAGGGAACAGCCAATTTCCTTCTCCCTCCGTCCGCAGTCCGCTCTTGTACTCCGTCCCTAATGACGTCATCGTCGACTGGTCGTTAAACGTTTTTGTGAGTGTAGGCTACCCGGCGCATACTGCTCACGAAATGTTTTCGGCCTTCGAACCGGGTGAATGCGTTGAAATTCCGCGACTTTTCAATGAGTATCGTTCTTATCACTTTCTGGTGAAGTGTCGAGATTAGGTGGGCGTCACAAATCTATAGCTAAGTAGCGGTCGCCTCTCCACACGTCCCCGCCTCCCTTTCACCTCTTGGCGTCGCGTACTGGGAGGCGGAGAGCTGCTCGACTCTCGGCGCATTCAGCGTCGCCCATTCTCGCGAAGCCTCAACTACTGGCCGCTGTCTCCGCGTATAGCTGCTAGAGAAGGGTTCCATGGGAACTCAGCTCGTATCCCTCGTTCCTGTTGACGAAATTATTTCAGTTGATTCTTTACTGATGCTCTCCCAAAAGCCACTCACTCGGCACAATTTTTGTTTACTCAAATTCGAACGTACGTTATTCGTTGGGGCTATCTTCTGCAATTGCTGACTTGTCTTTATGTCCCAGAA
Source organism: Schistocerca gregaria (assembly GCF_023897955.1). NCBI lineage: Eukaryota > Metazoa > Arthropoda > Insecta > Orthoptera > Acrididae > Schistocerca > Schistocerca gregaria. The sequence continues at coordinate 843,076,708 of NC_064920.1, read as the reverse complement.
GTACGCAGCGTTGGGAGATACAGCGCTGTCTTTATCCGATGTACTCACAAGGAGTGCTATACACTGAGGAGACAAAAGTGATGGGGCACTTCCTAATATCGCGTCGGATCTCCTTGCGCGGCGTGATGCAGTAACTCGAGGCGGCATGGACTCAACAAGTCGTTGGTAGTCCCCTGCAGAAATAATGAGCCCTACTGCCTCTACTGCCGACCGTAATTGCGAAAATGTTGCCCGTGCAGGATTTTGTGCGCAAACTGACATCTCTTTTATGTCCCATAGTTGTTTGATGATATTCGTGTCGGGAAATCTGGATGGCCAAATCATTCACACGAAGTATTCAGAATGTTCTTCAAACCAGTCGCAAGGTACTTTGGCTCGGTTACAATTCCACCGTTGTTTCGGAACATGAAATCCATGAATGGCTGCAAAGGGCCTCCAAGTAGCCGAACATAACGATTTCGAGTCAATGATCGATTCAGTTGGACGAGAGGATCAAGATAATTCTACATCTACATTTACATCTACATCCGTACTCCGCAAGCCACCTGACGGTGTGTGGCGGAGGCTACCCTGAGTACCTCTATCGGTTCCCCCTTCTATTCCAGTCTCGTATTGTACGTGGAAAGAAGGATTGTCGGTATGCTTCTGTGTGGGCTCTAATCTCTCTGATTTTATCCTCATGGTCTCTTCGCGAGATATACGTAGGAGGGAGCAATATACTGCTTGACTCTTCGGTGAAGGTATGTTCTCGAAACTTTAACAAAAGCCCGTACCGAGCTACTGAGCGTCTCTCCTGCAGAGTCTTCCACTGGAGTTTATCTATCATCTCCGTAACGCTTTCGCAATTACTAAATGATCCTGTAACGAAGCGCGCTGCTCTCCGTTGGATCTTCTCTATCTCTTCTATCAACCCTACCTGGTGCGGATCCCACACTGCTGAGCAGTATTCAAGCATTGGGCGAACAAGCGTACTGTAACCTACTTCCTTTGTTGTCGGATTGCATTTCCTTAGGATTCTTCCAATGAATGTCAGTCTGGCATCTGCTTTACCGACGATCAACTTTATATGATCATTCCATTTTAAATCACTCCTAATGCGTACTCCCAGATAATTTATGGAATTAACTGCTTCCAGTTGCTGACCTGCTATTTTGTAGCTAAATGGTAAGGTACCTATCTTTCTATGTATTCGCATCACATTACACTTCGCTACATTGAGATTCAATTGCCATTCCGTGCACCATGCGTCAATTCGCTGCAGATCCTCCTGCATTTCAGTACAATTTTCCATTGTTGCAACCTCTCGATACACCACAGCATCATCTGCAAAAAGCCTCAGTGAACTTCCTATATCATCCACCAGGTCATTTATGTATATTGTGAATAGCAACGGTCCTATGACACTCCCCTGCGGCACACCTGAAATCACTCTTACTTCGGAAGACTTCTCTCCATTGAGAATGACGTGCTGCGTTCTGTTATCTAGGAACTCCTCAATCCAATCACACAATTGATCTGATAGTCCGTATGCTATTACTTTGTTCATTAAACGACTGTGGGGAACTGTGTCAAACGCCTTGCGGAAGTCAAGAAACACGGCATCTACCTGTGAACCCGTGTCTAAGGCCCTCTGAGTCTCGTGGACGAATAGCGCGAGCTGGGTTTCACACGATCGTCTTTTTCGAAACCCATGCTGATTCCTACAGAGTAGATTTCTAGTCTCCAGAAAAGACATTATACTCGAACATAATACGTGTTCCAAAATTCTACAACTGATAGACGTTAGAGATATAGGTCTATAGTTCTGCACATCTGTTCGACGTCCCTTCTTGAGAACGGCGATGACCTGTGCCCTTTTCCAATCCTTTGGAACGCTTCGCTCTTCTAGAGACCTACGGTACACCGCTGCAAGAAGGGGGGCAAGTTCCTTCGCGTACTCTGTGTAAAATCGAACTGGTATCCCATCAGGACCAGCGGCCTTTCCTCTTTTGAGCGATTTTAATTGTTTCTCTATCCCTCTGTCGTCTACTCTGTAAACACTGCCCACACCATTATGGAGCCACCACTAGCTTGCACGCCGGCTGTTGTGGCTGAGCGGTTCTAGGCGCTTTTGTCTGGAACCACACTGCTGCTACGGTCGCAGGTTCGAATCCTGCCTCTGGCATCGATGTGTGTGGTGTCCTTAGGTTAGTCGGGTTTAAGTAGGTCTAAGTGTAGGGGACTGATGACCTCAGATGTTAAGTCCCATAGTGCTCAGAGCCATTTGAACTAATCAACTAGCTTGCACAGTGCCTTGTTGCCAACTCCGTTGCTTCATGGTGTCTGCTCCATCCTCGAACCCTACTATCAGTTCTTACCCACCGAAATCGGGATTTAGCTGACCAGGTCACAGTTTTCTGGTCGTCGAAGGTCCAAACGATGGCCACTAGCCTACGACAGACGCTACAGACGATGTAGCGCTTGCGTCGGTCGTCTGCTGCCATAGCTCATTAACGGCAAAGTTCACCGCTCTGTCGTAACTGTTAACTTCCTCGTACGTCCCACATTGATTGTACAGTTATGTCACGCCTTGTTGCTTGTCTGTTAGCACTGGCAACCCTACGCAATCTGCTCTCAGTCATTAAGTGAAGGGAGTTGGCCCGCGCGTTGCGTTGGTGAGAGGTTCAAATGGATCAAATGGCTCTGAGCACTATGGGACTTAACATCTGTAGTCATCAGTCCCCTAGAACTTAGAACTACTTAAACCTAACTAACCTAAGGACATCACACACATCCATGCCCGAGGCAGGATTCGAACCTGCGACCGTAGCAGTCGCGCGGTTCCGGACTACGCACCTAGAACCGCTCGGCAACCTCGGCCGGCTTGGTGAGAGATATTGCCTGAAATTTGGTATTTTGGGCACACTCTTGACACTGTGGATCTCGGAATACTAAATTCCCTAACGATTTCCGAAACGGAAAGTCCCAAGCTTCTAGCTCCAACTACCATTCCGCGTTAAAGGTCTGTTAATTCCCGTCGTGCGGCCGTAATCGCAACAGACACCTTTTTACGCGAAGCACCTGAGTACAAAAGAAAGCTCCGCCAATGCATTGACGTTTTGTAGCTTGTGTACCCTATAATACCGCCATCTGTATATGTGAATATCGGTATCCCGTGACTTCTGTTACCTCAGTGTATATACTGGGTATTTGCTGTTGCAGTTTGCTCATTTTACAGAAACAAGCAAATCCTTTGTTTCCGGTGGTGCTCGACGGATACCTTTGATTTTTTTTTTTAACCATAGAGTGCCGCTGCACTGCATAATGACAGTTCCTTACATGTACGTACAGATCTGCGGGGATCTTCTTTCTGTCCTATGTTATCGCCACCGAATTTCATCGCAGCCACCCGAAAGGAAACTGCCGTTTCCTTTTCCTTTTTTTCTGCTACTAAAATCCAGTTATGTAGGAAGTGATTCTACTAAACTCTACTCCATTCCGTTGTCTACAATTTTGTAATCAAATTCGCTTTTTGTGGTTAATGGTTTTGTAAAAATAAAAATTGACTTCTTTGTCGTTCGTCATGCTGAAATGCAGACGATAGTCCGTAGTGAAAGCGTAAGTAATCCGAGGGGTTTAACTGCGTCACATCGAGTGAGTCGATAGCTGAAGAACTTCATGATGATGATGATGATGATGATGTCTAGTTTGTGGGACATTCAACTGGGTGAAGAACGTCACCTCCTTTTACAGCCTCGTAACGAACACACAGTGCTCCTTTCCGTAACGTAGCAGGTAATGAGAGCACAGAATACCTTACTAAATATTCACGGTTTAACGGGTGACTGAAGAATGTGTGCTCAACAACATTACATCAGTAATTACGCCATTTGGAGACTAATAATTATAGTTACTACAAGTAGTATGTTTCTAGCTAGGTTAGTACCTTCTAAAGCAAACCATTAATACTTACTTCCCCTGGGCAGGAGGTCACGAGCAGGAGTGTGAAGGTGTGGCAGCAAAACGGTTAATCTGCATTGACAGGCGTGATCCAATTAGTGATGCACTTACGACCAAGCAGAATACATCAGGTAATAAATTACGTGACGTATTTGTGAGAAAACTGTTGATCTAAGAAACAAGCAACACGCTGATGTTTGTACATAGTTAAGGTACCACACATAAAAATATCTGCACTTGTTCCCGTTAAACCCTACATAGATGGCCCCAAATCACTTAGCATCTGCCGACCGGGGTGATCGAGTGGTTCTAGGCGCTTCAGTCCGGAATCGCGCGACTGCTACGGTCGCAGGTTCGAATCCTGCCTCGGCCATGGTTGTGTGTGATGTCTTTAGGTAAGTTAGGTTTAAGTAGTTCTGAGTTCTATGGGACTGATGACCTCAGATCTTAAGTCCCATAGTGCTCAGAGCCATTTGAACCATTTTTGAACTTAGCATATTACTTGGTCTGCGATAGGGCTTACGGGATATGTTAGCTGCTACTGACTCTTAGCGGAACTCTTATTTCATTCTCTCTCATGTACTGTATAATTAATAGCCATATGCATCCACGATAACGAACGCAGCATTGCCACTGACATACAGAGTTCACTCGAACTTTACCAATAAAATTTCACAGATTGTTCAGGACATTTTCTGAGTACCTTGGTGTGACGGAACTATGGTCTCCGGTGGCTCGATGCGGAATAGTTGCGTTCTTTTTGAGATCTTAGCCGCATGTTCCTGTATATGTCTTTTTTTCTTTTGCTTAAGCCATAGTCCCGCAGCGATCGCAGGGTCGGCGTGGTTACAACGGATTTGGCAATGTTAGTGTTGGGGATGGCCGGATGCCCTTCCTGGCTTCACCCCGTACCCCCCAGGACGGAATCAGTGTACCCCAGCTGTCTGCGTCGAGTGTAAATCGTGAAATAGTGCGGAAGTGTTCAAATGTCTGAGGCGGAACGTGGGGACCAGCCCGGTATTCACCTAGCGGGATGTGGAAAACCGCTTACCCACACTCATGCCCGAGGGAGGACTCGAACCTCCGACGGGGGGAACCTGGAACCGTGGCAAGACGCCCAAGACCGCGTTGGTACCCCGTGCGGCCCCGGAAGTGTTAGTTTTATGTTGGTAGTGATACATAGCAATGTGGAAAGGTCTATTGTGTAAGAGTTGGCATCTGAGGTTTGTTATATTACTGTGTTGCACGCTCCAGTGACGAAATTGTGCAGACTTTTTCACAGTTTTGAAGGTAATTTCTCAGAAACAAAGGTAATTGTGGTAACAAACCGCATCAGACTTAATATTACTCTGTAACGAGATCGTGTGCGTTATAGAAAAATATTTAGAAAATATCTCTGACACCAAAATTTTTTCGTTGTAGTTCGGGTTCACTATATATGTGATTTAGAGTAAAACTGCACAAAAGGCATAGAGTTTGCTTTACTGGACATCATAACTCAGCTATCCTTCTTTCCCACTTCCTGTGTAAAATGAGCGCGGAGTGTGGCCTCAAAATAAATGTTTGATCTTGTGCCATGATGTAAAGTAGTGTTGTAGTGAGAGGGCCACAGACAGGGACAGAGAAGCGATGGCATCTGCGCGTCTGCGGCGGCAGCAGACGGTGCTGCTCCGTAAATATCCGCACTGGGGTAGATAGCGCGGCCGACCTAGCCGCAGCGGCGCGTACTTCTACCGGGCTACTGCCTGCTCTCCCCACTCAGTGCTGGAGAAACGCAGAGCGTAGTTCGTTGCCAGGGGCACTTTCAGTCTGACAGCCAGGCGCCTTTACTACGTCTCGACTTGCTCTGCTTTCCTTTTGTCTTTCTTATCTACAGCTCCTGTTTCTTCTAACTTCATTCTCGCAAAAACTTCAGGAGAAAAAGTTTCTGTTAATTCAAGGTGCTATACTTTCCTTTTTCGTTTTCATTTAATTTAGAAATTAACTACTGGCAGCAATGTTAGCAGACAGAGAAGCAGTAACTTACACGTAAGGCGATTTTATCTCTGGCATTCGCTGACACACTGCAGAACTTGAAAGGTATCGGCCAAAAACGTGCCGACTCATCTCGTGAGTTGAAACATATTGAGCTTCCCTAGACGCTAGAAGGTGAAGGATGTCAATATGGAGGAACAACAAACGCTAATTAAAACTGAAGACATGTCCCCATTTCTTTCGTAATATGAGTTTGATAAATAATAGTCCAATTCTTCTCTTAGCAAGAACTCTAAAACGAAACCGTACGGTGTCTTTGATTCTGTGGTTGCCTACACGTGTGTGCGAGAAGGGAAGTTTGCGTATCTGTAAAAGTGTCTTTCTGTAGAAGTAGAGGGTGAGATCACGCGAGGAGGGAACCCCTAGAGTGGAGCCGGCCTGTGTGACCGAGCGGTTCTAGGCGCTTCAGTCTGGAACAGCGCGACCGCTGCAGTCGCAGGTTCGAATCGTGCTTCGGGCATGGATGTGTGTGATGTCCTTAGGTTAGTTAGGTTTAAGTAGTTCTAAGTTGTAGGGAACTGGAGAGGAACGTGTGCCTTCGCCATACGTCTAAGCTCACTTCCACGGTAGCGGCACTTGGGGAAGACGCAGGTATAGCTGGTGTGAACAGGTATGTTTTTGACCAGGATGAGAAGCTGGTACGTCCCCTCTATTAGAATTCTCAGTGTTGTTTCTGCTCGTAGTATGGAGGAAGTGTTTGATTGGTGATTTTCAAATAGAAATCGATTTAACTACGTGAATTAATGTAGTTTTCCTTGAACTTTGAATCATGTGCCGTAAATCAATCTACCCACGCCGTAACAACCGGAAATTCCTTTTAAACACTATTGAAAACATTGTGGAAGTGCTTTGCTTAGTGACTTCAAATAGGTTACGATTTATTTAAGTAAACTGTTACCTCTTTCTTTGTGTATTGAATAACGTGATCGCTGTTTTATTGAGCTATGTTAGGTTTCGTGCGCGAGGTTAGTAACGCTTGGGTATGCAATACAGCCTGTTTCAGATGTCTCTCTATTATTCAGTGGCAAACATTACTGTTTCTACAAGTTATTCTTTTGATTCAGACAGGTGACAGATGATCATGTATTATTTCCAAAAAAAAATGGTTCTAATGGCTCAGAGCACTATGGGACTTAACTTCTCAAGTCATCAGTCCCCTAGAACTTAGAACTACTTAAACTTAACTAACCTAAGGACATCACACACATCCATGCCCGAGGCAGGATTCTAACCTGCGACCGTAGCGGTCGCGCGGTTCCGGACTGTAGCGCCTAGAACCTCTCGGCCACTCTGGCCGGCTATTCTTTCCATTTACACCCTGTAAAGTGTTTACCGGTACCGTACCGTAAGTAATAAGCTACGTTTCCCCGTATGTAGTTCATTATTAATAGCGCGTTTTCTTTCGCAGAAATCAATATCCTATTGCTGTATTTATGTTTATAATATACTGCATCTCAACTGTAACTTACGGGACCTCAGTTGCTCGTACAATAAATGTCTATAATCTCAATATTCTTGTAATCGACAACCAATACCTATGGCGCTCTCCCGAAGAGACTTAATTAAAGCGCGGCCACCACTGTCGCAGGTTCGAATCCTGCCTCGGGCATGGATGTTTGTGATGTCCTTAGGATAGTTAGGTTTAAGTAGTTCTAAGTTGTAGGGGACTGATGACTTCAGATGTTAAGGGCCATAGCGCGTTGAGCCATTTCAAGCATTTGAACCCCATTCAGCGGAATTCTCCTTCGTGCAGTGTGCGCAGTGTAGACACCCTTCATTGCGTACACTGCGGGACAGTGACAGACGCGGTGATAGCTCGTTGTGTGTGTGTGTTGTGTGTGTGTGTTCGTGCCTGGAGCTGGCCACGGTTGTCCAGCACAGCACAGCACAGCACAGCAGCGGCGGCCCGCGGCTGCGGCTGTGGGTGTGTGCGCTCACGGCGTATCGAGCGCCGCACGGCCAGCCACGGCTCGCCCCAGCAAGCCTGGCCGCTGTGCGTGAAACATCGCACGCCTTCACGTCGCAGCGGCCTGCTGGCTCTTCCACCTTCTTTAAAAACACTGCCAACCTGGGCTCATCATAAGCAGATGTGTCATGCAGCGCTACAAAAGTTACTCATGTCCAAGCCCAAAATGGGTTCTGCACCACGAGTACTATATCTGAGAACGTGCGTGGACTTAGGTCCAAGCGAAAACTGAATACAAAAATAAGAATTACGAAACTTAAATAAATATTCTGACTAATAATAAGACGATACTGAAAATCATAGACTGGTAGGTGGTAAATCAAATGAAGGGTCAAATTTGCGAGGAACTTGATAGTATGAGCTCATCTATCACTATGACGTTGCACGCTCTCTGGTGTGCATATATACACCGATTCCGCAGGGAAGGGTGTCATAACACCGTTATATTCTCTCCTGAGAGAAGTTGGCCTACAACTGTTACCAACTGGTCGCTGGTATCCTGGAAGTCACCACTGGGGCGGAGTTGACGCCCGAGTACTCTCACACATGTTGTGTTGGGGACAGTTCTCCGAATCACGCTGATCACTGGATTACCACAGCATAACGCAGTCACTCGTGCCGTGCGTGGACGAACGTTATCCTGTTGAAAAATCACACCACGATACTGTCGCATGAGAGGTAAGATTTTGAAAGTTGGACGTCTACCATTCTGCTGTGCGCATACACAAACTCTGAGTCTGAGATATTATTATCGCGTGCAGTAGCGAGCGAACAGTTGTCGAGGGGAGTCGGGAGCGGTCGGACGCAGCGTGCGGTGTTGAGAAGCCACGCGATATCAGAGGTCGCAGGCTGCAGTGATCGTGCTGGTAGCGCCGCAGGAGTCTTTGGTGTTAATTACGGATTTTGGGTAATTTACCTTTTCGCTGCACGTAGTTGTTGGTTGCTTTTACACTGGAAGGTTTTGTCAGATTTGCGTATGCATAGACAGAGAGTAATATTCGCACCTTTGTTGTGGCCAGAAACGTGTTTATTCAGTATAGACATTGTGGAATAATCAAGTCTGTGTACAGTTTGTCAGTTTTAGATAATATATTGCAAATATAATAGACTATAGACTTTAAAGGTTTCTTTCATTTTTCTTTACATCGTTTAAGGATAGTTGACCAAACCACTCCTGATCATTCAACTTCTGTGTATAAAAATATGGCAGTAATTGTCGATATTAATCCATGCCCTGCAATCTGCAAGGACCGCAGTGCTGCTTCTGAAATATTTTAGAATGTTGCTGATCACGCAGTTGCAGCGGCAAGACGAGGTAAGTTGTCTGTTGCGAACAGGAGTATTGCAGAACGGTTGTTAGGAGACGTTAGAGAATTATTTTAAAACTAGCAGTCAGATGGTTGGGAATTTATTTCTTTATACTAATAGAAGGAACAACTGGAGAGGAATCAGAGTTCCCTCGTTCTAAACGAGCCACTATTTCCAGTCTTTACCGATAGTACCCCAAGCCCGCCAATCTCTGGAAGAATAGGCTCGCTCCCCAACTCCGCCGCCAAACCCGCCGTCGATGGTCGTGCATCGCCGGACACAGTGGCTCGTCGCTGGGCACAGTGCGACGCCATTCGTCAGCAAACCATGAAACCATGCCTCCCAGCCACGATACCACATCCAACTCAGCCGCCCGTGTTGCGGCCCCAACGGCAGCCCGCACACTTGGCGAGGACGCGCCCGACCGCCACCCCGACGATGGCTGCCCCTGCCCTCACGCTCCACGCAGTCCAACATCGGACCAGTCAGGCTCGAATGGTCCACAAATCTGGATATCGCACGGCTCGACCAGCCGGCTAAATGGAGGCCCAGAATGAGGCTCCCTTCAAACTGTGCCACGTGATGATAAGGTGGCTCACGCGGATTCGCTGCATCTCCGTGTCCTTCACTGCCAACTCAACATTTGACCCTATTAACGCCCCTTATATATCCTACCAGGTCTGGTAATAACACTATACACAAAGGACACTAAGTTAGTTAGTTACTTAGTAACACGTTCAACAGATAATTTGAACGATTCTCTTGCAGAAATGTTGCGGAGCGAATCAGTTTACACACTCTGGTGATCGTTTCATAGAGAACAGCAACCCCAATCTCTCCGTCAGCGTGTTTATGTATTAAGTTACACTTGTATTCGACCATGTTTTCTAAGTGCTTCACTTTGTTTGTCAGGCAGCGTACTTGAAGGCAGTGAATAACCTTAAAAAATCACAGAAAGCCTAAGACTGGGCAGCAACTGGGTATTTGAACTCCGGTCCTGCCGAGTATGACTCTAGTGCCTTACAGTTACTGTAATAAAATATTCCGGGCTATTATTCGGTGGTCGAAGGGATTTCACTCTGAAACACGACGCTTCGTCCCCATCTGCGGAGGACTTTTTCAAGGGGGATCGTAGCTTCGTTGAATGTCCAATTCACACTCTGCCTAGCTACACACTGCAGAAAAATTCCGCTTCCGCGAGCTTCCGTGCAGTGCGCGGAAGCGGAATTTTTCTGCAGTGTGTAGCTAGGCAGGGTGTGAATTGGACATTCAACGAAGCTACGATCCTCCTTGAAAAAGTCCTCCGCAGATGGAGACGAAGCATCCGCTTCAAATTGAAATCCCTTCGACCGCGGCATAATAACCCGGAATATTTTATTAACTGTGACAATTCCGGCCGTGAAACTTTACATTTTACAATCTAGTGCCTTGATCACTTCGCCTCCTTCTTCCGTGCGATCATATGCAGTATGCTTTGCGCCGAGGTAGGGGAAGTTTCTGTTGATTTCCGTGTTCCCTGACGTAATCACATGTGGCGAGAAGTGGGAACATGTAACGCACGCGGGAAAATTTGGTGGTCCAGCGTTATGCTGTGAGGAGGTACTGGGCGTACTGACCTCCAAATCTTTGAACACGATACACTCATCGCTCAACGTTATTCTGACACTGTACTCCTCCCTGTGCGCCGTTTTAGACGTGCATTCGGCCATACTTCATTTTTATGGATGGTAATGCGCGACAGCATCAAAGAGCTTCCCTTGGTCAATTATACCTGTAATCCTGCCATCTGCTACGTTATTTACGTAGTGTACCAAAACTGTTGAACCGTAGTTTTGGTAGCGCCGAACTCTACTGAACACACTTACTACTCTTGAGGCGCCACAACCTGTCGCTTACGGATTTTGCTGGCAGTGTGGGTGCGTTCCTCGTACGTCAGACAAACGGAGCTATATGTGGCCACGATATACTTGATCGTGCCAAGCAACATTCAGTTCTGAACAAGTAATGTAATCTGGTGAATGCTATAACCGCTATTATCTAATAGCAACCGACTTGTGGTGCGTGTTAGGTATTGTACTGACGGCCTACAGACTTATGTTTGCTGTATTCGTTACAGACCTTGTACGAGCATATGTTGTCAGGGGAAAGCTGGCTTCTCCATTTAGTACGTTGTGATTAATGGTACTGTTATAATGGTCAGCTGCAACAGCAGTACCTCCTGTTACCAACAGAAGAAGGCACAGTTATGTTCTGTTTCGAATACTCAGCTTTTAGGTAAGTTTCAGTGCTGTTTCTCCTGCCTTATGTGTCCGGTGGACATATGTTCGAGTACTAAGGTGTGTTTGTTGACGGCGTTCTCAGACGGCAGACTTACAAGGTACTACAAAGGGAAGATTCGTTCTAAATATTTTTATTGTATCATCTCACTGTAATTAACCATCTCTAATTGTACATGTAGTAAATATTTCATTCTTACGCCACCGGCTCCTTGTCCTATGCTGTAATTTTGAACATAGTACTAATTTCAATTACGTATTATCTTTTCTGTTCCTTCCTCTTACGTTCGGACTAATATTTTGCCGAGGTACTATGTGACTTACGAATTTGATGAGTGTAACTCATTTTCGGATCACATTAAATTTACAATTGTATGATGCTACTTTCTTATACTATCAATAAATGGATAAATGTTGTACTGTTAACCAGAATTCAGTCAATCGGTTCCACTCTTTTGTCCTAACGGCCTTGCTGTAAGTTAGAACCTGACAAAATGTAAAGCTGTAGTCAACAGTGAAGACAGATTTAATGAGCTACGTCTGGAGTTAATCAAGTGAAAAGTACCTGCGAGTGGTAATGAGTGATGATATCAAACGGGACGATCGCTTAGGACCAGTTGTACGCAAAGCGAATGTGGACGCTCATATTGCAACATTGCTCTGGTGAGCGTCATCTGCAGTATGTAGCACTAACAGGGAATGTCGAGCCTTTCTTAAGAAGGATAACGCAAATGGTCAGAGGTCTATTTGGTGGAAACAGTGTATAACCGAAACTCTGATAAATCTCACACATCGGATATTCTAAGAAGGTCGTCTTACATCTCGTAAAAAAACTCCTTAGACATTTCTAACAGCCGCTGTTGATGGCGGTATCAACAAATACTCTTCAGCCCTACCCCCCCCCCCCCCCCCCCCCCCCCGCCCCCTCCGTATCGTCACCGACGTTATTTCTGCACAGCTTTCAACACAATCCAGTTCTCTCTGTACAATGGCAACTGCACGGTAAAATTAATTACCGCCGTTACTCTCACTGGGGAGTAGCTGTTACGGGTCGAAGGGGCGGCCGTTGCAGCTTGAGTCCTGGGTTCGTATCGCGGTGCAGCATGTCGGGCCGCCCACGGGGTCGGCATTCCCCTCCACCCACTCGCCGCTGCTGCTTCTCACCCACACTGTGGTGGCTGGACTGCCCATAGGCTGGTCACTGTTGGCTGCAGGGAGGTGTCCGCACACAACAGGTCCTCGTTCCTTACTGAAGACCTGATGGCTATATTCTCTCTGTCCGCTTCGTGCAAACTAACAGATAATTGAAATATTTCGCAGGTCGATACGTTACAAAGAATTAACGAAACGTATGGACTGTAGTTTGAATTGCTGTAATCAGCTGAGGAAAGCGAAATTCACTTTGTGTGGCCCATTTAGCATTCGAAAACTTCAACTACCTGACAAAGAAAGAAACGTGATTGCTGACCTTGTCAGGAAACCATTTGTTGTGCTGTATTAGCTATAGATTTCTTGTTTTTAAAAACTTGAACAGTTTCATTATGTGTATGAGCAGTTTGTTGTTGTTTCTGTGGTCTTCATTACGGAAAATGGTTTGATGCGGAACTCGACTCTAGACTATCCTCTGCAATCCTCTCCATCTGTTCATAGCTACTGCAACATACGTCCACGTGAACCTGCCCTCTGTTTCTCAAGCCCTTGTGACCGTCTAAAATATTTACCACCACAGCTCCCTCCATCACCAAATTGACAACTCATTCACTCAGTATGTGTCCTATCAACCGATTTCTTCTTTTGGTAAAATTGTTCAGTTAACTACTTTTGTCCACATTTCGATTCAGTACCTTTTCATTAGCTATACGATCTACACATTTCTGCTTCATTATTTTTCTGTAGTACCACATCTGAAAAGCTTCAATTCTCTTCTTGTCTGATGTATTTATCGTCGTTTCAGTTCCGTACAAGGCTACGCTCCAGTGGCAAATCCCTTCAGAAAAGACTTCCTAAAATTCAAATTTCTATTGAATATCAACTTTTTTTCTTTTTCAGATGTGCTTTTCTTCGTGTTCCCAGTTTATATCAACTGTAGTTCAGTCATTGTCAGTTGTTTTGCAGCCCAGGAACGGACTCATTTTCTAGTTCTTGTTTGGAAAATAATCTTCCAAGAGGTTTAATATTTTTTTTTTACTTTTGCGTGGTTGGAACACATCTGGCACAAGTTTCGGTACTCTTAAGACACTGATTTCAGAGTGTTTAGTGTCGGTTTAAACCTCCCCAACTCCTTGTGGTTTTCTGTCGCACGAAATTATTTGCAGTCTTTTGGTTGTTTCTCTAGCATTTCTACAGTGAAGGATAATAGGCATTTCTTCATGAGTCATATAACGTTACAGATTTAACTTTTCATAACATTTCAGTCTTCGCCATTAGTTGAAAGTAAATCTGTTGGTTGCTGACGCTGCGCGGAATGAGACCAGACTGGTCTTAATATGCTTCAACACTCGTGCTCTGAAAACCACTGTTAAGAGCATGCAGAGGGTATTTTCGCTGCAGTAACTAGGGCTTCTCCCCGTTTCATTCACGTGTCAAACGCGGGAAGAATGATTGCCTGAACACCTCTGTGCGCTTCGTTTTATTCTAACTCCGCCATCCCTACGGGAGAGATACGTTACCGTATATCCTCATTTCATCACTTAAAACTGGTTGTTGAAACTTTGTAAGTAGGTTTTCACGGGATACATTGCACCTCCCTTCAAGCGTCTGGCAGTTCATATCTTTCACTATCAACGTGAAACTCTCCCACAAGTGGATCAGATCTCTGACCATTCATGTTGCCCTTCTCTGTGTACTTTCATTATCCCCTTTCCTGGTACTGGTCCCACAGACTTGAGCAATGTACAAGGATATATCTAACGAGTTTTTTGTAAGTAGTCTCCTCTGTAGAATGTCTGCTTTATTGTACCAATAAAACGAAGTCTACACCAGTCTTTTGACTTATAACTGATCCTATTTGCTCGTTCCATTTCATTTCACTGTAGACTGGTACACCCAGGTAATTGTAACAGCTGATGGAACCGAATGTAAAGGAACTATCAAGGCATTTGCCTGAAGCGAGTTAGGGAAATCACGGAACCTCTTAATCAGGAGGTCCTTCCGAATGCGATCCCAATGTGCTAACCACTGCGCCTCCTCGCTCGGTGTTCTGTTGAGTTTAACTAGCTGTTTACATGGCGAGTAAGGTTTTTCTTGCTTGGTGCTTTGCGGCGGACACTAGCAATATGTCACAGTGGTTTGTCCTCTTAATCACGTACTTTTCTCCTACTCTCTCCCTCAGTAATGCTGTGTACAGAACACAAATACAGAACTTGTCTGGATCGTACGACTCAAAAAGACACGGGGCACATAAATCTGAATGCTGCCATCCTTCACAATTCAATTTTGTATGGAGCTAAACTGTTATTTTTTGACACTATATCGAATAGACTCCCAATGTTTATGTCTGATTCCTTCGTCCCTAAGGCTGATGCGGAATTTTCAACAAACGCTGATTGTAATTGCCGTTGCAGATTGTAATCCAGATGGTCGTCAATAATGTTTTTGTAAATTCAGGTCTTTCAGTGCTACTGAAACAACGCTTTGAGCCCACCAGTGTTGTACAGGAACCGTATCGGAGGTGGAATCCTACCACTCGCAAGACTGCGAGCGAAATTTAGAGCATATCGATAACTCAAAACTCTAGTTGCAAAATAAACAGACGGCATAAACTATTGCAAGATCCTTGTAATTCATGGCCGAAAATGCCACGGCAACCTAAATTTCTTCGTGCAGGTGTTCTCAGTGCTTGAAGCGAAAGCATTTCTATAAGAAATACAGACCCATTATGCGTCTGTAATCTGGTGCGTACGTACCTTCATTTTTCATGTGTTTTACAAACATCAAGTTTAGACAGCCATCACGACGGGCTTGCAAGCTATGCTAACTGCTTTGTTAATCGACGACCAGCATACCATATACGGTAGGAGTATGGAAGCAACTCTTGAAATAACTCCTACATACAGGTCACATAGGGCTCTCGTGTTATTAATGTCACATCGCGTGTGACACTGATGGATGTCCTAAATGGAGCTGCAAGTTGCGCGTGGAGTTTCTCTCAACGTCGGACCGTGCTGCAACTAACTTTTTCCGTAGATTTATGGTTCCCGCATCCGTTCCCGACACTGATGCGATACGGTTCAAAGCTGTCTCGAAGAGTAGAAACACTGTTCTCCAGTGTTTTTCAGTACTTATACTGCTACTACTTTCAGCTGTTTCTTTCTCCCTCTGCTGCAACACATTTACTCTAGTATTTTCACCAAATAAAGTACTTAGATATGCATTACCTAAGATGTGTCGTTCACGTTTAACGTAGTCGTATCGCTAAGAATAACTGACCCAAATTTTCTGCAGTCGTCGATTCGTCTGGTGCTGAAACTGGAGACAATTTGTAGCAGAAATATTGAATTCAGCATTTAAAAATGTATTCACGCATGAAAACACTACCGTACCGATGTTTCGCCCCGACACAAACTCGTAAATAAGAGCGCCCCTAGTATTGAAAAACAGGAGGAAGCTTCAGTAAGTAGCAAATTTTTTTCTCGGCCATTTCATTTGGAGAAATGTCGAATTTGTTGTGGGACGTCGCGAAATATTTTAGCTTCAGGCTCTACAGATTCATGAAGTGGCGGCGCTAAAATAGTGAAAATCAATGTAAAGGCACGCGGTTATTTATGGAAAAAACATGTTTACTTACGTATCTGGTGTTGCACGCATTTTTCCCGTACACTTTATAACAAAGAAAAACAGAAATACATTTTCATTTTATCAGTAGCACTCGTACTTAAGAAATTTAAACAAAGACGACAATCCTAAGGGTAGAAATTGGTATAAAGGCTCTTACGAATTGTTGTCAGAATAACCTAACGTCTACAGTAAACAGATAACAACTATGACATAGTATTTCGTCGAACATCCATTGTTCTTAATAACTGCGAAAATTCTCTTAGGCGTTGATTGTATAAGGGCAATTATGTCTTGTTCCGAGACAGAGAGCCACTCCATTCGAATTACAGTTTTCGTCTCAGCCACAGTTACAAAGCTGTCGTCCATTGCTATAAACAGGACGTGCTAGGATCTCCCATAGATTCGATACGGGACTTAAATCCGGACTTCTCGATGGCCAGCACATAAGTGGAATCCGTTTATCTGGAAACCACGACTTTATCTTGTCAGATCTGTGAATTCCGGCATTATCGTGTTGCACAGTAAATTATCATTGTCAAATTCCTCATAGATACGAACTATTTGAATTTCCAGCAGACCTGTATAATCACCAGACTTCATTTTGGGGTGCAGCCGTACTATGTTGGACGTGACTTTAGCACAAAATGCTGCCCAAATCTTAACGCTGTTACCGCCAAAGTTTCTACTCATCCGAACGTCTGTACGGAGATCGTACCAGTAATGCTGAAAACCATCTGGCCCATCCAACTTAATCTTCTTTTCATCAAGGAAAACTACACTCCTGGAAATTGAAATAAGAACACCGTGCATTCATTGTCCCAGGAAGGGGAAACTTTATTGACACATTCCTGGGGTCAGATACATCACATGATCACACTGACAGAACCACAGGCACATAGACACAGGCAACAGAGCATGCACAATGTCGGCACTAGTACAGTGTATATTCACTTTTCGCAGCAATGCAGGCTGCTATTCTCCCATGGAGACGATCGTAGATATGCTGGATGTAGTCCTGTGGAACGGCTTGCATGCCATTTCTACCTGGCGCCTCAGTTGGACCAGCGTTCGTGCTGGACGTGCAGACCGCGTGAGACGACGCTTCATCCAGTCCCAAACATGCTCAATGGGGGACAGATCCGGAGATCTTGCTGGCCAGGGTAGTTGACTTACACCTTCTAGAGCACGTTGGGTGGCACGGGTTACATGCGGACGTGCATTGTCCTGTTGGAACAGCAAGTTCCCTTGCCGGTCTAGGAATGGTAGAACGATGGGTTCGATGACGGTTTGGATGTACCGTGCACTATTCAGTGTGCCCTCGACGATCACCAGAGGTGTACGTCCAGTGTAGGAGACCGCTCCCCACACCATGATGCCGGGTGTTGGCCCTGTGTGCCTCGGTCGTATGCAGTCCTAATTGTGGCGCTCACCTGCACGGCGCCAAACACGCATACGACCATCATTGGCACCAAGGCAGAAGCGACTCTCATCGCTGAAGACGACACGTCTCCATTCGTCCCTCCATTCACGCCTGTCGCGACACCACTGGAGGCGGGCTGCACGATGTTGGGGCGTGAGCGGAAGACGGCCTAACGGTGTGCGGGACCGTAGCCCAGCTTCATGGAGACGGTTGCGAATGGTCCTTGCCGATACGCCAGGAGCAACAGTGTCCCTAATTTGCTGGGAAGTGGCGGTGCGGTCCCCTACGGCACTGCGTAGGATCCTACGGTCTTGGCGTGCATCCGTGCGTCGCTGCGGTCCGGTTCCAGGTCGACGGGCACGTGCACCTTCCGCCGACCACTGGCGACAACATCGATGTACTGTGGAGACCTCACGCCCCACGTGTTGAGCAATTCGGCGGTACGTCCACCCGGCCTCCCGCATGCCCACTATACGCCCTCGCTCAAAGTCCGTCAACTGCACATACGGTTCACGTCCACGCTGTCGCGGCATGCTACCAGTGTTAAAGACTGCGATGGAGCTCCGTATGCCACGGCAAACTGGCTGACACTGACGGCGGCGGTGCACAAATGCTGCGCAGCTAGCGCCATTCGACGGCCAACACCGCGGTTCCTGGTGTGTCGGCTGTGCCGTGCGTGTGATCATTGCTTGTACAGCCCTCTCGCAGTGTCCGGAGCAAGTGTGGTGGGTCTGACACACCGGTTTCAATGTGTTCTTTTTTCCATTTCCAGGAGTGTATTTTGTTCCATTGTGTGGTGTTCTTCCGCAAACTTCAGTCGCGCCTCCCTGTGCGCACTGTTTAAAGATGGCTCTGGCAGGCGTTTCTTGAATGCCAGAGTCTCGTCTTGAGACAGGATTTGTCTAACGCGTCTGGATGTGACTGATAAGCGCAGATCAACCATGAGTTGAGAGGAACACTAGCTGTTGACTTTCGCTTTACGCAGAATCAAACGCGTATCTAATGTTGACAATTTTCGTGTCCGAACATATTTGTCATTTTAGCATACTGTGCACCCAAACTGACAAAATTATGGGTAACACAACTGGAACGTCCCCATTTCCTAGCAATCTGGCGATTAGATAGGCCCATTTCTTTCGACGCCTTAATACTTACTTGCTTGCGCTTTCCACGCGGATTGTCACGATAAGTGCCATACGACGTAGGCAGACCCACCTCCAAACTGCAACTGTAGCGAACTGTAGGCATTTATCACTGTGCGCTTCATCTGACGGACCTGCCTTTATACCAACTTCCCCGTCTCTCTACCAGAAAAGCCGCCTTTCTTCAGTTTTTAAGTACTAGGGCTAATTCTAATGGTGGATGAGAATGTGTGCAATAGAAAATACAGAAATACAGATTTTTTCCCCCATGAATAACCATGTGTCTTGATACTAGTTTCCATAACAGTATACGTAGCCGTCAAACTGGCTTCTGCAGCGGAGATGCGTCCCAATCGGAGAGTTGTCAATGAGTTTATTTTGGCGGTAAACCAAACATTTACTTAAAAAACAGCACGAATTTATTTATATCCATATATAGCGTACTGAATGATGACTCGTATTGTAAATTTGTTCAAACACAATAGGCGTTTGTGCAGTGTTTTAAGAAAGTTTCAAATTATACGGAGAGCTATAGCTTATTGTTGTGGGTAGCTTACCGTTCCTTGCGTTTCCCTTGCACTTGAACTGCGCGATTCAAATGTCAAGTGACTATTCCAACGAGCTCGATACTGTACCGATCACTGCGGCGTGTTCGAACGCGAGTATTGTTTGCCCAGCCCTAAGTTTCAGAACGCCGTCGATTTAAGGGGAATACAAAGAAGGGATACGAAATAGGACGATTGCATGAAACCGGTATTAGGGAGAGCGAATGGAAAACTTAAAAGTATTAGAAGGGTTCTGGAAAAATTCAGAGCATCTGTAAAGGAAATCGCATACAAGACGATATTTCGACCACTTTCCAGAATATATTTCCAGTGCATGGACTCCTTATCAAGAAGGTGTGACGGTAGACACACAACGAATACGGAGAAGCGTTGCTAGGATTGTAACAGACACACTGATCAGCCAGAGCATTATGGTCACCTACCTAATAGACGATATGTCTACCTTTGGCGCGAATAACAGCGGCGACGCATCATGGCATGGAGGCAATGAGGCCTTGGTAAGTCGCTGGAGAGAAGTGGCTCCACATCTGCACTCACAACTCACCTAATTCCCGTAAATTTCCAGGAGGGGGGCGGTAAGTTCTGATGCCTCATTCAGTGACATCCCAGATGTGTTCGATCAGGTTCACATCTGGCGAGTTTCGGGGGGGGGGGGGAGCACTTCAATTGGAACTGACCACTGGATTGCCCGGACCACGCCATTATACTCCTAGTCTTGTGGCATGGCGCATTATCTTGTTAAAAAACGCGACTGCCGACGGGATGTAGATGTAGATAGTAGATAGATAGATAGAAGCGTGAGCGTTATGAAGGGGTGGTACGTGGTCTGAACCAGTGTTCGGTACTCCTTGACCGTCATAGTGCCTTCCACGAATTTCACTGGACTCATGGATGCCCACGTGAATGCTCCCCAGAGGATAATGCAGCCGGCGCCAGCTTGTCTCCGTCCCGCAGTACCAGGTGACAAGGAGCTGCTCCCCTGGAAGACGACGCATTCGCGGCATGATGAAGAAGGTATCAGGGTACATGAGACCACGCTCTGCCACTGTGCCAACGTCCAGTGCCTACGGTAACGTGTTCATTTCAGACGTGGTTGCCGATGTCGTAGTGTTAACATTGGCACATCCATAGTCGTCGGCTGCGCAGACCCATTGTTTTGAGTGTTCGGTGCACTGTGTGTTCACACACACTTGCTCTGTCCAGCGTTAAAATCTGACATTCATTCCGCTACAGTTCGCCGCCTGTCCTGTTTTACCAGTCTGCCCTGCCTACAACGTCCAACATTTGTAATGAGAGGTGGCCGCCCAACCCCGTAAGTCTGGATGTGGTTTCACCGTGGTTTCGGCACGTGTCGGAGATACTCGGCATAGCACTCCTCGAACACTAGACAAGTCGTGCTGCTTCCGAAATGCTCTTGCCGAGCTTTGGAGCTATCATAGTCTGCCCTCGGTCAAAGTCATTCTACACACGGACAGCACTCCCACTGATATTACATGCACCGCACCTGTATCTGACTAGCAGTCATTCATCGCCGGATGACTCTGCTATCGCGTGGTCTGGTTTATATCGATAGTAGGGTGGTGGTCATAGTGTTCTGGCTAATAGATGTATATATGAAGGTGTAACTGAAATGTTCTTGGTACTTAAATGGGAATCCTTGTAAGAGAGACAATGTAGTTCTCTAAATTCCTTGTTGAGTAAATTTGCAGAACCTGTTTTCGAAGAAGACAGTGCGACCATTACGCGGCTTCCAAGCGTTCGTATCGTGAGAGTAAGGTGAGAGAGATTAGAGCACTATAGAGGCGCACAGACAATCATTTTGCCCTCAGTCAATACAAGAACTGAATAAGAAAAAAAATCGATAATTTTGTTACGATGTACCCTCTTTCATGGGTTGCGGAGTATATACAGGGTGACAGAGCTGTTCCTATCGCTGTCGTTTTATGCAAAAAGCAATGTTTTATCTGGCCTTCCTAAACCACGCATGAGGTTTTTACAGTCTCTCGCTCCCAACGTGCAAATTGCTAGTCAAACAGAAAAAAAAGGAACAGGATCTCTTTGTAGGAAACTGAATGTAGTTAAATTTTTTATTGGGACATTTTTAGCTGGAGGCCGTAGTTTTTCCGTAATTCAACGAAAACCTAAAAAAGTGACATTCAAACGCACCCCCACTTCCACACTCAGCCCCTATCGGTCAGAATTTCTAGCATTTTGTTCATGGCGCTCTCTCCTACCACTGCACAAGTATTTGCGACGGCACGAATTTATCCTACATTCGACCTTTTTGGTCGTGATTGACTGGCCTCATTGCGTCATCGGCTTCATCGAGCACTTACAAATTGTAAAATAAACCTTTATGTACAATTTACGTAATAGTTTTATAAACAGCGTAAAATAAGCAACTGCGTCGGTATATTCGTTAGGCATTCTCATTAGTAAACTACTACGCTTGATCGAATTGTCGATGTTGTCAGCTTTAGCGCAACGTTGTTTATCGTTCATTACCCTCACGGACAAGTTTAAATTGAAAACGCTAACGAAGTACCCGAAGTGCTGGTGGCGTCATAGCACAATCGGTAGAGACCAAAAAAGTCGAGTATCGGGAATAATTCGTGTAGTCGGAAATTTTTGTACAGTGGTACGAGGGAGTGGCACGAACAAAACACTAGAAATCCTAACTGGTGACAGATGAGTGTGAGGCGCAGGTGCGTTTGAAGGTAACTTTTGTAATTTTCTCTTGAATAGCTCGAAAGCCGTGGCATCCAGCGAAACCGTACCCCAGCACAAAATTTCGCTACATTCAGTTCCCCAACTCGGGCATACGTGTGTATGTTGTACTTAGCGTAAGTTAATTTAAGTTAGATTAAGTAGTGCGTAAGCTTAGAGACCCACGACCTCAGCAGTTTGTTTCCCGTAAGATCTTACCACAAATTTCCAGTTTCCAATAAAAAGGTTCTGCTCTTTTTTGTGTGGGATTAGTAATTTTCGCTCAGCGAGCGAGCGAATATGAAAATCTCGCACGTGGTTTATGAAGACCAACTAAAACATTACGGTTTGCGTAAAAGGACAGGGGTAGAGCAGATAAATCACCTTGTATGGAGATGCCAGACTAGTCAGACACGCAGTATTAATGAAGAACTGCTCAAGATGGAAGTTACAGTATTACAGAGGAATTCATTCAGAAATCTGACAGCTCCTCCCGGAGAAATAAGATTCTAGCGCGATTATTACGCGGTGCTCAACTGTAGAGTTAACCAGTTCGAATCTGGGTGATGGGAGGAATTCTCAGAGTGTAAATTTGGCTGACAAGCCGGGGAAATACGGTGGAATGTTACTGCAATGCATGTCATTGTCCCGTAGCGTACTTCAAAACTTTTCGCATTGAAGTCGTAACATATAGCTGGTTTGTTCATCTTTGTGCTTTTCCATAAAAGTAAACATAACAGTGACGTGGAAATTCACTTTCTCGCAAGCGTCTCCTTTCATCCTTCGACAACATATTCATCAACAACGAAGAGCATGACAGGCACTTCCAACAAATAGTCGCCTCGGCCATCAATGCGTCATTGTTACAGAATTGTTACATCATTTACAACTCGGAGGAAGGTAACCGCAAATTACCTGTACTGATATTTGCAATCAATCATGTCGTCAGCCATTCTTCAGAACTACAGCAGATGATTTACGCTAGAGCACAGGTGCAGAGAAGAGTAACAGGGCGATTCGTCAAAAGACTTCAGCATTCAGTTTCCATGTCCAGAAACCGTAGACTTCAGGGACGATTCCTATTTCGCTTTTTCGGGCGGAGCGAGAGTTGCACTCTCAGTTCTGCTAAGTGCAGGGGGAATTACGATTTGATATCCTGCGGCAGACAGTTAGCATGTTTTACGTATAGTTAACGCCGAGGTAATTAAAGTCGGAGCGCTACCTCATACCTAGAAGTAGACGGGAAGAAAATCTGTCATTGTATTGTTGGAGGAACTATGCAGGCGCTCGTTTAAAGTAATTAAGGAAAGCCGTGGAAATTCTGAATCAAGATGGCTGCACGAGCTTTGGAACCCAGTGGAAGATTCGAATATCTGCATCTACTCCTATAGCTGTAACCCTCAAAGTATCTCACGCTGTACGGCCTAGGGTACACAGACTGCCACTGTCGCTTCCCTCATTTCCTGTTCCTGTCTCGAATAGTTCATGGGAGCGACAAATACTATTAGAAATGAGCTTCATTCTGTCTTATTTTACGCTCATGATCTCTTAGCGAGGTTTATGCTTTCGCACACATCGCAAGAATCCGTGACGAAACGTGCTGCTTTCCTTCGGATAATATCCTCCAATCAGTTCTACTTGTTAAGAGTCCGAAGCTGAGCAACAGTACTCAAGCATTGGTCGAACGAGGTTTTTCTCAAATATTCCCCCCTCCCCCCCCCCCCCTCCTCCCCTCCTTGTGGATGGACTGAAATGCTCGTGGACTACGCCAATGAACTTTATTCTGGCACTTGCCATTCCGACGATTAGTTTTAACAGCTCTTCCACTCAAAACCACTCCGTACGAAAACTCTCAGACATTTCATAGCTGTATCTGTTTCTAGTCCGCCCCCGGTAGCTGAGTGGTCAGCGCGACAGAACGTCAATCCTAAGGGCCCGGGTTCAATTCCCGGCTGAATCGGAGATTTTCTCCGCTCTGGGACTGGGTGTTGCGTTGTCCTAAAAAGAAAACAAAATAAGAGACAAAAACAAAACACGATCAACTGTGACCCGCCTGCACGTGGCGGTACACGGGCAACGGTGTGGTCAGATGCGGGAACTGGCGTGGAGGTTCAACCACATCAGGGCCCATATATCGATCACAACGGCTAAGTGGTCAATTAAGACCCACCTTAAGCAATTAGGTGGTGGGACGTAAAATCAGGGTGGCAAGTGAAAAAAAAGTCTCCTAATCATCATCATTTCATCCTTATCGACGCGCAAGTCGCCGAAGTGGCGTCAAATGGAAAGACTTACACCCGGCGAACGGTCTACCCGACGCGATTGTTTCTAGATATTGTTCATCACGCATGTAGTCAAACCAGAATTAAAAATGCTCCTATCATAGTACAAGAAAGGTGAATATGTCCTGGGTGGCGGGATGTAAAAGACTGGAACTAGGTCCTTGATTAACTGGCAGCTTCCAAGACATTTAAATTAAAACATTTTGACATACTCTCGCTTTGTTACTTGTTGGCGTTAGTACATATATCATGTAATATAATGCGTCGTGTCATGTAAAGTAACATGATACATCCCCCCCCCCCCCCAGTAACAAATCCACCACAAAAACATTATGCTCCCAGTACAACTTTGTTTAGCGGTTACATGTGTGTTCTTCAGCTGTATATTATATACTGTTTACTATAGCTGGCAAATCTTCTGTATTTTGGGCTCTGGTTCAGGGACTTTAGCCTATAAAGAAGAAGATATATGTGTGCCAGATAAGTCAAAAAGTTTGTTCGCTTCTGTTACATCCCTAAATCTACTCAACACATATTCACCTTTTTTGTGCTGTGATAGGAGCATTTTTAATTCCAGTTCGCAACTTTTACTGTACATAATTTTGACATTAGACCACCATAGCTCGCCAACCGAGGTAAATTTTTGTTGACTCGGGCGACGATTGATCAGGTATAGATTCTTTTTTTGTTGTTTTTCGAACCACGTTACTTATATCGTGGCAACGGGTAAAGCATTTACGAAAGCACGAAACAAGAGGTCGATGAATGTATTTATCTAGCTTTTTACAAAATTTGAACCTATTTGCCCATGTATGAAACATATAGGTGATGCCTGTTAAAAAAAAAGTATTTTTGTGCGAAAAATCTGAATGAAGATAATTTTGAAAGTACGTTTTCATTTCTATCGTAAGAATATATTTATTTATTTGAATCACATTAGACCTTTCTCGCGCATTCAATTTTCGTAAGAACAGTTTTTAAGCACTTCACCTGACTCGACTTTAAACTATTGTTTCTTGACAGCAGATCGAGATTACTGGGCAAAAGATTTCGAGCTGACTTTATCCATTTATCTGCCTTCGTGCCAAGTTTAAATAGATATCGATTCGTACAACATTCAAGTACAGAAGTGGTTTCACTTCAAAAACCTCCCAGTAAATAGTGACTTTTGCACGTATTTGCACGTAAAATCTGAACAGTGCATGTACAGATGGTGCCATTAGCTGAACATTAATTTCAGCCGAATCAACATTTTGCGTAAAAAGATTAGCACAGTTTGCTTGGGCATCCGCTCCGATTGGTCATTCAAACCTTGCTTAATACACTGTAACATAGCTACAGTAAGGCAGATATCCGAATGGCTATACAAATGGTTGCTGGTCAGGGCTCCATATTCCTAACTCAAATAGGAACAGAGCACCAAGACCCCATCCCCCTTCGAATTTTGAGCGTGACCTACTCAAACATATTTGTCCCTATTCATGTGTAATACCTTAAATTTGTTCACAGCAGATTCATCCACGAACACCTTCATGGACTTTTCGTAACCTATGTGCACTGCGATACACAGCCTTTGATTTACTTGTGCAATATTTTGTTCTCCTGGGAAGGTACTTTTGAGTGTACTCTGCTGTAACTGGTCAACTCATCTTCACATTTTGTGGCTAACCCACCCTCGACGATATCCGTGGAGCCGTAATAAACTCTACGTTCCTCGGACAGTGCTCGCACTCGCCTCGCTGTATTTTCTGGCCATAATTCTGCTGTGCCAGCTGGCCATCCATCGCTCCGCCATCCCTCGCCGCCGAGCGGCAGTGGCGCTGCCTGCCTACACGCAGGCGCCGCACGTCCTCTGGCGCTGCGTGGACAGATTGCCGATAACGACGACGCGCTTCTGGGCGTGACGCAATCCGCGGCTGCTGCGTCCCCCGTCATTGCCAGTGGCAGCTGTCAAACTGACACCCGAACCGATGCGTTCATCTGAGTTATCTCTCGACGGACACATGCGCCTCACACGACTCTGTACACACTCCGAACATTGATTTGACACCTATCTAGCTTTTCATTTACATTCCCCTATCCATTTACTCCCTTCATTCCGCATTAGTATAATGTACAACGATAATATTTTGTGAAACGCAGCTCCTGTAAATGGTACTGCCTAGACTGCTTACGCTTCTTGTACATTACATCATTTTATGATGTGTTGGGTTATTAGTATCATGAGCTACTTGAGTTAATACTGAAAGTAAAGTAAGTGCGTCAAAAACTGTAAAAACTCAGTGGCAGCATCAACGGAAACTGTGCCGAAACGGGGCGTGAACTGCCAATTATGTGCAAAAGGAAGGAAAGAAGACTGGGTTTAAAGTCCCGCCGACGTTGAGGTCATTAGAGATAGAGTGGAAGCAAGGATACAGAAGGGAATCGGTCGTGCACTCTCAAAGGAACCATCCTGACATTTACCGGGAGCGATTTAGGGAAATCACGGAAAACCTAATTTTGGATGCCTGAGCGCGGGTCTGAACTGTCGTCCAACCGAATGAGTGTCTGGTGAGCTAACCACAGCACCACCTCGCTCGGTATGCACGAAAGTTCACAGAAGTATTAGTGATAGCAGCTGTGGGATTCTTTCTCACTTTCTTGCACTTTTTTTAAGGACTCTAACAATGACGACCCGTATCAGACTCATGTTCTTTACAGCCAAATATCAGGAGAGTTTCTATTGGGATACAGGGAAGCTTAATTAAGAACAGTTCACGAAGGGGGGGGGGGGGGAGATATTCCAGTTTCGCGATTAGTCGGAACATCCAGAAAAACGTGGTTTGAATCGGTTTAATCAGAGGATGGGAACTATTTTTAATTTAATTATGGGATGATGGATTCAAGATAGAATATGTAAATATGTGAAAGAGTAGTGTATCTTAAAACGTATTTTTTTGTGAGACAGTAAAGTGGATGACTCCCTCGACAAGTGTAGTTAGTGTACCTGATTCGCGCTGGCCGAAGTGCCAGAGCGGTTCTAGGCGCTACCGTCTGGAGTCGCTTGACTGCTACGGTCGCAGGTTCGAATCCTACCTCGGGCATGGAGGTGTGTGATGTCCTTAGGTTAGTTAGGTTTAAGTAGTTCTAAGTTCTAGGGGACTGATCATCTCAGCAGTTAAGTCCCATAGTGCTCAGAGCCATTTGAACCTTTCTTTTTATGGTCACATGTAAATAAAATTACACAGCCCTTAAAGCCGAAAATACTGGAAGTTAAATGTCAAAAATCCGTTTCAAAAGGTATTATTTCACATTTTCAAAATTAGCAATTCAGTGGCAACGAAATATAAATATGCTGTTTCGACGAAGCTACCCACAATGACTATAGCCTTTAATTTGAATTGGTGATAATAAAGGTCAGCTTTCGATGCGTGGTTGCCTTAAATTATAACCAGCAAATGCCAGAACGTATTCCTGTGCAAGGTCGAAGCGCAATCTTCTTATAACTTTGTCCGTTTCAACTAGTGTCCTGTCTTTCAGAACCAGACTCATATATTAAAAACTAATGAAAAAGCAACAACTGAAAGGAAAGTGAAACCAAGTAAAGTTGAGTGGGAGACCCCAAGGGGTGGCTCCAGCCGCCTGGTCGGAAACGGTTTGCTATGCTACTGCCTCGCGCAATGGCCCCTTTCCTCGTGGTTACGTGAGACATTGCGTCTTATGTGCATTTGTTGAGTGTATGTGAGTGTAATGGACTTATGAGTAGCGTCGTGTTATGTTCGTATTGTATGACGATACTTATGAGAGAAGGGAGAGGGTGAAAGCCAGTACCACCACAAAACCTACTACTCTCAATTAGGACCAAGCGGGCCGTTGGGCTTCACGTCTCTACCCGACGGCCGAAACAGAGGTACATGCACTCACACTCTGAGACACCATGGAGTAATTTAGAATTCAAACTAGGATTTTAACATAAGGTGTGCTGATTGGAATTTTACGCCACCACCTGGGCCGGCCGATGTGGCCGAGAGGTTCTAGGCGCTTCAGTCTGGCACCGCGCGACCACTACGGTCGCAGGTTCGAATCCTGTCTCGGGCATGGATGTGTCTGATGTCATTAGGCTAGTTAGGTTTAAGTAGTTCTAAATTCTACGGGACTGATGATCTCAGAAGTTAAGTTCCATAGTGCTCAGAGCAATGTGAACCATTTTGAAGTTGTTGCACGGTCGGACGCTAGCAGGCCTAGGATAAAGGGTGGCCGCGACCATCCTACCTAGTTGACCGTTTCCGGCCAGGCAGGTGCTGTTCTGAGCTGGTGAATATCTCGTGTATTGTGATCACGAAATGTACTTAGTTTTCGCGATCTTTGATGACTATTTAGTGTGGGGATTTTGCTACCATTCCTGTTACGCCCTCAACCTAACTTTACTACACTCGATAACGGTATTTTCTGTATGTATTTTGACTGAATATCGTAGGACCACTACTAGATTATTTGAGACCCACCAGGTTAGCTGAGAGCGCTAACGCGCTGCTTCCTGGACTCAGGTAGGCGCGCCGGCCCCGAATCGAATTCGCCAGGCGGATTAACGACGAGGGCCGGTGTGCTGGCCAGCCTGGAAGTGATTTTTAGGCGGTTTTCCACATCCCGCTAGGTGAATACTGAGCTGGTCCCCACGTTCCGCCTAAGTTACACGCGTCGCAGACATTTGAAACGCGTCCGCAATATTTCACGATTTACACTAGATGCAAACTGCTGGGGTACACTGATTCCATGCCTGAGGATACAGGATGGTGGTAGGAAGGACATCCGGCCACCCCTATAACTGACATTCCCAAATCCGTTGTAACCACGCCGACCCTTCGATCGCTGCGGGACTATGGCGTAAGCGAAAGGAAGAAACTACTAGTTTATTTGAGATGTCCTTTCTTCAATAAACATTATTCATCTTAATTCTCTGTCGTCTATATTAGTTACAGACGTTATAATATAACCTTTTTATTAAATTACTCAATTGTCTTTTATATTTCTGTGTATTTTATTAATTCCCAGTTCTAACCAATTCACAGACTATAGAATCACAGCTACAGGTTATTATTTACAGCGAATTAGCTGCGAGGAATGAAAGCAAATGTTCCCGGCTCGAGCCTATGACTTCATCGAGCTATTCGTTTTACGTACAGCCGTGCACAGCCGTGCAATATCAGGCAAAGTCGCAACTGAATTAGTCGTATGCGAAGGCGTATGGAAAAACAGCTACACTCGTCAGCAGCCGTTAAGTACCGTTGCAACTTCGAGCTCTTGTGCCACTGTGATCAGTGATCTTTCATGATCACGCGACTCCAAATGTACATTACATACAGTTCCTTCGCAACGTTCGCTCGTAAACTAGTCGAGATTGGCTTTCATTCATTGACAGTTGTTGTACCATTGTCACTTCGCCACGTCTTCCTGCGCCGATTCCTTACAACCTACTGGGACGCACTCACTACTTCACTGCCACGACTTCAACAGCGGTAGAATGTGACACTACCGCCGGGCACCAAATCTGCGAGTCACCTACAGTGCCCGAAAGCGACCAGTGTGCTCCATCACGGTACGAGTATTTCGTCCAGTGGGCTTCTATTGGACAGGCGAAATTTAAAACAGGCGGCGTCTGCTGGCCCTGCTCCACTGCTGGTGGGAGCCGAGCGGCGGCGCGGGCCTTGACAGTGCACTGGCCAGTGACCGCGACCCCTGCAACGTGTGACGCGTTATCGCCCGGCGACCGGGGCCCGTCCATCCCGGCGCCGCGGCGGCCTCCCCGAGCGCCACGCTCCCAGAATAGCCGCCGGAAGTGCCGGCTGCCCCACATCTGCAGTCGCCGCTGCGGCTCGCCGCTACCGCTAATCCTTCTGACACTGCCGGGGCAGTACCTGCCAGACGAGGGCTCCACTCCACACCGGGTTGGCTCTCCGACCAGTGGTGGAGGTCGTACGATGAATGGCGGGAGGCTGGCATTGCTCGACGACTCAATGGAGGTCCCCAGCGTGGCAAGCATGGCCTACTGCAAAAAATTATCAAGAAGGGGGAAACATTCTAAAATAGCCATTTTTAAATAACTTATCCGATGAAGTTGAGAGCGTATCGTGCCCTATGGTTTAATTTTGAAAGAATTGCACTGTATCGCGTAAGACTGATAATCTGTTCCATGTTTCTGAGGTACATGCCGTGTCGTCCGAACAAGACACAACCAGGGCAAAAGCACCACAGGCGTGAAGATGCGAGCTGCTGCCAGTGCCGTAGAGACTCACCACTTGCGCGAATTCCACCAGCGCCACTGGCGGCGCTGAGGATGAAGATATGGCCAATGGCCGGCCGACTACACTCCGCCAATGACCGGGCGACAACGGACAGAAGCTTACTCGGAAGACAGAAGAGCAGCTGTCGCCTACTTCGTTATACATCGTCGTCCAATGCTGACTTAGACAGGGAACGTCGTTTAGTGAACTCTTAGAAGTGAACAGATAGTTGTTTTAAGTTGCATTTGCTGTGTACTATGAAGTTTACCTACTATCATTTGCACTTACCCATTGAGAGCTTTTAGTGTTATATTACATGCAGGGTTGCAGACTGCATTATTCAACAAGTCGCCGGCCGGGGTGGCTGAGCCTTTCTAGGCGCTACAGTCTGGAATGCGCGACTACTACGGTCGCAGGTTAGAATCCTGCTTCGGGAATGGATGTGTGAGATGTCCTTAGGTTAGTTAGGTTTAAGTAGTTCTAAGTTATGGGGGACTGATGACCTGAGAAGTTGAGTCCCATAGTGCTCAGAGCCATTTGAACCATTTTTTCAACAAGCCACAAAGGAAAGTAATATTTTAAGTCATTTTTGTGACTTTATTACTAATCTGTTGGAGTGTTGTAGAACCTTCGTTCACCTATCCTGTAACTTGATCATGAAGCATAGTTGTGTAATAGTGGCAGGGAGAAATTGTCTTAGCGCTGTACTGCACCAGAAGCCGTTTCAGGAACTCACAAACTCGGCCTGCCGTAAAAACAGTGGCAATTCGGCCTCCACTGCAGTAGCGACGAGGCCTTTACAAAAGTAAATCACTTCCTGCTACATAAATAGTGTACATGCTCCATTGCTATATTTAAAGTTTATTTTTGTATAGTATCAGTATGGATACGACAGCAGTCGACACTTCCAGATGTAAGAAAAAATGAGCGAAAAATGATAGTACTAACGATACTTTATGTCAATAAAACCAAATGCTGTGGTGCGACACATACACAATTTTAGAAAGTAAGCGTGGTGAAAAGCAATGCCTCCAAATTTTTTGTGTGACGAGTCAAAGCTTTTTAAGTAAAACAAACATTAGCATTCTACATATTTATTCTTCATGTCTACAAACTTGGAGCAGTCTGCCGCTAGAGGACTCCGAATTGTACCGTGTCACATGGCGGTGTGTAACGCAACTACGACGGTATAAGAAAAATAGCGCGCTGTAATCGAGTTTCGAATTGGAAGAGTTCTTCCACACATGAAGCACTGTCTCCTTCAGCTTGACAATGCCAGACCATTCAAAAGCGCTACGGCAATCTGACGCCTCGGATCCACTGTTGCAGACATGAAGAATAAATATGTAGAATGTTAATAACGTTTGCTTTACGTCTGATTACGTCTGAAGCGCTCCCTTAGAAAAATTTATGAATGACTGTGCTGATAAACCTCTTACATTATTTGCTTTTCAAACAGCTGAGCAAAACTGAACGCACTCAGACATTTCTCTCTTTACTTGATCTGATCATCACTAAAGTGACACACAATACTTTTAGCGCAACGCAATCTGACTTTCAATAATCCCTACAAAAGAATGGCCCTGACTAACAATAACCTGTACCTTTCATGAATCACTTACCTCACAAAAATCTTCGTTACTCGAACTACTGCAAAACAGCGAGCGCCAATACTGCAAGCTAATAAAAAGATTCAAACTACAGAAGTCACCTACTACTGATAGACTTAGTTAGAAAATGAAAGATTTTGATAAAGAACAAAGAATGTATTTACCTTAATAGTGTTCAAGAGTCATTATATATATATATATATATATATATATATATATATATATATATAAGTACATGACATTCAATCTTACAAATTTAGTCTATGATGGACACACGTCCAGATCATCCGCTCTCCCGCTCTCAAAACTCAGCCATTTCTCTCCCCAATCCACCACTGGTGGCGGCTCACCTCCAACTGCCCAATGCTACGCGGTGTTAACAGCCAACTGCCCAACACTACAATAGCAAATATTACAACAATGCTAACCAGCCACAGACTGCACACAGCACAGCCAGTGATTTTCATACAGAGCGCTACGTGGCGTTACAAATATAAAAACCTAAACGGCCTACTCACACGTCTATTGCTCGACGCAAACAGGAAGACTTACATCTTCTTGTGTGTGTCGGCTAATAGACGCAACCATGTACAGTAGTTTACTGTTTTTGTGCCACATACACACAGAAGTAAGATGTATTCCTCTCCCCATGTACCAGCGATATGTTACAATGTAAAATGATGCTGGGAGCCGATACGTGCTTGAAAATGACGAAAGACTGAAATTGACCAATCGCGTAGATAATAAAATATAATGTCTCCCTGGACCATGTTTTCATTCTCAAAACACGTTGAGGCTACGGGCTCTCACAAAAAAGTGGTTGGATAGTATTGAAATGTCTTTGTGAAGAAACATGCTAAAAGTGAAAAGAGAAAGTAGACTTGCGAATGAATAAGTACAGGGGGGTCCATAAAGTACCGCTATCATTTCAAAGAATCATAGCTCTGAAGGCACTATAGATACAGAATCATGGTTTTCTGTAAACCGTTTCGTGGCTCTCAAAGTTTTTGTTTTTTCCTTTTTCGTTTTTTGCAGGTTTGACTTGGCGTGCATCGAAATGGCGACAGTTCAGAAGAATCCGCTATGTGTCATCGGGTGTGCAGAATCCAAACCTGTGGCAGCGATACTGCAGAATTACCAAAGTCAGTACGGGAAGGCACCACTGGCAGAAACAAGCAAACTGAAGTGGTTCAAAAACTTTAGACACTCAGTACCATAGACCTTCTTCGAAGTGGACGTCCTCCTGTGTCTCAAGCACGTGTTGACAGAGTGCAAGCTGCATATCAACGAAGCCGTCACACGTCAATTCGTCGCGCGTCACACGAACTGCAAGAAGCAAAGTCAACTGTCCGTAAAGTGCTACGTAAGCAGTTAATCCTTTTGCGTACTAAGTGCAAATAGGCAAAGTACTGCAGCCAAACGATACTCGTTAATGAAAAAGTCTGTGTTTTCAGAAGAAAAAACGTTCAACATTTCTGAACATGTACATTGTCACATGATTAGGATATGGGGTTCCGAAAATTTATTCATACACTTTAACATGTCCATGTTAGCCCGAAGCTCAATGTCTGATGTTGCATAAGGCACAATAGACTGATAGGTCCAAATTTGTTTCTCGGAGAATACGATAACGGGATATGATCACCTGGACAAGCTCGAACAGTTCCTGTTATCACAGATTAAAAAGCTGCCAGCACTCTGTCCTCTTTCAGCATGATGGCGCTCCCCAATACTGGAGCCGGCCGCGGTGGTCTAGCGGTCCTAGGCGCGCAGTCCGGAACCGCGCGACTGCTACGGTCGCAGGTTCGAATCCTGCCTCGGGCATGGATGTGTGTGATGTTCTTAGGTTAGTTAGGTTTAAGTAGTTCTAAGTTCTAGGGGACTGATGACCACAGATGTTAAGTTCCATAGTTCTCAGAGCCATTTGAACCATTTGAACCCAATACTGGAGCATGAACTTGCGGGCTGTGCTGATCGACATTTCGTGAGAGGTAGAGGTAGATGGATCTTGATCGTACAACCGCATTTCAGCATTCCCTCCCCCTTCTGCGTCCCGCTCTCCAGATGTCTTACCCTTGAACTTCTTTTTGTGAGATTACATTTAGGATCGCGTGTACACAAGACTCACCAATGACATTTCTACCCTTTGTGCCCAAATCAATGAAGCTAACTGCTGATGCTGCAGTGCGAACCCGTATATGGGCAGAACTGCAATGTCGCCTTGATTTTTTACAAGCTACGAGCAGGACACTAACTGAAATTCTAGTATAACAGAGAAAAAGCTTAGATATTTGCTAAAATTTTTGGCAACAAACCACGATGCTCTATCAGTAACTGTTTCCAAGTTGTGAGTTTTTGAAATGATAGCGATACTTTAGGAACGCAGTGCACTTGTAAAAAAAGAGAGAAAATAAATGTAGTGGAGATTGTAATATTTCTGGCTTAGTCAGCCATCATATTAGGCTCCAAGAAGCTGTTCCCAGAGCAGTGGAGATGCAAGAAGTATATAGATCACGAAATGTGGTGAGCGGTACCTGTGATGTTAGATTTGGTACCATTCCCGTGAGAATGACCGCCTGCATAATGCTACTGCTCTGTGATTCGCTGCTGTGCTCGGAGCAAGGGCGCCATAACGTTAAATTATAGTTATTATTATTAGTTAAATTACTCATTGGAATGACCTCACTTTTTAATATAAATATCTCTCGACAGCTGGCTATCAGTCAGTCATTTTAGAATTATTAAAAACAATTAAAATAAAAAACAAAAGACTGACGAAATTGCAGGCGAAGCACTTCGGAAGCGTTCGGGTCACGCCTTTTCTGACATGACGCTCGAAATGTTTCGGGCTGTATGTCACTCTGAATTACGCAATCGAAAAGAACAGACATGTTGTCTGTTGTAGGACGTGTTTCCAATTATTATTTAAGTTCCCGTTCGTCACTCTGGATTAGGAAGTCGAGATGTACAGTCATGTTGTCTATGGCAGGGTGTGTTTGCCAGTATTCAGTATTAAAAGATTCACTCCGGTAGTCATGAGGCACAGACACGTGCCAAAAATAGTGTAAAGATACATTGTGTTTGATCATGTACTTTGCTGTATCAGAAGGTGTTGTATTAAGATCATGTAGTCTTCTCGTGTGGCTATATTAAAATATGCGAGTGGCATCCCAAAGAAGTAATACGTTATTTCAGAACATAACCTCGCTAAAAGTGAGTTTCAGCCTCAAGATACAGAACCTACGATCTGCGTGCTGTTTCCTGTTCTGGGGACATCAACTTGAAGGCAACAGGTTAGTGAACTGTAACAGAACCTTCGTATTCCACGCAGTGCAGTGGTAACAACTAGGAGCCTCACGTGTACTGCATGCACAGAACAAACGGGCTCAGTGACACGTCATCTGCAGTAATGCAGAGCAGGTAAAGGAGGATGATCTTCATTAACACCAACAGTTAATTCATTCTTCCTTTCTTGCCGTAGGATAAGGAGAATGAGGAAAGCGTCTTGGCTGGGACACTGCGGTGCGGCACGCTACTTTTTACCGCCCTACCAGTGTCCAGCAGTGTTCATTTGTCTAGCTAAAAGCTGTAGTAGAAAAATGGTTCAAATGGCTCTGAGCACTATGGGACTTAACGTCTGAGGTCATCAGTCCCCTAGATGTTAGAACTACTTAAACCTAACTAACCTAAGGACCTCACCAACATCAATGCCCGTAGCGGTCTCGCGGTTCCAGACTGAAGCGCCTAGAACCGCTCGGCAACACCGGCCGGCACTAGAAGAGTAATCACTGCACAATGGGACCTAATTTCCCAACTGCTGTCAAAAGGTGAGCGGACAACAAGGAGTGTGACCATCTGGGACAGCCATGGACGACGTGGTCGCAACATACATAGAATTGTCCGGTAAACGGGATGTGGCTAGCTACTGAAATAAAAGTTTTAACTTGGCAAGGTGTATTTTTACAATAAAGATCACAGGTAATACTAACAAGTCTGTACTAAGTGGCAACACAATGTAAAGTTCACACGCACACCACAATCACACATGTAGCCAGTTTATGGTATTTACACCTGTTACCGAAGTTAATAGAGTTCACCGGGTCGTTTAGTTATGAAAATGCTCTCTCAAATCTTGTGCCCTCTGCTCTACAGGTAATACCTGTTCCGGTCTTAGATCGCACAACACGCCACGCGGTTTTAACTAACAGTCAAAAGCAATAATTTAGACATTCCGTCGGAAATTCCACAGGACTTCCGCTATACCGTTCACTTAAATACACTTTGTACTACTTCGCGAACTCGTAATTAGCATTTTCCAGCGATTTTACAGTACTTTCGTCGGAGCTGCTTTCAATGAGATGTTATTCGTTCGAACCATCAGCCCCGACCCCCCTAGATCACACCAAAGGCTTTGTTCCCAGCATAGATTGGCGCAAGCCTGCATTTTTCTGATTGGCTGATATCACAAACAGCAAATCAGGTTGCAGTATTATCCAGCGCTAACCTGCGCTTTACTTCAATGACCAATCATAGTAAAACATTCCTTTCTATGGCAATTGCTAAATAACTAAATTTAGAAAAGTATCAAATATAAAATTACTCCTTCTGAAATTACCGATTTTTTTTTCTTTATTGTTATTGTCAACACCTTGTACAAAGGTGGGCTGTCATCAGCATAATACGCTGCTCATCAGCCGAGAGTAATACAATATAAAACATAATGGAGGTACAGATAATACAAGACAAATGGCGGTAAAAAAAACCTGTAGACACTGAACAACAATATACACGAAGTCGTTCAGGCTGGAGAAGAAAAAACACTAAAACCTGTGGACACGGCGCACAAAACACGGACGACTGCGACGGCACAGGTGAACAGTGGTGGCGTGACGGCGAAAGAACACTAAACACAAAACGAAGGCACACACACGAGACACTGATGGCGATCATCTCTGGCTAGCGAATGTCCACTGAGCGTGTATGAGTCAGGGGACCTGCCAAGAGAGGAGGAGGAGGAGGAGGAGGAGGAGGAGGAGGGGGTGGGAGAGGGAGAGGGAGAGGGAGAGGGAGTGGGAGAGGGAATGGGAGTGGGAGAGGGAGAGGGAGAGGGAGTGAAGAGAGCAGAGATGCCATAGGCAGAGGAGATAGGGGGAAGGGAGGAAGGAGGAGGAGGGGAAGCCCGGGGAAAGAAGGGTGGGGGAAGGGGGATGGGGGAACAGGAAAGAGAAGGGAGAGGAAGGGAGGGAGGGTGCCTAAAAGAAAGGACACGGGAGGTGGGTGGGGGAGGATCAAAGTTGTTAGGAGGGGTAGATGGAGGGGAGGAGGACATCATCAGGGAGGGGGAGCTGGCAGAAGCCAACTTGGCAGAGGGTAAGGAGGGTGGAGAGATGGAGACTGGGTGGGACGTGGGAATACAGGCGCGGCAGTGGGTGGGGGTGGGAGAGGATGGATGAGACAAGCGTGTGAGGAGAATCCAGTTTATGGGAGGTGTGCAGGATCCGTATCCTTTCAAGGAAAAGGAGGAGGTGGGGGAACGGAATGAGGTTGTACAGGATCGGCGTGGGGGAGGGGAGACGGATGCGATAGGTGAGGCGGAGAGCATGGCGTTCAAGGATTTGAAGGGATTTATGAAAGGTAGGGGGGCGGAGATCCAGGCCGGATGGGCATAACAAAGGATAGGGCAGATGAGGGATTTATAGGTGTGGAGTATGGTGGAGGTGTCCAGACCCCATGTATGGCCGGAAAGGAACTTGAGGAGACGGAGTCCTGAGTGTGCCTCGGGTTGGACTGTCCGGAGGTGGGGGGTCCAGGAGAGGCGATGGTCGAGGGTGACACTAAGGTACTTGAGGGTGGGGGTGAGGGCGATAGGACGGCCATAGATGGTTAGATAGAAATCGAGGAGGCGGATTTAATTTGTGTTCTACTCACGATTTATTAGTACCATAAACTTACTGCACATTTAGTGATAGTAAATCCCCTGTATAGTTTCACTGGTACTTAGTGAATAAACAAAACAATTTTCATTTACTTCTGTTCTTCTTCACTCATACAACACTCACACTGCTAATTACTACACATATAAAACAGTTATAATTATGCAAATACATTAAATATTAATCAAACATAACTTCACAACATTGTTTTGACTACGACTGGTAGCACTGTCTGTCAACTGCTGACCTCTGCCGCCTACTAGTATAACTGTGTGCAGCTCTGTAACTCAGGTCCGTGTCAGCTGGTGACATCTGTCGATGACTCGTGCCTATAACGATATCGTCCTAACAAGTGACAGGAGCGATGCGAAGGAGCTACGACCCAACACGCGCAGCGAAGAAATGGCCTGCAACGAAGAGTCAGTGAAGGAAAGATTGCAGGGAACGGAGGCTTACGAAGAAGATGATCTTAAAACAGAACGAAGTTAACAGCAGACTGAGAAGAAGCACAGGGCAGGTGAGATTGAAGAGCGTCCCATCGATACGCAGAAGAAGCAGACGGCACGGTCCACCGGCGCCTCGTCGCCTGCGAGGCGGCGCTAGGTGGCGCTGGGGCGCCACGTCCGCCAGTGGCACGGCAATGCCGGCCGCGCACGTGGTCCCGTGGGGCGCGGGTGTGCTGCCGTGCACGTGCGGGCGATCGCCCTCAGCTGGTGTCTCTCCTCCCAGGACTATTAGCGGAGGCGGCGGCGGCCACAAGGGCGGCCTGTCCCGGGGCAGCGGCCGTGCAGACACAGACACAGCGCAGCGCCCACGCCGGCCGAGAGCCGGCAAACAGAACACAGCATGTTGTTCTCAATGGAGACACGCCCACAGACGTTAAAGTAGCCTCTGGCGTGCCACAGGGGAGTGTTATGGGACCATTGCTTTTCACAATATATACAGGGTGTTACAAAAACGTACGGCCAAACTTCTAGGAAACATTCCTCACACACAAAGAAGCTCATTTTATTACTTCTCTTCAAATCACATTAATCATGGAATGGAAACACACAGCAACAGAACGTGCCAGCGTGACTTCAAACACTTTGATACAGGAAATGTTCAAAAGTCCTCCGTTAGCGAGGATACATGCATCCATCCTCCGTCGCATGGAATCCCTGATGCCCTGATGCAGCCCTGGAGAATGGCGTATTGTATCACAGCCGTCCACAATACAAGCACGAAGAGTCTCTACATTTGGTACCGTGGTTGCGTAGACAAGAGCTTTCAAATGCCCCATAAATGAAAGTCAAGAGGGTTGAGGTCAGGAGAGCGTGGAGGCCATGGAATTGGTCCGCCTCTACTAATCCATCGATCACCGAATCTGTTGTTGAGAAGCGTACGGACACTTCGACTGAAATGTGCAGGAGCTCCATCGTGCATGAACCAAATGTTATGTCGTACTTGTAAAGGCACATGTTCTAGCAACACACGTAGTGTGTCCCATAGGAAATCACGATAACGTGCTCCATTGGGCGTAGGTGGAAGAACATGGGGCCGAATCAAGACACCACCAACAATGCCTGCTCAAACGTTCACAGAAAATCTATGTTGATGACGTGATTGCACAATTGCGTGAGGATTCTCGTCAGCCCACACATATTGATTGTGAAAATTTGCAATTTGATTACGTTAGAATGAAGCCTCATCCGTAAAGAGAACATTTGCACTGAAATGAAGATTGACACATTGTTGGATGAACCATTCGCAGATGTGTACCCATGGAGGCCAGTCAGCTGTTGATAATGCCTGCACACGCTGTACATGGTACGGAAACAACTGGTTCTCCCGTAGCACTCTCCATACGGTGACGTGGTCAACGTTACCTTGTACAGCAGCAACTTCTCTGACGCTGACATTAGGGTTATCGTCAACTGCACGACGAATTGCCTCGTCCGCTGCAGGTGTCCTCGTCGTTCTAGGTCTTCCCCAGTCGCGAGTCTTAGGCTGGAATGTTCCGTGCACCCTAAGACGTCGATCAATTGCTTCGAACGCCTTCCTGTCGTACCGCGCCACGGCTATTGCTCCGTGCTAATCCATACAACAAATGGGCATCGGCCAACTCCGCATTTGTAAACAATGCACTGACTGCAAAACCACGTTCGTGATGAACACTAACCTGTTGATGCTACGTACTGATATGCTTGATGCTAGTACTGTAGAGCAATGAGTCGCATGTCAACACAAGCACCGAAGTCAACATTACCTTCCTTCAATTGGGCCAACTGGCGGTGAATCGAGGAAGTACAGTACATACTGACTAAACTAAAATGAGCTCTAACAAGGAAATTAAGCGTTTCCCGACACATGTCCACATAACACCTTTTCTTTATTTGTATGAGGAATGTTTCCTGAAAGTTTGGCCGTACCACTTTGTAACACCCTGTATAAATGACCTAGTAAGTGTCAGAAGTTCCACGCGGCTTTTCGCGGATGATGCTGTAGTATACAAAGAAGTTGCAGTATTAGAAAACTGCAGCGCAATGCAGGAAGAATCTGTAGCGGATAGGCTCTCGGTGCAGGGAGTGTCAACTGACCCTTAACATAGACAAATGTAATGTATTGCGAATACATAGAAAGAAGGATCCTTTATTGTATGATTATATGATAGCGGAACAAACACTTGTAGCAGCTACTTCTGTAAAATATCTGGGAGTATGCGTGAGGAACGATTTGAAGTGGAATGATCATATAAAATTAATTGTTTGTAAGGCGGGTGCCAGGTTGAGATTCATTGGGAGAGTCCTTAGAAAATGTAGTCCACCGACAAAGGAGGTGGCTTACAAAACACTCGTTCGACCTATACTTGAGTATTGCTCATCAGTGTGGGATCCGTACCAGGTCGGGTTGACGGAGGAGATAGAGAAGATCCAAAGAAGAGCGGCGCGTTTCGTCTCAGGGTTATTTGGTAAGCGTATTACCTTTACGGAGATGTTTAGCAAACTCAAGTGGCAGAGTCTGCAACAGAGGAGCTCTGCATCGCGGTGTAGCTTGCTGTCCAGGTTTCGAGAGGGTGCGTTACTAGATGAGGTATCGAATACATTGCTTCCCCCTACTTATACCTCCCGAGGAGATCACGAATGTAAAATTAGAGAGATTCGAGCGCGCACGGAGGCTTTCCGGCAGTCTTCCCCCGAAACATTTGCTACTGGAACAGGAAAGGGAGGTAATGACAGTGGTACTAAAGCGCCCTCCGCTACACACCGTTGCGTGGCTTGCGGAGTATAAATGTAGATGTAGCTGCACCGTTCAATGTGCCGCTACACCACACCGCTTGCCGGCCACCACAAACAGAGCGTCACTGGTTGTCTGTCTGACTACAATTGTTCACACAAGAACGGAAAGAGCTCGGAAGTACCAGCTTGATTAGAAACGCACGAACACCTGAGACAATACTGACCCTACGACTTTTCTTAGAAGATAGGCTGAGGAAAGGCAAACTTACATGTGTAGCAGGCATCGAAATACAGGGAACCAAACGTTGTATACAACATCTACAGAAACTAGACAGCAGTTTCAAGAGTCTAAGAACAGGGAAAGAAGCAGTAGCTGAGAAGGGGTGACACAGTGTTTAATCTATTCCCCGTGTTATTTAGCTTGCATACTGAGCGAGCATTGAAGAAAACCAAGGGGAAATTTGGAATAGGAATTAGGGTTCAGAGAGAGGAAGTTGAAATCATAATTTTTGCGGATGGCTTTGTAATTTTGACACATAAAACAAAGCACTTGGAACAACAGTTGAACGAAATACATACTCCGAAACGATGTTATAAACATATAAAGTTAAATGCCATGAAATCTCTTCTTGAGCGTACTCCTGTACGGAAGTAAAACGTGAACGATAAACACTTAATACGTGAAGAAAATAGAAGCTTTACAAACTCCTTCAGCTGAGATCCGTAGATCGGGTAACTAATTAAGAGTTAAAAAAGAAATTTTGTGGCACAATTTGACCAAAGTGAAAAGTCTGGTGGCAACCGCAGACGGTAAAACGCGTACACGGGGACCGCGGCTTGAGTATAGTGAGCAGGTTCAAACGGATGTACGTTGCTGTAATAATACTGAGATGAACAGGGTTGCACATGATAGACTAGGATTGAGAACTGAATAAAACCAGTCATCGGACTGACGATCACAACAACAGCAATAACAACAAGAAGTCCCTATTTATCCTTGCTGACTGGCTGTATATGCCTCACGGATGAGCAGTTTGAATTGCAGCAGTGTTCACCACACGGAACCGGGATACCATAGGCTGTGTATTTCCACTCACTAGTCGTCAGCCACTTGATGGTTTCTCCATCGAAAGACCTTAGATCACTACGCTCCCGTTTTAGAAAATTTCGAGGTCAAATGACTTCAAGCAAGGTCTCTGTCGGACCATCTGAAATTGCTACGCCACTTGAAAATAAGGTAATTTCATTTTTCATTCAGATCCGCAAGTTAAGGAAAATGAAGAAACAGCGACTTCAATAATTTGCACATTTACCTCTTGAGGGAAGGGTTTGTTATCTGAGGCAGAGGCCAATTGGTGTAAGGCCAGTAACCAGATTACAGTGAAATAACACGCGTGTGGGCTCGGAACTACAGTTGTTGCAAATAACTTTTTACTCTTTCGAAAGAGAATGAAGGCTGCCGGGACATTTACATGTTGTTATTTCAAATAATACAATTTTTTGTGAAGGCGAACAAAAAGTGATTAGCGAGCTGTCTGTCAGTTGTGTCATCTGTATTTCTTTTGCTCTGTTAAGAACTCCTTTACGTGGTGGCACATATGTAACACAGTTCTTAAAATAGATGGAAACATCATCAGTATGATGTCTTAAAGCGTCCAAAGCCTTGTACATAATGAGTTTTCAGACACAATCTTTCACATATCGCTGTGGTACGCATGGACGAAAAATAGATACGATCAGGAAAGTGGCTTTTAACGAGTGGGCTTAAAGCACAGCGATCCTCTGCTTTCCCTGTAGTTTTGATGAACATGAACAAATGCACTGCAAAGGTTTACAACGACAGCAACAACGTAAGTGAGTCTTCGACAAACAGAATGTGTGTGTGTGTGTGTGTGTGTGTGTGTGTGTGTGAGAGAGAGAGAGAGAGAGAGAGAGAGAGAGGATTGGGGGCGGGGGGGGGGGGGGGGAGTAGAAGGCCGTTCGTTGCAACGCACGTATATTTCGTTGGCCCCGCCTAGCTCGCAGACGTTTACGACTGCTCTCACGTTTGTGAACGTAACGTCGACGTCAAACTAATTGCGGCTCACATAGGGCGCTAATGAGGAAATTTTCTCCTAGTCTTCTACTTAGTAACATCTTTTATGTATTTCATAAATTTTCGTGATTGCAGCAGGATGGATTCGCGTTCTCGCCACGATATTTCAGCTGACGACCATTCAGTCACCTCCTCTTATGTAGTTCGT
Organism: Schistocerca gregaria; assembly: GCF_023897955.1. Lineage (NCBI taxonomy): Eukaryota > Metazoa > Arthropoda > Insecta > Orthoptera > Acrididae > Schistocerca > Schistocerca gregaria. The sequence continues at coordinate 843,033,029 of NC_064920.1, read as the reverse complement.
CAAAAACATGATTCTACTGAAGTTCGTCGCCCAGTAACCCCTTTGCCGTACTTTCACGAGTCAGACTCCTGGAAAGAAATGCGGACCAAACGCAAATACCACTGGTCACACTCGTGGGTACGAAAGTCAGGTTAAACTTCATTTTTTTATGTGTCGGATATTACTCTATTCAATACGTAAATCATCCAAACAACAAGACAGGATCATAGAAAGAAAACATATGCTGATTACTGAATAAATATAGCACAGGTAGTGTTGAAATATGTCCAACTGCCGGAGAGCGAAAAGAGAACACCATCAGTAGATGAAACACCTATTCGACTCCAAGCGCAATGTTGGGCCGATTTCCCAAAACAGATCGACCCTTGAAAAAAAAGCCCTAAAAGTTTGTGCAAAATCTGCATGAAATACAAAGCGCGAAGGGAAACGACATAGGAATACACGGAATGTAAAGTGTCATTACGTCTGCCACAAGGCTTTCTAAACTACCTTGCCATGTAGAACCAAGTTTCAGAGCTGTAGATATTTTCGTATTGGAAATTCTTTCAAGGGGAGCATTTCTTCTCGTAACTTCATTTTTCTGAAAATGTCTCCGTTCAGGCGTCTTCTTTCTGAAGAAGCCACACTTGAAAGCACTCACGAAGGTTATAGTTTCTATTAAAGAACTTTTATGTGTAAAAAATTATATTTATATTTTGAAGTAGTGTTTGAAATAAAATGGTTCAAATGGTTCTGAGCATTATGGGACTTAACGTCTGAGGTCATCAGTCCCCTAGAACTTAGAACTACTTAAACCTAACTAACCTAAGGACATCACAACCTGCGACCATAGCGGTCGCGCGGTTCCGGACTGAAGCGCCTAAAACCTCTCGGTCACTCCTGCCGGCTGTGTTTGAAACATTTTAGTTCAAAAACATATACGGAAAAGGAAAAAGAATGAAACTAGTGTCAATGTCCAGAAAAGTAGGATCACTTGAAATAAATAAGCATGTAGGTACATAACAAATATCGGCATGTCGGCTTGTATTGCGATTTTCTCGTGCATCACGCTAGCCCGGTGCGCACACGTCGTCTCCAATCGGTTGGATACGGATTTCATCGAACTAAATGGTACGGCTAGAGGTAAAATGAACATATCCAAGGTTCACTGTTTTCGCCATTTAAGTAGCTGATGCCTAAGCTTTAATACTGATCAGAATGGACGCAAGATTTATTGGCAACAGTGACGGTAGATGCGGTTTTCGAGAAATGTGAAGTAGTAGTTGACGAGTGGGAGTGTTGCAACCTGCGAAGAAGCAAAACATTAATTACGTAACTTTATTAATTTTTCCTAGGTGATAACTAAAAATTTACCACTGTCACCTGCAGAACAGAAATATGCGTGTAAGGGGCAGTCAAATGAAAAGACAACATCTGCCATAATGGTACCATGGAATGATTCCATTCAAAAGTACTCACCAGACGTTTAAGACATCTATCCCAATGAGAGACGAGACGATCAATTCCTGTTTCGTTCAAAGCGGTCCACCGCTGACAAGTGTACAACTACACCCACTATTGCACTTCCTCGTTCGACTGAAGTCAACGTGCACGCATGGCTTTCTTCAAGGTCGTCAAAGATATGGAAATAGTAGCGTGAAAGATCCAGGCTGAACGGAGGATGTTGCAGTATTTCCCAACAAAATTGCTAGAGAGTAGCCTTCATTCGACTCACAGTGTGGATGATGGCGTTGTGGTGCAAACATGATGATTCCGTCTGGCAGCCCGAGGGGAAAGGGCAAAACCAACAGCGGAAACATCCCGCATCTTCCTCGCCAAAGAAATCCCAAGCTATTCATACAAGCTCTTGTGACCTTCTTGTGATCTCCTGTTTCGACTGCAGTGGCCCTCTGCTCGTCGAGTTCCTCGAGCGTGGAAGCACAATCATTGTTAAACGGCAAGCAGACACTCTGCAGAAATCACGACGCGTCATAAAGTCAAAACGCCCACTAATGCTGCCGGACGGAATCATCCTGAAGCAGGAACAGATCGTCTCGTCTCCCAGTGGGATAAGTGTCTCAACACACGTGGTGGCAATTTCCAAGAATGATTGCCTATCGAAGTCGCGGGTCCAAACGATACATATCGAACGTGTAACTGTAAATCGATCATGCGACTAGTGGCGGGCATTACGGTCAATTATTTGTGATCGTCATTTTTATCTGTTTTTCGTCGTTCCCTTAGTTGCTCTAAGTTACATACTTCCACGAATTATTTGTGAGTCGTAGGGAAACAAAGACGATTTACGTCGGTAGTGAGTGGGGTGTCTGTTGTTCTTGACGTTTCTTCGGCGGATTCTCTCACAGGGGAAAATCTAATTCCATGCTTATCCAGCGTAGAAAATTGTTTCCCTTTTTGTCGCAAATATGAGAACTGCAGGACGAGGAAAGGAGGGATCGCATAGACTGTGTTGGTGCGAAGAGTGTAAAACTTTGTAAGAAGAGTTTCTATCCTGAAATACCGTCACAATTTCATTGCGGACAGTGCGGAAAACGAACGAATATCAGGAAGAATACGTGGTTCGACTCTTCCAAATTATCCACTCACATCAGCGTAATTCTTCTATCTTGCTGGATTCGAGACTGCACCTTGCAAGTAACAGCATCGGAAAATGACTTACCTGCTACTACCGTGTGCTACTATTTCGAGCTTTGCAGAGAAGTGTGTTATGTGGTAGTGACGAACGACAGTGTACCTACTGGTTGACCGAGTGAAGTTGTTGAAGTGAACGAATCTCACATAGCAAGAAGGAAGAAGCACTGGGGTCGAACCTTCAAAGAGTGAAATCGATCATATTTGGGTATTCTATGGAATAGAACGAGTCCCGGAAGTGTTTCATTATCACAGCATTGTCCACAGACAAGGTCACTTTAGTGCGTCTGATAAAGCACTTCATACTGCCTGGTAGCAAAGTCATTAGAGACGGGTTTCAGTCCTGCAAAACACTCAAAGCAGAAGGATTCGACCACGAGTTCGTGAACCACTCTGTGGAGTTCGTGTCTTCGGATAACCCCAGTGTGCACACGCAGAACATCGGGCGGCTATGGAAATCTGTGAAGTCTTCCATTAAAAGAGAAGGGCGTCCAAGACAAAGAGATGAACTAACTTGTTTCAGTACCTCTATTTCCACAAGTTGCGTTAGCAGGGAAAAGTTATGCAAGTGGCAGTCTACCCATATTCCTGCCTGATATTGGTAGAGTTTCCCTAGGTTATTACAAAAAGGGAATTGTCCCCGTAGCGTACACATCACATGGACTTTCACATGACGACAACACCGACGTAGAGTAAGGTAAGTCGTCTCCTTTGCAATTAAAGGTATTTTTGTAACGCTCTTCTTTTGTCATTGCTGTAGTGACCACCGTAAATATACTCAAACGCCCGCCACCAGAGTCGCATGATCGATTTACAATCGCATGTTCGATTTGCATCGTTTGAGACTTCGATAGGCAGTCATTCTTGGAAATTACCCATGTGGTGATAATGTTTGAACGGAATAATTTCATAGTCTCGTTTTTCAACGTGCTCGGTTTTCATTTGACTGTCCCTCATAAATGCCTAGCATACTTCGTTACGGAGACAGAGAGTAAGCTCAAGATTATACGGACCACAGCGGCCAACGTTCAAAGCTGCGTGTGACAGCGGCGAGTCCAGGCGTAGCGGGAGATAAGAGTGTGAGAATGGTGGCCGGCCGCTCTGGAGAAATGGGCTGGAACGGCGGCTGGAGCGGCGCCAGAACGCTACAGGCGGCAGAGGAAACCGCAGGAAGCCGCGGCTCGCCGGAAGGAAGCGCCGCCCACGCAGCTGCCAAGGACCTCTGCTGCATGGCTGGTTGCCTGGCAACTCACAGCGACAGCGGTGGCTGCGGCGTCGGGCTGAGCTCCGCTTACCGCCAACACCCGGCGCGGCTGCCGCCCGCGCAGCACAGTGCGTGGGCCCGCCATTTTTTTGCGACTTTGCAAACTTCTCTGGGCGTAATCACATCAGTTACCTTCGAGAAAGAATTTATTTTACCCTTTTACTTTGTTGCTCATTTCTGACCTGTCGAAACTTAGAGCGCCTGCGCCAAGTTGACGCTTTATAGCAATCTGTGAGGAGTGGTCAGATGACTCAAAACAGTGCTGATCCCGAAACGAAGAAGCCTGGTACCGATCTGGCAAGCAGTTTTAACTTGCTACAAATGGTCAGTAACTAGTTTCACTGATCTCTTAATCAGTGAAAATCATTTTTAAATGAATATTGATGCACAATTTCGTAAGTTTTTCCGATACTGCGTAATATGAAAATTAATTCCTAATTTGTGTACTTCTCTGCTGCGGTTAGCACAACTGGCGATCGTGTAACCATTGTTTTTCGCTTAACCCTTTCGTGGGCAAAATTATTGAACGGATTTTTTTAATGAATGGAGAGCAGATAGTAGTTAACAGACAGGTATATGTATCATACAGAATATCAAATTTGCTCCAACTGTGAAAGTGAGGTCACACAACATGGTGGGAAGTATTGTTCCCACTGCCCTTCCTTGGAGTTCAATGACAAAAACAACTTTTTCAATATATGTCATATTTATTTGATAAATTTGCTTCTCTTGTTATAATGATTGTTCATAATTACTTCCCATAAAATTTTCTGAAACATGGGTCTATGCAAAGTGGTATTTGACAATATGTACAAACACAGCGAGTGCTCTTTTCCGCAGCTTTGGTAGTATAATGACGGCACGTCCAGTAGATTTCTCCTAAAATGGGTTGATGCTCCCTTACAGCCACATGTCGAAAATCTTCAGTTACTTTACTCCTTTTTGCCAGAAAGACAGGTTTCTCTCCACGCCTTTTTTGGGATGAGAAGCCAGCGATCAATTGTCGGGCTAGATGGATCCTGTATGTGAGCTGATCATGCTTTCCACTTTCTCTTTTACTTATTTTCCACAAGATAAAACTGTTCGCTGCAGCAACGTCCACCAGGAAATAAAATATTCTGTACCACCATTTTACGGAACGTCTGCCAATAACATACCTTTCTCGTAATTGATCAAACTTATCGACACCACTCATTATTTTGTTGTATTCTGCCACAACTTCAGGACAAGAAATCTCTGTACTAGTACCACCTTTTTACTGTGGCTGTTTCTCATGAGCCATGAACTGAGGACAGGAAAGTGACTGGACGGTAATCCATCCATTTTACTGCAGAAATGGCTCCTTTTGTTTCAAACTGGAATTCTCCTCGTTCAATTTTACGATTCCCTTCATAAATTTGGGTAAATCAAAAGTATTTAACTTGTGCTATAGGTTTGAGGAAAAAAATCACAAAATGTCACACAAACAGCACTGAGACCTCCTCTACAGAGCAACACTCAGCTATACAACGCCTCTGCGCGAAAGTACAGCAAAAACCGCGGGAACTTCCGATTGGAAGTAGTACCCTATACTGTTCGCTAGGTGGTAGCACCGTACAGAGGTGGGAACTGTGAATCCCACGGGACTAGGAGCGAGTGGGAAGCATGTTTCCCAAGGCTCACGAAAGGGTTAAAAAATTACTCTAAAGAAATCCCTCAATACAGTGATGACGACAGCGTAACTCTGTTCTCAGTCGTCACTAACTAATAAAAATTCACACTGCCGTAAAGGACGTCTTTTTTGGTTCATAAACACAATACGTTATGGCAACTGCGGGCTACTGAGCGCTAGTTGGGTTCACTCTGACGTCAGCGGCGCGGTTTCCACTGAGCGCACACGTCGTGATCCCTGCCGCCCGTTGTTTCACCAGCGCCAGTATTAATTATGAGACAACCTGCATACGCAGGTCCGGAATATGTATAAGTGTAGCCATTTATCGGCATCGCAGTCGAGTGAGGCAGAGTGCAGCTGCTTGTAGTCAGATTTCGCGCTGCTGCCAGCAGACGGTGCGGCAGAGATGCAGCCCACGTGTCGGCCACGCGTCGCGGCACGCTGCCAGCGCCCAGGGGACGACGGGACACTTTACGAGCGCCAGGCACGGCAGGTGTTCGTGTGGGCGTCGCGGGGCCGGGCCGGCTGCCACCGTCCGGCTCTGCTGGCCCTCCTCTTCCTGCCACCGAGCGTCTTACTGCACCAACAGCGAACATTCCAATGGTCATGTCCCAACTTCTGCTCCTGTCCTTTTTCGTCTTCAATTTTTATTACCCATTTTAAAAAATTGGAACGAAAATAACGGAATGCAAAGAACTCTACATCTACATCTACATGATTGATCTGCAATTCACATTTAAGTGCTTGACAGAGGGTTCATCGGACCACAATCATACTATCTCTCTACCATTCCACTCCCGAACAGCGCACGGGAAAAACGAACACCTAAACCTTTCTGTTCGAGCTCTGATTTCTCTTATTTTATTTTGATGATCATTCCTACCTATGTTAGTTGGGCTCAACAAAATATTTTCGCATTCGGAAGAGAAAGTTGGTGACTGAAATTTCGTAAATAGATCTCGCCGCGACGAAAAACGTCTTTGCTTTAATGACTTCCATCCCAACTCGCGTATCATATCTGCCACACTCTCTCCCCTATTACGTGATATGACAAAACGAGGTGCCCTTTTTTGCACCCTTTCGATGTCCTCCGTCAATCCCACCTGGCAAGGATCCCACACCGCGCAGCAACATTCCAACAGAGGACGAACGAGTGTAGTGTGAGCTTTCTCTTTAGTGGACTTGTTGCATCTTCTAAGTGTCCTGCTAATGAAACGCAATCTTTGGCTCGCCTTCCCCACAGTATTATCTATGTGGTCTTTCCAACGGAAGTTGTTCGTAATTTTAACACCCAGGTACTTAGTTGAATTGACAGCCTTGAGCTTTGTACTATTTAACGAGTAATCGAATTCCAACGGATTTCTTTTGGAACTCATGTGGATCACCTCACTCGCTCGAGATTTTTCTGTATTTGTACAATTTCTTAAAAAGATGAACCGTTTAGTCCGGAGTAAGAAAGAAGCAGTGAAAATCGTCAATATGGCCTAGTTTCGCGAGGTAGTGTTTACACACGTACGAGGCGTACCGTTTTGAAATTAAAAAAGACGTGCTAAGATATCTCAATAATTTCTTTTTCACATGAAAGCCTGTAACTTACAGTCTGATTCTTCCTTGTTTACCTTGTGTACTGGGTGTTTAAAATGCCTCCGCTAATCGTGAGTCCCACCGACTGTGAAGTACGGGCTGTTATAAGATTTCTTAGTGCTGAAGGCCTAAAAGCGATCGATATTCATCGTGAGATCTGTGCAGCTTACGGAGACAACATTATGAGTGATGGAATGGTAAGAAAGTGGGTGAGAGCAATTAAAGATGGCCGCACAAATATGCACGATGAACAACGGAGTGGGCGTGCTTCGGTAGTTAATGAAAGTTCGGTGCCGAAAGTGGACAATAAGGTGAGAGCAAACAGACGCTTTCCGGTTTCCTCCTTGCGGGATGACTATCCTAATGTTTCTCGTAGTGTTCTGTATGGCATTGTGACCGAGCACTTGAATTACCGAAAATTGTGCGTACGTTGGGTACCGAAAATGTTGACGGATGTGTACAATACTAAACGTTTAGACAGTGCATTGACTTTCCTTGAGCGGTACCACAACAACGGTGATGATTTCTTAAGCCAAATTGTTACGAGCGATGAAACTTGGATGGCCTACGTCACACCAGAATCAAAGCAACAGTCCATGGAAGTTGAGCAAGGGCGTCGTTTTACTGCAAGACTATGCCCGTCTGCATGTGGCGAATCAGACCAAAGATCTCATCACATCTTTTTGATGGGATCCTCTAGATTATCCTCCGTACAGCCCAGATCTTGCGCTCAGTGACTACCTTCTCTTTCTGCACTTCAACACTTCAAGAAACACCTGGGTGGTTACGATCTTCAAGACGATGACGAAGTCAAAACAGTGCTGATGCAGTGCTTAACAAGACAAGCGGCAGACTTCTATGAAGAGGTATTCAAAAACTGGTACAACGTTATGACAAGTGCCTCAATATTGACGGAAAGTATGCAGAAAAGTAGATTAAGGTACAGGCTTTCATGTAAAAATAAAATTATTGAGATACCTTAGCACGTCTTTTTTAATTTCAAACCGGTACATACTTAAAAAACACGCCTCGTATTCAGAATGAAGTGGGAATTTCTAGCCATCTTCTAGCCATGAAGATACACTACTTAGCAATAGTTACCGAACAGTCGACCAATGACAGTAAAAAGAAATGTAGAAGACGTCACGTGTTAACTGCAGCGAAACCTGTGCATGAGATCTCTGTATGCATCTGATAGTTCAAGCACTATGGTGTTTGACGCAGGTTGTTGTAGAACCGATTAGTGCGACACTCAGTGTTATATGGAAACATGTCTGCAAGACATCATTCGAGTGTTTACGATCATGGCCGAGCAATTGGACAGCTGTAAGCCTGTCAATGTGTCACTACGATGGCCACGGTAATGGGAGTGTCCAAACGTGTCATCTCGAGAATAAAAAAGGCATCTGAAAGTGGCAATGCTACTTGGAAGCATGCCGGTGGTCGCAGATGGACCGCCACGCTGCAAGAAGATCGATACGTAGCCCTATTCGCAAAAGGAGCAGACATCTCACTCCTAGGCAGATCTCTGCAGACGTTACAACCACTACCGGTACTCGTGTCTGTGCCAGAACCATTTCGCAGCAGTTAAATCTGGCTGGTTTGTATGCTCGGAAGCCTGTTAAATCCATCCTACTTAAACCACGCCGCCGTCGAGAAAGTGTTCGTCGGTGGTAGGAGCATGTTGGTTGAAGTCAGCAACAGTAGTCCAGTGTAATGTTCTCCAAAAAATCCCGCTTCACTGTGGCAAGTGATTTCGGCTACCAGTTAGTGTGGAGAGATAGGGGAACACGTATGTTCGTGAACGTCATCAGTATGGACTAGGCGCTATGGTGTGGGCAGGCATTATTCGCAGTGGCCGAACACCGTTGCGTATCTTTGCGCGAGATTCCGTTACAGCGCAGTGGTATTGCAGAGAGATTATACTTGATCATATCTGCCTGTTTAGGGCCGACAATGCCAACCCACACACGATCGCTGAGGTGTCGGAGGTACTGGAATGGCCTGCATACTCACCGGACCTAAACCCTAAAGAGCGTGCCTAGGATCCTCTTGACAGGCGTGTTCCTCAACAAGCAGCCCCTCCCCAAACCGTGCAAGAATTGAAAACCGCCATGCGACAGAAGTGGACAAATATATCCCAATGATTTCTCAACAGTTTGGTAGCCAGCACGAATAATATGTGCAAGATGTGTACTAGTGCCCGAGGAGGACATATCTGTTACTGAGAGTCCGATATCGAACTTTATGTTGGAAGTCTGAAATGTGTTAAACATGAACGATATGTATGTCTGTCACCCTGGTTCAAATGGCTCTAATCACTATGGGACTTAATATCTGAGGTCATCAGTCCCCTAGACTTACAACTATTTAAACCTAACTAACCTAAGGACATCACACACATCCATGCCCGAGGCAGGATTCGAATCTGCGACCGTAGCGGTCGTGAGCTATTATTCCTGTACAACAGTTTCTCTGTTCCTTAGCAATAGTCAATCAGTGTAACTGCTGTATAAATAATCAAATCCGTGAGATAGGGCATTACAGATTCCGGGACTGAAACTCGTTGTTGGTGGTTTGTGAACAGCCTGCTAAACGTTTCGTGAACAGGTGGCTCTTCAGTTAACTTGATTTGAATACAAACGCACACAGGTTTGATCACGAAATAGCATTTATACAGACTACAGAACGAATATGTGGTTATTTTGTTAATAAATATTTACATAATTTATAACAAGGTTTCCTTCTCACCCTGTACTTCTCTACGATAACCACGATAGTTAAAAGTACTTGTGAACCTGCTAATTTCTCAGTTCTGTTACTCCTGTGGCACTGAACAGTCTTATTTGTGTGGGCTTTGCTGCACCTCTGTTCAAACTAATAATACAGTTTCCCGTACTTACTGGTGTCGTCAAACAATTACGTGAAACAACGAAGTAAAGAGACTGCGACAGTTAAACAATAGTCTTGTAATGTGACTAATATACCAATAATGGGACTAGAGCAAGAGTAATTTTTAAATTAGGAAGGTGCAAACCTAATGATGAAAATGGTCCTAGATAATGAGAGAAGCTGATGAACTTTAAATGTATCATACAAACGTGAAATAAATTGATGTAAGTGAAGAGGCATGTACAGAATAGGTGTTTCCAAGTTCATTACAAACATCTATAAACGACATTGACAGGAAGTACAAAATGGCTAAGCAAGAGTGGGTAGAGGACAAATGTGAGGATTTAGAATCATATATCACCAGGGAAAAGATAAATGCCACCTACAGGAAAACTAAATAGAACCTTGTCGAAAAGAGAACCACCTGTGTGAATATCAAGAGCTCAGATGGAAAACCAGCCCTCAGCAAAGAAGGGAAGCAGAAAGGTGGAAGGAATATGTAGAGGTTCTATACTAGGGAGATGTACTTGAGGGCAATATTATGGAAATGGAAGAAGACGCAGATGAAGATGAGATGGGAGATATGATACAGTATGGAGAATTTGACTTAGTACTGAAATACCTAAGTCGAAACATGGCCCCGGGAGTAGACAACATTCCATTAGAACTACAGACAGCCTTGGGAGAGCCAGCCACGACAAATATCTACTATCTGGTGAAGAAGATGTATGCGACAGGCGAAATAACCTCAGACTTCGAGAAGAATATAATAATTCCAATTCGAAAGAAAGGAGGTGCTGAAAGATGTGAAAATTACCGAACTACCAGTTTAATCAGTCAAGGATGCAAAATACTATCACGAATTCTGTACAGAAGAATGGAAGAACTGGTAGAAGCCGATCTCGGGGAAGATCAGTTTGGATTCCGGAGAAATGTAGGAACACGCGAGACGACTTCTCACAGAAGATAGGTTAAGGAAAGGTAAACCTACGTTTATTGCCTTTGTAGACCTAGAGAACGCTTTTGACAATGTTGACTGGAATACTCCCTTTCATATTCTAAAGGCGGCAGGGGCAAAATAGCGAAAGGCTATGTACAATTTGTACAGAAACCAAATGACAGTTATATGAGTCGAGGAGCATGAAACGGAAATAGTGGTTGAGAAGGTAGTGAGACAGGGTTGTAGCCTGCCCCCGATGTTACTCGATCTGTACACTGAACAAGCAGTAAAGGAAACCAAAGAAAAATTTGGAGTAGGAATTAAAGTTCAGGTAGAAGATATAAAAACTTTGAGGTTTGCCGATGATGTAATTCTATCAAAGACAGTAAAGGACTTGGAAGAGCAGTTCAACGGAATAGACAATGTCTTGAAGGAGGATATAAGATGAACTTAAAGTAGTAGATAGTTTTTCTATTTGGGCAGCAAAATAGCCAATTACGTTAGAAGTTGAGAGGATACAAAATATGAACTGGCAATGGCAAGAAAAGCGTTTCTGAAGAAAAATTTGTTGATATTGAAAACAGGAAGTCTTTTCTGGAAGAATTTGTATGGAGTGTAGCCATGCATAGAAGCGAAACGAGGTCTGTTAAGAGTTTGGACAAGAAGATAATAGAAGCTTTTGAAATGTAGTACTACAGAAGGATGCTGCTGATTAGATGGGGAGATCAGGTAACTAATGAGGAAGTACTGAATAGAATTGGGGAGAAAAGAAATTTGTGGCATAACTGGACTAGAAAAAGAGATCAGTTGGTTGGACACATCCTGTGACATCAACGGATCACCAATACGGTATTGGAGGAAAGCGTGGGATACCAAGAATAGAATACACTAAGCAGATTCAGACTGACGTAGATTGCAGTAGTTACTCGGAGATGAAGAGGCCTGCACAGGATAGAGTAGCATGGAGAGCTGCATCATACCAGTCTTAGGATTGAAGACCACAATAAGAACAGTTACTACGATCAGAAGAAATGAACATGAGGGAAACGAAATAGGAAATGTCCGTTTGTATACCTCGTCAAACAAGAAATAGTTACTTTCATTGTTTAGTTCAAGAGCATCAGTTTTTTTCCACCGAATTGAAGCTATGTGTCAGTTCTTCCTCTGCTACACTGGTTCTTTAATCGCTGCATACCCACTACACCCTACGTCGTCGTTAATCTGATTTATAACGTCGTCGTTAAACTGTTTTATGTGTTTTACATTTTATCTTCCAGTACAATCTTCTCTACTACTGCCCGTTCCAGCACCAAGTTAACTGTTGGTAGAAGCCTTAACAATTCACACATTAAATAATTTCTTCTTATGGTTACGGTTTACTTTCTCTACAGCATGAATATTTATTATTTCAAAACACTGATATCCTGTATTAACATAATAATTTCAATTTCGTTTTCTCCAATTTTGACGTAGATCAAGCTTCACTTTTCACGAAAAAAGTATAGAACATAAAAAAACAGGATATGCGCATATCATAACACTAAATTTTGCTGTGTAATGTTTTATTGAAAGGCGGCACGGTTACCTCTGTGTTTTTATTTATTCAGATGTGGAACAATAGCTTCGATACTATTTTCTCCTATATTCTAAAATATACGGTGTGTTATTTATTAATGCTTCAAAACCTTCGAAGTGACGTAGATGACGTTGCGACTATCATTTTAATGCAAGACACGTGCGGTTGAAAATGTCGGGAAATAAAATAAAAGTGGATGACAGATATTGAACGTGTGATGTCACCAGATGTCGTACTTTGCCGCACGTGCAGCTGTTGAGCCTATGGGTCTGTCGCACCTGATCATACCGACACAAGTCAAGTATTCACATCTGTGTGGCTCTCGGCCTTGCATTAGAAAGTTACGACTTTGCATTCAGGTACGAGCTATTATTTTATTTATTGGTTATGCGGTTTCCTCTGGTTTATTGCAAAGTACAGCCCAACAAAAACCTACTGTATTACGCCAAAAGTAGATGAGTATAAGCTTCCGAACTGCGTCGATATCGGGCATAAGAAGAGGGCATAAGGAAATAAACACAAAATAAGAATAGATTTTACTCGGTTACAGGTAGGACGGAAATTTTTCTAACTTATACGTTTACAACAGATAATGTTTAGAAAAAGTGTTCGAAAGTTGCACAGTTTGTTCGAATGCAAGTATTGCATCACTCAATCACCCTTGAGCGCCCAAACCCAACCACTGCACGTGTGGCGAGGTACATCATCTGGTGACGCCACATGCTTGACATTTCTCATCCACTGTCGGGGTATATCCCGAAATTTGTGACCCCTTACGTCTTACGTTGAAAAAGGCGTATGGGGAACATTCTTTTGCAACAGCACAAGTTTTCCGATCAGGGAGGCCTTTAGCTTCAAAAACGACTGCTCGGTCTTTTGAGCTCAGACCGTCATTTACAAATAAGGATGACCTGTAAACACATTCACCGTACATCAAATTTTGACCGAAGTTTTTCACATGCGAAAGGTATGCGTCGAAATGGTGCCTCACAACAAAGCTGAGCCATAATCGAAGAAACGTATGCGTTGACCTCCTTGGGAGGATTGCCAATGGCCAAGAATGGTTCAGTCGTGTGAGCATAGATGACGAATCCTCGAATTTGAGTACAGTCCTGAAACAAATCGGCAAAGTGAGAAGCGGAACACTGAGACATCTATCCGACCGAAAAAAGCTCGAATGAGCAAATCAAAGAACAAAACGTTCCTGGTTTGTTTTTTCTACATTAGTGGTATCGTGCATACAGAATTTATTCCTCCTGGACAAACTGTCAACCAAGTGTCTTACAAAGATGTCTTTGAAAGGCTCAGGACAATGGGGAGACCGGACATTGCAGACAAATGGGTGTTACAGCATGACAACGCCCCGTTCACACTGCCAGTTCTATCACGTAATTTTTGAACACGAAATGTTTTCTTAATGTTCCAAAGCCACTCTGTTTATCTGATCTCAGTCACTGTGACTTTTTTCTTCTCCAGAAATTGAAAAACGTCGTAAAAGGATGTCATTTTAGGACTCTGTAGAACATTCAAAAAGAATGTGACTGACATACTTCCAGTTGAAGCTTTTCAGAGGCCTTCCAGAGCTGCTTTCAAGACTGCCGAAGGGTACTATTTTGAAAGGTACAGTATTGTTGTTTGAAAAAATGAGAACTTTTGTAGATAAAAAATTAGTTTCATTACTTTTCTGACACACCTGTGTATTATATGTCACTTGAGTCAAGAGTTTCTCAAGATGCCAAGTCTGTTATAATATTTCTGTAGGAGGGTCAAATTATTCGAAATTCAAAAATTCTTTGAACGAGATCCCCTCTACAAAAATGTATTGGTGAAATGTCGCTGCTTTATGAGTACTATGCAAGGCGTTCAGGGATCTCTTTCGTATGTTGTCAGTCATTGCCTTAGCTGTGAAGGTACTTCAGAAGGAGTATCTGAACTGTTGAGTGTACGTTAGGTTAGCCCGCAGGCGAAACAGAGGCCGGAGTGAGCGAGCAGCGCGTGTGGCGGTCCTGAGTCACACCGCACCCCCCCCCCCCCCCCCCCCCTACACGGCACGGCATGTGCAGCGGAGGTCAACAGCCGGTGCGGCGCTGCAAACGCGGCGCCCAAAAAACTGTCTGTGGACCGCCAACGGGCGCCGGCGCCGACACACACACACAAGTGGGCCTTCCCAAGGACAGAGCCTCAGATGGGGCGAAGGACACAGGAAGCGAGGAGCAGGGGGGCGGAGGACTAACCCTTGTGAAGTGTCACTCCTCAGAGGTTTTCATACATCAGACAAAACTCAAAACAACAGTAACTCACAAGGCTGACAGAAGGAGGCTGGTGTAGTCACCGTTGTCAAATGGTGCCGATGCATCATTTGCTATATTATCTTAAAAATAATCTAAGGGACGATGTCGAATGCTTCATGAGACTATTTTCAAGTGATAGTAATGTCTATAGGACGGCTATAACACGAAAAGACTGTACCGGGATGCAAATATAGCTACGGAAGATCGACGATTCACGCAGGAACTGATGGTTAGCCCTGAACGTGAATAACTGCACAGGAATAGATAAAGAAATCTACTACTGTTATAATACGCTATTGATGATGAATCACTGGAATCATCAAACGCCGCAAAATACAAGGTGCGTCCTGTAAGTAATATGACACAATTTTTTTCTGAATGCAGAGAAGACCATCGCCATTACTTTACCGGCTGAGGACGCGGCTTTGAACCTTTTCCTCAGAGGAAAGGTGGTGCGGCGCCACTTCATGGATTGCCGTTTTGTTTCTAGCTCGAAGTGATGAACTCATGTTGCATCACCTGCGACGATTACTAAAAATAATTATCACGAGCAGCCCCGTAACGGTCAAGCAACTCTGCACAGATGGTCCTTCGTTTTTCTTTATAGTCTTCTGTTAGCCGGCGAGAAACCCGGCAGGCATACATTTATGAGTACCCCAAATGGTCCAGAAATATTTTCACTCTGCAGCGGAGTGTGCACTGATATGAAACTTCCTGGCAGATTAAAACCGTGTGCCAAGTCTCTGCAGTATCCTTTCTTCCAGGAGTGCTAGTTCTGCAAGGTTCGCAGAAGAGCTTCTGCGAAGTTTGGAAGGTGGGAGACAAGGAACTGGCAGAACTAAAGCTGTGAGGACGGTTCGTGAGTCGTGCTCGGGTAGCTCAGATGGTAGAGCACTTGCGCGCGAAGGGCAAAGGTCCCGAGTTCGAGTGTCTGTCCGGCACACGGTTTTAATCTGCCAGGAAGTTTTCACTCCAAATGGTGTCAGCACTACCAATAGAGACGCCCAGCTGGACAGAGAGGTGCATGATTGTGATTAGTCGATCACCTCGAATGAGAGTCTTTGTACTTTCCAACACTGCAAGAGTCATAGCTTGTGCGGCCCGCCGAGCGGACAGGTTTGCGCGAGCTTGGTCATATGATGACAGACGCCTCATCCAACGACTCATCATGCTTTCGTTCTCTGTCAAGTCTCCGTAGATATTTCGCTAGCGTCTACGAATATCTGCAGTGCTCTGGTTTTTCGCCAAAAGAAACTCAACAACACATCTCTGCTTGCAACGCACCTCCATTTCAGGCGCCATTTTGAAGGCTACGGGTAGCTCCGTCACGTATCCTAATTTCATGAAATTATAGACTGCTGCGGATATATTTCACGACGTCGAACTATAAATTTCCCATTTTTCACCCGAAGAAAATATATGTGCTGCATTATGACCTTGTTACCTAGGAGGAGCCGAATGGTGCGTTCGAAAGTGTTCTGACCACATAAAAGTAGTTGTGGGTAAAGCAGATGCTCAGCTAAGACTCGCTAAGTCTTATCAGAAAAATTTTCGTCCATGACGTAGGGTAAAAAGGTACCAAAGAGTGCGCACTCCCAAAGAGGCGCAGCTTGAGTTCGTGACAGTTGACTAAACTAATCAGCTCGCAACTGATGTAGCTATATACAGAGTGAGATCAGAAACACCTCGTACAACTAGTGTGAAGAAATCCTGCGTCCGAAGTGAAACAGGTAAGAATCACTCCTCAGCTTCCTTGACGAAGTTCTGATACTCTTGTTGCGTAAGTTAGAATACAAAAGCAATAGCCTTTGATTCGTGATTGCATTTTGAAAGGCTGGCTTGCAGTCTACCATACTGCATCTATATATTTTGCAAATGTGACATGTGCTGCCATCTGTTGACTTCGCTTGGAATCATTGTTTCTGTACGAAAGAGCTCGTACAGAACGTCCCCGACGAGAGTCTGCGCCACAACTACAAATTTGAACCTCTCGAGCGTGTTTTTTGGAGTCCGAAGAATAGGTATTGTCTCTGAAATACTTCAAATTAGGTTGCAGCTTCTCTTGGTACGAAGGAGTCTGCTTTAAGGGAAAGACTGAAAGCTGTGAGTAGGGAACATAGATTTTGGCTTTTCCAGGGGACTGGCTCCAGTGTGTTAAATGTGGGAGATGGTAGCACGAACACAGTGCTCTTCATTGGCGGTGATACTGCGTTCATTTCTGACATTTCCTAAATGCGTACTCTCTGGGCATATTTTGCGCAAATGAACGAAAGAGTGCGCACTTCCTGCTTTTTGTATTTTTGAAAAGTTTAATAAAAGTATTACCTCTCTGCTGTAGTTTTCTAAACATGTACATTTTGTAGTAATAAATATAAACCTAAAATGATTTTGTTTTCCTATTGATAATAACCCAGATATTTAATGTTTTTCCTTAACGGCGCAGTCTTAGGTGTGGTTACCCTACTCTTCTGACGGACTCTTGGGTACTGCTCGTTTGTGTGGGACGCTAACAACACTGGATTAACAGAACAGAGAGAGAAGAGCCAATGAAGAGCGGCGCTATACGCCACTGGTTTGCGTCGTAAGCGCGAGGGCGTTCGTAGACTAGCAACGAACTCCGGTGATGTGTGCTGTAAGAGAGGCGTTGTTACTTCTTCCAGATACACCTCACGACGGGAAATAAGAAAATTACAGCTGATACCAAGGCTTCCGTCTGACCGATACTGTCGAGTTCACCTCACAAAACTTTTTTTTAAAAAAAGAAGGAAGTGCTATTGTCATGAGAATACGACTCGACTGTGAACTAGCTGTTCGGACACACAAAAGGTCCGGCGTAAATGGCTGTCCGCTTCACGCGTTGTCACGATGTAAGCGACAGCCTTTACACCAGAGCGCGACAGCTGATGGCTTTCCGCCCGCGGTCTCGTCACGCCGGCAATCAGAAGCCACGCCCTATAAAAACCGAGCCGCGAAATACTGAGGTGAGCCCAGCGTGCAGAGCAGAGAATACTGAGGCTGGATCCACAACTGCCGCTGCCGCCTGCGTGCTGTCTTTGCCAAGCGCTCTCGTAATACCACAGCGACTAGCAGATGACAGACGCTTTCCGTCTTCGTTCCAGTCATATTAAAAGTGTTGTTAATAAAAATTCTCTATTTAAACTAGACTGAACTGCATGTGACTGGTTTAATCTTTAATAAAACTTGCACCTGACTGCGTATTTAACTGAACTGAACTTTATCTGGCTGCATGAAAATATTGTTGCAAAATTAATACTCAAAATACACATCTGACTGCATGAAAGTTTAGTGGTAAAAATAAATGAAAGGTCACCAACCTGCATCTGACTGCGTCTGTGGACTTAGCTCGAGCACTCCTTCCCGTTTAGCCGATAATAAAACATATATTCAACATGGCATAAAACTGTCATTCTAGATAACTTTACTCATTTCGGCCCTGTTTGTTACTTAATAAAAATTCTGTCCTGATCTGAATAATTTGCCAACTGTGCAATGGCATATAGATTATTTTACTCTGATACATGAAATTATTAGCTTTACTCATGGGAACTTTACTTTATTGTACATTTTGGTTCAATGCAAGGACAGGATGCGGAGAACGACATAAGGTGTGAGATGAAACTCTGATTTTATCTAAAAAATATTTATTGTTCAAACTTTTAAGGCGCAAGTGAAAAACTAAAAAAAACCTCTATAGCATGGATTTACGAGAAAGTTTCACAAAACGCTTATTGAATCAACAATTGGATTTCTATCTAGCTTTTAGACATTATTTAACCAAAGAAAACCTATTTTATTAATTATTCCTCTAGCTTCCCCAGGTATGTGCCTAGTTTCGTTCAATATATAGCTTATTATGTGCGTAGCGCCAATTCTTACTTTGATGCTGTCACGACCCGGCTGCCTCCTGCAGGCATCTAGCTCCGACTCGAAACACGTCTGCTGTCCCTCCGCATCTCCTCACCACTACTCAAACTTTTACCGCGTGCACCTAGCTCTGTTAGCTGTCAAAGATCTTACTACTCGAAGATGTGCTACTCGTCCAACCTTGCGGTTGGGAACTTGACATTTTTCACTGGCTCTATCCTGATTGAATCTCAGCACATACCTTTAAATATCTGTGAGTATGCACACAGTAGGGCGTATTCAATGGGGCGCACTTGCTCGGCAAAAGTGCCGAATTCCCTGATTATCATTCTTATTTATTAGGACATCAGTCAGTTTATTTCACCAGTAGCCTATTTCGAGTGAAGTTTACTATTATTCGATATTCCTTCTTTAAAAGCGATTTGTTTCCTTTTCACAGTGTGGTCTGTGTAACGTAAAAGCCAATCTTCCTAGGAAAGAAGATTGGCTTTTACGTCCCATTGACAACGACATCATTAGAGACGGTAGAACAAGCTCGGATTGCGGGAAGGACAAGAAGGGAAAGCGGCCATGGTCTTTTTAGAGAACCATTCTGAGATTTTCCCTGATGATGTGACGAAAGCTACAAACAGTATGTTTTGTTTTGTAGCTGTGTCTCTACCACTACAGCAACGTACACGGTGCAATTACATTAATGTGATACGCTGATTAAAATTTCATCCTCATGCGAGCTCATTTCCAGTACAGAAAAAGTCATTCCTGTCGATGAAGAATGGTGTGAGTACCACTGTCATTGGGTGTGTCTAACGTTACTGGATCTTTTGAGGTGGAGATCATAACATAGCGTGCCCAAAGGACATTGATGTGCAGCTTTGGACTTGCAGAAAGATCGAATCTTTAACATGAGGGACATAGGAGCACCGTACCGGCAGATCGCAAAGAAAGTTGGTTGCAGTGTTATGACTGCAGAACGGGTGGAGACTCTTAACAAGAATGTGGCAAAAAGAGAACCCATGGTTCTTCCAGATGGACTACTCGAAAAGCTGGGAGGATTGTTCGACTCGCTCTGATGAATTAACGAATGACGACAGGTGAAATCCGGGCAGAGGTTACGGGTAGAGTGGCACTGCAAACCGTCGGGAAGAGATGATCGAAGCTGGGTTGTGATGTCGGGTTGTCATTTGTCGTTTGTTTCTGAACCATACCACAGAACATAAGGTGAGAGCCAGAATCTACCTTTGGCTGACACGTTTCTGGTATTCAGTGATGAGTCTTGCTTCTGTCTGTGCCAGCCATCTCGAAGCCAATGTATT
This sequence comes from Schistocerca gregaria, assembly GCF_023897955.1. Classification (NCBI taxonomy): domain Eukaryota; kingdom Metazoa; phylum Arthropoda; class Insecta; order Orthoptera; family Acrididae; genus Schistocerca; species Schistocerca gregaria. The sequence goes on along the minus strand of NC_064920.1, from coordinate 843,013,002 downwards.
CTTAGATTAACTGGTGAAAGATCACAGGAAACAGCAGTTCTAGAGATCCATACCATTCCGGCTCCTTCAGCCATAGCGTGGGGAGCTGTTGGTGGATATGACAACTTGGCTGATTTTGCAGTTACTGAAAGGAGGGAGAATGCGCACCAGAAGGTGTTTAGAATGGCAAACCCTGCCATCATACACTTCATCAACCAAAAAGCATATTTCAGCAGGACAACACAAGACCGCACAATGGTGATCTGGTTTGCACGGCGACCTGATTTGTTACTCACAAAACGTGCCTGAAGTGCGATGGGAAGAAGTGCATTTTCATATTAGCCGCCAGCCAGTAATGTTTGTGGACACCATATGTGTTCAGGCACACCAAATATCAAGTTGACGTCTGGAGGCAATTTGCTTTCATGCCAAAACGAATACAAGATTATGCTTATCCATTACAGATGTTTTAGAACCGTGACTGTATATTGAATGTAAATAAGTTATGCAAAACTACAGCCAGTCACTTTTTTTTGAATAATTATGTTTTATTCCATGAACCGGTTTTCGAACCTTTTCAGGTTCGTATTCAGATGGTTTCAGGAAGTTACATCATTATTGCTAGCATAATGCTGGGTGCTGACTCTATGACAAAAAAATGGAACACAAAGAAAGATATGGCACAAAGATGTAATTAATTCTTCTTTACATGTATTAAAGTCGATATAAGGGCAATTTTTTAAATGTTTTCCCTTATATCGACTTTAATAAGTGCAAAGAAGAACAAATTACATCTCTGTGCAAAGTACGCCTATGCCATATCTTTCTGTCAAGATCTTTGTTAGAAGCAACAGTTGTAAAGCGCATGCTGGATGCTGGAAAAGTCTCGCTGTCAAAGCGTAAATTAATATAGTTTGTGTGGAAGTGTGTGTAGTGATATAACAGCTGGACATCAGAATGGAGGCAGACAGCCGGTCGCGGTGGTCTCGTGGTTCTAGGCGCTCAGTCCAGAGCCGCGCGACTGCTAAGGTCGCAGGTTCGTATCCTGCCTCGGGCATGGATGTGTGTGATGTCCTTAGATTAATTAGGTTTAAGTAGTTCTAAGTTCTAGGGAACTGATGACCACAGATGTTAAGTCTCATAGTGCTCAGAGCCATTTGAACCATTTGGAGGCAGACAGATGGGCACTAACCGATAAAAGCCGCCTATACTGTTGCAGTAGGTAAAAAACTTAATTTACAACCATATCGACATATAAGCTATAGTCATGGCGATACATAAAAGTGCGTTCCATCTTTTTGTCATAGAGCCAGCACCCAGCATTATGCTAGCAATAACGATGTAACTTCCTGAAACCATCTGAAGATGAACCTGAAAAGGTTCGGAAACCGTTTCATGGAATAAAAAATAATTATTCAGAAAAAATGACTGGTTGCAGTTTTGGATAACTGAATACAAGATTTTATTCGTCCCCAGGGTCAAAACTCGTACTGTTATTGATGATAATTGACACGAGTTATGAATATAAAAGTTTGATTATGTCGTTTTTGTTACGTGATGAACATCTCCACAAAATTTGACAAACGTCGGAGTGGCGTTTCACTGTGTAACACTTTCGTTTCCATCGGTGTTTAATTAAACAACTGTAAGACAAATAAAATCTTAGGAAGAAATGCACGCGAGCCGAGGGTATCCTGGAGAGCTTAATAGCGAGCCTTGACGTGCCATCTTAAGCGAGTGTTACGAATTTGTATAAAATCTTTCCGAGAATTTGTCCGTGTAATTTGTAACATTCCTTTTCCTGAAGAGGACCACTGTCAAGGAATTGGAAGCGTCGGCCGGGGTGGCCGAGCGGTTCTAGGCGCTACAGTCTGGAACCGCACGATCGCATCGGTCGCAGGTTCGAATCCTGCCTTGGGCGTAGATGTGTGTGGTGTTCTTAGGTTAGTTCGGTTTAAGTAGTTCTAAGGTCTAGGGAACCGGCGACCTTAGAAGTCAAGTCCCATAGTGCTCAGAGCCATTTGAATCCATTTTGGAACTGGAACCATCTATTCTGTGTTATATTATTTTTAGTGTTACGAAGTGGTAGGGCGTAATATCCAAGAGGACTTTATTCGAATTGACACTGGTCGTCGCAGCCAACACACTTATATTTACAATTTATTTTCAAGTATTTTAGGTAATGGAGGGGACTGGTGGGTGATGCTGCCGAGGTACAAAGATTCGCCCTCGGGTGAGTCACAGCCTGTACCGAGGGGGGCCAGCATGACCACCGTGTGTGCACAACCGCGTGGTGGTAAACCCGCGGGATGCCGAGGCGCATACCGGCGCGGCCTCTCGGAGCGAGTCCGGACCCCGCGAGCTCCGTCTCGGGAGAAAACTCAGCGGGCCCGCATTCCCTACAAGGAAAAACGACGCGCGGCGGCGGATCAAAGCGCGGCCGGCAGGTAACGCCAGCCGGAGGACTGCCCCGATAGCGCGGCTCCTTCCCTTGCGCTGGGCTGAGCTGGGCTGCGCTGTGCTGTGTTTTGACAGCCTGCGGTGGCGGTCTGGGCGGCGGCCCTATCGAGAACACCCACAAACAGGGGACGGTTACCACACACCAAGAGTCTTCACTCCCCATATCGTCTTCCTAGCCGTGATCGGCAATGCCCGTCTGTGTAGTGGGGCTCGATTATCTGCTACAGTAGTCTCGATAGTTCGAGGTGGACGGGACCTTCCCCACATCGAACTATCGAAAACTCGGACTATCGAAATTTAAATGGGAAAAAGAAATACACTCCTGGAAATGGAAAAAAGGACACATTGACAGCGGTGTGTCAGACCCACCATACTTGCTCCGGACACTGCGAGAGGGCTGTACAAGCAATGACCACACGCACGGCACAGCGGACACACCAGGAACCGCGGTGTTGGCCGTCGAATGGCGCTAGCTGCGCAGCATTTGTGCACCGCCGCCGTCAGTGTCAGCCAGTTTGCCGTGGCATGCGGAGCACCATCGCAGTCTTTAACACTGGTAGCATGCCGCGACAGCGTGGACGTGAACCGTATGTGCAGTTGACGGACTTTGAGCGAGGGCGTATAGTGGGCATGCGGGAGGCCGGGTGGACGTACCGCCGAATTGCTCAACACGTGGGGCGTGAGGTCTCCACAGTACATCGATGTTGTCGCCTGTGGTCGGCGGAAGGTGCACGTGCCCGTCGACCTGGGACCGGACCGCAGCGACGCACGGATGCACGCCAAGACCGTAGGATCCTACGCAGTGCCGTAGGGGACCGCACCGCCACTTCCCAGCAAATTAGGGACACTGTTGCTCCTGGGGTATCGACGAGGACCATTCGCAACCATCTCCATGAAGCTGGGCTACGGTCCCGCACACCGTTAGGCCGTCTTCCGCTCACGCCCCAACATCGTGCAGCCCGCCTCCAGTGGTGTCTCGACAGGCGTGAATGGAGGGACGAATGGAGACGTGTCGTCTTCAGCGATGAGAGTCGCTTCTGCCTTGGTGCCAATGATGGTCGTATGCGTGTTTGGCGCCGTGCAGGTGAGCGCCACAATCAGGACTGCATACGACCGAGGCACACAGGGCCAACACCCGGCATCATGGTGTGGGGAGCGATCTCCTACACTGGCCGTACACCTCTGGTGATCGTCGAGGGGACACTGAATAGTGCACGGTACATCCAAACCGTCATCGAACCCATCGTTCTACCATTCCTAGACCGGCAAGGGAACTTGCTGTTCCAACAGGACAATGCACGTCCGCATGTATCCCGTGCCACCCAATGTGCTCTAGAAGGTGTAAGTCTACTACCCTGGCCAGCAAGATCTCCGGATCTGTCCCCCATTGAGCATGTTTGGGACTGGATGAAGCGTCGTCTCACGCGGTCTGCACGTCCAGCACGAACACTGGTCCAACTGAGGCGCCAGGTGGAAATGGCATGGCAAGCCGTTCCACAGGACTACATCCAGCATCTCTACGATCGTCTCCATGGGAGAATAGCAGCCTGCATTGCTGCGAAAGGTGGATATACAATGTACTAGTGCCGACATTGTGCATGCTCTGTTGCCTGTGTCTATGTGCCTGTGGTTCTGTCAGTGTGTTCATGTGATGTATCTGACCCCAGGAATGTGTCAATAAAGTTTCCCCTTCCTGGGACAATGAATTCACGGTGTTCTTATTTCAATTTCCAATAGTGTATTATGATATTGTAAGTAATACAGGTCAGAATATGAACTTTATTAAAATAAAATTACACATGTATCTGCATTGGCTGAATAATAATAATTATTTATTTAGAAAGTAATAGTGAAGTGTCTTTTGTTTGGCGAAGCTGCAACGTTTCCTCGCGGCAATGTCACGCCACCGTCTCAGGAGCAGTAGGTCAGTTGGTGTCGCCTCAGGCTGTTGTTCCACGTAGCATATGGCGGCCTCGAGAGCAGCGTAGCCATCGGCGTGACTCATCATCGGTGCAGCCTCTGCCTCGTCATCCTTGTCACTCTCACACTGCGATGGAGTGTTAACCGTGTCAGTTATACAAGAGTCCGTCACTTCCAACTGTTCGTCCGAATTTAACCACTCGCCTACTTCCACCTCTTCTGCCTCTTCACACCCTAGCAATCTTCTGATTAAATTACGCAATGGTTGATCGTTCTCATCTGCTAAATCTTCAGTTTCTGTGTCTGGCATACTTTCCTGTAGAAATTTCCTCCACGACTTAGAAATTGTGTCTGACTTTATTTTGCTAATCCAGTACACGACGCCCTTCAAAGTCACTTTCTTCAAAGCTCCTGCAATGCTTTTATTGTCTTCGGAATGCAGGATTTACTGTAGCAATCGCCGTCGATACGTTTTTTTTAGGCATTCCAAAGCGCCCTGATCCATGGGCTGAATGAGACAGGTAATGTTTGGTGGGAAAAACGAAGCGCGGATACCGTCGCACTGCAGTTCTCGTGCACTTTGATGTGAGGACGCATTATCCATGAGCAAATTTGCTTTCTTGGCAGTCTCCTTTCTTTTAAAAAATTCTTGCAGTCAGGTACAAATGAGTTACAAAACTAGTTCTTGAAGATTTCCTGATTCATCCAGGCATTATTCTCACGTGTATAGGCAACCGGAAGAGCTGAGATGGATACATTCTTGAATGCTCTTGGTTTGGCAGACTTCCCAATCACAACTAGTTTTAGTTTGTGGTTTCCAGTTGCATTTGAAGCTGCCATAACTGTGAGCTGCTCTTTGCTTTTTTGTGCCCAGGAGCACTTTTTTCTTCACAAGAAGCAAGTGTTCTCGCTGGTAACATTTTAAAATTTAGCCCAGTTTCGTCACAGTTATATATTTGTTCATTAGACAAATTTTCGTCTGTTATGATTTTTTAAAACTCTACGATAAATTTTGAAACTGCCTGAACGTCACCAGAGAGTTTTTATCCATATACGTCTAGTTGACGCACTCCCTACGTCTTTTCCACTTGTCGAGCCAGCCCACACTAGTGGCGAAATTGTCATCTCCTTCCTACAGCTGGTTTATGAAAAACAAAGTTTTTTCTTGCAAGATTGGGCCAGAAATCGGAGCACACTTCTATCTCTGTTGGGTAAACCACATGAAAAATGTCTCACTTGTTTTTTCGAAGTCTGACTTCTTTATACTTCTTCGACTGAGAGATTCGTGTGAGCATTTCTGTGAAGAAAACTTCCAATTTAAGTCGGTTTTTTCGCGTCACCAACAGTAACTTCACCGACACCATATTCGAGAGAAAGTTTTTTTATTGTTTCTCCTTTGTCAAGTCGTCTTAGTGCTTCTAATTTTAGAAGTTTTTTAACTTTATAGACCTCTAAAACGACATCTCTCAAATATTCAGCAGCAAGAATACTTTTACAATAAACTAGGAATGTCAAAAAGTTCTCCGTGACAAGCAATTATGAGGGAAAGTCAAGAAATTAAAGGAACTTTTGCAATTTCTCGCCGTAGGGCTTGGTATGCTAGTACCCAGGGCTGAAGTATTTTCGTCTGCAACAATTCTATACAACGTGTTAGTCTTCGCCGGCCGGTGTGTCCGAACGGTTCTAGGCGCTTTAGTGTTGAACCGCACGACCGCTACGGTCGCAGGTTCGAATCCTGCCTCGGGCATGGATGTGTGTGATGTCCTTAGGTTAGTTAGGTTTAAGTAGTTATAAGTTCTAGTGGACTGATGACCTCAGATTTTAAGTCCCATAGTGCTCGGAGCCATTAGAACCATTTTCTATTCTTCTTTCGCCCGCATCTCGTGGTCGTGTGGTAGCGTTCTCGCTTCCCACTCCCGGGTTTCCGGGTTCGATTCCCGGCGGGGTCAGGGATTTTCTCTGCCTCGTGATGGCTGGGTGTTGTGTGCTGTCCTTAGGTTAGTTAGGTTTCAGTAGTTCTAAGTTCTAGGGGGCTGATGACCATAGATGTTAAGTCCCATAGTGCTCAGAACCATTTGAGCCAACTCTTCTTCCCGTGTAAGTCGTTGTACTGTAACAGGCGGTGAAACATGGCAGCTGCACTGTCAATGTACACCAGGGTACAAGTGAGGACAGTCGTTCGCTTTTTGTATGCGGAAGGTGGTAAACCTGCGGAAATTATTCGCCAAGTGGAAGCGCAATATGGTGACAGGCGTTTATCGCGAAGCAATAATTACGAATGAGTGGGTACAATGGCACATACATACTGGCACTAAAGTAAGTGAGAACAGTAAGTGAATTTCTACTATGAGTTTTGTTGTTTAAAATCAAATGATGCATATTGAGCAGACGGCTATTCATCTGAAAGGCTTTCAACAGATTGCTCTTGCACTCTTTGTTTCCAGACTGAATTTTTCGGAATCGTGCCATCCTTTGAGCAGACGTTCAGTCTTTCTTTACACCCACGTACCTATTCTAGTTCCTACAGCAGCACCTCATGGACATTAAGTGTAATGAATGCCATGTGTACAGCAACTTTAATTATTGGTTCAAATGGCTCTCAGCATTTTGGGACTTAACATCTATGGTCACCAGTCCTCTACAACTTAGAACTACTTAAACCTAACTAACCTAAGGACAAAAGACAACACCCAGCCATCACGAGGCAGAGAAAATCCCTGACCCCGCCGGGAATCGAACCCGGAAACACTTTAATTATTCGCAAGACAAGAACAACATATCGTTCTCACTACAAGTACATGCTAGCTCAGGCATAGAAATAGCTACTGATAAATCGCATTCATTGGACGAAATCCTGTGTGGTTGCAATATATTTTTCCTTGTCATTAGTCTAAACAGGGTTAATTTCTCAATAAAATAGTGTCATGTTTTGCAGTTCATCCTGATTGCCTCACTCTTGTAGAGCCATATGTGGAGCCGTGACAGTTACTCCTGCCCCAGCAGCAGCAATGCGCTGCTAGCAGTACCACTACGCAACAGCCCACACTCCACACATTGGGTCAGCCGTGTCGCTGGGTTCCGCTGCATTCACCCCGCCACTTAACGTAAAAGCGGCCCGGTCGGCAATCCAGTTACGTTCAGCAATAAAGTGTAATTACACTCTGATGTGGCCTGCATCGCTCTTCGGTGACCACTGACAGGAATAGCTTTAAATGCTGTGATCACGGAAAGCAGATTGGTAGTGTATCCAACTATAAAAGCCGTCACTGTCTAAGGCCTTGGTGTTGTCACCACTTTCCTTCCTTCATTCATCCTACATCTACTACATCTACATGGATACTGTGCAAATCACATTTAAGTGCCTGGCAGAGGGTTCATCGAATCACCTTCACAATTCTCTATTATTCCAATCTCGTATAGTGCGCGGAAAGAATGAACACCTATATCTTTCCCTACGAGCTCTGATTTCCCTTATTTTATCGTGGTGATCGTTCCTCCCTATGTAGTTCGGTGTCAACAAAATATTTTCGCATTCGGAGGAGAAAGTTGGTGATTGGAATTTCTTGAGAAGATTGCGTCGCAACGAAAAACGCCATTCTTTTAATGATGTCCAGACCAAATCCTGTATAATTTATGTGACACTCTCTGCCATATTTCGTGACAATACAAAACGTGCTACCGTGCTGCCCTGCTTCCAACTTTTTCGATGTACTCCGTCAATCCTATCCGGTAATATTCCCACACAACGCAGCAGTATTCTAAAAGAGGACGGACAAGCGTAGTGTAGGCAGTTTCGTTAGTAGATCTGTTACATTTTCCAAGTGTCCTGCCAATAAAACGCAGTCTTTGGTTAGCCTTCCTCACAACATTCTCTATGTGTTACTTCCTATTTAAGTTGTTCGTAATTGTAATACCTAGGTATTTAGTTGAATTTACAGCTTTTAGATCAGACTGATTTATCGTGTAACCGAAGTTGAACGAGTTCCTTTTAGCATTCATGCTGATGACCTCACACTTTTCGTTATTTAGGGTCAACTGCCACTTTTCGAACCACTCAGATATTTTTTCTAAATCGTTTTGCAGTTTGTTTTGATCTTGTAATGACTTTATTAGTGGATAAACCACAGCATCATCTGCAAACAACCGAAGACGTCTGCTCAGATTGTCTCCCAAATCGTTTATATAGATAAGGAACAGCGAAGAGCCTATAACACTACCTTGGGGAACGTCAGAAATCACTTCTGTTTTACTCGATAACTTTCCGTCAATTACTACGAACTGTGACCTCTCTGATAGGAAATCACAAATCCAGTCACATAACTAAGACGATATTCCATAAGCACGCAATTTCACTACGAGCCACTTGTGTGGTACAGTGTCAAAAGCCTTCCGGAAATCCAGAAATACGGAATCGATCTGAAATCCCTTGTCAATATCACTCAATACCTTATGTGAATGAAGAGCTAGTGGTGTTTCACACGAACGATGTTTTATAGACCCATGTTGACTGTGTATTAATAGACCGTTTTCTTCGAGGTAATTCTAAATATGTTTAGTTTCTTCTGCATTACATTACATAACGCCAAGCGCCCAAGGTTCCGAGACAGGGGAGTGAGCCATACCTAGACTGAATCAGCACCATTGCTCTAGTACACATGGCAGCCTGAGTTTACCATTGGGCAGTTTTCCATCCAAGTTTAGGTGAATGCTGGACTGGTCCCCAATCTTAGCCTCATGGAACACAATACACACTGACGAAAAAAAAAAAAAAAAAAAAAACAAAAAAAAAGAGCTCGAAGAAGGAGCTGTTGCGACATAAACTGAAGTTGGTAGGCGAGTTTCTTCATCTAAAAGATCAAGTGTGTTTGAATTTCGCGCCTCTCCTGGAACAGTGGTGCTAGTAGCGCCACTATGAGGATGCAAATCAGGTTTGCTTTAAACACACGCTGTAAGGTCATGAGCGTTACTTATCTTTGAGACTGGGCTTGTTGAATTGATTTTAGTCAATAATGCCTTTCAGACGAGAAAAACCCCATTATCAAAACCTCACTGGGTTTGGACGAGATAGTGCAATGGGGTTACGGCAAGCTGGATGTTCCTTCTGCGGTAAATTTGGCAGAAAGACTAGGCCGGAATGTACATGACTGTACATGACTGTACATGACTACTGGCAGCGGTGGTCGCGAGAAAGTACGGCCGACAAAAGACCGGGCTCCGGATGGCCACGCGTTACTACCGAGAGGGAAGACCATCGTGTCGGACATATGATACTGGCGCATCGCACTGCATGTGCAGCAGCAATCTGAGCAGAAGCTGGCACCACGATGACATAACGAACTGCTACAAATCGGTTGCTTCAAGGACAGCTCCGAGCCATTCTACTGTTCCCATACCACAACCACTTGCGATTTTAGTGGTGTCAAACGACAGCTCATTGGAGGGCAGGGAGGAGTTCTGTTGTGTTTTCTGATGAAAGCCGTTCCTGCCTCGGTGCCTGTGATAGAAGTGTGTTGGTTAGAAGGAGGCCAGCTGAGGGCCACCGACCAACCTGTCTAGGTGTGAGACAAATTAGACCTATACCTGGTGGTATGGTTTGAGGTACGATTTCTTTTGACAGCAGGAGCACTCTCTTGGTATCACACATCCTGACTGAAAATCTGTATGTCAGTCTGGTGAAACGACCTGTTGGGCTGACATTTATGAACAGCATTTCAGAAGGTGCTTTCCAACAGGAAAACGCTCGCCCACGGACAGCTGTTTTAATATGCTCTACAGATTGTCATCTTGCCTTGGCCTGCTCGATCACCAGATCTGCCTCCTAACGAGAACATATGGGACACCATCGGTCAACTCCACCGTCATCCACGAACAGCATTGACCTTCGAAGTGCAACAGAAATTCAAAAGAAAAAAAATGGTTCAAATGGCTCTAAGCACTATGGGACTTAACATGTCATCAGTCCCCTAGACTTAGAAGTAATTAAACCTAAATAACCTAACGACATCACACACATCCATGCCCGAGGCAGGATTCGAACCTGCGACCGTAGCAGCAGCGCGGTTCCCGACTGAAGCGCCTAGAACCGCTCGGCCACAGCGGCTGGAACTCCATCCCACAAACTGACATCCGGCACCTATACAACACAATGCATGCACATTTTCATTCTTACATTGAACATTCTCGTTGCTTCACCGGTGATTAATATATCAGCATTTCACATTTGCAATGGCTTATCCCGCGCTTACATTAACATGTGACCTTGCAATGTTAATCACTCAAATATGCTACGTAGACAAATGCATTTCCCAAATTTCATGACTCTACTTTCCGGTGTTGCGATTTTTTTCCGTCAGAGTACAAACAGTTAAAATACGATAACATACAGAACAAGTTTTGCATAATTGAAATAAAGTTGGTAGATCGACGACTATGATGACAGAAAGGTCGTTGGGCCATAAAATTAAAAAAAAAAAATGAGTACAGCGGACCCTGTACGACAGAACAAACGCATTGAAGAACAGAAGTTAGTTTCTCTTGGAAATTGTGCTCAGACATATCTAATTACTCTCACGCAAAACTTGTGGAAGCGTAGCCCATGTATTAGCTTATCCGACACAGACTGTTTTCCAACATGAGACGGATAGCATGTTGACGGTGTACTTTAACGGTTGAGGTGTTAATTATACAAGGTCGTGTTCTGTTAGAGAAAATAGGACTGTAACTATTTTAAGCATTATTTACATTGTTCAACTGTTAAACGTCCAGAGACTTTATCGTTATTCTCGTAGATGTAAGTGTTCCATCTGCAAGAAACATGGATGGAGGTCTCTGTAACTGGACGATTGAGACAATGAATAGGAAAATAAATACTTCTACATAAACTGATAATCTGAAGAAGCTACTTTCGAGTTGATACTGACATTCGGTGTACACGTAAATGCGTTCTGCATTCTGATATTACCCAGAGAATAAGTAGAGTAAAAACGGTAACATTTTTATTTACCTTGTGGCATAGTAGGCATGTGTAAGAGATGTGACTCAGCTTCAGCAAATATTCTCTTGCTGAACATAAACAGATTGCAATGCTGTTAAATTCAGCAGTATGTGTCCTGTGTGACCTTTTGTCCTTGTTTACTCGTTTCAGTATACTGTGGTTGTTTTATGTCGGAATCAATCCTTTGTAAAGCATGTGCTTTCTTATGCGTTATTTCATATCAGATTGCAACTCAAGTGCCTACTCTGAATTCTCACGAGAGACTGTGACATACCATTTACTGCTTTGAGAGGGCCGCGTGGACATGCTCCGAAGGCCAAATTGAAAAAGAAGGTGTCAAATTTTGCACCAGCAGCCAGTACTAGGATTTAGTCTGACGTAAGACAGTACTCCGGCGTATGAAAGTGGTGTGGTGTGGTGTAGTGTGTGTGTGTGTGTGTGTGTGTGTGTGTGTGTGTGTCTGTCTATCTGTTGGACGTGGGGGCTCAATGCCTCTTGTTTATTAGTTACCTGTTTACAGCTGGTACCGAAGAAAGAGGCGGCCGCAACCGTAGCCACCCACTTAGCAATCCACTCTCGCTCTCTGAACTTACCTGTAAAAGAAAACAACAACGTTAGTGAAACTCTACGTCTGTTTGCACTGCGATGTGGGAGTAGTTAAGCTGCAGAGAAAGTGCTTATGGAACCCAATAAGATATCACGAATATATCTGATCATCAATCACCATTTTGTACAGTGTGCGTCGTTGCCGCTCTAGGTCAACCACTAGTGAAAACGACTCAAATCGTACTGTCAAGGATAATAATAAATTAAATAAATATAAGTAATAATAATCATAATAATGATCCTCTAGCTGACTTCATGACTTTTTAAATGATTTCACAAATATTTATACATAGATAATTAGTCATTTTCCCTCGCTTCATTTTCGAACAGAGGAGGGAATGACTAGTAGTGATGTAAGGTACCCTCCACTATGCACCGCGTGGTGGCTAGCGGAGTATGTACGTAGGTGCTTTCCACGACGAGGACTACTGCACTACCCAGTCACATTTGACTACACTTTGGGACATTTAGTTGCTCTTAGTAAATATATCCGTATTACAAATATGTAATGTCTCGTATCACCACTGTCCACTATTTGTAGCTCTTACCCATTATTTAGATATCACGTATATTATTAGTACGTTCAGCTAACGATTACAAGCAAGATATTCCGCTGTCCCTATAAAGTAATTATCTCATTCGTTATCCGTGTTCATGTTTCACAGATTCAGAAATATCTTCGCTTTTATTTTCCCCTTATTAGATCCGATGACAGAAGTAAAACAGAAATCAGTTAGCTGAGCAAATAAATTACAGCCTGACCAAGACTGCGAATTCCATAGGTTATGCACTACCTCCCACTTTCGTATCGAATGTGACAACGATGCTAAAATTAATGAAATGTTTGAGGAATAGCCGTGTACACTATATACGAGAAGATATAAGGGCACCGGGCGCTTTAATGCCCACTGTACGGAGTCCCGGATAGTGTCAGATTATCGCTCTTGGTTAACACAGGATACTGTGATAAGTTTGTCGCTGTTGCTGTGCTGTGCTGATGCCTTACGATGTGGCCGTTGTTTGCCCTCCTGGGTCATCAACAACCGACAGGAACAATGCGCGTCGTACTTAATCGTGAGCTGTGAGAGAACACTTCGTATTTCCCTGCGGGTGTGGCACCGCCCCGGTACACGTGCGGGGTTAGACAAAATACGACACAATGAGTGTGACCCGGACTACAACGTCCGCTATTGCGCACACGTATCGCTCCCACAGGAGACCCGGTGAAGGATTAACAGCGGCCGGCCGGTCTCAGGAATAGCGTTGCAGCTCGGCTTTACTGCTGGCGGAGCGCTATGCGGACGCTCTGGGGACCGACGGACGGCCTGTGCCAACAGAATGGCCGGCCATTTCACTGGCAGCGAGAGCTACACACACGCCTGAGCAGGAGACGGAAATTATGGTGCATAGGCGGCGGGTATCCAACGTGTGACACTGAGGTGCAAAATGACAAAGTCTGCTGCGTCTGACCTCTGTAGGTTTTACGTGTCAAAATGTCATGTGGTTTACTCATAGTAGAAATATGAGGCTTCTTGTAACAAAACCATCTAAAAGAAAACGAAGGCCATCTGCTGTGCCCGAGCGGTTCTAGGTGCTTCAGTCTAGAACCGCGCAGCTGCTACGGTCGCAGGTTCGAATCCTGCTTCGGGCATGGATGTGTGTGATGTCCTTAGGTTAGGTTTAGGTACTTCTAAGTCTAGGGGACTGATGACCACAGATGTTAAGTCCCATAGTGCTTAGAGTCATTTCAACCATTTGAAGAAAAGGAAAAAAGTTTAAGGAAAAAAGAAAGGAAGTTCACGAGGAGAACATGGCAAGTACCATAACGTGATATCCCCGAAACCTCGCCCAATAGAAGGAGGGGTAAAATAAGAGAAAACGTGTCTCGGCTAATGAGTAGATACTCGATCGTTTCTGAGAAAACAATGGTCAAAGATTACGAGGTACTGTAACTGAATTTTAGCGAGTAAAGAGTTCAAAAATGGTTCAAATGCCTCTGAGCACTATGGGACTTAACATCTGAGGTCATCAGTCCCTTAGAACGTAGAACTACTTAAACCTAACGACATCACACACATTCATACCCGAGGCAGGATTCGAACTTGCGACCGTAGCAGTCGTGCGGTTCCGGACTGAAGCGCCTAGAACCGGTCGGCCACAGCGGCCGGCACTAAAGAGTTCAGACGAATAGGTGGAATTGTCGCAAGCATCGCGGTTTCACACTTTTGTGCCCAGTGTTCTAGCTTCGATAACTATTTTTATTTTTGTGTTTGTTATCTTCCCGTGTCTGTAGAAGATCATTACATGAATGATGTTCCAATGTAGTTATTCGTCTACTAATTGTATGTCTCGTGAATGAATTAAAAAAATAAATATATGAAAGCGAAAATTACTTGGAATTAGCCAGCCGGAGTGGCATTTCGGTCCTAGGCGCTACAGTCTGGAGCCGAGCGACCGCTACCGTAGCAGCTTTGAATCCTGCCTCGGGCAAGGATGTGTGTGATGTCCTTAGGTTAGATAGGTTTAATTAGTTCTAAGTTCTAGGCGACGGATGACCTCATAAGTTAAGTCGCATAGTGCTCAGAGCCATTTTTACTTGGAATTGTTTTCGGTGAAATTCTTTTAGCTTATCTTGATTCATAATCAATTGCAAGCTGTTTTCTGTAAAGTCATCCGCAATGCGTGGTTTGCCATGAAATTATTACCAACGGATGAAATATTCAGTAGTGTTGAAGGCTATTATCCCGAGTGATATTCGTACGAAAACATGTCACTATGACAAGCTTTCCTTTCGCGCGATGCTGGTGATGTTCGGAATTTCTATGTTTCGAATGTTTTTATTATACGCATCATCCATGAGAATGCACCAAATCTTCCCATAGCAAACATTGAAAGAATAAAATATAAGAATTGATAGAAGAATGAAATATAAGAGTACAAGAATTTACAAAGATTTGGGGATAGTATACACAGATATTTAATAAATATATGACATTTATTATGAAACACAGAAGTAATATAACTAGCTTGTATCCCCATACTTCGTAAGAAATATTCTTGTAGTAACCTTCTACGAACATGGGTAGATAAATGATTAAAAGTGGGACGCCAAAGTGAGAGGCCGCCGGGACAGTTGAATTATTCACTTGCTAAAAGGCACATCGATTACCTCGAAACTTTGACCGTCACATTCTCAAAAAAGGATCGAATATCTACGGATAAGACGAGACACGTGACCTCACATTTTTACTCCTCTTCCACTGGGCGATGTTTTTGGTTAAATCGGTTTATGGCAGGTGTCCTCCTCGTCAAAAGGATAGAAGATTAAGGTGGTTGCAAACGGAGCATAGGCTGACGGGGAGAGTTGAAGCGATCCTCCCTGTTGCGAGTCCTGCGTGTAACCACTGCTCCAGCTCAGCAAGGCAGCTCACAAGCCAAAGGCGCTTTCTTTTTCTGTTACACCGAGTGATGGGAGAAGCCATAGAAGATAATAGCAGGGACTGAAATATTTGCGAATAAATAAAATAAATTTTCCGTCGTCCTATACGAGAAAGGCACAGAAGGGAAAATGACTAATGGCAGCACGAAATACTTGCACATAAAGCTGTGACATATATATCTAAATATAAAATTCTATTTATGAAAACAAGATGAACGGCTATAAATGTAACACATCATTCACTTTCACCTGCTGGTTCTTTAGTTTTCGCCGTGAGACAGAAAGATTCTATAGTCATTTTACACTGACAGAAAAGAAATCATAACACCGTGATGGACTTGTGCGACATAAACGAAAATTAGTAGGGATATTTCTACACCTGAAGGTTAATGTCTATTCAATGTCGAGCCAATCGCATAAGAAAGGCCCTAGTAGTGCCACTAAGAGGATGCAAATTAGGTTTGCTTTAAATACTCTCTGACACGATCGTCAGCGTTAGTTACCTTTCACACAGGACGTGAAATGGTGTTAGTAAAGAATATCTTTAAGGCGATAAAGACGCCGTCATCAGTTCCTCAATGAGTTTGAACAAGGTCATGTAACAGTGCTACGAAGAACTGAATGTTTCTCCTGCAATATTACAGATAGACTAGGCAGGAATGTAGTTGTATTGTATTGTATTGTATGTTAACCGGGGACCTAGAAACGACGGAGAGGCTCCGTCCCCGCCACAGCCGCAGTGGTCCACAACCCCACGACGACTACCGCAGTCCACTTCACCCCTCCGCCGCCCCACACCGAAACCAGGGTTGCTCTGCGGCTCGGCTCCCGGTGGACCCCTCAGAGAACGTCTCACACCAGACGAGTGTAACCCCTATGTTTTGCGTGGTAGAATAATGGTGGTGTCCGCGTACGTGGAGAACATGTTTGCGCAGCAATCGCCGACATAATGTAACTGAGGCGGAATAAGGGGAAGCAGCCCGCATTCGCCGAGGCAGATGGGAAACCGCCTAAAAACCATCCAAAGACTGGCCGGTTCACCGGACCTCGACACAAATCCGCCGGGCGGATTCGTGCCGGGGACCAGGCGCTCTTTCCCGCCCGGAAAGCCGTGCGTTAGACAGCACGTCCAATGGGGTGGGCAGGAATGTAGTTAGTCTACATGATTACTGGGGGCGGTGAACAAAAGAATGTACGGCCTCAAGGAGACCGGGCTCCGGACGGCCACGTGGCACTACCGAGAGAGAAGACCATCGTGTTCGGCGAATGGCTCTGTCGCATCGTACTGCATCTACAACAGCAATCTCAGCAGCCATTGACACCACAATGATACAACGAACTGTTACAAATTTACAAATCTGTTACATCAAGGACAGCTCCTAGCCAGGCGTCCTGTAGTGTGCATTCCACTGACCCCAATCCACGGCCATGTGCGTCTTCAGTGGTGCTAGCGAGAGCTCATTGAAGGGCAGGGTGGACGTTTGTTGCGCTTTCTGATGAAAGCTGGTTCTGTCTCGGTGACAGTGATGGCCGTGGTTGTTTAGGAGTCCAGTTGATGGCCTGCAACCAACCAGTCAGCGCGCTAGACACATTGGACCTGCGCCTGGAGTTACCGTCTGGGGTGCGATTTCGTATGACAGCAGGAGCACTCTCGTGGTTATCGCACGCACCTTGACTGTAAATTTGTGTGTCAGTCCGGTGGTTCGATATGTTGTGCTGCTATTCATGAACAGTATTCCA
Source organism: Schistocerca gregaria (assembly GCF_023897955.1). NCBI lineage: Eukaryota > Metazoa > Arthropoda > Insecta > Orthoptera > Acrididae > Schistocerca > Schistocerca gregaria. Next base: position 842,995,864 of record NC_064920.1, on the reverse strand, counting down.
GAGCCAGCCGTGGTGGCCGAGAGGTTCTAGGCGCTTCAGTCTGGAACCGCGCGACTGCTGCGGTCGCAGGTTCGAATCCTGCGTCGGACATGGATGTGTGTGATATCCTTAGATTAGTTAGGTTTAAGTAGTTCTAAGTTCTAGGGGACTGCTGACCTCAGAAGTTAAGTCCCATAGTGCTCAGAGCCATTTGAACCAGCATTCCAGAGGGTGTTTCCCAACATGGCTACGCTCGCTCACGTATTGCTGTTTTAGACCCGCCAGGGAAGCCGAGCGCGCTAACACGCTGCTTTCTGGACTCGGGTAGGCGCGCCGGCCCCGGATCGAACCCGCCCGGCGGATTGACGGCCACAGGCGGCGTTCCATCCAGCCTGGATGTGGTTTTTAGGCGGTTTTCCACATCCCACTAGTTGAATGCCGGGCTGGTCCCCACGTTTCCTCAGTTACATGCGTCACAGACATTTGAAACGCGTCCGCACTATTTCACTTTTTACACTAGACGCAGACAGTTGGAGTACACTGATTCAGTCCTGGGGGGTATGGGGTGGCGGCAGGAAAGGCATCCGGCCATCCCTAACACTAACACTGCCAAATCCGTTGTAACCACGCCGACACTACGATCGCTGCGGGACAATGGCGTAAGCGAAAGAAAGAAAAGAAAGAAAGACGTACTGCTGTTGCAGGCCTAAGGACAACATGCTCTATAGAGCGTCGCCAGTTGGCCTGATCGATCACCAGATCTGTCTCCAATCGAGCACGTGTGGGACATAATCGGACAACTCCAGCGTCATCCACAGCCAGCATATCCGTCTCTGTAGTGGCCGGTCAAGTGCAACAGGCATGGAACATCATACCACAAATTAACATCCGTCACCTGTACAACAAATGCAGACACGTTTGCATGCTTGCAATCCACATTCTGGTGATTTCATCGGTTATTAATGTGTAAGTAGGCTGTTTAGGTTTTCTTATTGGTAACGCCACATAGCGCTCTGTATGAAAAATCACTGCCTGTGCTGTGCGCAGTCTGTGGCTAGTTTGCATTGTTGTCTGCCATTGTAGTGTTGAGCAGTGGCTGCTGGATGCTAACAGCGCGTAGCGTTGCGCAGTTGGAGGTGAGCCGCCAGCAGTGGTGGACGTGGGGAGAGAGATGGCGGAGTTTTGAAATTTGTAAGAATTGGTGTCATGAACTGCTATATATATTATGACTAGTGAGGTAAATACATTGTTTGTTCTCTATTAAAATCTTTCATTTGCTAACTATGCCTATCAGTAGTTAGTGCCTTCAGTAGTTTGAATCTTTTATTTAGCTGGCAGTGGTGGCGCTCGCTGTATTGCAGTAGCTTGAGTAACGAAGATTTTTGTGAGGTAAGTGATTTGTGAAAGGTATAGGTTAATGTTAGTCAGGGCCATTCTTTCGTAGGGATTTTTGGAAGTAGATTGCGTTGCGCCAAACATATTGTGTTTCAGTTTAAGCACAGTCGTGTATAAATTTTTCAAAGGGGACGTTTCATAAATGTACCAGCGTTTCATAAGAGGGTTGGAACTTTAATAGTGGCATCTATTTATTTACAGCTCGTTCAAAATAGATACGTGTTTCAAAGTTTTGCTGACCTTCAGAGTAGTCACCAGAATTGTGTATTACCCGTTGCCAGCGTTGTGGAAGTCGTAGGATACTCTTAGCAGTGGCAGTTGTGTTGACAGTTTGAGCGGCGCGGTCCATTGCCCGACGAATTTGTAGCAGTTCTGAAGCGAATACCATGAAGTGTGTCCTTCAGTTTAGAAATCTAGTTGAACTTACGAGGGGTTAAGTCAGGGGAGTGCAGTAGGAGGTATAGCACTTAGCAGCCCCATCAGTCAAACAAATCAGTAAGAGCTTGTACTGTACGTGCTTGAGCATTGTCCTGCAAAATGATGTCCAGGTCCTGCAGAAAGTGTCATGACTTGTGTCTCTATGCTGTTCATTTTTGGAACACTACCTACGACCAGCTTAGAGACAGAAGCGATGACACCAGGACCATCATTTTGCAGGACAATGCTCAAGCACGTACAGTGCAAGCTCTTACTGATTTGTTTGACTGATGGGGCTCCTAAGTGCTATACCACCTATTGCACTCCCCTGACTTAACCCCTCGTACGTTCAACTAGATTTCTAAACTGAAGGACACACTTCATGGTATTCGCTTCAGAACTGCTACAAATTCGTCGGGCAATGGACCGCGCCACTCGAACTGTCAACACAACTGGCACTGCTAAGAGTATCCTACAACTTCCACATCGCTGGCAACGGGTAATACACGATGCTAATGACTACTCTGAAGGTCAGCAAAACTTTGAAACACGTATCTATTTTGTACGAGCTGTAAATAAATAGTTTCCACTATTAAAGTTCCAACCCTCGTATTTGCGACAGCTTATCTCGCACTTGCATTAACCTATGATCTTGCAGTGTTAATCACTTAAAGATTTTACCTAGACAAACGTGTTCCAGAAATGTCATGACTCAATATTAACTATTTTTTGGTGTTGCGATGGTTTTCAGTCGGTGTATTGCCGTATTGGGATTTCTAACGATAAGTATACAGAAAATCATTCACATTCCTGTAACCTAATCTGTATAGCAGATTGGCATATAAACCGTTTATAAGAATTTAAGAACGTACCGTAAAAAAGTAAAAACCTCTTAAATTACACTCCAAATGGAGCGAAACGTATTGGCGTAAGAAACGACGTGGTGTGCGGGCCGGCACTAAAGCCTCTTCAGGATAACGGAGATCGTAAATCACCTGACTGGACCAACATAAATGTCATACATGGCCAGCGACCTTGTCATAAATGTCAAATACGATATGGTGTGATGTGACGGCTAATGCATGCGACGTTCCGGCTACCATTCTCGACGCGGAAAGTGGAGGACGGGCGTATCAACGGAATTTATTACCAATCGCCGGCTACATTAGTGATATGTTTGCGTGACCTACTATCGTGATGATTTATGAAATAGTTTTATTTCTAGCTCACAGTTGCATTCTTGGTGTTACTCCGACTGGTTCCAAGGGCAATTCAATAAATCTATTATCTGCGATCACGTTAGGCAATAGAAAGACCGAACTGTACACTGGAACTTAAGTTTTTACTTAGTCTTTTTATAGAGAAGCTTGTTCATTAAAAATATTGCTAATATTCATGCAGGGAAGGAAATTCGCACAGAGGGAGAGCAGTTTTTGTTTTTAACTATAATTGCAGTGGGCGCGGAAGTACTGGTTCCGAGATTCAGGCATCTCGGAATACGGTGTTTTAGCAGGCTCAGTGTACGATATTGTTTTAGGTATGTTTAAAAATATATATATGATAATTTACAGGAATGATGATTGAAGCTTACTGCACATTTAAGAAAAAAGGATAAATGCTTTTTCTTTTGCTAATGTTCCCGCACTTACCTAATGTTACTGTTAATCTACGAAGAATGATTTTGTCTCAGCCTCTCTGTGCTGAATACACTTCTCTAACATCACGTTTGAAATAATCCCATTCTACACAGCTCCGGCTTCTTCGTTGCCCATGTGACCAAAACACACACACACGCGCGCGCGTTATTCAACTCCAGCATTGCAGTGTGGAAAGTTTCTCTCATTTCTTAGATCAGTGCTGTAAATCAACAGATCTATTTTGTTTAATGAAACTTGATTATTCTTTAGTAGTACATTTTATGCATTTCTACTACTCTGATCCAAGCATACACTTCGTTTCGCAAGTAACGTAGACCCTGTTTATTTACGAAACTTGATTAACCTTTAATAGAACGTTTTATGCATTTCTAGTACTCAAATCGAGGCATACAGTTTCTTTCTCAAGTGACGTAGATCCTACTTTTTTTTCACCGAGCGAGGTGGCGCAGTGGTTAGCACACTGGACTCGCATTCGGGAGGACGACGGTTCAATCCCGCCTCCAGCCATCCTGATTTAGGTTTTCCGTGATTTCCCTAAATCGTTTCAGGCAAATGCCGGGATGGTTCCTTTGAAAGGGCACGGCCGATTTCCTTTCACATCCTTCCCTTACCCGAGCTTGCGCTCCGTCTCTAATGACCTCGCTGTAGACGGGACGTTAAACAGTAACCACCACCACCACCTACTTTTTTCTATGACGCGCTCAGTTTTGATTTCGATGCATTACCATTGTCATTCCTCCTACTTGTTACTATTTGCTGTCTTTGATCTCATAAACTGGATTGTTTACCAAGTATTGGCCAGTATGTTTCAGATAAATATACTTTTTGCTAGATATTATAGTTTTCTGCTCTCTGAATTTTGCTTTTACGGACTGTACCGCCTATTCGGTGTACAAATTCAACAACTGGAGTGGTAAGCGGGCATACTTGTCCATTGCTGTTATTAGTGTCACACGTCGCGGATATCATCAAACACTGCTAATATATATTCTCATTCTACCCCGAATTTCAGCTACAATACTAGGTTCAGGCACCGACGGGCACGTTTCTGTTACAGTATCATGCTTAATACACTGATCATCCACAACTTTATGACCACTTTCACCAGCTGCGACATAGTCGAGTATATGAAGAGCGATCCAATACTGTCAAATGTTGTTTATTCCAGTCTTTGATCACAATTTCAATTCTTTTGGTGATGACCGGTTTCAGTCAGTAATGACCACCCTCAGATCTTTTCTACGTCATGTCCTAAAGCGATAAGGCCGTAATGGCATCGTCAAAACGTATAAATATACTCAGCACAGCATCGTCACATAGATCAAAAATAAGGTGCAACTGGCTACTCAGGTAGGTGTGTAAGCGGAGCAGGGATGAATGGAAAACCATTCTAGCGACGATAAGTGGCGCAAATGCGGAAATCCGTCGAGTTAAAGCGACTCTGACAAAAGCCAGATCGTTGTGGCCCACAGCTTGGGAGCGGGCATCTCGGAAACGGATTAACTGGTCGGCTGCTCGCGTGCTACTGTCGCGAGCTTCTATGAAAACCACTTGAAGAATGTTGAAAACAGGAGTAGGCGGCAAGAAGTTGGACGTACATACCTCACGACAGAAAATAGTGATCGGAGGCTTGCCCGCTCTCTGAAGCAAGATAGGCGTCGATCTGTGGCAGATCTGACGACAGAGTACAGTGCTGGTGCAGGCACAGTGTTTTGGAGCTCACCGTTTAGCGCGCAGGGTTGAAAATGCTGTTTCGCAGCAGAGGACCCCTACGGGTTCCCATGTTGACCCAACAACATCGTCAGGTATGGTTACAGTGGGCAAGGGGTCATCAAGATTGGACCGGGGGTCAGTGGGATCGTGTCGTCCCTTTTATTCTTAAACCAGATCGATGGTCATGACCAGATACGCTGTTGTCCAGGCGAACGGCTGCTCGAAACACGCAGCGCGCCACAGATGCAGGCAGGCGGTAGCAATATTATGTTATGGGGTACATTCACCTGGGCTTCCATGGGAGCTGCGGTAGTAATCGAGAGCGCCATGACAGCTGCGGAGTACGTGAATATTGTTACGGACCACCTGTAACCCCTTATGTTTGATGTCTATCTCAACAGCGATGGCATCTTCAGTAGGATAACTGTTCGTGTCATAAGGCCAGAATCGTGCTGCAATGGTTTGAGGGGCATGGTAGTGAACTCCCGTTGATTTCTCGTCCATGAAATTCGGGTTATCTGAATCCGATGAAACTCAACTGGGACGCGTCACTTACGGGAAGTGTGTGAAATGTGCATAGGCATCTAGTGTCACAAACGTCTGAAAACCTATCAATTATTTGTCGAATCCATGACACGCAGGATCACTGCTGAAATGCCTTTCACAAGTGGACGAACACGTTTTTAAGTAGGTGCTCACAATGCTTTGGACCATCAATGTACCCGGCCGCTGTCGTCGAGCGGTTCTAGATCCATCAGTCCGGAACCGCGCTACTGCTACGGTCGCAGGTTCGAATTCTGCCTCGGGCATTGATGTGTGTGATGTCCTTAGGTTAGTTAGGTGTTAGTAGTTCTAAGTCTAGGCGACTGAAGACGTGAGATGTTAGGTCCCATAGTGGTCAGAGCCATTTGAGCCATTTTTGTCATCAGTGTAAATGCTTTGATTCGATTGTGCACATTATAAAATCTGTTAACTCACTCATAGGATGATGATTACCAATGTAAAACTTAAATGGAAAGTCGTGGCCACTTTTAATAGGTGTTGGTGGGATACAGTGAAATTCAAGGTCCATTTGCTATCTTCCACGGTCTGTATCAGATGTTTATCCGTGCTACCGTTTGGTTGGCTGCGACGAGTACCCGTGCATTGTGTTATATTTTTGTGTTCAATGGGACAATACGAAAATGACAGACAGAGATAGATACACTCCTGGAAATTGAAATAAGAACACCGTGAATTCATTGTCCCAGGAAGGGGAAACTTTATTGACACATTCCTGGGGTCAGATACATGACATGATCACACTGACAGAACCACAGGCACATAGACACAGGCAACAGAGCATGCACAATGTCGGCACTAGTACAGTGTATATCCACCTTTCGCAGCAATGCAGGCTGCTATTCTCCCATGGAGACGATCGTAGAGATGCTGGATGTAGTCCTGTGGAACGGCTTGCCATGCCATTTCCACCTGGCGCCTCAGTTGGACCAGCGTTCGTGCTGGACGTGCAGACCGCGTGAGACGACGCTTAATCCAGTCCCAAACATGCTCAATGGGGGACAGATCCGGAGATCTTGCTGGCCAGGGTAGTTGACTTACACCTTCTAGAGCACGTTGGGTGGCACGGGATACATGCGGACGTGCATTGTCCTGTTGGTACAGCAAGTTCCCTTGCCGGTCTAGATATGGTAGAACGATGGGTTCGATGACGGTTTGGATGTACCGTGCACTATTCAGTGTCCCCTCGACGATCACCAGAGGTGTACGGCCAGTGTAGAAGATCGCTCCCCACACCATGATGCCGGGTGTTGGCCCTGTGTGCTTCGGTCGTATGCAGTCCTGATTGTGGCGCTCACCTGCACGGCGCCAAACACGCATACGACCATCATTGGCACCAAGGCAGAAGCGACTCTCATCGCTGAAGACGACACGTCTCCATTCGTCCCTCCATTCACGCCTGTCGCGACACCACTGGAGGCGGGCTGCACGATGTTGGGGCGTGAGCGGAAGACGACCTAACGGTTCATGGAGACGGTTGCGAATGGTCCTCGCCGATACCCCAGGAGCAACAGTGTCCCTAATTTGCTGGGAAGTGGCGGTGCGGTCCCCTACGGCACTGCGTAGGATCCTACGGTCTTGGCGTGCTTCCGTGCGTCGCTGCGGTCCGGTCCCAGGTCGACGGGCACGTGCACCTTCCGCCGACCACTGGCGACAACATCGATGTACTGTGGAGACCTCACGCACCACGTGTTGAGCAATTCGGCGGTACGTCCACCCGGCCTCCCGCATGCCCACTATAAGCCCTCGCTTAAAGTCCGTCAACTGCACATATGGTTCACGTCCACGCTGTCGCGGCATGCTACCAGTGTTAAAGACTGCGATGGAGCTCCGTATGCCACGGCAAACTGGCTGACACTGGCGGCGGCGGTGCACAAATGCTGCACAGCTAGCGCCATTCGACGGCCAACACCGCGGTTCCTGGTGTGTCCGCTGTGCCGTGCGTGTGATCATTGCTTGTACAGCCCTCTCGCAGTGTCCGGAGCAAGTATGGTGGGTCTGACACACCGGTGTCAATGTGTTCTTTTTTCCATTTCCAGGAGTGTAGATAGCTAGATAGATAGAAAGAGAGAGAGAGAGAGAGAGAGGAGAGAGAGAAAGACAGACGTAAACCTGTGCCGAGAAATAGCCTCCTTCTCTTTAATAGTGACAAAGTTTCAAAAACCAGTGTTGAGCGAGTAATCTACAAATATACCAACAGCCCGTTACGTATCGCTTCCGTAGGCACCGAGAAGACAAGGTTACACTAACTACATTGGGCACGAGCAGTCATTCTTTCCGCACTCCATACGCCGACAGAACGGGAATAAACGGTGATATGTGTAACTATCAGAATTATTTTCTACCATGCAGTTCTCAGTGGTTTTTAGAGTCTGGATGTGGATGTGGAGGTATACGTACAAGGGGGTCGCAAAGTCTCAGCTCTTCATGCGATGGCTGAGACGCCATTAGCAGTACCGACCTGCACACAGGGCAGTACGTGTTCTGTCCTCACTTTGTCAGTGAAACAGTGGTGACGGAAGTTTCTTCCCACGTGGGGCTCGAACCGACGACTTCTGCGTTTAGTGCTTTCTACTGCCATGCTGCTTTCGTTAAATCCTCGCATCTGTAAGAACTTTCAAGCTTTTTGATGCAACTAAGGTTTGATTTCCAAATGTGTCTAATGTTTGAAGAAGATACTGCAGTCCATTGTGTTTTTCCGTATCCTAGCGTCGGGTACAAAACCTAATTGAGTTTTCCTTTCGCTTCAGAAGTTGTCTGTCTAATTAACAGATATTTTTTGGAATAGATATCAACAACAGCTTACAAACTTCCTTACAAAAATGGGCGATATCCATTGGAGGAGAAAGAAAATTTTGTATGTATAGTTTAAGTAATTAGAGCAAATCTTAATATGGTTTACTTGCATCGTATGGCATTATTCTAAATTCTAGCCATTACACTTAAACCAAGGGTTCAGTTTCAAAGACATTAACTGTGAGTGTCTTCGAGATTATTCAATTATTTTATTTTATCCATTAATTTTGTTGCTTCTTAAGAGACTAAGCAATTTCCTTTACTGAAGTACAAAACGATATCCACTTTAACGGAACTGGGGAGGGCAAAACATATGTTACAATCATTACTTTACCAACGGAATAATATCTTCCGCCTGATTACATGAAGTTCAAATCTAACGTGTTCTGGAACTTGTACAATTGAAGAACATTGCCACCGTAGCAGAAATCCTCCTTCACCTCGTCCAAACAGTGGGTAGCCAATGTATCAGAAGAAACGAATATATGCACAAAAATCGAATCAACTTTGATGAGTGTATCAGAAAAGTGCAGTCTGCTCAAATTACCGGCGGAAACTGGATGTCTTACGAACTGTTGTCTTGCGACAGATACACCGTGTGGCGAAAGATATCCGGACAGCCGTATTTATTCCGAAATCTACCATTAGATGTCACAAGAAGCGAATATTCCAATATAAAAAGAGGCGGAGAATATTGTAGTGGTGCAGCAAGACGGACGATTGCATGTATGTCGCTGGGGGTCGCAAGTGCACGGTACGTGGCCAAAATGCAACAGGTCGAGGATGCAATGACTGCTATGGAGGGATGGAACAGCCGTCCTTCTAGTGATTAGGGCGCCGAAGGCCCTTACACCTGGATATTGCGGGTTCTATGGGATTGCCAAGGGCTACGGCAGTGCTTCGGAGGCGAAGGAGACTGCATGGAAACTCTCTTTCATTCTAGCAAGCTGCAACAGTTACGGGTTGTCAACAGAGGAGCAATAACACAGGGCACAGTGACTTCGGACGTGGACTAGTCACTGGATGTCGCTGAATAACAAATCCGTCGGGGAAATTTCAAGCTTTCTAAGGCTGCCTGAGTTCACTTGTGGAAACGCAAAGGAACAGCCACCGTAAACGAAGAGCAGGTGGACCTCGTGTTCTGACGGTCAGGGACAACCGTGCACTGTGGAGAGCGGGTGTAAAAAATAGCATAAAATCAGCGAAGGAAATCACTCCTGTGTTCCGAAGTGCTACCAGCAGTCAAGCTGGCACAATGATTGAGCGCAGAGAGTCAAAAAGAATAGGGGACAGTGTTGGAGCAGTTTATCGTAAGCCACATATTTCTGTAGTCAGAAAGGATAATACTGGACAGTGGCTGAGATGAAATGAGTAATTTGAAGTGATGAGTCCTGCTGCACCCTGTAGCAATCCGATGGCAGGATTTGGGTTTCGCGAATGCCTGGAGAAAGTTACTTGCCATCGGGTGCAGCTCAAAGAGTGAAGTATGGAGGAGGAGGTGTTGCGCTATGGAGGTATACTTTTTTGTAGATAGGATGTGGTCCCCTTCTTGCTTTATGAAAAAAAAAATGAGGAAAGATACGAACAAGTTTTGCAGCACTGTGTGCTGCGCACAGTATAGCAACCCGTTACGGAGACGATGATTGTAAGTAACAGTATGCAATACGTGCTGCCATAAAGCAGAATCTGTGAGGCAATGGACAGTAAGATTCCGGAGATTGGTTGGCTTGCCCAGAGTCACTACCCGAATCCAATGGAAAATATTTGGGATGAGTTATAACTCGATGTCGCTCCAGACTCTAGCGTCCACTACCTTCTCAGGATTTTCTTGAGGGAGAGCAGGTTGCCATCCTTCCATAGACATTCAGACACCTCATTATAAGAGTCTCGATTAGGGCTGAAGTCACCGTAATGAATGAGGGGGGGACACGCCATGTGAGTATCCACTAATAGGTATCCACATACTTTTAATCAGATAGTGTATTTCCAAAAACACTCCGCCACCTCGCCTGATACGAGTTGATTTAAGTCGGTTGTACCTCTCAAGCACACATCGACAAGAAATTCCAAAAGCACCGGCTCCAGCGTTTAACTATGCAGAATATTTGAACAGAAGTTTCCCGCTAACGTTCTCTCGTTACAGAAGCTTTAGGTAGAGAGACTGGTCAAAAAGATGTATCAATGAAAAACTTGCTCAAATACACCGGAAATAAAATATTACTGTTAATGGCTCTGTGTAACACCGTGACTGGGAATTTAAAACAAGGTGGAATAAACCTCAACCACTTAATTTTAAATCACCCGCTTTTATGTCCATTAGATCTATAGCAGAAAATCCGTACAGGCAGCTCCACAAGAAAGATTACGCCGTTATCTCTATGAAATAAAAGACACTATTAAAGAAACTGTTTACATGAAAATATATGTTACTACTAGTTGTGTAATTACCTAATAGTTAATCCAATCGCCGCCATTATCGATAATAGCTTGACACCTTAGCCCTCTCTCCGGTAAATCATCCAATTTACAAACCTCTAAATATCGTTCGCCCACTTCGAAATGAATGTCTCTGACTTTCTAAAAATTTTAGGAGCAGTTCCATATGAAGTCCTTGGTTCCTTTGGATGATTTACAAGGAACACTGTTTCGTGACGCTTCAGATACATTGCGCTCATTTTAAACTGCATCCGATAAAGCAAAACATTCAACTCTCACTTTGCTTATCTATACACTGTGCAAAATCGCATTGATTACAGATTCGAGACCACTAACAGAGATGTCGCTGCAGACGTTACATTTAAAATTAAGGCGCACAGTTTCTTGTTGAACTGATTTTATATCTATTCATCAATAGTGATGCTCACGCTTAAAGTGGAAACTTTGTATCTTTTATATTCCTGTTTCACACTTACAGGTTTGTGTGTACAGTCATCGACAAAAGTGGAACGTACGGAAGTCGATATATTTAATCGTTTTCACAGGTCACGTCAATGAACCGACTATGACAAGCAGAGAAGGACGTTATCATAGGATATCTTCGTTCATCAGCCCATACAGTACAGTTTCTCTTTACCCTTATTGTATCTGCAATCGATGGTGAGCCACACAAAGAAACTGACCAAATGAAGTTTTGCTCTACCGTCACCACCCTCATGACTGCCGTAGTTCACGGTTGTATTTAGTATCAAGATGGTTTGATGCAGCTAACCATGTTAGTCTATCCTTTGCAAGTGATTTACCTCTTAATAACTACTGCAACATAAATCAATTTGAATTTCTTTACTTCCTTCACCCCTTGGTCTCCCTCCACAATTTTTAACCCCACATGTCCCTCTAACGCCAAACTGACAGTTCCTTGATGCCTCAGATTGTGTGCTATCAACCGATCCCGTCTTTTAGTCAAGTTGTGTCATAAATGTCTTTTCTCTCCAAATCGATTCATTACCTCGTTACTTCTTTCTCAATACTCTTCTGACCACAGGAAATAGCTATTTACACAACTTTTGCATAATGAAAGTAAAAGTAAACCTGTATTCCCCGTACAGTTAAAGTGAGCGGAGCAGTGGGACGTGTATACGATGTTCAGTTTATTAACACGTCTCTACAGGTCATTTAAGTGTTGTACCGTACGCTTGCTGCATAGATGCCCGTCGACTCACCTTAGTGAAAATTATACCTCCATCGTGAGACAGAATACTGAAGATGTACCTCGAGTTGGTCGCCGGCTGTCAACACCAGATGATGAACGCTACCTATTTTAATCGTGGCTAATTGGTAATTTTAGAAGAAAGCAACAAAAATGCGAGCTGACGTTTTGGAGGCAACTGGGAAGTGCATTACGACACACACAGTACGCAGCAACCTCTGAAGAGTCAATCTGGTCTCTAGACGTCCATTACTAGTAAAAGTACAAAAACCCCAGAACCTTGATGCACGAAGATGGTGGGTGATGACGCTGCTTGATCAGTGACGTTGTTCTATCTTCACCAACGATAGGAGGTTATTTACTACGCCTCATAAACATCGTAGAAGAGTGGCAAGATCACCGGATGTAGGCCTCAGGCACACAGTACGAGAAGTTCATCAAGAAGGTAGGTGGTTAATGTTTAGGACCAGTACAGAGTATCCAGATAGGAGCCAATGTGCTACACAGTCAACACTTAGAGGATGAGTTCGTCTTTAAGACGAAGATACACAAGCAAACGACACCACCAGTAAAGGAATCAACAGAATGTGATGCTTGCTGTAAGTACTTGCATGAACTCCACTGCCCATGCACGGGACAAGTTGAGTGCGTCGTCGTAGGAACCTTCCTCATTCATTGGATAATCTCAGGTCGGCCACGGTGGAAGAGTGGGCAGGTTTCAGGTGCAGCGTCTTCACCGCCTTGTGGGCAGCTTGCAAGAACCATTTTACAATGCTCCTTGTGGAGCAACACGGTATTAAATGTTGCCTAGCAACAAATTCTGATGTGTGTACATTTTCGAACAGGCTGCCAGTATTTAGCTTTAATTTGCAGCGAAATTTTGATGTTGTTTCATAAGGCTTATTCTTTCATTCCCAGCACCCCTTGAATCCAAGACGTTTGCAAATTTCAGGTGGTATAAAACAAATGTCCCTTCCTTAGACAAATGTACTACCATTGTGCTTGTATTAAGGACGCTGAGGTTGATGTTGAATATTTAAATAGATTTTAAATGGGAAAGAAGGAGTGTTTGCGATCTACTCCTCTCATTTTACGTTATAGAAGACTTGGAAATTAGACGGTTAATGCTCAAGATAGGAAAAATAATCATCCCATACCAGAATGAGCGAAAACCATCCGAAAGTATGTGTGGCTCGTTGGCGACCACAGAGACGTCATGACTCTTAGATTTCAAACGTATTTTCGCTAGACGCTACAGGAAGTAGATAACAGTGCCGGTAATAATGATAATGATCATCATCATCAGTTATTAATGGCAAGAAAGTGGCGGCACGGAGCGCTTCACCTGTGGAGGAATCTAGACAGAAGGAAGATGGACGAGGAGTGTGTCATCCGTGCCGTCACTACACGTCCTGGCTGCGGACTTGCTGGGCAGCGTGTGCCCGTGGTCCAGGTCAGAGGTCGCGGTGGCGAGCCGCGAGGAGGGGAGGGGCAATAGTGGGTGGGGGAATGGGGGGGGGGGGGGAGGCCGTGCCCAGGGCAGCAGGCTGCGGGCCGCCTCACTGGCTTACCAGTCTCTGGTCCTGTCCTTCGGTCTGCAGACGACACAGGCTTCAAGTTTTTTGTGGTGCTCTCCTTTTTCGGTTCATTTAGTCGCACCTTAATTCTCAAGTGTCACTGTTAATAGCTGTACGATGTAGGACCATAATATGGGTTATATACTGCTTTAAGATAAGCAACAGGGTATCCGTGAAAAGCACACTTCTAGGAGACAAAATTAAAACGCACCTTTATCAATGTACTACGACCTAATCCAAACACAATCCGTCATAAGACTGTTAAATGAGGCGTACGAACGCACATAGATGACAGAGAACCTGGAGAAGAAGAGATGTTATTATCCTAAGACGATCTTGCGTAAATACAGCGTATAGTGCTATGGTCATATGAATGTGGAAATTACTACTGCAGAACTATCTTTAAGGTAGAGGATCATATATTTACGAGAATGTGCTCAAAAGTAATGTCTCTGAAATTTTTATGTGAAAACTCAAAATTTTTTAAGTGAAACGTACATTATCGACACCACACAAGTCAGAATGAATCATGAGGTCGGTAGTTAACCAAGTGGCGGTTCCAGAATCCGCGGCCGGCCAGAGTATGCACTTTCTGCTGTACCGCGCCGACAAAAGAAGACGCCGCATTGAGACCAGCCATGTCTACTAACGGAATAGGCCAAAACCTCAGCAGTGTTTAAGGCAGTTCCCCTGTGTTACTATTATACACTGAAGCGCCAAAGAAACTGGTATAGATATACGTATTCAAATACACAGATATGAAAAAGCAGAATACGGCGCTCCGGTCGGCAACAAGTGCCTGGAACACTTGTTAGATCGGTTACTGCTGCTACATTGGCAGGTTGTCAATATTTAAGTGAGTTTGAACGTGGGGACATGGCATTCCGAGGTAGCGATGAAATGGGGATTTTCCCGTACGACCATTTCAGGAGTGTACCGTGAATATCACCAATCCGATAAAACATCAAATGTCCGACATCGCTGGAAAAGATTCTGCAAGCACGAGACCAATGACGACTGAAGAGAATCGTTCAACGTGACAGAAGTGCAACTCTTCCGCAAATTGCTGCAGAAGTCAATGATGGGACATCAAAAAGTGTCAGCGCGTGAACTATTCAACGCAACATCAGCGATATGAGCTTTCGCAACCGAAGGCCCACTCGTGTACCCTTGTTGATTGCGCGACAAGAAGCTTTACCCCTCGCCTGAGTCCGCAAACACCGACAAAGGATTTTTGATGACAAGAAACATGTTGCCTGGTCGGACGAGTCGCGTCTCAATTTGTATCGAGCAGATGAACGAGTGCAGGTATGGAGATAACCTCATGAATCCATGGACCCTTCATGTCAGCAGGAGGCTGTTCAAGCTGGTGGAGGCTCTGTAATGGTGTGGGGCGTGTGCTGTTGGAGCTATATGCGATCCCTGATACGTCTAGATACGACTCTGACAGGTGACACGTACTTAAGCACCCTGTCTTATCACCTGCATTCATTCATGTCCATTCTGCATTCCGATGGACTTGGGAAATTCCAGCAGGACAATGGAACATCCCATACGTCCAGAATTTGTTACAGAGTGGCTTCAGGAACACTCTTCTGAGTTTAAACACCTCCACTGGCCAACAAACTTCCCAGACATGAGCATTATTGAACACATCTGGGATGCCTTGCAACGTGCAGTTCAGAAGAGATCTCCATACCCTCGTACTCTTACGGATTTATGGACAGTCCTGCAGGATTCATGGTGTCAGTTCCCTCCAGCACTACTTCAGACATTAGTCTAGTCCATGCCACGTTGTGTTGGGACATTTCTGCGTGCTCGAGGGGGCCCTAAACCATATTGGGCAGATTTACTAATGTCTTTGGCTCTTCACCGCATATGACGATTAGGCTCTGTTTAACGGACTGACTTGCTGAGCACAGTTAATCCTCTGCCCACAAGGTGGGGCGGAAAACTACCCGCCCGCATATTTGCCTTAGTGCGCATGCGTGGTGTAGTTCAGCGTTTCTCTCTAAGCATCTACCTATTCCTCGGCACTCACCTCTAGGGGATCCAAGACCAACTTTGTTCACATTCTACATCTTCATTCTCCATGTCCACATGTTTGTTTCTCAACATAGTCACCCTGGCAACAAGCAAATTTCTCCCAAAGAGAGACCAGTTTGTTTATACTGTCACTGTTGAGGGACTGACTCAGTTGACGGAGTCACAACCTCACCCTGGTTGCATTGCTTCACCACTGTGGGAGGGAAATCCTCGAAGGTGTTCTTTAAGTTTTGGAAACAGACGAAAATCTGACGGGGGCGCAGTTGGGACTGTGTGGAGGATGATCGATGCAGTGAACCCAGGGCGTCGGATTGTTGCAGATATCGCAGCGCTCGTGAGTGGTCTGGAACTGTCATGCTGAAGAAGAGAGTACTCCATGTGTGGACGAACTCTTTGAATGCATGCTTTCAGTTTTCTGAGGGTTTCTCACGCACCGAAGTAGTTACGTTAAATATCGCAGGCTTACACGCTACAATTTCGGAACCCTCTAGCGGCAGAGGGCAACTTCCTTCAGTGAAGCAGTCAAGTCGCCGATTTACATGCCTGACATGTAATATCTAAACTGATATTGAGAATAAAAAAATCAGAGGCGTTACTTTTCAGCACGTCCTCTCATATCTTAAGTGGCACAGATTTTTAAGTTAGAGAATACCTGTTCCGAGAGAAGTTCCCTTGATGAAAACTGGTCGTTAATCCTCTTTTGGCTAGCTAGGCCTATGACAGCTTCACTGGACCCCTTTAGCCGACACCGCGTAATTGCTACAGGGCCTTCAGAGCTGCCGTTCAGTGCTTGGTCACTCGAACTCCCCACTGTACTTGATCCCTGCAGATCATTCCCTACTTTTCGGCATTGCCCGCCTCACACAACTTTGACGAGAGGTTGGTCAAAAAATGGTTCAAATGGCTCTGAGCACTATAGGACTTAGCTTCTGAGGTTATCAGTCCCCTAGAACTTAGAACTACTTAAACCTAACTAACCTAAGGACATCACACACATCCATGCCTGAGGCAGGATTCGAACCTGCGACCGTAGCGGTCGTGCGGTTCCGTACTGTAGCGCCTAGAACCGCTCGGCCACTTCGGCAGACGAGAGGTTGGTCTTTTGAGAGAAAATGGAAAATGGGAAAAATGAGAAAGAGATAAGTGAACATGATGATAGGCAGACGCATTCCTGTGAATTGTCAGGAGCCTGGTTTGGAACAAAAACGTCCCACAAAAGAAGCAAAGAAGAGATATACAGAAGTTACTGAATTGCATTGCTGATCTATGTATCTGAAACATGGTCAGTGAAGGAAAGAGATGTAATGGGATTACGTGTATGTGAACTGAAGTTCCTCTGGAGTAGGACAGGAATAGCATGGGGAGGTAGGATCAGAAATGAAACGGTAAGGGAAATAGTGAAAAGGAATTCCTGCAAAGCAAGACAGAAACATCAAGGCTAAGATGTCTACATCTACAAGACGGTATGGATACTTAAAGTGAATTGAAAACATGAGGACTCCCAGTAAATTGCATTAAATGGTGACGACAAAGAGGAGGACCAAGGGATAGATCGCTGGAAGGTGTGGAGGAGGGGGGGGGGGGGGGAACAGAACCAGAGCGAACACAGGAGGATAGTGGGTAAACACGACTAGATGTCGAGGCTAATGTTTCAAACAGACCCAGTCCTGAGGCTGGAAACTGTTCAAGATGTTTCCACAATGAAATTTTCACTCTGCAGCAGAGTGTGCGCTGATACGAAACTTCCTGGCAGAGTAAAACTGTGTGCCGGACCGAGACTCGAACTCGGGACCTTTGCCTTTCGCGGGTAAGAGCTCTACCGTCTGAGCTACCCAAGCACGACTCACGACCCCTCCTCACAGCTTCACT
Organism: Schistocerca gregaria; assembly: GCF_023897955.1. NCBI lineage: Eukaryota > Metazoa > Arthropoda > Insecta > Orthoptera > Acrididae > Schistocerca > Schistocerca gregaria. The sequence continues at coordinate 842,978,207 of NC_064920.1, read as the reverse complement.
TCTGCCAGGGAACCTGTGGTTCGCAGGAGAGCTTCTGTGAAGTTTGGGAGGCAGGAGACCAGATCCTGGTAGAAGTGAAGCTGTGAGGAGCGGTCGTGAGTCGTGCTTGGGTATCTCAGACGGCAGAGAACTTACCCGCGAAAGGCAAAGTTCCCGAGTTCGAGTCTCTGTGCGGCACACAGTTTTACTCTGACAGGAAGCTTCACGTTCAAGATGTTGTTGTTGTTGTTGTTGTTGATGATGATGATGATAAAGATGATGATGGTGATATCGGATTCGAGATGGTGCAGACATTGAAAAAGAAACGAGCCGCAAGCTATAAAATGAAAACTGCTGACATGGATACACAGGCGTCGATCGTCCACTGCGCTCATGGTGCTGAAAACAGCGAAATGGACGCTTCGAAAGAAGAGTGCGCTTTCTTACAGCGGCAGGGGTGCTAGGGACGGAACTTCACCGAAGAGTGGTCCCAGTGAAGGGACAGTCGTCAAAACACGACAGCTCCTTTCTACAATTCTGTCATGCCTCCCCGTCGACCCATACTATTGCGCTGATCCATGAAACCTACTGGCACGTGTACAGCACCTGACTGCTGTGAATTACGCCAGCAGTGGGATCAAGTGACCGCCTGTATCAGTTCTGTAACATCTACAGCGTTCCACAGCGACCTGTGTGCTCTATTTGAGGGGGCCGATCAATTTTATCTGGTGAGTTCGTATTGCGGCACTTTATACGGCTGATCTGAAGACAACTAGAAGCAGATGCGGATCTGACTCCCCGTCCTCTTATGTAGAATGCGCGCATACGGAACGGTGGGTGTTGGTTTCACTGAGGCGTGCCGCGCTGCCGCCGCAGTGCTGCAGCAACGGCAGCAGCGGCGGCGCTCTCACAGACGCGGGCACACGCGGCATTAGCAGCAGCGGTATAGGGCAGCTAGGCAGGGCAGGGCAGGGCGCAGGAAAAAGAGCCCGGCTCCCGTTACAGCCGCAGCACAGCACAGCACGTGCCCAGCGGGCGCCATCAGCAGATGGCGAGCGGCGCCTCACAGCGTCTAGTGCAGGGGGAAGTGTAGAAGGTGCTGCCGCTATGGATGTCGATTATCGCAGAAACAAACGGTTTTCGGTTAAATCTTTTTCTTGAACGTCACATTAACCAGACTGTTAAAACCGCTCAGAATCACCGGTTTCTAAAATAACTGATTTCACATTTTTTATACCTGTTATTTCCTGTGACACGTAGAAATGGACAAAGACTGAAAAATTTTGTCTCCCTCTGCTTCTAGGTACATAGAATAAAAATATTTATCTACTTACTGCGCAAGCCTTCGTACGGTGTGTGGAGGAGGGTACCCTCTACCAACTGTTTGTCATTTCCCCTCCCGTCCCACTCGCAAATAGAGCGAGGGAAAAACTGCCTATACGCCTCCGTACGAGCCCTAATTTCTCGTAAGTTTTCTTTGTGGTCCATACGTGCGATGTATGTTGGCGGTAGCGCAACAGCGTCCTACATGTGTTCTGCTTTACAGCTGAGCCACTCTTTCCTAAAAATCTTTCAATCAACCAAAGTCGACCTTTCGCCTTCCCTACCACACTTCTCACATCCTCGTTGCACCTCGTATCACTATACAGCGTTATGCCCAGACATTAAAACGACTTCACTATGTTAAGCAGGGCACTGGTAATACTGTATCCGAACATTACGGGCTTGATCTTCCAACGGATCCGCATTAAGTTATGTTTTTCCACATTTTAGCTAGTTGCCGTCCATCTCATCAAATGGGAATTTTGTAGGAGTTGCCTGGTACCTTCCTACAGTCAATCCAACTTCGACACCTCACTATACACTGCGGTATCATCAATAAACAACCGCAGATTGCAGCCCGCCCTGTCAGGCAAATCATTTAAGTATACAGACGACAACAGCGGTCTTATCACACCCCCCTGGTCACTCCTGACAATACCCTTGTCCCTGATGAATATTAGCTGTCGAGGACAACATACTGGGTTCTGTTATTTAAGAAGTCTTCGAGCCACTCACATACCTGTTAACTTATTCCACATGCTCGTACCTTCGTAAACAGCCTGCAATGGGGCATCGTGTCAAATCTAGAAATATGGAATCTGCCTGTTGCCCTTCATCCTGTTCTCTGTATATCATGTGAGAAAAGGGCAAGCTGAGTTTCGCACGAGAGATGATTTCTGAAACCATGCTGATTCGTGGACATAAGCTGCTTAGTCTCGAGAAACTTTATTATATTTGAACTGAGAAAATATTCAAGGATTCAGCAGCGAATAGAAGGTATTGATTGTGTCTGGTCTTGTACTCCATTGCTACCGCACTTCATAAAATACATCCAGACTAGCTAGGTACGGTGCCATTCTGTAATGCAGCTGATGTTCGACGACGACAGTGAGGAACTGCCATGCAGACCAAATGAGGCAAACCATGTACACTGCATTTACACTGAAACTATCTAACAGGCAACACCACATCGTAATACGAACATTATTGTCTCGGCAGCAGTGTACTAGTTTTTGTGCCATGTGTTTGTTCCTCGTTTCTGTTGGCGCTGTTATTAAAATAGCACTGAACGCTTTTCCGAAGTTCTATACTAACACAATTTTTCAAAGCAATGCAATTTTTACGAATAAATGCTACTCGTTCTTTAAAAAAGTTTTATTTAAAAGTGAAAAATTTTAGCACTGTCGCTATGGCTAATTCATATTTTTTTACTCCGGTTATTAGTAAAAAATTAAAACTTCTGTTATAACCAAGACCAAACAAATACCGAAAAAGCAGCTAATTCAGAATTTAAATGCCGGTATCGGTTTTAACCGGTCGGTTTCTCCCTGGCTACCTGGCGCTGGTTGGACGCAGGCCAAGCCATGGAGAGCTCGGTTATTGAAACTCTGTACTGGAAGGCAGACTGTATGGACGATATAGTGATAAGTATCCCCGGCGTCCAGAAACAACTGAAAGAGTAGAAAACAAATAAGTCACCAGGTCAGGATGGAATCCCTGTTCGGTTTTACAAAGTGTAATTTACGGTATTGGGCCCCTACTTAGGCTGAATATATCACGAATCTCTCGCTCAGCACAATGTCGCAAGCGACTGGAAAAAAAGGGCACGTAATATCTCAACACAAAAAGGGTTACAGACCAATATCGTTAATGTTGGTTTGCTACAGAAGTCTAGAACATATTTTGAGTTACAATATAATAAATTTACTGGGAAGCGAAAAGCCTATGTCCACGAATCAGCAAGGTTTTAGTAAGGATTGCTCGTGCGAAACTCAGCTTGCCTTTTCTCTCATGATAAACTGTGAACCATGGATGGGGGGCAACAAGCAGATTCCATATTTCTAGATTTCTGGATAGCATCTGACATGTTGCCCTTCAACAGACTGTTAACGAAGGTACGAGCGTATGGAATCGATTGTTCGATATGCAAGTGGCTCTATGGCATTAATTAATAGCGCCCAGTACGTTTACCTCGACGGCGAGTACTCATCAGAGACAAGCGTATCGTCAGGAGTGCCCCAGGGACGTGTAATAGGACCGCTATAATTTTCTGTATACATAAATGATCTGGTGGACAGGGTGGGCGGCAACCTGCGGTTGTTTTCTGACAACGCTATGGTGTACGGGGAAGTGTTGAACGTGAGTGACTGTCAGAGACTACAAGATGACTTGGACGAAGTTTGTAGTTGACGCGGTGAATGGTAGCTAGCTCTAATTGTAAAATAAATAAATAGCGTTAATGCGGATGATCAGCAGAAACAATCCAGTAATGTTCTCATACAGCTGTAATAGCGTCATGCTTGACTGCTTGACACAGTCACGCCATTTAAACATCTAGGCGTTGCGTTCGAAAGCGATATGAAATAGAAAATCTATGTAAAGCGGAATGGTCGGCTTCGGTTTATCGGCAGAAATATTGGAAATTGTTTTTCATATGTAAAGGACATCGCATATATAACACTAGCGCGACTCATTCTAGAGTACTGCTCGAATGTTTGGGACCCGTACTAGTTCGGATTGTAGGAAGACATTTCAGCAATTCAGAGGTACGCTGCTAGATTTGTTACCGGTAGGTTCTATCAACATGCAAGTATTACGGAGATGCTTCGCGATCTCTAATGAGAATCCTTGGAGGGAAGGTGACGTTGTTTTCGAGGAACACTATTCATAAAATTTAGAGAACCAGCATTTGAAACTGACTGCAGAACGATTCTACTGCCGCCAACATATATTTCGCTTAAGGACCTCGAAGATAAGATACGAGAAATTAGGGCTCGTACGGAGGCAGGCAGAAAAAAAACATGTTCAAATGTGTGTGAAATCTTATGGGACTTAACTGCTAAGGTCATCAGTCCCTAAGCTTACACACTACTTAACCTAAATTATCCTAAGTACAAACACACACACCCATGCCCGAGGGAGGACAGTCCATGACTGCAGCGCCTTTGACCGCTCGGCTAAAAAACGCGCGGCGGCAGACAGTCGTTTCTCCCTCATTCTATTGGGGAGTGGGGCAGGAAAGGAAATAATATTCTTCTCGGGCGCGCAGCCGGATCATAACGTCATCTTGACACAATATTTCAGCGGTCCAACTGGCCGCCATCTTCAGGTGAGAGTGCTGAAACACCGACCTCGCCGGAACTGACTTCTCGGTGCAAGAGATCGTATACCAGCTCTCTCACCTGAAGATGGCGGCCAGGTGGACCGCTGAAATATTGTGTCAAGATGACGTTATGACCCCGCTGCGCAACCGAGAAGATTATTATTAATTATTCCGCCGGAAAGCCTTCGTAATGACTGGTAGTGCACAGAGTACCATCTGCCACACACCGCACGGTAATTTGCGGAGTATGTTCACGGATGTGGAGGTAGATGTAGACAGAAACCGACCTATCTCGTATAGCCTATATCGTGAACGAAGTCCGCCACCAGGCCCACGTGAGACGACTGACTGCTGCTTCGTTGTATGTTTCAGCCGTCGTTGGGCGGCAGCATTGGAGCATTCACACAACCATTACCACCCTAAATAATACTGATACCACTGCACTCCTGAAAACTGAGTTTCAGACGCCATGACTTGGTGAAAATATCGGGAACTGACGCTGAAGATAATAACAGAAGCGGCTACTTTTCATTACCATATTCATTCAGAATATAGCAGTTACCGATTTCTAACCAGTGTTCCAACGGCTGTCCACGTTCAGTTCCTTTTTTTCTTTTCTTTTCTTTTCTTTTCTTTTTCTTTTTTACATAATGTTGATGAACTTTTGAGCTGTTTCTTGTTATGGTTAAAAGTGTTTTGTCCTCGTGCAGTGAAGACAATTTTGAGATTATGTAATCATGTGTTGGACTGTAAAGCGTTACCAGTAGCAGATATTTAGTCAGATCACAATTTAGTATGATGAAGAGTAAGCTGAATAATAAAAGTGGACTGAAGGAAGCCGGCCGCGGTGGTCTAGCGGTTCTAGGCGCTCAGTCCGGAACCGCGCGACTGCTACGGTCGCAGGTTCGAATCCTGCCTCGGGCATGGATGTGTATGATGTCCTTAGGTTAGCATCTATGGTCATCAGTCCCCAAGAACTTAGAGCTACTTAAACCTTAAGGACATCACACAACACCCAGTCATCACGCAAGTGTATTGTCTTATTGAAAGTCTTCTAATGTTGTGTCAATCTCTTTCATATCAACACCCATGTCGTATGACGCCAGAAGACAGCTCCACCGCCGACCGCAGTGGTCGAGTGGTTCTAGGCGCTTCAGTCGGGAACCGCGCGACCCCTACGGTCGCAGGTTCGTATCCTGCCTCGGGCATGAATGTTTTTGTCGTCCTTAGGTTAGTTAGGTTTAAGCAGTTCTGAGTTCTAGGGGACTGATGACCACAGACGTTAAGTCCCATAGTGCTCAGAGCCATTTGAACCATTACCACTGAAGAAACTTAACATCAAAGTTAGTGATTGCAAAGTACACGAAGATAAGTATTTCTACTATTTTGGAAACAAATTAACCAGTGACGGACGAAGCAAGGAGGACCCAAAAAATAGACAAACAGGGTATTCTTGACCAAAAGAAATCTACTAGTAGCAAATATAGGCCTTAATTCGAGAAAGAAATTCTGAGAATGTACGTTTGGAGCACAGTATTGTATGGTAGTGAATCATGAACTGCAGGAAAACCGGAAGAGAAGAGAATAGAAGCGTTGGAGATGAAGTGCTGCAGAATAATTTCGAAAATTAGATGGACTGACAAAGTAAGGAACGAGGAGGGTTTCCTCAGAATCGTTGAAGAAAATATGGAAAATACTGGCAAGAAGAATCGGAAGGGTCATAGGACATGTATTAGGACATCAGAGAATGACTTACATGGTATTAGAGGCAGTTGCAGGGGCTAAAACGTGCGGACGAAGACATGAAGAGAACGTCACAGAAGTAATCGTTGTAGGCCGTATCAAACTCGTCAGAAGATTGACGACTCTGAAAAAGAGGGAGAAGCGGGGCACTGGGAATACGAAAGCATTGAGGAATTGTGAAGTGAGTCTGAATACCTCTGAGTGTGTAGGTGCGAAGATAATTAATACCACAGTAAGCGGTTCAGTTGAACAGGAGTCGACACACCTGAGAAGAGCAGTCAAAGAAGTTCTACACATTTAGATGGTGGTGGTGGTTAGTGTTTAACGTCCCGTCGACAACGAGGTCATTAGAGACGGAGCGCAAGCTCGGGTTAGGGAAGGATTAGGAAGGAAATCGGCCGTGCCCTTTCAAAGGAACCATCCCGGAATTTGCCTGAAACGATTTAGGGAAATCACGGAAAACCTAAATCAGGATGGCTGGAGACGGGATTGAACCGTCGTCCTCCCGAATGCGAGTCCAGTGTGCTATACACATTTAGGTATCGGGAAGGTAACTGCGAAACCATTGATATAAATACTTTTAGTGGGCGATAAAAGAAAGAAATCAATAGATAACGGAAGGAAACTGATGCGAAAAAATAGAAAAAAAATAAAGTGAAGAAATCTAAAAGGAAATGGTTGTCGAACAGACAGTTCAAGCACATATAAAAGACGAAACCACTTTCGGTGAATTTAAAAGCGGAGATGTCAACATTAATAGTGTTAAAGGAATTCCACGTTACACGAAGAGAAGAATGCGGACAGATTCGCTGAGGATCTTTCCAATGTGGAGGAGCCGTTCAAAAATGGCTCTGAGCATTATGGGACTTAACATCTGAGGTCATCAGTCCCCTAGAACTTAGAACTACTTAAACCTAACTAACCTAAGGACGACACAAACATTCATGCCCGAGGCAGGATACGAACCTGCGACCGTAGGGGTCGCGCGGTTCCCGACTGAAGCGCCTAGAACCACTCGACTACTGCGGTCGGTGGAGGAGCTGTCTTCTGGCGTCATACGACATGGGTGTTGATATGAAAGAGATTGACACAACATTAGAAGACTTTCGATAAGACAATACACTTGCGTGAAGACTGGGTGTTGTGTGATGTCCTTATGATAGTTAGGTTTAAGAAGTTCTAAGTTCTTGGGGACTGATGACCATAGATGTTACGTCCCATAGTGCTCAGAGCCATTTGAACCAAGACACTTGGTACTAACAAAATTAAAAAAAAATAAAGATAAAATGAAAGTTATTTGCCCACTTAGCTGTGCTGTATTCATGAAACTGATGGAAAACATTTAAGATATGGCTTATTTTAAAAAAATGAACTTGCCACACAGTTGGCAGTGATCTTAAGACCACAGATTTTAAAGTGCATTTCGTAACCAACATGCAGTTCAGTGTACCACTTCTTTTCTTTAGGTGTTGAAACCTGGTCATTCCAACGGCGCCGTACGAATTTTTCCGTAAGGAGTGATCGGATACCTGCCTTGCTAGGATTATTTCTGTTTCAGCACACAGTTTTAATCTGTAAAGACCTGAGACAGTGGCCTGAAATACGTGGCAACTTCGGAAGGTTAAGTTGGTAGACGTGAATAGGATAAACAAAAATGAGGGCACGAGTTCCGATCTGATTCACTGTTCATAAACCTTTGTCAGCATGACCAGGAAGGATTCAGGATTCACATTCATAGCAGAGGAAATTCAAAAACATAACAAAACAATTTTTTTTACATGTGAAATTTCATCATTTTTTCACTTATAATTGGCTTGCATTTGTTGCTGTAGGTACACTTTTCTTCATAAGTAAGAGAGATTCTTCGATTGCGTCGCCAAAGCGTTGGCCCTGCATGTGAATGTCTGCACTTTGTTATTTTCTGGTACACTCGCATCGATAACACCAAGTCTCGTCATCAGTGACATTTTATTTCCGGAAAAGAACTGTCCGCGTTTTGCATTTCAATCAAGTCGTGGTAGGCGTAGTTCTTCTTTTTCGGGAGTCAAGATGTGCGGGATAAACTTTGCACACAGTTTTATCTTCTTCGAAACATGGTGGAGAATGTCTTGAACACTTGATTTAGAGATTGTTGCACCAACGTGATTTATTACACAGCAAGGTTGACTTACTACGGCCGCACGTCCACTGCATAACACTATCTGCTCACAAGTCACTGGTTGAATGCATATCAGCTGTTGTTCACAGATGTTTGTTCACACAGCTGCTGACGTCGCTTATACGCCAAAACTAAAATCAGTCTCGGAACTTTTTGGACGGACGGTGTACCACTTCTTCCGCTGCCTGTTTAGTTTCCAATTATCTTTATCGGCTCTCTTCATTTGTTATCACCCTAGTATTATTTATAATACGAAACCTGTGTCAAGCAGCCTCTTAATATATCGTGAGTGCTTGTATTATCTTCCCTTGTTACACGATTTCGTAGTGCATCAGCAGGCGCGTTCTGAAATCTTCACAGCCGAATGGTCACTTTCGACTTCCAGATTGCGGCGACGGACACGCAGTAACTCTCCGCAGAGAGACAGCGGGGCGCAGCAGTTTTCAGCCAGCCTCGGACCTCGGTCTCCTGACCGCGTGCCGGGGCGCGACAAAAACTCCAGCGACGTCTTTATCTGGACGGTTCGCCGGTTTTATGGGGATTACGAGCGCTGCCCTGTGTCGATAAGTAGCGGCCGCAGATAAAGCGGCGGAACACAAGAGCTCTCACGTCCCCAGGCCGACCAGCCACGTCGTGAACCCAGACTGCCGGCTGTGCTTTACGGGCGCCTGCTGCGTAACTCGCGTTCCTCTCCCCTCCACTTCACGCCAGGACTTACGAGCTACTGTCGCATGACGAATTAGTGATCGAATCTCCTGCATCGTTGTGCCTTTTACAGAAAAACCGCAGCGACTGCAATGTCCATCTTCCTCCATGATAAAACAGTGAATCAGATCGGAACTCACACTTCTTTTCTTTAGGTGTTGAAACTTCGATGAATTTTGCACAGCATACAAACCATACTTACAGGTGTATGAAACTCTAGAATTTCCCAAATCTATTAAAAACTGTGGTAAAAATTGAGATAATTAACTATAAAATTCGAGTTTTCTCTAAACACGAAGTTTACAAAGTAACTGCCCATTCATTTTTTCATAGTTTAAATAAATTCTAGAGTTTCATACACCTGTAAGTATGGTTTGTAAGCTGTGCAAAATTCATCGAAGAATCTCTCTTACTTATGAAAAAAAGTGTACCTATAGCAACACATGCAGCCAACAGTAAGTGAAAAAACCATGAATTTCACATTTTAAAAATATTATTTTTTCTTGTTTTTGAACTTCCACTGCTATGAGTGTGAATCCTGAATCCTTTGTGGTCATGCTGTTAAAGTTTTATGAATTTATTTGTAAAAGTATAGACAGTGCTAAATAAAATGTCCTGTGGCGCCTCTCCTGCTCCAAGTCGGCCAGTTTGACGTCCTACCCCCCTTAAACCTAACTAACCTAAGGACATCACAAACATCCAGCCCGAGGCAGGATTCTAACCTGCGACCATAGCAGCAGCACGATTCCGGACTGAAGCGAATAGAACCGCTCGGCCACACCGTCCGGCGCAGGTGAGTTCAAGACGTCGTAAAGGCAAGGGATGAAGTAGCGGAAACAGGTATAGTGTGAAAGTGAACAGTAGATAAATGGTGCCAGCCCACCGTATTTTTCATACAGTGCACACTAACAGCCAGTGAGATAGCTTCCAAAGCGGCCACTGCTCTACGCGCGACCTTGGCGTGCAGATGCCGCAACCTGCCGTCTGGAGCGAGCGAGCGGGTGAGTAAGTCGGACGTGCGCTGGGGAAGCCTCGGCGGCCTCGGCGAGAGCATGGTGTAGCGTGGTTACTCACCACCGGCTGCGGCTCCTCCAGAAGCCTGCGTGTCCTCTCTGGGACGCGGAAGCGCGGCCTGCCTCCAGAAACGTGGAGGGATAAGCGTGCGCCGCGACTGTCAGAGCAAGGATCAAGGACAGGGGGTAGAGCACCAGCTGCCGCCTCTTGGTGCACGTGCAGCTCGGGGCGGCCTTCGGTCGGGGCTGCCGTCGTTATGGCGTCCGTGCTGGGTGCGTCAGCAGCACTCTCTGTCTGTCTGTCAAGGTCGCTGATTTCTGTTCTCCATACCAGGAAAGCCATTGTTTTATATACCGCGTAGTCGTTATTAAACTGACGGTGTTTCGAGTTCTGCAGTGGAGTCTATATACGTCACAGGACGCTGAAACATCGTAGGTGTATTGGAAATCAGTGTGGTCTCTGAGTATGCTGAAAAGATAATAGTTCCACTTTTTACCACCAGATGGAAATTCGGCACTGTAAATACTCAGGATATGAAATATTTTCTGCTTTGACGTCAGTATGTTGTTTCTTTTGAGAGGTGATATGAAATGATAGTACGGCACTGGTGGCCGGGAGTTCCCGCCCGGGGAAGTTCGTTAGCCGATTTTCCCGCCAGTGTAGCGAGAGCGCTGACGCGCTGCTTCCTGGACTCGGATTGGCGCGCCGGCTCCGGATAGAATCGGCCCGGCGCTTTAACGACGAGGGCCTGGATGTGGTTGTTAGGCGGTTTTCCACATACCGCTAGGTGAATACCGGGCTGGTCCCCATGTTTCGCCTCAGTTACACGGCTCGCAGACATCTGAACACATTCGCACTATTCCGTGGATTTCACTCGTCGCAGACAGTTGGGGTACACTGATTCCGTCCCGGGGGGTACGGGGTGGCGGCAGGAAGGGCTGCTCTTATCCATCCGAAGTTTACAACGGTTTACCATTATATGTCGCCTTTTATTTGTGGACATATAACAACACTGCGTATCTATTCTAATACCTCATCATGTGAATAGTTACTTGTCGAATTTAAGATTTGCCGGACGGAGTGTCCGTTCGGTTCCAGGCGCTACAGTCTGGAACCGCGTGACCACTACGGTCGCAGGTTCGAATCCTGCCTCGGGCATGGATGTGTGTGATGTCCTTAGGTTAGTTATGTTTAAGTAGTTATAAGTTCTAGGGGACTGGTGACCTCAGAAGTTGAGTCCCATAATGCTCAGAGCCATTCGAACCGTTTCTGAATTTAACATTTATTGTTTTAATGACTAACACACATTGCTTTCTTCGTCACATTCACAAGCGTATATTTCTGACCCATACTCACTAACGGAGAAAACTGTTTCTCTGACACACTAATCGAGATAACAGCCAGAAGTGCGTACCGATACAGCCAAGGAGAGTGGTCGGTAACTCGCGAAATTCCGAGCCCACTGTCAGATAAACGACTGGAACGCGAGTAACGGGTTAAGTTTACGACAGCGCAAGGAACGACAGCTGCAAACCTGTGGCGTTATTATCTGCTAGGAAGCAGAGCCGGCGTGTGTCAGGCGCCTGTGCGCCTCAGAGAGTAATGAGGGCACTCGGTCTAAGAAACGTAAACGACAGAGGCAATTAAAAGTTACGACCACGCTAGGTGCGTAAAAAGCTGCTGAAACACGGCGCCAGCTGTCATCGCGTAGCGCCATCACGACGCGGCGGCCAGCGCCAACACACTTCACTGCCGGCCACACAGACGGAGCAGCCGCGCTTCTGGCGGGCCACCAGTCACAGCACCGGCAGGAGGAGCGAGCCGCGCGTCTGACGACGTGCACGTGTAGGCAGAGGCACGGCTGTCGTGCGCTGATCAAGTGGAACATCATCATGATGAGCCTTCAGTCCTTTGATGATGATGAGGTCCCGTACTCCGAGGAGCGTAGGGGACGATGCGGGAGACGCGAACCGCCGTACTAGGAAAGGTCTAGTGGAGGTGGTTTGCCATTGCCTTCCTACACCATAATGGGGACGAATGATGATGCTTTGAATCCCGATAATATTAAAAAAAAGATATAATTTCAATTTTTTTCACAGAATTGACGTTAATTATCACGGTAACCAACGAATAGAAAAATAAATGGGCAAAAGTAAACAATCAATTGCTTTAAAGTGGTAGTTGTACTTCAGAAGATAAATGTAAAATATTTCACAACATTAATCGTTGTTATAATAGTACGTGACAAAAATAAGGTGAAATAGGCAAAATGTAAACAATCAGTTGTTTTAAGGATTTACTTTGACTTTGGATCCACTCAGACGTACAGTTTACAACCAGTTTTTCATGTTATATATTTGAAAGCAAATGCGGAATTTTCCTACATCAGATCCCACATTTCCAAACTTCCATGAACTCACAACGCCTAAAAAAAATTATAGCCCTAAATGACAAGCAAAATGGGCCTATAATTTAATAAATTTTATGTCATAACTATGTACTGTCACACTGATCTATTTTCAATGATACACATAAAAGTAGGAGCACTGTGCAGGGCCGCTGGTGCAGAAGGAATTATGATAGGGAAAAGACAACATTTAGAAAAAAATTATCTGCCTTTCAACTTCAGTTAACGTACAAGAACTGCTAGTATCTGGTTCGGCCTGGCTAACCGCTAAAGTCACACCACGAGCTAATCTGCCAGGAAGTTTCACACCACGAGCTGTTCATGTGAGAACCACTAGGCAACCGATGGGTAAAAGGTTGAGTGCACGGCGCCGCTGCTTCCGTGTGCGAGGGATGGATGACGTGAGATCCTGGGGCGATCAGGGAAGAGATGTAGCCACGAAGGCGACGCTCTCTCCTCTGTCGGCTCCCGAATCAAACAGACGCACCACCCTTGCCTCCCTGACGACTTCCCTTCAGCCCGTTGTTTCAACACCTCTGAACTTGCGGCGTCCTCCTGGAGACATTTTATATTCAAGGTGAATGAATTTCCGTTATGGTTTAACTCGAAATTTTGCTTCCAAATGAAGGGAACCCCAAACTCGCCTGTCCACTCTTCACCGTCTTGACCATGACGACCTGAAATTTACATAACAATAGCTTAGATGTGCCGAGTAGTTATAATTAAATGCAGCTGCTCACTGCGGTCCAGTATGGGCTGTAATTATTGAATGGCAGCCTAATTTCGTAGATAAGTTAATGCGTAACCGGTATACGCCGGAAAAAAATAGTTCCAATTTTCGCCACCAGGTGCAAATCTGGTGCTGTACCGCATTTCGTCGACGTCTCATACTGCAAAAACTGTAGAAGCGGCGGTTAATAATGAAATCAACATCATGTCTCTGAATTGTTTGACGTTTTCTGCCCACGTCTTGTTCCTGAACTATGTCACATGAAAAAATTTCTATACACCTTTGTAGCATTCACAGTGCCAGATTTGCATCTGGTGGCCAAAACTGGTTCAAATGGCTCTGACGACTTTTGGACCTAACATCTGAGGTCATCAGCCCCCTAGAACTTAAAACTACTTAAACATAACTAACCTAAGGACATCACACACATCCGTGCCCGAGGCAGCATTCTAAACTGCGAACCTAGCAATCGCGCATTTCCGGACTGAAGCGCCAAAAACTGGAACATTTTTTCTTTTCCAGGGCGAATCGGTTCCGTTAACACATTAGAATACCTACCAAGTTTCGCTGCTTGACTTCCGTCAGTAGTTGCACTTTAATTATAATCATCTGGTGCGCACTGTCAATGAGCTCCTTAATACGGCTACTAGAAAAAAAAATTTAAAAAAAACCAGCCTGTCAGAATCTTCTACAATCGCGTAGAGGAGTCCCTGTGCCAACTGTTGTTTGAACGCCATAAGTGAGTCCTACAATGCACTACATTCCTACATTCGTAGAAATACCTCATTGTACCAGTAGAAGTCTCTTTCTTACAATACCGTCCCTGATTTCAAGCGAAAGGCACTGGCAGTGAAAAAAAAGAGTAATAAAATTGTGGTTTCAGGCAGAAATCACTGGCGGTCGAAGGGTTAAGTATGGGAATGATTGCCCTTGCGCACTTAGACACGTGAAGCGGTACGAAACGTGTATAAGCGGTGCGGAAAATATAAGGAGGCAGGGTTGCAGAGACATTGCTCAGTCAGATGGTGGCGCCTGGCTTAAAAAGCCCCACGGCTGCCCGCTCTCGAAAGTAGAATATGCGACAATCAAAAGGGACAAAGTGCAACAAAGACCACCATACTTAGATTTTCACAGAAACAATTGGACTTTATTGACTTCAATTAAAGCTTGACACACTCAGATAGGTAATAGCTCCACGTTCTCCTATGAGGCTTCTTTGTAACCAGCACCTTCACAGTCCATAAATTATATCAGTCGCCGAATACGGGTAAACAGCACACCTCGTCTGCGCAAAGGAAACAACTTTCCATTCTCGTAATCCTTTCATAATTGAAAAGAAGTTTGTCTGATTGCGAGGGATCGCTTACTCCCAAATCTGGAAACTATCAGCTCATTAAATCATAACAAGGTCCATCACAGAGCGTACACTACTTGGCTCAAACCCTTGCGATAGCTGCCTGCCAACTTATGAGTATAGTGGGTTCCAAAATGTTCCACTCAATTATTTAATACTTAGCGCTGTCAGCCACCCAACCTCACTGAACAGAATGAAGGCATTTTCGCTGACTATTTTTTGCTTCCACTAGAAGCGCTGTTCTATAAATTGCTGGTTCTTGCCAGGACTTGCACAAGTTTGTTTCAGACTGAAGCTGGAAAGCACCTACTGTCAAGGAAAGTCGTAAGCCCCTATGACAGCGTAGTAGGGTCCGCGCTAAACCCGATTAGAAACAATGGGGTAAGACTGGGCGACCATGTGAGTGCTCAAAAAATCCCTATGCCCTGGTGGTTACTGGCAACGAGCTTCAGCGCCCTCTGTAGCGAACAGGGCGAGTATACATGCACCGTCAGGAAATGATACGTTACAATCTCAAATTGTTGTAGACGTCATCACGAAAGCTGTCGAATGTGTTAAAATTAAAGCTGATTATTTCTGTTCTTTCGTCGAAGATGCTTTCCCCCCAAGACCTAACATTCTCTAATAGGACAGTTGAATTTAACAGAAGACGAGAATGGTGTTATCATAATACCAAGGAATAATGAAAAATGTCACTTGACTTCCTAGTTTCCTAAACTTTCTGCGATGGTGCGATAGAGATAATTAGAAATATCGCGAGTACAAGCCGACTGACTGAATCTACATCTACATCTGAGTGGATACTCTGCAAATCACATTTAAGTGCCTGTCAGAGGGTTCATCGAATCACCTTCACAGTTCTCTATCATTCCAATCTCGTATAGCGCGCGGGAAGAACGAACCTCTGTATCTTTCCGTGCGAGCTCTAGGTCGGCGACAACAAAATATTTTCGCATTCGGAGGAGAAAGTTTGTGATTGGAATTTCGGGAGAAGATTCCTCTGCAACGAAAAACGCCTTTGTTTTAATGGTGTCTATCTCAAATCCTGTATCATTTCAGTGACACTCCCGCACCTATTTCGCGATAATACTAAACGTGCTCCCCTTCTTTGAACTTTGTCGATGTACTCCGTCAATCCTATCTGATAAGGATCCCACACCGCGCAGCAGTATTCTAAAAGAGGACGGAAAGCGTAGTGTAGGCAGTCTCTTTAGTATCATGTCCATTACAATTATCCGGGCTGTTATGCCGTGGTCGGTGGGTGTGTTGGACCTTCCATCGAGCTACAGACCCCCTTGAAGATGTCCTCCGCAGACGGGGACAAAACGATAGGAATTGACACAGAATTCATCAACCGACCACGGAATAACAGCCCGGATAATTGTAATGGACATGACATTTCCATCCGTGAAAGTCTACATTTTAGTCTCTTTAGTATATCTGTTACATTTTATAAGTGCCCTCCCAATAAAACGCAGTCTTTGGGGTTATTCCAATGTATTGCAAAAGACCGAATTTTATTCCATGTCCCATGATCTGCTTGTGGCGACGTATAACGTGTGGCGTTGAACGGCGGACAAGACGTCACGTCAGATGAGCGCGTGGCGCCGGAAGCGTCAGGCGCCATAGCGAGGCCAGGGCGCCGTTGCGCGCCTGCACGTGGCGGTGGGAATTGAAACTGTCACCAAGCCCGCTTCATACGTCACAGAGCGGCCGCTGCGGGCACACAAAGTGCCTGATTATAGGCCGCGGTGTGCACGGCGCCAGCCGCGCGTGACTCCGGTGGCGGAGCGACTCAGGCGAGGAGCTGCGGCAGAGCGTGGTCGCGGGTTCGTGTCGTGCCATCCGCGCCAGGACTGTCATATAAGCTCCGTGCTAAAGGCGTGTCTTGCGGGACCACGTGGCGAAAGTTACGAAGAATACAGATCGCGTTATCACCGGGGCCTTTCAATGTGTCATTATGGAGTGGTTTGGAAAGGTACTCAAGTACCAGAAGTGAACGGCAACACTACGTGGAAAATGAGCCTTGCATTAGGCAGCTCAACCGCATTTTTCTCTTGAAGATGAGTTGTTCATCGAGAAATATTGTCGCCGGTCGGAATGACTCAGTGGTTCTAGGCGCTACAGTCTGGAACCGCGCGACCGCTACGGTCGCAGGTTCGAATCCTGCCAGAACGTAGTCTACTCCACTGGGAAGGCACCATGGTGATCACCGAACTTAACGTTCATGTCCGACGGACGGATTACCATCAACTCTGCCACGTGCTCTCACTCCATAGACACTGCGTAGAAGTTTGGAAATTAACCCGCGCATTGGCGCAAAGTTTTATGATCAGGAACTTTACGCCACGCCAGCCGATTTGGCCGAGCGGTTCTAGGCGCTTCAGTCTGGAACCGCGCGACCCCTACGGTCGCAGGTTCGAATCCTGCCTCGGACATGGATGTGTGTGATATCCTTAAGTTAGTCAGGTTTAACTAGTTCTAAGTTCTAGGGGACTGATGACCTCAGAAGTTAAGTCCCATAGTGCTCTGAGCCATTTGAACCATTTTGAAATAGTGTCAACATCCTGACCTCGTTGAGTACACCATTTCACGTCACATCACTGAAGTCAAGCAACACCGGGCGTGGCCGGTATTCGGATGGATGATCACCCGTTTATGTCAGACGCTGTTGGTTATTTTCCCTTTCACGTTCCGACAAAGTGGAGGACTGGTGTTGACGTAAAGATGGTTCAAATGGCTCAGAGCACTATGAGACGTAACATCTGAGATCACCAGTCCCCTAGAACTTAGAAATACTTAAACCTAACTAACCTAATGACATCACACGTAACCTTGACCGAGGCAGGATTCGAACCTGCGACCGACGCGGTTTAGGCTGAAGCGCCTAGAACCGCACGGCCACATTGGCCGGCGTGGCGTAAAGTTCCTGATCATAAGACTTTGCGGCAATGCCCTGGATTAATTTCCAAACCTCTCCGCAGTGTCTATGGAGTGAGAGTACCTGACAGAGTTGATGGTAATCAGTCCGTCGGATGGGAACGTTAAGCTCGTGGGCCATCATAGTGGAGCAGGCTACGGTCTGGCACCGGTTTCCACCCTGACCCTTCTTTTATCACCGTACACCGCATACATGACTTCACACTACACACGCACCCATTACACCTATCAGATACAAGTAGCACATAAATATCACACTTCGTGAAGGAGGGGTGCCAGCTTGCGCGAAGTGCAGGAAAAACCTTTATAATTACGTGGCTGCCCTTCGGGGTCCCCCAGCCAACCACGCCATAAAACTTTACTTTTCGCCGATAAATGGGAAATGCGGAGTTTCTGAGGCGAAAGCTAAAACACTGCTTCTTAGTACTGGTGGTCCTCTTGCCGCGGAGGTCGGTGAGCTTGCAATCCCAATGACGTCTCTGCAACAGTAGCCAATGGTAGAGCATGCTGACAGTAATCAAAGATATGAGGTCTATGACGACTCTGGATATGTCGATGCAGAATCCTAATGAATGGCGTTACCTGTGTGCTGGTTATTGGTAGTTCCCCCACCTTTGGCCGGATAGCAATACTTGGAAGCGTTACATGGTAGGCACGTTAACAGTAAACACAGATCACGAAGACTGTGATGTCGTTCCATACTGCAAAATTTCGTACACGACTACCAGTGTTGCATTATTCAGCCGTTAGTCATTTGCCTGACTACTTCTCGCCTTTGCAGTTCTGATTCGCGACTTTGCGGCTTGTAGAACAACCTAGATGGCACTGCGCAGCTCACGACCTTTACTTGACTGACCTCGTGCACCATCAGGAGACCTGATGGAAGGCTCCTTTTTGTGTAATCTGTTACCTATAAAGAACGTTTTTTGCTCTTCCAGGTCGTTGCTTAGAGAAGGAAGACCCAGTAATTGCTGTTATTGGATAATGCTCACTTGATAAAGTTCTGAGCGATAGCTACTGTTAAGGAAAGAGTATTTGGTGTCTCTTTACAAGCTAAGTACCTTCTAAGGTAAAAAAAATCTACTCACCAAGCAGCGGCAGAGCACACACATAAAAGACTGTTGTGATTGGCAAGCTTTCAGAGCCAGTGGTCCCTTCTTCAGGCAGAAGGGTTGAAGGGGAAGGAAGAAGGGTGAAGGGTCAAAAAATGGTTCAAATGGCTCTGTGCACTATGTGACTTAACATCTATGGTCATCAGTCCCCTAGAACTTAGAAGTACTTAAACCTAACGAACCTAAGGACATCGCACAACACCCAGCCATCACGAGGCAGAGAAAATCCCTGACCCCGCCGGGAATCGAACCCGGGAACCCGGGCGTGGGAAGCGAGAACACTACCACACGACCACGAGATAGGGGCGAAGGGTGAAGGAAAAGGACTGGAGAGGAAAAGGGGTAGATTTTTGGAGAGTCACCCAGAACCACGGGTCAAGGGAGACTTACAATTCTCATCCCCTATAGTAAGTCTCCCCTGACCAGCGTTTCTGGGTGACTCTCCCAAAATGTACCCCTCTTTTATAGACCTCTCCAGTCCTTCTCCATCACCCTTCTTCCTTCCCCTTCAACTCTTCTGGCTGAAGAAGGAGCCACTGGCTCCGAAAGCTTGCCAATCACAACAGTCTTTCACGCGTGTGTTCTGCAGCCGCTTGGTGAGTAGATTTTTTTATCAATCGAATTATATAATGTTATTAATAATTGATTTTTTCGTTGTTGTAAGTACCTTGTAAGCTGCTAATAAGCTTCAGGAGTAATTCGGCACTACAGCATTCCATTCTTAGCAGTTTTTGGAATAAACGGTTTGGCATTGTCTTCCCGAAAGCTGTGAATGGTGTAATCTTTAATAAGGTATAACTGCTAACCAGCTTCATGGGTCATTTAGGAATCCATGATTATATTCTTCACACTATAAATGGCATACCAAACGTGTAGCCGTTATACACTGAAGAGCCAAAGGAACTGGTACACCTGCCTAATATCGTGTAGGGCCCCAGCGAGCACGCGGAAGTGCCGCAACATGACGTGGTATGGACTCGACTGGAGTTGCATGGAACTGAGCAATGAATCCCGCAGATCGTTAAGATTGTGGCCACCGAAAGTGTTTAAACTCAGAAGAGTGTTCCTGGGGCCACTCTGCAGCAATTCTGCAAGTATGGGGTGTCGCATTGTCCTGCTAGAATTGCCCAAGTTTGTCGAAATGCGCAATGGACATCAATAGATGCAGGTGATCAGACAGGATGCTTACGTACGTGTCACCTGTCAGAGTCGTATCAAGACGCATCAGGGGTCGCATATCACTCCAACTGCAAAAAATGGCTCTGAGCACTATGGGACTTAACATCTACGGTCATCAGTCTCCTAGAACTTAGAACTTCTTAAACCTAAGTAACCTAAGGACATCACAGAACACCCAGTGATCACGAGTCAGAGAAAATTCCTGACCCCACCGGGAATCGAACCTGGGAACCCGGGTGCGGGAAGCGAGAACGCTACCGCACGACCACGAGCTGCGGACTCTCCAACTGCACACGCCCCACATCATTACAGAGCCTCCACCAGCTTGAATAGTCCCCTGCTGACATGCAGGGTTCATGGATGCATTAGGTTTGTCTCCATACCTGTACACGTTTATCCTCCCGATACAATTTGAAACAAGACTCCTCCGACCAGGCAACATGTTTCCAGTCACAAACAGTCCAATGTCGGTGTTGATGGGCCCAGGCGAGGCATAAACGTTTGTGTCGTGCAGTCATAAAGATACATGCTTGGGCACGCTGACACATCTTGATAGCCTAGCATTGAAATTTGTGGCATTTTGTGAAAGAAATACACTTCTGTCACGTTGAACGATTCTCTTCAGTCGTCGTTGGTCCTGTTCTTGCAGGTTCTTTTCCTGGGTGCAGCGATGCCGGAGATTTGCTGTTTTACCGGATTTCTGATATTCTCGGTACACTCTTGAAATGGTCGTACGGGAAAATCCCCACATCATCGCTACCTCGGAGACGCTGTGTCACATCGCTCGTGCGATGACTACAACACCATGTTTAAACTCATTTAAATCTTGATAATCAGCCATAGTAGCAGCAGCAACTGGTCTAATAACTGCGCCAGACACTTGTTGTCTTATATAGGCGTTACCGACCGTCTGTTTACATATCTGTGTATTTGAATACGCATACCTATACCAGCTTCTTTGGCGCTTCAGAGTATAGAGGTAGACATCATCAATGATTCTGCAGTCCAGTGTTTGCTTAGTGATGCGAATACGAAAGAAGGGGAGGAAAATAAAGTACATTTGTACACCTGCTCTGGGTAAGCACTAAGCGGATTTCGAACATCAGCGTTCCATCCGACAGAAGGATCACTGTCAACAATTTCACGCCGCGCGGGATTAGCCGAGCGGTCTTTGGCGCTGCAGTCATGGACTGTGAGGCTGGTCCCGGCGGAGGTTCGAGTCCTCCCTCGGGCATGGCTGTGTGTGTTTGTCCTTAAGATAATGTAGGTTAAGTAGTGTGTAAGCTTAGGGACTGATGACCTTAGCAGTTAGGTCTCATAAGATTTCACATAGATTTGAACATTTTTGAACAATTCCACGAGACATTGCAGGGGGACCTTATTGGTATCGGAGAATATTCCAGTATATTCTGGTATCAGGAACTTTGCAGCATCACTTTTCTTCACCTTACCGGCTGAACACTCGAGATAATAATTTATTTTACCGTATGGGCTTGGGTCGAAAAGGAGAGTACATTGATCATTTCAGTAACGAAGATGACTTCACGAATAGAGAGTTAAAATGAGGGGGGCAGACATTTTGCCTCAGCAACAGGAATATAATTACCTCCACATGAGCTATCCTTTTCTTTCCGCATGCAGATAAACTACGAGTTACTTAATTAGTGTGGCTTGTCTTTAGCGCGTACGCTACCGCCTTACTGAACAGTTTGTTCTGAGCTGAGAACAAGAGCCGCAGCTGTTCCCAGAACTGCTCCGAGCTGAAAACAAGGGCGCAGGCTGTTGCCAGAACTGTTCTTGGCTGCAGGCCTCATCAACATACAACAGCGTACTGTGGAAGAAGGGGTGGTGGTGGCGGGTTTCTTACACCCGGTGTGGCGGCGTAGCGTCGCAAGGCGTGGCACGGCAGACGACAAAGGGTGAGGTGGGGTGGGCAGGGCCAGGGCAGCGTCTGGCGACACACCCGGGCTGGCTGCCGGCACTACGAGGTCAGCGGCGGCCTCTGCTGGTACAGCCACGTTCCCGACAACTCTGCCGGTGGAGGTGGTGGATAGTGTTTAACGTCCCGTCGACAACGAGGTCGTTAGAGACGGAGCGCAAGCTCGGGTTAGGGAAGGGAATCGGCCGTGCCCTTTCAAACGAACCATCCCGGCATTTGCGTGAAACGATTTAGGGAAATCACGGAAAACCTAAATCAGGATGGCCGGAGACGGGATTGAACCGTCGTCCTCCCGAATGCGAGTCCAGTGTGCTAACCACTGCGCCACTTCGCTCTGCCGGACAGTCTTTTTGGCACCCCATCACTCACCTTCGCAACACTATCTCAAATACAGGGTGAATCAGGAGGAAAGGTACATGCTGTGAGGGGTGGTAGCATTAGTGATTTTCAACAAAAAAAGTCATACGAACGTATGTCCTGTTCCTAACAGTTCCAGAAGAAAGTAATGAAAACAGTGGGGAACAGGACAAACGCAGGAGATAGTAAATGAAACACTGTGATCTAATGTTTTGTTTCAGCGTGAAAAAGATGTGCAAACACTTCTCAGTCAACTGCAATGCATGTTGTGGCTCTTTCAGACAAATGCTGTGTTGCTGACCTGAGCTCATTCGTACGGTCCTTTACGCACCCAAATAACTAAATAATCTCCGCCCGAACAGGCCATGACAGCCGCTGCGTGATCCTTAGTCTGTAAGCGTCACTGGATGCGGATGTGAAGGACCATGTGATCAGCACACCGCTCTCCCGGCCATATGTCAGTTTACGAGGTCGTTTACTTGAGCACACACATGTAAAATACCAGCACCACCATGTACAAGTGAAGTGCGCAATGAAATGGTCAGCAAAGATAACACTACACAGCCTGTTGTTGCTTTAGTTGTACACTCCTGGAAATTGAAATAAGAACACCGTGAATTCATTGTCCCAGGAAGGGGAAACTTTATTGACACATTCCTGGGGTCAGATACATCACATGATCACACTGACAGAACCACAGGCACATAGACACAGGCAACAGAGCATGCACAATGTCGGCACTAGTACAGTGTATATCCACCTTTCGCAGCAATGCAGGCTGCTATTCTCCCATGGAGACGATCGTAGAGATGCTGGATGTAGTCCTGTGGAACGGCTTGCCATGCCATTTCCACCTGGCGCCTCAGTTGGACCAGCGTTCGTGCTGGACGTGCAGACCGCGTGAGACGACACTTCATCCAGTCCCAAACATGCTCAATGGGGGACAGATCCGGAGATCTTGCTGGCCAGGGTAGTTGACTTACACCTTCTAGAGCACGTTGGGTGGCACGCGATACATGCGGACGTGCATTGTCCTGTTGGAACAGCAAGTTCCCTTGCCGGTCTAGGAATGGTAGAACGATGGGTTCGATGACGGTTTGGATGTACCGTGCACTATTCAGTGTCCCCTCGACGATCACCAGAGGTGTACGGCCAGTGTAGGAGATCGCTCCCCACACCATGATGCCGGGTGTTGGCCCTGTGTGCCTCGGTCGTATGCAGTCCTGATTGTGGCGCTCATCTGCACGGCGCCAAACACGCATACGACCATCATTGGCACCAAGGCAGAAGCGACTCTCATCGCTGAAGACGACACGTCTCCATTCGTCCCTCCATTCACGCCTGTCGCGACACCACTGGAGGCGGGCTGCACGATGTTGGGGCGTGAGCGGAAGACGGCCTAACGGTGTGCGGGACCGTAGCCCAGCTTCATGGAGACGGTTGCGAATGGTCCTCGCCGATACCCCAGGAGCAACAGTGTCCCTAATTTGCTGGGAAGTGGCGGTGCGGTCCCCTACGGCAGTGCGTAGGATCCTACGGTCTTGGCGTGCATCCGTGCGTCGCTGCGGTCCGGTCCCAGGTCGACGGGCACGTGCACCTTCCGCCGACCACTGGCGACAAAATCGGTGTACTGTGGAGACCTCACGCCCCACGTGTTGAGCAATTCGGCGGTACGTCCACCCGGCCTCCCGCATGCCCACTATACGCCCTCGCTCAAAGTCCGTCAACTGCACATACGGTTCACGTCCACGCTGTCGCGGCGTGCTACCAGTGTTAAAGACTGCGATGGAGCTCCGTATGCCACGGCAAACTGGCTGACACTGACGGCGGCGGTGCACAAATGCTGCTCAGCTAACGCCATTCGACGGCCAACACCGCGGTTCCTGGTGTATCCGCTGTGCCGTGCGTGTTATCATTGCTTGTACAGCCCTCTCGCAGTGTCCGGAGCAGGTATGGTGGGTCTGACACACCGGTGTCAATGTGTTCTTTTTTCCATTTCCAGGAGTGTATTTGCATGTGAGTGGTGGTGAAAAGGGCATGACACCATGCTAATGACCCCCGTGACTTTCAGACAGCTGTATGTTGGATGCGGTTAAGAAAAGGACACATGTTTATCGCAAGTTTTTTGTTCAGAATCAGCAATACTACCACCCATCAAAGCACGTACTATCTAAAAAAAATCGTTCAACAATATAGGTCGCATAAAATATTTCTTTGTTTAAGACAACGCGTTTCGACCCACTATGCTGCCTTCTTCAGATCTTAAAAATCTTTTTGTTGTTAGACGTGTACATTTTACGTTGAACCTCACGCCATGTTGTAAAATGGATAAAAACCATCACTTATGATAAACCTTTCATAATGTGCTGATTTTTGCCCGTTTTTCAACATGGTATGAGGTTCACCGTAAAATCAGCACATTTGAAAACGTTTGTCGTAAGTGCTGTTTTTTATCCACTTGACAACATTGTGGAGGCTCAACGTGAAATGAACATGTTTCACAACAAGAAGATTTTTAATAACTGAAGATTAAAGCATAGTATGTCGAAACAGTTTGTCTTAAATAACGAAATGTTTTATGCTATCTAGGTTTTTCAATTTTTTTACCAAGTAAAGCAAATCGCTCCTTCAGTGCTCTCCAAATAAGATAATTCAACCATATATGTCTCCTCCTGGACTCACCTTGTTCGTGCCTCCTTCACTTAAGCAGTTACTTTTTTGCTATCGTTTCCATTGCTTTCAAATAGCTTCATTAGCAGGATCAACAGTAACAGTATACTTAGAAGAGTAAGAAATGGAGAAACACCAATATTTCCACCGCAACAGTTCAGAAAGTGAGCCGTCTGCTGATATCTTTGCTCACAGAATTAGCTAAATACTCGAGAAAAGGGGACTGATACGCAGATTTCTACTTGCTGTGTCCTTCGTATCTCTGAGTAAAACATCATTACTCTGCATTTAGGCACAAGAAAGGGCAGATGCGAAGTGCTTACCTTCAGTAGAGATAATAAGAGACCTCAAAATAGGCGTCTGTCTACGAGCCTGAGTGTCGTTTATAGGCGGTTTTCTACATACGTTTAGTAATAATTGGAGCAGCTTTCCCGTTTCCACTTTCAACCAAAAAAATCGGTTAGAGCCAAAGAAATAACGAAATAAAAGTAGAGAACACAATTCATACCTTGCGCACGGTTTTCCTATCCAGTGGAGCAGAAACTGATGTGGCATCTGGAAGAACAATCCATCACGGAAACTAGACCATACTTCATGAAAAGCGATGTCTCAGTGCAAGCAGCATGTTTTACGCAGTCAGTGAAGCTACGTAACAGGATAGTGTAGAAGCTACTGAACAGTGCAGCACTCAGTCTAACAACTAGAGTATTAATATGTGCATTTAAAGTTCTCTGCAAACGATTTTCTCTAAGCAATGTGTTGTGTACGAAACGACACACTGCGCGCATTGCATATAAAAACCCTGCAACGAACAGCAACAAAAGTGACACGAGGATAATGGAAATTCTGAGGGAATTACACTACTGGCCATTAAAATTGCTACACCAAGAAGAAATGCAGATGATAAACGGGTATTCATTGGACAAATATATTACACTAGAACTGACATGTGATTACGTTTTCACGCAATTTGGGTGCATAGATCCTCAGAAATCAGTACCACGACTGGCCGTAATAACGGCCTTGATACACCTGGGCATTGAGTCAAACAGAGCTTGGATGGCGTGTACAGGTACAGCTGCCCATGCAACTTCAACACGATACCACAGTTCATCGAGAGTAGTGACTAGCGTATTGTGACAAGCCAGTTGCTCGGCCACCATTGACCAGACGTTCTCAATTGATAAGAGATCTGGAGTATGTGCTGGCCAGGGCAGCACTCGAACATTTTCTGTATCCAGAAAGGCCCGTACAGGGCCTGCAACATGCAGTCGTGCATTATCCTGCTGAAACGTGGGGTTTCGCAGGGATCGAATGAAGTGCAGAGCCACGGGTCGTAACACATCTGAAATATAACGTCCACTGTTCAAAGTGCCGCCAATGCGAACGACAGGTGACCGAGACGTATAACCATTGGCACTCCATACCATCACGCCGAGTGATACGCCGGTATGGCGGTGATGAATCCACGCTTCCAATGTGCGTTCACCGCGATGCCGCCAAACACGGATGCGACCGTCATGATGCTGTAAACAGAACCTGGATTCATCCGAAAAAATTACGTTTTGCCATTCGTGCACCCAGGTTCGTCGTTGAGCACGCCATCGCAGGCACTCCTGTTTATGATGCAGCGCAAGGGTAACCGCAGCCATGGTCTCCGAGCTGATAGTCCATGCTGCTGCAAACGTCGTCGAACTGTTCGTGCAGATGGTTGTCGTCTTGCAAACGTCCCCATCTGTTGTATCAGGGATCGAGACGTGGCTACACGATCCGTTACAGCAATGCGGATAAGATGCCTGTCGTCTCGACTGCTAGTGTTACGAGGCCGTTGGGATCCAGCACGGCGTTGCGTATTACCGTCCTGAACCCACCGATTCCACATTCTGCTAACAGTCATTGGATCTCGACCAACGCGAGCAGCAACGTCGCGATACCATAAACCGCAATCGCGATAGGCTACAGTCCGACCTTTATCAAAGTCGGAAACGTGATGGTACGCATTTCTCCTCCTTACACGAGGCATCACAACAACGTTTCACCAGGCAACGCCGGTCAACTGTTGCTTGTGTATGAGAAGTCGATTGGATACTTTCCTCATGTCAGCACGTTGAGGTGTCGCCACCGGCGCCAACCTTGTGTGAATGCTCTGGAAAGCTAATAATTTGCATATCACAGCATCTTCTTCCTGTCGGTTAAATTTGGCGTCTGTAGCACGTCATCTTCGTGGTGTAGCAATTTTAATGGCCAGTAGTGTAGATTAGGAAACGAGACATAGAGAAGTAGAAGATTTTTGTTATTTTTGGCTGAAAAATAAGTGATGATAGCTGATGTAGCGAGGATATAAAATGTAGAATGCAACGACAAAAAATGTGTTTCTGAAGAAGAGAAATTTGTTAGCATCGAATAAGGATGTTATTTGTCTGGTGTGCAGCTGTGTATGGAAATAAAACATGGACAATAAACGATTCAGATTAGACGAGAATCCGAGTTTTTGACATGTATTGCTACAGTCGAATTCTGAAGATTAGACAGGGAGACCGCATTAAGAACAATCGGCGGACGAGAAATTTTTAGTGCAACTTGATTAAAAGAATGGATCGGTTATAGGATACCTTCTGAGACATCGAGGGATCACCAGTGTAATGTTGGAGAGAAGTGTGGGGGGTAAAAATCGCAGAGGGAGACCAAGCTATGAAAACCGTAAGCAGATTCAGAAGGATGTAGGTTGCAATGGTTATTAGGAGATGAAGAGGCTTGCGCAGGGCAGAGTAGCATGGAGAGCTAATTCAAAGCAGTCTTTGGACTGAAGACAACAATAACAGGGAAAGATGCAAAGTCTGAAACTACCAACCGTTAATAAGTGCAAATTTTACATAAAAATTCACTGACTACGAAAGTATTGGCGATGAAACTGAGAATATTTTCCTGTATACGCTACAGACTGGTGTGATAAAGAATACAGCGACAGTTCACCTGTGCAGGATATCTTTTTGTTTCCATCCTTGCCTCTCACGCCGACCTGATAGTTGCCTCAGTTCAGGAAAGAAAGAAAGACTCACACAGTAATAATGCTTATTATAAAAGAAACAATGCCGGGTTAAGTGGTGCCCGTGAGTGTTCGTTTTGAAGCGAGGAGAGAGAAAAATTCAATCTGAGCCAACATTCACAGAAACCACTGCCGTAACACGTATGCAAACAGTACTACTTGTTGTCGAGGAAGTTACTGCTAAGCTACAGGATGACGTATACTAGATGGTAGGGCTGGGTTCCACCTATTTTTCCAATCCCATATATACTTCTTACTTTTCTCCCCCAAAAATCTTTCAGGACACCCATCACAAATCAATACTGAATATCTTAGTTGGTACTTTTTTAGTTAACGGGATTAGGTTTGACAGCCTGTTATGAAATTCATACACGTTACCATTCTCATGTGCGTGTTCCTCGTTTGACAACGGAAGCAAATAACTGTACAAGAGTCGTTTATTAACGATACTCAGATTCCTTTATTAAACGCATTACTTATTCATGTCCTGAATGTAGGCTATGGCCGGCCGCGGTGGTCTCGCGGTTCTAGGCGCGCAGTCCGGAACCGTGCGACTGCTACGGTCGCAGGTTCAAATCCTGCCTCGGGCATGGATGTGTGTGATGTCCTTAGGTTAGTTAGGTTTAAGTAGTTCTAAGTTCTAGGGGACTGATGACCACAGCAGTTGAGTCCCATAGTGCTCAGAGCCATTTGAACCATTTTTTGTAGGCTATGGCTGCAACGAATATTACTGTCATTTCTCTGTATCTCACACGGAAAGTAAAAGAACCTCGTGCATTCTCAAATGAAACCGAAGAAAACACAATAAATGAAATACTAGTATTCAGATTTGATTTCTGGAAAATTAATTATGTCTTCTGGTTTATTTCAGTAGCCTATAAGTAAGGCAAAAGATTTAAATGAGCTTAGAATATTCAGTTGAGCATGTTAATTGTAGTACTAAAAATGAGCGTATCTTCAGTAGAGGTGCCTTAATTCTGCGATGATTATCTAAGCCACTTATAGAGGTATGTCATTAAAATGTTAGCGGCTACCATTTGAAATGTAAGTAGCTGCATTAAAAGAAACTATGACGTTCTGCGATCATTAACTATAATGAAGTTGAACACATCGAATAAAATGTGGAAATGATTTGAATATTCTAGGTACGAAAATTGGAGGAATTCTCCGTAGTTGCCATATAGGTGCTGGAGAGTCGGACATCTTAGCCCACACTACAAAGTTTCGACATTTTGAAACTTAGAATCGATTTCGAAGCGAAAGCTGAAAACAGAATACTCTTTCCTGCTGCTTCACCATTCCATTTGAGAAATCGCCTGTAAAAGGCAATTCTTCTAACACCCAGCAACTGATGTAAATACAAGGTGGAACAGGTATAAGTGCAGATATTTTTACCTGTGGTACCTTAATTTGTATATACATCAGTGTGTTGGTTTTTTCCCTCTGCGTCAGTCTTCTTATAAACATGTCACAAACTTTACATCCTGATGTTTCTACATGGTCGTAACTGTACCACCACGCGGCCTACTCCCATCAGTACAGACTAACCGTTTTGCGCGCCCTTGTCCACACCTCAACACTTTTTCTGCCGTCCAGTCTAAAAGAAGCATTAATGCCTTGCTCTTGCCACACATACTTGGAGGTATTAACCAACGGAAAAACATACGACTTACAACAGCTATAAATATCTGTCTGCAATTTACGTAAATACTGGTGTAACGATGTTCAGTACACTGTCCTCAGTCACCAACTGAAATAAGTGCACTTATACCGGTTACACACTGTAAAATAATATCCCCGACACAAAACTACAAGCAAACTATAAGGACTACATTAAAATGAAACAAAGTGTTCTGATTTTCGACAGCGTTTAGTCAAAAGTTTTACAGTATTTATTTCATAACATTGTAACGGAAAGAGCTGGAAAGTAGTGATAAAAAACTGATTTTCGATTCGATGCTAGGTTTCCATGAGGACCGGAGCAGTTACGATAAGTAATAAGATGTAATAAAATACAACGACTATTAGTAAGCGTATTTGTACTTATTTCTAAAACTGTGCTAACGAACAATAGTTTCGCAATTTTCTTTTTTTTTTGTTCAGCTTTTCCTTCGGCGGAGAGCAAGGTGCAGCGACCGAGGCGGAGGACCCGTATTCGGCAGGGCGGAGGCTGAAGTCCGCTTTCGGCCATCCAGATTTAGCTTTTCTGCGACATTTCCATAAACCAGTTAATGCGAATAACGGGATGTTTCCTTTGAACAGGACGCTGGCAATTTCTTTCCAACGCTACCCAATCATAGTTCATGTTTGGAATCTGATGTCCAAGTCGTCGACGAGTCCTTAAATCCTAATCCTCCGTCATTTACTTTATCTCTTTTTATTTAAGTTCTTTGTTCTATCGTAAATATGTAAGGCTATCCTAAATCCGAATGTTTCTTTTATCATTGCAGTGCTTTAATAGGCATGGTCCTAGTGTAAAGTGGTGTATCTTCCCTTCCTCTGACCTTTGAAACTACCTCAGAAAATTATAACGGGTACCTACAGTTTAAGGTACACAGAACCACAACACAACACGGGATTTCTCGCATATAAAAATTTTCAGAGGTAAACTGAAAAGTCGAGTGACAGAAAACAACCTAGGACCGAGTAAAGAGTGATTTTCAGACCTGTGAATTTGTACACTCACAGTTACAGTAAAAACATCGACATTTTATTCAATGTGCATATTCACAGCAAGCTTAGATAAATAATTCTTTCTTAAAAACGCAGTCGTGTATCAAGCGCAAGTGAGTGAAATTCGTGTACGTAAATCTAATTCGACGGTTTTAAACCGTCAGTAAGGTGCTCATAATACCCAGGTCATACCAATAGCAATTCTTCTCACAGAGAACTTGAAAAATCATTAATGAAAAGACCGGGTGAATAAATGAGAGTCAATACAGAGACAGCTAAATAAAAAAGAAAAACTTTCTCTTCAGACCAGAGAAACTGGGAATAATTAATGAGAAAAGTTATTGTTTCCGCTATCTTTCCTTTTTTTCGCTGTTTTTCCGGAGGGCATACCGAAAGTGAAGCGGCGAAACATTCAGAAAGAGGGACCTCAAATATTCATATTAATTCGAAACTACAGAAGTGACACACTGTGCATTTTGTTATTCACAGATACTGTGGGTGAGATAGTAATGGAATTGCCGAGATGTATCACTTCATTTATCCAGGAGGGTCGAAGGTAATCCTACCTTTCTAGTGTTTCCTACGGTGTAAGATTGTCTGAAGAGTTCAGATGACATTTGTTACCGCCTCTCCACGGGGTGTAGGCAATAAGTGACAGAACTGCGGTAGTGGCGTTGACTGCAAAGCACACCACATTCCGAACTGGTGCAGACGGCGTCAGGCTGTGGAGACAAAGCCAGCGCTGCGGCCGCAGCTGGTTCCCCTCAGTGGCTGGCCGCAGGGGCCGTCTGTGAGAGAGCAGGCGCTGACAGTTCTGGGAAGTGAAGGGACCTCTGCTCAGACACCCTCTGTGACGGACGCTTGGATTGGCACTGCCTTTGAAAGCTGTGGGCGAGAGAGTCTTCACTCGACACTCAAAGGTACACTGTTTAGTCTCCTCAAACAACCAAGGAAAAGAAAAAGGCAGGCACGTAACCCGTAATATAATCCTTCCGCATTCTCTGTTTACGTTCCGAAAAGTTCTCCACCGAAAATCTTCTCACAATCAGTAACGTTTTAATTTACTATTTGCAGCCATGACACACTATTATTATTTTAAAGAAGAAGGTCCAGCGCTACATAATTATGGTGTGTCATAATAATCAGAGCCGGCACTTGTGGCCGAGCGGTTCTAGGCGCTACAGTCTGGAACCGCGCGACCGCTACGGTCGCAGGTTCGAATCCTGCCTCGGGCATGGATGTGTGTGATGTCCTTAGGTTAGTTAGGTTTAAGTAGTTCTAAGTTCTAGAGGACTGATGACCTTAGAAGTTAAGTCCCATAGCGCTCAGAGCCATTTGAACCATTTTTAATAATCAGATCAGCTGTCTTTCTCTCTTGAAGTACGAAGGAAAACAGCCTAGAATAATAGTGAACTTAAATGGTCGCACCAGTTTTTTCCCCAGCTCAGCGACATAATTTGTGGTAACTGCAATGTTATTTTGCTTCCAGATGTTGGAATCGCCATTGCTATTTCGTGATGACACTTAAGTGGGCCATGATCAATTGTACGGAAACGAAATTTCAGGGTGTTATTGGAACTTGCGTTGTGCTATTGTTATTTGTTGCTTGCCGTTACACTGTTGCCATTTTAAGTAAAAAAAAACTAATCTGCCACATCTATCCGCTATCGGTAGTATTTCAGGAAGGACACTGAGGCAGCGGTCACAAGTGGATAAGATTCGACTGTTACTTATGTTATATTTAAATCATATGTCAGTAAGGAGTTCTGTCTATGCTATATGCAAGCAGTACCTGATTTATCACAATTCAACATTATGAGGCTGAGTTTGATCTAACGATTCATTTCAGAAATTCTGTACGACTGTGGTATCTTCCCGAAAGAAAGGCATCCTAAACCAGTGATCGATGCTGCTTTAAAAGACGGTGTAAACCCATCTTTACAAGAATCGAAAAGCCGCGCGGGATTAGCCGAGCGGTTACACTATGTTGTTTAACCGGCGCGTTAGCTGAGCGTGTTCGGTCAGAGAGCTGATCGGCCTCTGTAATAAAAAAACTGAGTGGAAAGATGAACAAACGAACTTTAACGGATGTCATGTGACGTCCGCAACCACCAAACACAACGACCAAAAAAAAAAAAAAAAAAAAAAAGCGGTCTAAGGCGCTTCAGTAATGAACGGTGCGGCTGGTCCCGGCGGTGGTTGGAGTCCTCCCTCGGGCATGGGTGTGTGTGTGTTTGACTTAGGGTAATTTAGGTTACTTAGTGTGTAAGCGTAGGGACTGACGAGCTTAACAGTGAATTCCCATAAGATTTCACACACATTTTTGAACAAGACTCGAAAAGACGGTAATAAATCTCAGGAGGAGAAGGAGACGCTGCAACGACTTTTTCATATCTGTTTTCTCAGTTATCCACAGATTTTACTTATAGAAAGTCAAAATAACGGGACACAAGTCGTTCGTAGACACTATGTTGTTTTCAATGGAGAGACGTCTACAAACGTTAAAGTAAACCCTGGCGTGCCACAGGGGAGTGTTATGAGACAATTGCTTTTCACAATATATATAAATGACCTAGTAGATAGTGTCGGAAGTTCCATGCAGCTTTTCGCGGATGATGCTGTAGTATACAGAGAAGCTGCGCATTAAAAAATTGCAGTGAAATGCAGGAAGATCTGCAGCGGATAGGCACTTGGTGCAGGGAGTGGTAATTGACCCTTAACATAGACAAATGTAATGTATTGCGAATACATAGAAAGAAGGATTCTTTATTGTTGATTATATGATAGCGGAACAAACACTGGTAGTAGTTACTTCTGTAAAATATCTGGAAGTATGCGTACGGAACGATTTGAAGTGGAATGATCACATAAAATTAATTGTTGGTAAGACGGGTGCCAGGTTGAGATTCATTGGGAGAGTCCTTAGAAAATGTAGTCCATCAACAAAGGAGGTGGCTTACAGAACACTCGTTCGACCTCTACTTGAGTATTGCTCATCGGTGTGGGATCCATAGCAGGTCGGGTTGACAGAGGAGATAGAGAAGATCCAACGAAGAGCGGCGCCTTTCGGTAAGGGGTTATTTGGTAAGCGTGACAGCATTACGGAGATGTTTAGCAAACTCAAGTGGCAGACTCTGCAAGAGAGGCACTCTGCATCGCGGTGTAGCTTGCTGTCCAGGTTTCGAGAGGATGCGTTTCTGGATGAGGTGTCGAATATATTGCTTCTTCCTACTTATACCTCCAGAGAAGATTATGAATGTAAAATTAGAGAGATTCGAGGGTGCACGGAGGCTTTCGAGCAGTCGTTCTTCCACCGAACCATACGCGACTGGAACAGGGAGGTAATGACAGTGGCACGTAAAGTGCCCTCCGCCACACACCTTCGGGTGGCTTGCGGAGTATAAATGTAGATGTAGATGTATGTAGTGTGTATGACAAGGTGACCCCGTGTCATGTAATATTTAACTGAATAAAAAAGGGTGCTGTGACGTCTGCTTCGTGTCGGGAAAAATAAGCAGCAGAAGGACTCGGTGTAGGACGGAAGCGAGCGACGCGCCCTTCTGGGAAGCTGGTGTGTGGTGTGTCGCATCTCAATGAGTCGCGCTGCTAACAGCGGAGTGCAGGGGGAACGCTTGTCAGTCAGGCACAACTGTGACGCCGTTGCATCCGTAGCGCATTTCCTCCTTCCATTCTGTGAACAAAGGCCGCTTCCTCTGCTAAACATGCAGGACACATAGAGGTTCGATAAATACAAGGAACCGGGGAAAGCAACGACGTTCTCAGTCAGCAACTTGTTGCAGCACCATACACAGGGAGAACGCCTGTTTCCACTCATGGGTTGATTGAAGGAAAACCTGGCTGGTACACAATGCCAAGACATATTGTCCAGTCACATGGAAGGTTGTAGAAAGCAGTACAAAGAGAACATTCTGTTCTTTCCAACATACCACGAAGGAATGAAATTTGCAAAATCCCTCTTACATCGCTAGCAAAAGATGACTGGACGTAGCTGCTTTATTAACTAAATTATCATTTCCTCGGTAAGATGAATTTCAGAATCTGTAACATGAAGTGGATCATTGATTGGTTGGATGATTTGGGGGGAGGGGACGAAATAGTGAGGTCATTAGTCTCATCGTATTGGAAAAGGATGAGGAAGGAAATCGGCCGTGTCCTTTCAAAGGAACTGTCCCGGCATTTGCCGGAAGCGATTTAGGAAAGCCACGAAAAACCTCA
Source organism: Schistocerca gregaria (assembly GCF_023897955.1). Taxonomy (NCBI): domain Eukaryota; kingdom Metazoa; phylum Arthropoda; class Insecta; order Orthoptera; family Acrididae; genus Schistocerca; species Schistocerca gregaria. Next base: position 842,943,320 of record NC_064920.1, on the reverse strand, counting down.
ATGAGGGTGGCTGGACGCGGGTTTGAATCGTCGTCCTCCCGAATGCGAGCCCAGTATGCTGACAACAGCGCCACCTCATTCTATGAAGTGGATCATTATCACACAACATATCTACATAAATATTGACAGTTACATACCACCGCAACAAGGATCTGAGGTTAACAGAATTCTACAATGTTGGCCTTTCGTCATGCTTCAGTGCAATGGCAGTGAGGTTCTTAAGCTGGAATCGATAGTCGTACACGTGAACTAGACGAGTTGTTAAGAATAACAAGAAAGACGGCTGGTATGCCAAATGGCTGTTTCCATTGATTGACTGCCTACTATTTCCGTAATACCACTCTTGACCCTTCAATACAAGAGGTGCTACAGTTGCTCACGCGACGCATCCGTGTACGATTCTATATGCGTTTTGGATCATTGTGAAGATTGACGGTTGATGATGTTCCAAATTAAGGGTATACGGTCGCTAGGGTCCGTAGAGTACCTCTCAGTATTCCGAATAAGGTGAGTGGTACAGTTGCTCAATAACGACGCGAGAATTAACTGAAGGCAAGAGCGGTCGAGTTGAAGGTCCCGTTGACAAGCAAGTTTTCAGAGAAAGAGAACTAAAATTGATTGTGTAAGGGAAAGTGGGAGAGGGAGGGGGAGGGGGGGGGGAAGAATTCGGTCTTGACTTAGAGGGGACCGTACAGGCATTTGCTTAGATAGATCTACGAACACTGTAGAATGATATGAGAGGAAATTTGGACTAATAAGTTGACATCTTTTGCAACTCTGTGAGATCACACGTAGCTCAACGTTATCTGCAAAGGAGATCTTGCGAACTCTACCTGTCTATCATCTACACTACTGGCCATTAAAATTGCTACACCAAGAAGAAATGCAGATGACAAACAGGTATTCATTGGACAAATATATTATACTAGAACTGACATGTGATTACATTTTCACGCAATTTGGGTGCGTAGATCCTGAGAAATCAGTACCCAGAAGAACCACCTCTGGCCGTAATAATGGCCTTGTTACGCCTGGGCATTGAGTCAAACAGAGCTTGGATGGCGTGTAAGGTACGGCTATCCATGCAACTTCAACACGATACCACAGTTCATCAAGAGTAGTGACTAGCGTATTGTGACAAGCCAGTTGCTCGGCCACCATTGACCAGACGTTCTCAATTGATGAGAGATCTGGAGTATGTGCTGGCCAGGGCAGCAGTCAAACATTTTCTGTATCCAGAAAGGCCCGTACAGGTTCTGCAACATGCAGTCGTGCATTATCCTGCTGTAACGTGGGCTTTCTCAGGGATCGAATGAAGTGCAGAGCCACGGGTCGTAACACATCTGAAATGTAACGTCCACTGTTCAAAGTGCCGCCAATGCGAACGACAGGTGACCGAGACGTATAACCATTGGCACCCCATACCATCACGCCGAGTGATACGCCAGTATGGCGATGATGAATCCACGCTTCCAATGTGCGTTCACAGCGATGCCGCCAAACACGGATGCGACCGTCATGATACTGTAAACAGAACCTGGATTCATCTGAAAAAATTACGTTTTACCATTCGTGCACTCAGGTTCGTCGATAAGTACACCTTCGCAATTGCAATCTGTGATGCACCGTCAAGGGTAACGGCAGCCATGGCCTCCAGGCTGATAGTCCATGCTGCTGCAAACGTCGTCGAACTGTTCGTGCAGGTGGATGTTGTCTTGCAAACGTCCCCATCTGTTGTCTCAAGGATCGAGACGTAGCTGCACGGTCCGTTACAGCCATGCGGATAAGATGCCTATCATCTCGACTGCTTGTGACACGAGGCCGTTGGGTTCCAGCACAGCGTTCGGTATTACCGTCCTGAACCCACCGATTCCATATTCTGCTAACAGTCATTGAACCTCGACCAACGCGAACAGCAATGTCGCGATACGATAAACTGCAATCGCGGTAGGCTACAACCCGACCTTTACAAAGTCGGAAACGTGATGATACGCACTTCTCCTCCTTACACGAGGCATCACAACAACGTTTCACTAGGCAACGCCTGTCAACTGCTGTTTGCGTATGAGAAATCGGTTGCATACTTTCCTCATGTCAGCACGTTGTAGGTGTCGCCACCGGCGCCAATCTTGTGTGAATGCTCTGAAAAGCTAATAATTTGCATATCACAGCATCTTCTCCCTGTCGGTTAAATTTCCCGACTGTAGCACGTCATCTTCGTGGTGTAGCAATTTTAATGGCCAGTAGTGTAACTAATGAAATACTGGTAAACAAATTGAGGTGCAAAGTTTCCTGTTACAATTATTGTTTACTGTGGTAACCATTCACTTGCTGTGGTCGTATATACGCAGTACAACTCTTGAATCTGCAATAAGTACGAAAATTATGGACATACCGCAATTTTTAACCGACTGGTAACGTCAGAAGCTCTTCGTATTTTTTTTTAAAAAATATGTTTTTAGAACCTGGTTTACATTTAATAAGAATTCCACATTTATTATTCTCGTTACATAAAACACCACAATGTGTATGTTAAGGATGAGCATAATGTAAGCGGTGTTGCTAGAGTACATCATTGACTACCGAAATCCAGAAGGCTATCTGAATGTCGTCGCCATGAAACATACTGCTTTGGCTGTATCGCGGCAGTGAATTAAAGCAGAGGGGATCAGGCAGCTGTTGGACACAGGCCAGGAAGTGCACAGGAAGGCCCACGGGCTGAGGAATTTGCGGCGCAGGTGGCGCCCAAAGCGGAGACTGATGCACGAACGCGCTGCCACGAATAGCTTGAGCCTTGAAGGCGCTCCTGCCTCTCAGCCGTACGAAGCCCCGAGCTGACCACCGACGATACGGACGTACGGTGCTGATGGTTGTGACTTTTGCTGTTCCGGGCCGCCCTAATATCACCGTTTGGAGCACTTCTGCATTACTTTACGGCGAAGGCTAAATACCGGGTGGTTATAGTTAATCTTTCCCTATTTAACACATTATAACAAGGGAGCTAATTACCGTACGAGTACCAAACTTGGCAGCATTAATGTCAAAGACACGAGGAAGAGAAATAATGTAGAATCAGTTCAACTGAAACACTTCTAATGTGTTACTACGGCACATCATGCCATTACATACCGGTACCATTTCTGCCGCAAAAGAGGCTCAATAAGGCGCCCATAAGAGTCCAGAAGAGTCTGAAAGCGCAGGATTGTATTCTGCACACGAGAATGAAGCATGTTCGTAGGTATGCTGGCTACCTCTCTTGATATTCTGCGTTCAGATCACCATATTTGTGAATGTTCTCACGGTAAACCGTGTCTTTCAGGCAGCACCACAACCTGAAATCACAGGGAGTGGGATCAGGTGACCGCGTCGGCCAAGCATTTGGAAACTATCAGCTGATAATTCGATCGTTTCCAAATGTGTTTCGGAGAAGCAGGTAAACTTCACGAGCGACTTTCGGTCGGGCCCCATCTTGCACGAAAACTGTTGAGTTCAATACGTCTCTCTCCTGTAGGGCGAGTATGACATGCTGGAGAAGCATATCGAACTAACGCTGGCACATCTTTGGTCCTTAAGGGCCAGCCTTTTCAAAAAGAAATGGGCCAATGATGAACGTAACCATGAAGGCACATCATACGGTGAAACGTTCACCATATAGAGGAACTTCATGCATAGTGACTGGAGAAGAAGATCCCTCCACTGGGCAATTCCGTGTGTTCACCCGTGAGAGGAATACGAGCTTCGTCTGTCGATAGGATGGTCCAGAGCCAACCCTCGTCAACTTCAATCCTTGCTAGAAAGTGGTGCAAGCTGCTCTACAATATGGATCTTGCACGGATACCATTTGAGAATGCTTCGTAGCACCTTCTGTACAGTAGACCTCGGGATGTTCAACTGTCGTGACACAGCACGCGCGCTGCCTGAGAACTGGAACTGCGCGCTCCGTTGTCTGCCATAGCAACAGCGATTTCATCAACCATCTGTGGTGCAACCAGTCGTCGCCCTCTTCCCGGAGCGATGCTCAGTTCTCTAATTCGCTTCCCTCGCCCGGGTTCGATTCCCGGCGGGGCCAGGGATTTTCTCTGCCTCGTGATGACTGGGTGTTGTGTGATGTCCTTAGGTTAGTTAGGTTTAAGTAGTTCTAAGTTCTAGGGGACTGATGACCATAGATGTTAAGTCCCATAGTGCTCAGAGCCATTTGAGTTCTCCAATTGATTTGTTCTTCATCATGCTTCGCACAGCAGGTGGAGAAAGAGGACCCTTCCACAATCCTTTCAGTCGGCGATATTCTCGAAGTGCATTACTACTGTTTTGATAAAAGAGCTTCACCAATAATACCCTGCTCCTTTTGTCCAAACTCATTTTGACACATCAACAAGTGAACTTGACTGGTCAGGTGTGTGAAACTATGAATCACGGTGACCAACCACGGCACTGTTGGAACTGGACCGTCGGTCTGTGACGCATGGAAACCATGAACCCCATACACTGGACATTAATGCTACCAAGTTTGGTACCTGTACGCTAATTAAATTTCGTTTTATAACGTGTTAAATAGGGAAAGTTTGATTATAACCATCCGGCATGTTAAACGAAGAGCTTAATAAGCAACTTATGTAACCTGAATTCTTGGACCGATTTCTTTGACAAATCGCAGTTTTGATGGGTATCTGAACAACGTACAATCTTCCTGCAGAGAATTTATTTCATGATTTTCTTGATGATAGAAATCAGCCACTTAATACCGTGCTCGGCGCATCGTCGGTGTGAGTTGCGAGAACGGCAACTGCAGTGGCATTCGTGACGCATCTGTCCACCGACAGTCAAGGGGGTTAAAACGGTTGACTTCATCTGGAAAGAAAACGTTACTCCATGGTCGGTTCCATAACAGCAATGTAGGTGATAAAAATAAAGGGAACATGGCGATTATAAATAGGAATGAAATGCAGAGAAAAGGTTTATTTATTTGGTTCTCATGTGATCTAAAGCTTTCGAATCGAACTGGTTGCTAGAATTGCTAATGCTTCGTTGCCATCTGTTGCTCACTTTGGCATCAAGTATTGTCCTGGTTAGTACAAACGTATTTGAAATGTAAGCTTTTCGACTAGCTCTCCATGAAATTTCACCCACGGCCCTTGGTTGGGCGATGTGGTACACACCTGATGAGGCACTTGCTCATTTTGCTGCTGATATAAGACGACTTCTAGGTCGCCAGTGCGGTCCAAGGTGGACAGGTCCAGCAGAATCTCTGCCTTAGCCTGAAACACCACCTGCTCTCAGTCCTCCGGATTTTTCTGTTTGGGTTCTTCGCAGAAGTGAAATGTACAACAAAAGTTTGAAAAACTGTACTAACTGCGACATATATAAGGAGAAATCAAATGAAAATCGGACACTCGCCACAATAGGACCAAGGAATAATTCCAATCAAAAGTAACCACCACACGCGTTAAGACATTTATCCCACTGGGAGACAAGATGTTCAATTCCAATTTCGTAGAATGCGGCTGCTGACGAATTCACAACCGCAGTCACTCTTGCACTTCCTCGTCGATCTGAAACCGACAACCACGTATGGCTTTCTTCATGTCGCCAAAGATCAGAAAATCACGCCGTGAAAAATCTGGGCTTTACGGGGAATGCTGACACGCAGTTGCCGGTGTGGAAACGGACTTTATCGTGCAACAGGGCGATTCGACCCCACAGCATGCCGATAGCCCGAGGGCAAATAACAAAGCCACCAAGGGAAACACTCCATATGCAAAGCTGTTCTCACATGTTCTGGTAAGGATGGCCTTCTTCTTCGACTGCAGGTGCCCTCTGCTCGTCGAGTGACGGAATCGACGTGTTGCACGATGAGTCCCGCCCCCAGACTGCCAAGCGAGCGAACGCTGCGTTTCCGCTATTTGATTAGGAAACACTGCAACATCGTCCGTACAGCAGGATCCTTTCACCATGCGATTTTCACATCTTTGGCGACCTGAGGAAGACGCTCGTGCACGTCGGTTCCAGTCTGACGAGGAAACGCAAGAGCGAGTGTGGCTGTAGACTCGTCAGTGGCCGACCGCGTTCTACATAACGGGAATTGAGCGTCTCATTTGTAACCTATGAGGTAATTACTTTTACACGGAACCATTCCATATTCAGTAGTTCTATTGTGGTGAGTGTTTGGTTTACATTTGACTGCCCCTTACATTACTCTCTATCGAAAACTGAAGCACTCTGAAGACCTGGTACGCTGTCAGTGTCTCATATAGACCACCAGCAGATATGTAAAAGGTGTAGAGTTTCTGTTGCCCGATGTTCTACAGCATGTGTACGCGAAGGCGTTCTCATCGGAAAAGTTCCAATCGACCACCTGCGACCATCACGAGAGAGGATCGCTGCATTGTGGAATAAGCGCATCATAAACTCCTCACATTTGTGCTTCCCGTTCGAGAACAAGTAATGATCTCCCCGTTTGATTCTGTGTCATCCTGCTTCATTCGCCACAGACTGGCAGTAGCTGGACCAGGGATTTACCATCCACGCGTAGGCTGCCGTTTATACCATAAAGCTAATAGCACCGGTTGGAGTGATGCCGTGACAGGGAAACATGGGCCACTGATGAATGGCATCGCACTGTTTTAAGCACATAGTTGTGGTATTGTACTACCACGGAAGTCCACTATCGGCTAGTATTGTGGCGACCTGAAGAGAGACCCAACTTTTCCAAGGTTTTGGATAGGCGTGGCGGTGTTGCTCCTCGCATTATTGACCATAGTGCTGGTGGTGATTGAGGAAACTCTGGAGACACATCTGCGTCCTCGTGTGTTAGGTCTCATGCGACAGTATCGTGTTGCCATTTTCAACAGGACAATGACCGTCCACACATTGCACGTGTTTCTATGAACTGTCTGTGTGTTGTAGAGGTACTCTCGTGGCTAGCAAGATCCTCAGATCTGTCCCTGACAGAACATAGGTGACCATGATATCCAGGACCAGTGCCGCTCGGGGTAGCCGTGAGGCCTTGGGCGTCTTGTGACGGTCCGCGCGGCTCACCCCGCCGGAGGTTCGAGTCCTCCCTCGGGCATGGGAGTGTGTGTCGTCCTTAGCGTAAGTTAGTTTAAGTTGCATTAAGTAGTGTGTAAGCTTAGGGACCGATGACCTCAGAAGTTGGGTCCCAACAAAAAACCTTACAACAAATTTCCAAAAATTTTGCAGGACCAGTGACGACGTATGTGGCCACCTTACCCGAAGAGAGAATGCAATGGTCTCATGACACACTCCCCAACCCAATCAGTCTGTGCATCCGGGTCCAGGGGGTGGGGGGTGGGGGGGCAGTTGCAACTTCATAATCATATACCGACTCGTACTGCCAAGTTCTTTATAAATTCAACTCTATTTTGTAATCACCGAAATAACATGATATTCCCTCTAAACCTGTTCCAGGTTTGGTTTCCTCCTCTCCTTCGGGGTGCTCCAATTATTTTGTCAGGAAACGTATGTAATTGGAGAAACTTGTTGCTAAGATCACCTCTACGGAACACACACAACCGCAACATAAGGACAGAGGTGCTTTGCGGGACGGAGTGTCCGGATACGAGGAGCAAATCACGGCAGGGAGTGGCGACCTCAGCAGCTGGAGTCTGGCCAGGAGGAGCGCTCGGGGCAGCGGGGCATTTCTCCGCGGAGTCCCCAGGCCGGCACACAAAGGGCGGCCGCCCCGCCACTCGACGCAGCGCCAGTGTGTTCCGCAAGGCGCGGGCGAGCGCCGTGAATCACAGGCGGCGTGGGCGGCCGCGCTGCTGAGACAATAGTCCGGCTCTGTCCACCAGCTGCTCTGCTGCCATTGTGCTCGCTGGCTGCAAAGTGTGGCTATAAAAACACCCTGGCGGCTCCTTTCTCTCCAGCGGGCGGTAGCGTGCAGCTCGAGCAGCCGTCGATCCCCTCCCCCTCCACCCGCGCCCACCAACTGGGGAGTGCCCTCGGAGCCTTTGTTACATTCTGTTGATTAGAGAAAAGCTAATATCATTGATGTGAAGTAATGTCGAGATCTGTACACGATGATTTACATGTCATACCACGCTCCATCCGATCTCAATACATCCGCACCTACATCTACATTCATACTCCGCAATCTACCACACTGTGCGTGGCGGAGGGTACCTCGTACCACAACTAGCATCTTCTCTCCATGTTCCACTCCCAAACAGAACGAGGGAAAAATGACTGCCTATACGTCTCCGTTCGAGCCCTAATCTCTCTTATCTTATCTTTGCGGTCTTTCCGCGAAACGTAGGTTGGCGGCAGTAAAATTGTACTACAGTCAGTCTCAAATGCTGCTTCTCTAGATTTCCTCAGTAGCGATTCACGAAAAGAACGCCTCCTTTCCTCTAGAGACTCCCACGCGAGTTCCTGAAGCATTTCCGTAACTTGCCAGCCGAAGTGGCCATGAGGTTCTAGGCGCTTCAATCTGGAACCGCGCGACCGCTACGGTCACAGGTTCGAATCCTGCCTCGGGCATGAATGTGTGTGATGTCCTTAGGTTAGTTAGGTTTAAGTAGTTCTAAGTTCTAGGGGACTGATGACCTCAGATGTTAAGTCCCATAGTGCTCAGTGCCATTTGAACCACAGCCATTTCCGTAACACTCGTATGATGATCAAACCTACCAGTAACAAATCTAGCAGCCCGCATCTGAATTGCTTCTCTATCCTCCATCGATCCGACCTGATAGAAATCCCAAACGCTCGAGCAGTACTCAAGAATAGGTCTCGAGCAGTACTCAAGAATAGGTCGTATTAGTGTCAATAGACTACACTGAGCTGACAAAAGTCACGGGATACCACCTAATATCGTGTCAGACCTCCTTTTGCCCGCCGTAGAGAAGCAACTGGACGTGGCATGGACTCAACAAGGTATTGGAAGATCCCCACAGAAATAGCCATGCTGTTTGTATAGCAGTCCTATGAAAGTGTAGCCGGTGAAGGGCTTTGTACACTAATTGACCTCTCTATTATGTCCCATAAATGTTCAGTGGGATTCATGTCGGGCTGTACGAGATGCATTCACGTTCTAAGGCCTCCGATTTTTTTTCTAATTAACTACTCACCCAAAACCGATGGAACTGGCGTTACTTCTCGACGTAATCGCCCTGCAGACGTACACATTTTTCACAACGCGGGCGCCATGATTCCATGGCAGCAACTATGGCTTCTTTAGGAGTCTGTTGTGACCACTGGAAAATCTGTGAGGCAACAGCAGCATGGCTGGTGAATGTGCGGCCACGGAGAGTCTCTTTCATTGTTGGAAAAAGCCAAAAGTCACTAGGAGCCAGGTCAGGTGAGTAGGGACCATGAGGAATCACTTCAAAGTTGTTATCACGAAGAAACTGTTGCGCAACGTTAGCTCGATGTGCGGGTGCGTTGTCTTGGTGAAACAGCACACGCGCAGCCCTTCCCGGACGTTTTTGTTGCAGTGCAGGAAGGAATTTGTTCTTCAAAACATTTTCGTAGGATGTACCTGCTACCGTAGTGCCCATTGGAACGCAATGGGTAAGGATTACGCCCTCGCTGTCCCAGAACATGGACACCATCATTTTTTCAGCACTGGCGGTTACCCGAAATTTTTTTGGTGGCGGTGAATCTGTGTGCTTCCATTGAGCTGACTGACGCTTTGTTTCTGGATTGAAAAATGGCATCCACATCTCATCCATTGTCACAACCGACGAAAAGAAAGTCCCATTGATGCTGTCGTTGCGCGTCAACATTGCTTGGCAACATGCCACACGGGCAGCCATGTGGTCGTCCGTCAGCATTCGTGGCACCCACTGGATGACACTTGTCGCATTTTCAGGTCGTCATGTAGGATTGTGTGCACAGAATCCACAGAAATGCCAACTCTGGAGGTGATCTGTTCAACAGTCATTCTGCGATCCCCCAACACAATTCTCTCCACTTTCTCGATCATGTCGTCAGACCGGCTTGTGCGAACCCGAGGTTGTTTCGGTTTGTTGTCACACGATGTTCTGCCTTCATTAAACTGTCTCACCCACGAACGCAATTTCGACACATCCATAACTCCATCACCACATGTATCCTTCAACTGTCAATGAATTTCAATTGGTTTCACACCACGAAAATTCAGAAAACGAATGATTGCACGCTGTTTAAGTAAGGAAAACGTCGCCATTTTAAGTATTTAAAACAGTTCTCATTCTCGACGCTGGCGGTAAAATTCCATCTGCCATATGGTGCTGCCATGTCTGGGACGTATTGACAATGAACGCGGCCTCATTTTAAAACAATGCGCATGTTTCTCTCTCTTTCCAGTCCGGAGAAAAAAAACTGGAGGCCTTAGAACTTGAATGCACCTCGTATAGGTGGCCAACCTATTATCTGGAATTGTGCAAAAAGTTCTTCAAATAAATGGCGTACAACCGTGGCCCAGCTTCATGTTATCGTTATTTGGGAATATGAAATCAATGGATGGATGCAAATGGTCTGTAAATAGCCGTACATAACCATTTTCAGCCAATGGTCGGTTTAGTTGGATCAGAGGACTCCGCCCATTGTATGCAAACACAGCCCATACCATTACGGAGCCATCGCCAGCTTCCAAAATGCCTCGTTGACAGCTTGGGTCCTTGGATTTTCATGATGTCCACGCCATACTCGCACCCTACCATCAGCTGTTTTTTTTTTTTTTTTTTTTTTTTTTTTTTTTTTTTTTTTTTTTTTTTTTTTTTTTTGTCATCAGTCTACTGACTGGTTCGATGCGGCCCGCCACGAATTCCTTTCCTGTGCCAACCTCTTCATCTCAGAGTAGCACTTGCAACCTACGTCCTCAATTATTTGCTTGACGTAATCCAATCTCTGTCTTCCTCTACAGTTTTTGCCCTCTACAGCTCCCTCTAGTACCATGGAAGTCATTCCCTCATGTCTTAGCAGATGTCCTATCATCCTGTCCCTTCTCCTTATTAGTGTTTTCCACATATTTCTTTCCTCTCCGATTCTGCGTAGAACCTCCTCATTCCTTATCTTATCAGTCCACCTAATTTTCAACATTCGTCTATAGCACCACATCTCAAATGCTTCGATTCTCTTCTGTTCCGGTTTTCCCACAGTCCACAATGCTGTACTCCAGACGTACATCCTCAGAAATTTCTTCCTCAAATTAAGGCCGGTATTTGATATTAGTAGACTTCTCTTGGCCAGAGATGCCTTTTTTGCCATAGCGAGTCTGCTTTTGATGTCCTCCTTGCTCCGTCCGTCATTGGTTATTTTACTTCCTAGGTAGCAGAATTCCTTAACTTCATTGACTTCGTGACTATCAATCCTGATGTTAAGTTCCTCGCTGTTCTCATTTCTACTACTTCTCATTACCATCGTCTTTCTCCGATTTACTCTCAAACCATACTGTGTACTCATTAGACTGTTCATTCCGTTCAGCAGATCATTTAATTCTTCTTCACTTTCACTTAGGATAGCAATGTCATCAGCGAATCGTATCATTGAAATCCTTTCATCAGCTGTTACCAAATGAAATCGGGACTCATCTGACTAGGCCACAGTTTCCCAGTCATCCTGAGTCAAACGGACATAGTCCCGAGCCCAGGAGAGGCGCTCCAAGCGACGTGGTGTTGTTTTAGCAAAGGCACCTCGCTTCGGCCACCTGGTACCATAGCCCATTAACGCCAAATTTAGCTCACTGTCCTAACGGATATGTTCCTCATACGTTCCACATTGATTTCTGCGGTTATTTCACGCATCGTTGCTTGTCTGTTGCCATTGACAACTCTACGCAAACTCCACTGCTCTCGGTCGTTAAGTGAAGGCTGTCGGCCACTGCGTTGTCCGTGGTGAGAGATAATCCCTGAAATTTAGTATTCTCGGCACACTCTTGACACTGTGGATCTCAGGCTACTGAATTTATTAACTATTTCCGAAATGGAATGCCCCATGCGTCTAGCTCCAACTACCATTCCGCGTTAAAAGTCTGTTAGCTCAAGTCGTTCTGCCATATTGACGTCGGAAACCTTTTCATATGAATCAACAGAGTGCAAATGACAGCTCCACCTATGTACCGCCCTTTCATGCATTGCGCAAGCGATATCACCGCCATCTGTACAGGGGGCTGTCGCTATCCCGTGACTTTTGTCACCTGATTGAGTTTTATACAGGAATGATGATGAGAAATCAATTTTAACTTACGCATCAAAATTACAACTTTACGTTGGCGTTAGCTGTAACTTGTCGGCTCATTTGGTTGCCAGTAGCGGTCTTCTTGGTGCATCTAGACAACTGAGTCGTTCGTTACCCAATGGCCGTCATGTGATAATAAACCAACAGTAGTCGTTTTGCGTTTTGCGTCTCCGTTTCAACACATGCAGTTGTTACAACTATGGCCGGCCTGTGTGGCCGAGCGGTTATAGTTGCTACAGTCTGGAACCGTGCGATCGCTATGCTCGCAGGTTCGAGTCTTGTCTCCGGCATGAATGTGTGTGATGTCCTTAGGTTAGTTAGTTCTAGGGGACTGATGACCTCAGAAGTTAAGTCCCATAGTGCTCAGAGCCATTTGAACCATTTTTGTTACAACTATGTGGTATGATTTTCGTCGAACTGTCTCATCGATGCTGTGAGAGGCTCACGGATATCGCATTATATTGTTGGTCCCCAAGGTCGCCTTATCTCACGCTATGTGTATTTGTTGGGGGTTTGAGAAAGTCTTCCCTACCAACACCACTGAATGTAGAACTGAATGTAATAATTACAAATATGCTCTTAAAATATGAGACGAGTGTGGCTATGGTGCATCCGGCAGAGAGCTCATTGAAGCGTTGATCTTATACGTGGCTGTAAGAAAACTGTCTCTGCATGCATGTAAAATACGCCACTGTAAAATCAGATGAATCTGTAACGAATAAAAACTTTTTAGTAATATGCGTAAGTTGACATAAATGACAATTTCGTGTCCAATACAGTTAAGTGTTCTAGGAGTAGCGTCTTTGATTCGTGATCAAAACGTCTTGGGTCCCGGGTTAGAATACCGCCGCTGCCTAAATTTTGATTAATAATCAGCATTGGCGGCCGAAGACTTACGGCGTAAGAGGTCTCCCTCATTCTGCCAACCGCCTTGTCAAAGAGGGCGTGCGAGGTTCAGGGCACTCTCTTGTCCTAGGGGTGGGAAATTGCCCCTAAAGGCGGAAGAATCAGCAATGATCAGCGGCACGAGGATATAGAAGGCGATGGAAACCACTGCATTAAAGACACGTAACGTGTATCCACAGGACAAGTGGCCTGTAATTGCAGAAGTGTCATGATGATCTCCGGGATGGGACTGCCAAGGGAGAAGTTACCATGAGAAAAAGATTGAATAGTCAACGGAAGGATACCGTTAATACGAGTCGGGGCGTGGAATGTCAGAAGCTTGAACGTGGTAAGCAAACTAGAAAACATGAAAAGGGAACTGCAGAGGCTCAACCTACATATAATAGGGGTCAATGAATCGAAGTGGAAAGAAGGCTAGGATTTCTGGTCAGATGAGTACAGGGTAACGTCAACAGCAGCAGAAAATGGTTTAGCAGGAGCAGGATTCGTTGCGAATACAAAGGTATGGCAGAGAGCGTGTTACTACATGGTTCAAATGGCTCTGAGCACTATGGGACTCAACTGCTGTCGACATCAGTCCCCTAGAACTTAGAACTACTTACACCTAACTATCTTAAGGACATCACACACATCCATGCTCGAGGCAGGATTCGAACCTGCGACCGTAGCAGTCGCACGGTTCCGGACTGCGCGCCTAGAACCGCGAAACCACCGCGGCCGGCAAGAGCGTGTTACTGTTAACCGTTCAATGACAGGGTTGTTCTTATCAGAAGCGACAACAAACCACCACCGACAATGATAGTTCAAGTATACATGCCGAAGTAGCAAGCTGAAGAGATAGAGAAAGTCATGGGGGACTGGAATACAGTTGTACGGGAAGGAGTAGAAGAAAAGTTTACAGGAGAATATGGGCTTGGGACAAGGAATGAGAGAGGAGAAAGACTAATTAAGTTCTGTAACAAGTTTCAGCTAGTAACAACGAATACCCTGTTCAAGAATCACAAGAGGATGGGGTATACCTGGAAAAGGCCTGGTGATACGGAAAGATTTCAGTTAGATTACATCATGGTCAGGCAGAGATTCGGAAATCAGATAGTGGATTCTAAGGCGTTCTCGGGAGCATATATTGACTCAGATCGCAATATAGCAGTAATGAAGAGTAGGCTAAAGATTAAGGCATTAGTCAGGAAGAATCAATACGCAAAGTAGTGGGATACGGAAGTACTAAAGAATGCTGAGATACGCTTGAAGTACTCTAAGGCTTTAGATACATCAATAAGGGCTAGCTCAGTAGGCAGTACAGTTGAAGAGGAATTGACATCTCTAAAAAGGACCAACACAGATGTTGGGAAGGAAAACATAGGTACAAGGAAAGTAACTGCTAATAAACCATGGGTAGCAGAAGAAATACTTCAGTTGATTGATGACAGAGGAAAGTACAAAAATGCTCCGGGAAACTCAGGAACAGAGAAATACAAGTCGCTGAGGAATGAAATAAACAGGAAGTGCAGGGAAGCTAAGGCGAAATGGCTGCTGGAAAAATTTGAAGACATCGAAAAAGAAATGATTGTCGGAATGACAGACTCAACATACAGGAAAGTCAAAACAACCTTCGGTGACATTAAAAGCAAGGGCGGTAACATTAAGAGTGCAACGGGAAATCCACTTTTAAATGCAGAGGAGAGAGCGGATAGGTGGAAAGAATACACTAAAAGCCTCTATTAGAGGGAATATTTGTCTGATGTGATAGAAGAAACAGGAGAAGTCTACTAATATCAAATATCGGCTTTAATTTCAGGAAGAAATTTCTGAGAATGTACGTCTGGAGTACAGCATTGTATGGTAGCTAAACATGGACTGTGGAAAAACCGGAACAGAAGAGAATCGAAGCATTTGAGATGTGGTGCTACAGACGAATGTTGAAAAATAGGTGGACTGCTAAGGTAAGGAATCGGAGAGGAAAGAAATATGTGGAAAACACTGATAAGTAGAAGGGACAGGATAATAGGACATCTGTTAAGACATGAGGGAATGACTTCCATGGTACTAGAGTGAGCTGTAGAGGGCCAAAACTGTAGTAAAAGACAGAAATTGGAATACATCCAGCGAAGAATTGAGGACGTAGGTTGCAAGTGCTACTCTGAGATGAAGAGATTAGCACAGGAGAAGAAATGGTGGCGGGACGCATCAAACCAGTGAGAAGACTGATGACGAAAAAAAAGTTCAGAGTGGTACCTGGTTACCAGATTTACGAAAGACCCCATTTCATTTTTACGATGAAGGGGGCACTGAAGCCTTCGTGACAATTAGCAGATAAAATTGCAAAAGGCACTTAACAGTGGGTTGTCAAGAACACTGCAGAATATACAGGGTGTTACAAAAAAGTACGGCCGAACTTTCAGGAAACATTCCTCACACACAAATAAAGAAAAGATGTTATGTGGACATGTGTCCGGCAAAGCTTAATTTTCATGTTAGAGCTCATTTTAGTTTCTTCCACCTAGGCTCATTGGAGCACGTTATCATGATTTCATACGGGATACTCTACCTGTGCTGCTAGAACATGTGCCTTTACAAGTACGACACAACATGTGGTTCATGCACGATGGAGCTCCTGCACATTTCATTCGAAGTGTTCGTGCGCTTCGGTGACCGATGCATTGGTAGAGGCGGACCAATTCCATGGCCTCCACGCTCTCCTGACCTCAACCCTCTTGACTTTCATTTATGGGGCATTTGAAAGCTCTTGTCTACGCAACCCCGGTACCTAATGTAGAGACTCTTCGTGATTGTATTGTGGACGGCTGTGATACAATACGCCATTCTCCAGGGCTGCATCAGCGCATCAGGGATTCCATGCGACGGAGGATGGATGCATGTATCCTCGCTAACGGAGGACATTTTGAACATTTCCTGTAACAAAGTGTTTGAAGCCACGCTGGTGCGTTCTGTTGCTGCGTGTTTACATTCCATGATTAATGTGATTTGAAGAGAAGTAATAAAATGAGCTCTAACATGGAAAGTAAGCGTTTCCGGACACATGTCCACATAACATATTTTCTTTCTGTGTGTGTGAGGAATGTTTCCTGAAAGTTTGGCCATAACGTTTTGTAACACCCTGTATGTATGTGCCGCAACAAATGATATTGTTTAATGATTATCGATGTTAGACGTTAGTTTAGTAGCAACAGGTTTCGAGCTATTAGCTAAAAAATGGCTCTGAGCACTATGGGACTTAATACCTGAGGTCATCAGTCCCCTAGACTTAGAACTACTTAAACCTAGCTAACGTAAGGACATCACACACACCCATGACCGAGGCAGGATTCGAACCTGCGACCGTAGCAGCAGCGCGGTTCCCGACTGAAGCGCCTAGAACCGCTCTGCCACAGAGGAGGTATTAGCGTTTTCATACAATGAAGTTTTAGTGAGACATGAAAGCATACAAATACCTTACGTATCATTTAAGCTGCTTATACTATTTGCTGTCTGCCTCGGTAGCCGAGTGGTGCCGTCGCCCCAGAGTGTTCGGTAAGGGGACTGGCCGTCCTTTGTTAAAGGAAAAAAAAAAACTGAGTAAAGTTTTCATCGATAGAATTTGAGAGCTATCATGTAACATAAGCACGGAGCTGCTGCCAAAAGTGAGGAAGAAAGAGATAGATACCAGAAAAGGAAGTGGTCACGTGACAGACTCGCATGCAGACGACCTGGTTTCAATTCCCGATACTCTCAGGAACTTTTTTCCTTGGTGAGAGGTGTGCAATGGGTCCACGCAGCTTCGTGGTGCCAATGGAGGAGCTATCTGAGTGAGGAGCAGCGGCTCCAACGTCTAGAAAGCCAACAAGGTCCGGTTGAGTGACTTGCTGAGTACCTGGCCCTCCACACCACCCTCTCGTGGGAACAGAGAAAAATATGGAATAAAAACGAAAAATATTGATGTTAGCTAGATACCGTCATTACAAGCAAAATATGTTAAGAACGTTATAGCTGTTCAGATGAAGATAATCCATGGCAGTTTCCGGGGAGAAACTGAAAGACGGCTGACCCTTTCGATCCCCCTTTCTTCCACGCTATTTACTCCACCGAACAGATAATTAGATGCACTACGGTGAATGAAATATTGGAGGGGCTTGACGGTGGTTATAATGCTGAATTCAATCAAAGCTAGAGGCATGCAGTTACTTGAGGTGGAGAAGAGGAACGCTTGGTTTTCGTCCGGCAGCCATGGCTGAGGCAGGTGAGGCATAATCGTACTTCTTCTGATGAGAAGTGCACCCGAGCCGCCGCAGCGGACGCGGCTCTATCTACGGGGGATCACTGACCAAGAGAAAAAAAAGAAATAAAAGGAAAAAAAAAGAACAGGGAGTGAAGGACCAGGAGAAGGGGAACTCGGCCTTTGGTCCTTGCAGCCAGGAAAAAAAGAAAGAATGGCAGTTGTTCCCGTGCGATGTGAAGCGCAATCCACCGTTTCGGTAGAGGGTCTCATATTGTATCCTGCTTCCGCTAAGTGCGGTATCAGCTTGACCGGCGAAAACATTTCGCGGAAGCACAGCTAGTGGTTGGACACTAGGTGGCCGAGAATGCTGTGGCGCTTTTCCCATGTCACAGAGATGCTCCAGATCACGTGGTTTCCTGCACGCGTAAAGTAACAGTGTGTTGATTTGTCCATGGTCGGTGACGTCAGAAGTCGTCACAGGAGACGATTGTCGACGTACTGGGGATGGAGGAACAGCTTTTTCCCGTCTTATGGATGGAGGCTGCACGGTACGCGGAGTGATGCTCAGCTGACACAGGAGTGTTTTCGACGTTTTCTATTGACGGTTTCAGTTTTCTTGGCGAAAACCGCACGCGGAGTTTTTCGCGCCCTGGCAGATAGTGTGAGGAGCTGGAGACTCAGTGGCGAGAGGCGGAAGTTTGCGAACGAGATTTGGTCGCGTCCCATGGAGGAGATATGATTTTTTTGGATTCAGAGTCTTAGTGCAAAGGTATATTTGAAGAAGAGGAACTGACAAAAGTCCACCATCTGACTCGACGCCAAGGTGGAGTCAGCACTGCATCTCGAGTTTTCTACACATGTATGGTGAGTATTCTGGAGTACCGGCACTAGGAATCTGACTGCACGCCTGTGGCAGCAGCAGTTGTTGTCCATTTCAAGCACATTGGAAAAGTTTTTTTTCATATAATCGATACATTATGTTGACCCATATTCCGTTTAAATGATGTTTTTGTGAATAAATCTGTCTTGATAATTAGTTGTACGATTTAGGTCCATAAGATCCCGTCATCACCAGTGATTATTTTACTTACATATGTGGGAGATAAACAGAGTATCGTCTTTAATTGCACTACACTGGGCTACATTTTATAGTCATTTCCGTTAAAAATCTGTTGCCTGCAATTTTAATAGTAGTGCCATTGAAGTGTCTTAGAGGTATTGAGAGACAAAGGTTCATGCTGGCCCACCAGAGAGACTTCTTGTAAAATATATACAGAGTTGGTAAAATAGACATCCTCAGTTGTGAATACGGAGATGCAGAGGACATGAGTCAGGTCTGTGGGTAGAGCTACTTCTGGCAGAGCTACTAGTATCTAGTTTGGACGTCGTGAGCTCCGTAACTGCCTCTGCAGAGGCCGGGAAGCAGTTGGCGTGGCTCTGCTGTGATGGACAGCCACGGCCGCTTCGTTTATGCACGCGAAAGCCCCGTATAAGACAGTTGAATTGTGTCTGACGGCAAGTTCTGAACGCAGACTGCAGACAGCTGGAATTGTGTGATACCACATTAATTGCAGTGTGTCGAGTATAAAGTTGGAAAACTAAGACAACACGAGAGAGATACACGAATACGTAAAATGATATAGCACAGTAAGGTAGCTCTGAAATTATTTTCCCGTCATCTTGCTTTCCAGCTAACAACTGTTTGCTTCACTTCTGTATTCAGTCCTACTGCACAGCAGACAGCGAATTGTTGAAGAGAAACTGTGATTAGTATTCTTACACAAATAAAAGGAATATGCCACGCGGGCTTTGAGGTTGTTTCCACTGCAATTGCACGTGGGTGTTGAAGAAATGAACGGAGTAAACGAAAATCTGAAAAAAAAGGGAAAAAGTTTTAGAGGGACATATATCAATTATACGCTTTGTAGACATCGTCACACTAGCCTCAATCTAGTCTGAATTTGGACAGAAGAACTGTTGAACGGAATAAGCGGTTTACTTAGCACGAAATTTGCATTATGGATACTTAAAACAACGGAAACCTGTTAATGGGTGCTAAAAACCTTCTAAGTATGGGAAGGACAACAGACAACATGAAAAGTCGTGAGTTTCTCCTGGCGTATACAACTTTCAAATAACTTCCGGGAATTCAGCCAGGTAACACTTTCAGCGACAGCCGATATTTCGGCGGTCGCTGAGTTACCTGGCTGAATTCCCGGAAGTTATTTGAAAACATGAAAAGTATTAGGAAGCAAGATTATGGAAGATTGCCACAGCAAGGGAGACATAAGAGAGCAGGCTGTCGCAGTCGAAGGAAGTGATTTTTGGCGAAAGATTGCTATTTGGGCAGCTTGTAAGAAATTCTATGGAAAAGAAATCGGAGAAGAAAAACCTGAAATCTTTTGAATGATGAAAATCAAGAAAACGGTAAAGCAAAAAATAAGAGGGAATTAAAAAAAGAAAAAACATAAACGGAGGAGCCTTTAGAAGATCCTTATCAGAGGAAACCACAGGTTAGTGAGATGTCTACTGAAACGTGCAAGTAAACTCGACGCTGAAACGCGAAAGTCAGAATATGTATAAGAGGTCGCCGAGAATGTTTTGTTAGGTACATATTTTTCGATGAGAATGTAAGGACAGGACAGCATGAGATGGCGAACAACATGCCATTCTGAGTCGGTTGTCCAACCAGTTTTCTTTTTGTACAGGAAACGATGAATACTGGACTATCGCGGAGAAAATCCAATTGATATCTTAGCCTTAACGATTTAGAATACGCCACGTATGTTGTGTGGAAGTCTCTCATATCGCTTGCAGGAATCTGCCTACTAATGTCAACAGACACTGTGGCAGGTCAACACGGCACTGCTGCTACAGTACAGCTTTAACAACATGCTAGGAGCCTGGTGTCTCTAATTAAGGTTTTACGCCGGTGTACTCTGCGTATACACGAAGGCTTAAAAGCCAACTAGACGGGCTTCCGTCTCCCGCCGCCATCTTCTTCAGAGCGTTTCCGCATCACTACAGTGATGCATAAATCAGAGAGTATATATGCGCAACATGTAATACCACCATATAAATATTTTAAGCGAAAGTGGTAACGCAATATGACCCTGAAAAAGGCGCATGTCTAGTGAACATTACCCACTACCTGAGAGTCTAAAATAGCTGGTGAGGGAATCGTTACATGACGAAATTATGAGGAAAATAAACGTCAGGATTTTATTCATAATGGGATGTGGTAAAAATTGTGTCATCTATACAGTTATATTATAATACTTCTAACAGTAACTCGCCTAAAGTATCATGATGCGGTGCAGTAATAGAATGTTACGGAAACAGATTATCAAAGATGCTAAAAAGCAATTATACACTGACAGGACTTAAGATCTCCTAGGCGATGAAGTACTGCGTGATGGAAGTTTGCATTGATTAGAGGTAGAATTTAAACCTAGATCCCATCACGAGAAACTGTACGTCTCTGAATCGAGTTTCAAAATAAAATGTGTTGTTGTACACACACCCATGCATCCACCCACTGACACCTACCTATCCACCACCCCATCCACCCATGCACTCTCTCTCTCTCTCTCTCTCTCTCTCTCTCTCTCTCTCTCTCTCTCTCCACACACACACACACACACACACACACACACACACACACACACACACACACACACCACACACACACACACACCATTTCCATACAAGTCTATGATCCAGACACACAAGGTATAAAGGGTCAGCGCGTTGGCGGAGCTCTCGTTTGTACTCAGGTGATTCATGTTGAAGGTTTCCGACGTGATAATGGCAACATGACGGGAATTAACACACTTAGAACGCGGAGTGGTAGCTAAATTTAAACGCACGGGACGTTACATTTCGAAAATCGTTAGGTAATTCAGTATTCTAAGATTCGTTGTGCCAAGAGTGCCCGAGAATACCAAATTTCAGCCATTACCTCTCACCACGGACGATGCAATCGCCGACGGTCTTCACTTAACAACCGAGAGCAGCGGCATCTGCATACAGTTGACAGTGCTAAAAAACAAACATTAGGAAATACCGAATGTGTCAGTTAGGACAGTGCTGCAGAATTTGGTGTGAATGGGCTATGGCGGCAAACGACCAATGCGAGTGTCTTTGCCAACAGCACGACATCGCCTGCAGCACCTCTCCTGCGCTCGTGACCATATTAGCAAGGCCCCCGATTTCAGTTGGTAAGAGCTGATGGTAAGGTTAGAGTGTGTCACAGACCCCGCGAAGCCAGGGATCCAAGTTGTCAACAATTCACCGTGCAAGCTGGTGGTGGCTCCAAAGTGGTGTGAGCTGTGTTTACGTGGAACGGACTTTCTCTGGTGCAACAACACCTATCATTGACTGGAAATGGCTGTGTCTGTCTACCTGTAGTTCCTGAATAACGAAAAGTGTGAGGACATCCACGAGTGCTAAAAGAAATCCGTTGAACTTCGGTTACACGATAAATCAGACAAATCTAAGGGACGTAAATTCAACTGAATACCAAGAAACTAGAATTAAAAGCAAAATAAATTGGAAGGAACACACGGAATTGTTTTGGGGGATGGCTAACCAAAAATTGAGTCCTATTGGTAGGACACTTAGAAAATATTACAGATCTGCTAAAGAAACTGCCTACACTGCGCTTGTCTGCCATCTTTTAGAATACTGCTGCCCGCTTTGGGGTCCTTGCCAGATAGGATTGACAGAGTACATCGAAAAGTTCGAAAAAGGGTAGCACGTTTCGTATTATTGTGAAGTAGGGGAGAGAGTATCACCGAAATGAAACAGAATCTGTGCTGGACATCGTTAAAACAAAGGCGTTTTCGTTGCGGCAGAAGCTTTTCAAGAAATTTCACCACCAATTTTCTCCTCCGAATGTAAAAATATTTTTTTGTCGTCGATCTACATAGGAAGAAACGATCACCATAATAAAATAAGGGAGATCAGAGTTCGCTCTTTATGCCCGCTGTATGAGATTGGAATAGAGAATTGTTATGAAGAAAGTTCAATGAACCCTCTGCCAGGCACTTAAATGCAATTCGGAGAGTATCCATGTAGATGTATATGTAGACTATCTGCCACCGTTCATTGACTTCATGTTCACAAACAACTTTTATGGGTGACGTTGCGCCATATTGTTTACGATTGGTTTGAAGATCATTGTGGACAATTCCAGTGAATAATTTAGCCACCCAGATCGCCCGAAATGAATCCCGTCGAACATCTGTGGGACGTAGTCAAGAGGTCAGTTCGTGCACAAAATCCTGCACCGGGAACACTTTGGCAGTTATGGAGGCAGCATGGCTCAGTATTTCTGCAGGAGACTGAGAACGGTTTGTTGAGTCCAAGCCACGACGAACTGCTGCCGCACGCCGGGGAAAACACGATGTTACGGGGTATTGCATGACTTTTGTCACCTTAAGGCACAAGTCCTGAAAAAAACAGATTTGTTTGGGTTTCTTATTCACTACTGTATCAGTAATTTGTTCTCTCTAATACATGTTTTTTTTCGTACTTTATCTACCAACCTTTGACATATATCGGTATCCATGTACTTCTAATGCCAACAGCACAATCTTTGTACACTTGATCTCTACGTATAGTTGGCCCTATTCTACAGAAAAACTATGTGGCAGTTTTGGATCCTCCTTGATACACACTTATTTTCCATCAAGACGTATCTGTTAATGTATATGATCCCACTTCTGGTCACCAATGTTAATGTATACTGGCAGGGAAGGGGCAGAAGGTTGTTACATATGCCTTGTGACGGCAGTGTGCGGAGGGTCGAGTGCTCAGGATTAGAGAGTGGGCATCCAGGGCTGCCGTTAAATGAGGAAACCGGGAATTAGATACAGTAAAGAGGATATATTTCAATGTACGGTGTACAATGAGCGCGCCCAGGATCGGAAGTTACCAGGTTTAGGCCAGTCTAATAGGTCGAACAATTAACTGAAATGGGCAACGGAAGGGGAAGCGGTTTATGTTAACTTACGTTGGTGGCCGGCCAGAGGCTCTGTCTTCCGAAAAGACGTCTGTTCTGCTCGAGGACTGGATTACGAGAGAGAGAGGCAATGTGTTCCGCACTGCAGAACACTCAAGCGTCCACACACGTCACCTGCATCCTACGCACGCTACTGGCTAAAACCAATGGCGGAATTCATGGCGGAATTCACTAGCAGTTTCAGCAGAGGTCTCAGAGCGTCTCCTGTCAGCAGCTTTAACTGGTCAGAACTGACTCCGTTTTAAAAAGACAGGCAACTTGTGTCACGTAGGCACAGCGTAAGTTACTCTGGGAGAAAACTTGTAAAGATTTCATTGGGCCTTTGAAATAACTTTTTTAATCAATTCCCATAAAATATTCCTTGACTGGCTGTCACCCTGTACATATCTGTAAAAATCGCATATTGCCTTCAGCTCCTGGTTTTACGCTTTTAGTAGTGTCTCAGTTCGATACAAATGTGTGCGAATTCTTGTGGGACTTAACTGCTAAGGTCGTCAGTCCCTAAGCTTACACATTACTTAACCTAAATTATCCTAAGGACAAACACACACACCCATGACCGAGGGAGGACTCGAACCTCCTCCAGGACCAGCCGCACAGTCCATGCCTGCAGCGCCTTAGAACGCTGGGCTAATCCCGAGCGGCCAGTTCGATACAGTTCTGTTCTCGATACGCACGCTTATGTTTCACGCCGGGTTATTTCTTTTCCTGAACACGTATTCATTCGCCTGCGCCTGCCTTGTGCAATTCTTATAGGTAAACACCCACAGTGAATACGACAGCCAGAGCAGACGCCGTGTCGGTCACCTATGGAAGCAGCAAGTGGTTCCGCAGCTTGACAACATTTTCTGCTGCGGGCTAGGGACGGCGACAGTTCTCCGAATGTCTGGGCGCCGTCTCCGCGAAACTGGCGGCGCGGACACTGAGCAGACCTGCCGCTCTTTGCGGCGCCGACGGCTCGATGGGCGCCACTTGCCGGACCCTCGAGGGCTTTCCCACTCGATAGAATCACTCAGCCGCGCTGAACGGTCGCAGTCTGTCAGCGATTGTGGTCGGCACGCCGCAACTTCCTCCCAGATGACCCTTCCGCCAGCACGGCTGCAGTAGGACGTCAACACGTTACTCCTATACTCTCCACGGCGATGCTTTCCTATGACATGGTCCTAGCGTGTATATTGTGTATTGAATCGGAGGCCTAGAAATAACGAAGAGGCTTCGTCCCACCGTAGCCCTCAGTGCTTCAAAACCTCACAACAGGGCACAGCAGTCCACCCACCCCATCTCCGCCTCACACTGAACCACCCCCCCCCCCCCCCTGCCCCTCCTTGGAACGTCTCATATCAGACGGGGGTAGCCCCAAATGTTTGCGTGTTTGAGTAATTATAGTGTACGCGTACGTGGAGACAGCATTTGCGCAGCAATCGTTGACGTAGTGTAACTGAGGCGGAATAACGACAAACAGCCGAGGTTGATGGAAAACCGCCTTAAAAACCATCCACAGGCTGGCCGGCACACCAGACCTCGACACCAATCCACCGGGCGGATTCGTGCCGGAGACCGGCACGCCTTCCCGCTCGGTAAGCTGCACGTTAGACCGCGCGGCTAGCCAGGCGGGCTAAAGTCCTAGTACTCGCGACTCCGTGATGTCATTGCACTTGCACTTCAGCTGTCAGACTGAGACTCACTGGAACAAACGGAGGGCTGCAAGTGCCTACTCTCCGTGGCCAGACTGTCAACATTAATGTTTTCTGGGTAAGATTCCGAGTCATACTGTAAAATAACGCCCATTAGGTAAAACCAACATTTACACTTCTGACATAGTCAGCATGGGTGAAATCTGTAGTATTACGAATAATGAATAAATTTTGGGATGTCAAGATCGCTAAAATCGTTAATTCATATAGAATACGGGTTTCGGCAATCCTCTCTTGCCATCTTCGGATCTGCATAAGACGGAACCGAAAATGCTAGGATACAGCAACTAACATAACAGCACACAAAGTTATATCCAAGATTTGCAACATATGGAATAACAACGTATCTGTTTACATCATTACACAATCTTTACGTATTTTCCAGATAAAAAACGTCATACTTCACTAACTGCACCTTTGATTTCGAGTATTTATGTATGTAATAAAACTAGCTCACATATGGGATTATAAGAACTATACTTTTTTTAAAAAAAGGATTAGGTTTGGCTTATGTAATCTTATATTAAGTGTTGTTAAAAGAAATAGAAATATTTTAGGATAAAGTTTTTAAGGTAAAGACAGGCATGTAATTCTGTATGAAAATTTGTTTAAGGATTTATTATAAAAATGTTTTTAAAATATTTTTAAAATTATGAACTGAAGACTATCCATATTCTGTTACACGATGGCATTTTTGACACTAGTCATCTAGAGTGAATATCACGTGAACATATTTGTTCTAGCACAGGCATATGTAAGAGTGTGCTGGTAATGCTAGATCACAGTCTCAGTTTAACAGTGATTGCAATCCAATATGCTGTAATAATTGTACTTTGGTTAGATTAAAGATTGTGAAAATGTTCGCCTAGATATCGGGTGGTCAAACAGCACACAGGAGTCAGATGACGAGATTTACCCTGGAGCTCGAGTGACGTGTTGTCGTGGGTAACATCATGTAAACATCGTAATTGATAACAAAATCGCAAGTATCTAATAGCTCCATTGTTGGTATATAAGCTTTGACTGTATTCTTGATGAAATGTCATATATACTCCTGTAGTTATTGGGCTATTCCTAGATATATTACAATCAGCTTGCTTATGACAACATAAGATGTACTTAGAGACCTTTTAAATTGTTATAATTTGTCGTATTGGTTGTGATTTTGTATAAAGAGAAATTTGGTAAAATAATTTTATGAAATGTTTTTTAAAAAGTTCTAAAATGACGTAAAAAGTTATATGTATAAGTTAGGTTTTATAAATGTGGCACATAATTTTACAAACACTTTTTAAAAACTGTAGAATACTGACTTGGCATATTCTTTATGATAATCATTGAGGCGTATGTAATTGTACGGAGCAGTTAATCCATGCCTTAATCTGATGTGGAGTGATATTATCGATTCATACTACCACTGCTCCATTTGACGTACTTGTGCATCACTAAGAGTGTTTACTCTGTAGTCTCTCATCTGTAACATGGTGTTGTATGCGACCTCTAGTAATCCGCGCAGAACAGGTGTGTACATAGCTGTTATTTTGAAAATGACTTGCCGACGTCTAGTATAGCTCAGAATACCAACTGTGAAACACCACTTACTGTACGAAGGACAACTTTGTGTTATGATGTAAACATAGGTATGATGTTACTCCACATTATGAGAATCTTGGATGTAATTGTGTGTGCTGTTATGTTAGTTATTGTACTCTAGCATTTTCGGTCCTGTCTTTTGCACATCAGAAGATGTCAACAAGGAATTGCTGAAACAGATAATCATTATGAAGAAATGATTTCAGCGATCTTGGCAGCTGAAAATTTATTCAGTGTTTACAATACCAACGTTTCGGTGACTGTTGCAGTGACCTTCCTCTGTCCGTTCTACAGAGTGGCAGTTATTTTACACTAAGTGGCGGCACAGTATCCAGAAAAGGTTTGAGTTGATCCTCAAGTAGTGCAGTCCACCATTGAAGGTGATAGCTTACAAAACCCTCGTTCAGCTGATACTTGAGTATTGCTAGTCTGTCTGGTACCCTTATTTGGTAGCAGTGATGGAAGCATAGCACGTTTCTCGGTTTCGTTTAGCAAGTTCTCACACATCACCGAGATACTCAACCGCGAAATACCTCGGGGTGCCCCTCCATCAGAGGCTCACATGGGAGCTGCATACACGTGACGTCAGAAGCATAGCAGTAAAGATCCTCCGCACCTTGTATCCTCTGCTTTATCTTCATTTGCCGCTGCTTCTGCGCCACGGCATTACGCTCTACCTAAACTTGGTCAGAGCAGAGTTAGTGTACGCGGCCATGGTTTGAAGAATTGCCGCCTGTACACATCATATCAATGCAAAGGATGCAGAAGCAGGATTTTGAGGTCGCTCTGCGCCTTCCCAGGCTATATTCAACTCGTTGGCTACACGAAGAAACAGGCATCCCGCTGTTACGGGACAGAATCTGGAAGACTGCTCGTGCCTTCTACGAGAAGCTGGGTCACTCCCGCTATCGGCTCGTCCTGGAACTGGTCCACCAACAACACTGCAGACTAACAACACGTTGGCTGGAGCTGCTGCGAGAATAATTTTCTCCACAGCTGCCACACATTACCAGAGGCTAACGTTGCTGCGAGAACAATTTTCTCTGCAGCTGCTTCAGGATAAAGCTTCTCCACGCCACCTTAGGCCAATTCAGCAAGTCAGGTAATCGTAACACCACACCAAGACAATCGACGGGAGCAACATTTCAGTGCTTAACCTGCACACATGCCGAGCAAAGAATGCTCACGACATAAGCTGCGACATGCGACCGAGATGCTCTTCCAACTCTAGAGGCAGACACCGCAAGAGAGGTGTTTCGCAAGTCGGTGTGGATTACTGCCATATTTCGATAGCGTGCGTTACTGCAAGTCTCTGTCAGCAGTTCTATTTCCTCCTACATATATCTAGAAGAATATGAAGGTAAAATCAGATACTAGCTCATGCGCAGATTTACAAAAATCGGTTGTGTCGCACAGCATTCACGTCTGAAGCAGGAAAAGGAGAAGTGACAGTCACGTACGAAGTACCCTCTGTCACACATCGCAAGGTGGCTTGCGAAATACACATGTGTACATAAACCATCTTTGTACAAGCAAAATCAGTTACCACAAGAATCTGTGTCAGAAAGTCAGCGAAAATTATTTTCAACCAACACTGAGAAATTGTCAAGTTTTTACTCCGGTCTTTCTTCGGCCGACGAAGAGTTCAAAACACGTTGAGATTCTGAAGTAAACAGTTAAATAGTGGTATTAAATAAAGAAGTATGTTTTTCATTATATTTGCCCTTAGCTGAAGAACATTTGTAAGGGGATTGCGATAGTAACACCTGCCTCACAACTAATGGATATCTCCAGAAAAATTGCAAACGTAGCACTGGATCTCATCACCGTTAGTCATTTAACGTCAAATAATTGACTTTCTCACGTGTTATGCTTTGTTCTGTAATGTCATCTGCACATTCTTTATTAGCTTTTCACCTCTACCTATTCTCATCCGTTGAATCAACCGAAGTGCTTCAATGATAGTTTTACGATCTGCTCATCTGACTGGATATCCTGACCGCCTCCTTTTCATTTCATTACAGGCAGAACATATTCCGCTGCAGTTTGCTCTCGTCTGCTTACTTCTCCTGGTTATCGCCGATCATTATCTCTCCACTGATCCCTGGTAAACCCATGTGGTTGACTGGTTTCCACAGAAAGCGCATTTCATAAGTGAAAACGTCTAGTAAAAGTCTTGGAAAGCTGCATTTATTTTACCCTAATAACTCTGAGGCAATTTTGTTTTTCAGTTTCTTTCTTTCGCTATCAATCCAGTGTTGGTCTTCAACGGATATAGAATAAAAAAATTAAAAAATATTGTCAATTGGTTCTATGCTCCAATTGTTAAATTGTACTATTTTGTTTTCAGACTACAGATTTAACATTATTTCAGTCTTATTGTAATCGGTTTTCATGCTTACCCCAACGTTCACTTTCTTAAATTCTTTTCTTAACTGATGAGAAGTATTTGTGTTAGAGACAAAGTCGAAACTGTCATCAGCAACACCAAGGACATTCAGAGCTTTACTTTAAGACCTGTTCCTTCTTTGTTTTTCCAGTTTGTGGATATCAAAAATCAGTGTATCGTTGCCAAGAACAGTTGCTAAGAATGGTTTTGACAATAAGATATCCCCTTGCCTGACTCCTTTTTCAATTCTGAATGTCTCACAATCGAGATGACGCTTAATAGACGAGACATCAACAACGTGTGTATTCTTCAATATACCAGCAACGGCTGAATCACTCAGTTCTTTCTTTAGAAATGTTAATATCCTTTTTGTTGAAACTGAGCTAAAAGGTCTCGAAACCCATGAAATCCTTTTCCCACGACTTGGTCTGCCCCCGTCGCTGAGTGGTCAGCCATGCTGAGGACCCGCCTTCGATCCCCGGAACAGCCAAGAAGGACTGTTACGGGATGTATTCAGCCTCGCGATGCTAACTGTGGAGCTACCTGAATGAGAGAGGTGAGCTGACCACAGGACCGTCCATGACGCCGCATGGCAGAGGATGACACGGCGTGGACGGACGAACTGTTCCATGTCTTCATGGGGTCGACGCGATATTCTGGATTTGGCAATATTGGTAAGTGGTGAAAGTGGCCGAATGCCTCCCTGTCGCAATCCCCTCCCCCCACCCCTCCCATCACATCCGAGAGTCGGAGCTGCTGCGTACGCCCCGAGGGAAAGTGTGAGAACGTCCTTGAAACGTTTCGAATCGTGTAACTGAGGCAGGACGTGGATTCGCCTAGTGGGATATGGGAAATCCCCTGAGAACCGTATCCAGGTCGGCAGGCACACTAGTCCCCGACGTTCCTTCTTAATTGAAGAAAATATTCCGATGGCAAAACAGATGACTAGAGCAGAAACAACGAGGCTGACCACTTATATTCCAGTGCTGCCGTCGTTAGTAGTTACCAGAATGGAGAAACAATGACGCAATTCCTAGTATACAATCACTAATGGCACGTATACGCGCCAAGCAAGATCAAGACTGCAGATGCTGAGTAAAAGAGAATGGGCGGCGGATGCTATTCAACAGACAGTCGGCTACACTGGGTGGAGTCCAGTGTCCTCCGCACAGTGTACAGGCGAGAAGACTACGTAGCACACGTCTCGTACGTGTCCCGTTGTTAACATAATGACACCGTCCGTTACCGTTGCAGTTGACTCTGGAATGCTGTGAATTAACTGTGGAGCTACGCAAACGAGCTGCTTAATCTGCTGAATCATGCTTCCTGTCACACCGCGCTAATGCCTGTGTCAGGTTGCGTCGACCTCAGTATGAATACTGGGTCACCAAATGTACAAAAGCTGGGTTCAACGCTATGCGCATCTGAGACCTTGATGTAGTGTCTGTTCCTCTAACTGCACGCGTCTTACATCTTCATTAGGCTGTTCGTTGACATTAGGACTTATTGACTTATTGGCGTAACATTGTCGTGTGGCGTTAAAAATTAAACAAATTGCCATTACCAGTTCGTATCACCGATTATGTTCTCATGAGCAGGTATTATTCTACACTTTTTGCAATATTATAACGCGAAATGTACGCTACCGGTCGGAATAAGGTGTCGAACATAGACTCGAATAAAGATACCTGGCTCTGTTGAGAAGTGGGCTACCAACAACGTAACCCGAGCATGGAACATGGCAGGCTCTAGCTCCACCTTACAGGGGCTTCTCACTCTTTCCAATTAACGCAGCTCGTAGCCTGCTACAGCCAGGTACCGGGTTCCAATCCATTACCTGCACACCTTTCCAACTTGCCATAAATATTTTGACCTCGATCCAATTGACTGCACGTGTGACAGTTTATCCAAACAGCAGGGGATTTCAATTTTGGTGCCTCTATCAAATTTTCAGCAGAACATTTTCCATTGCACAGTTTAAAAGTTCAGTATTTACGGTACGTACATTACTTGGGTATTTCCAAAAGCATTATTTCTTTCGGTCTTCTTAGTCAAATAAAAATGAAAGCTGAATAGTTACAAGTGTTCCACACCCTTTTACCTCCTCCTCGGAATACAACCTCCGAACTCAGTCAGTTGTATAGATACGTAATGAGCGACTTCTGAATCTGTTGTAACTGATTTAGTGCACTGAATCTGTTGGTAGTGATTTTCTGAGAAGGAGAACGAAGTAAAACAGCAGAATCATTAACGGACCGTTACTGCAGGCTTTTGCCCCCGTTGGTTATTAATTCGGATCACAAGCTGCGTGGCTATTAACGGACAGGTTCCCCTACACCGTAGGCACCACACGGAACTAACCGGTGGCAGGTACAAGGTTATGCGGGCAGCCTACGTACAGGCTAACGATTCGCCATTCGTCTGCTGAAAGTCTCTTACTGTATTAACGATTGTTTGAAGTGAATGCTTTAATAATTCATTTCCGTCCCTTTCAGTTCATAAACTACTTACAAACATAGTTATTACTTTGAATAGCCACCTGAAGGGTAACACTTGCCAGTAAAGTTCGTCTCACTTTTCCCAGGCTGTCTCTTCCCACCGCCCGTGGGACTAAACCCCTCTGCCTACTGGTCTGAATGCTGGTATTAAACAATTACCAGTTAATCATAACATGTAAGCTTTCACGGCAGGCGTCTTCATTAATTAAAACTTTCGACCTGAATTGCCGTGGTACATATATAGAACTTCTTCTCCTTACTGGCGTTTTCAAAGACGGTGATCACGAAATAAAATTTAGTGAGACAAACGTGATAGCTAGGACCTCACATTATTATACCCGCATGTATATAGAAGCTATAGAGATCTACAAGCACGAAAGTAATTTTAATAAAAACGAAGAAGGATTAAAACTAGACAAGATATGGCGGTCGACTTTATACCAACGAAGTGACAATCGATTACCTGTAATCGAGAGAGATGGCACTAGCCAGAGATAGTTTTAAAGTCGAAAGCACGTGATGATTGGTGGCGCCATCTAAGCGCTGTATATAACCGGGACCTCCAGCGCCTAGCAGCCAGTCGCCGACTCACCTCAGAAGATGTTGCCCGCAATAGGCAACGAAACGTCAGGAAGGAGAAGAAGTTTTATATATGGACCACGGCAATTCAGCCCGGAAGTTTTAATTAATGAATTACCAGTTACTAAGGGAAAAAGGAGGTAGCTTTTAGACGCTAGAAACCACGGACATTCAATCCAGATCTCGCAATGAAACAGAAGCGGAAGATAGTGTTTCAGGCTCCCTAGACACTCAGATTGCTGAAGCACTCCTGAAATTTTCAGGACAGCTCCAGCCCTTCACATGCAAATCATCACTTGCAGTTCTGTTCGAGAATCCCTTTTGACATACAATCGACTGACGAGTTTTAAAAGATCTGTAACGCAGGCGAGAGAAGTGTACTAGTATATTTTCGTACACGTAGGCCCCTACTCCTTTTAAGAAGAAGTAGAGTTCTTTTGGTGTGTATATGCAGACTGAAGCGACGAATGAAAATTTGTGCCAAGGCCAGGATTCGGAGCTGGGTCACTTGCCCATTAGGCATATGCACTGACCACTACGCCACCCTGGCACAGTGGCTTGGCAAGCCTCCCTCCTCATTCATGTCTCAGCCCACTCGATATTCCCCTAAACTCGAAGAGCTTTGCAGACCCTCTCCAAATATATCGAAATAGTATCTCGGCATCGAACGAATCGATATTTGGATTGTTAATGACGCAGTTCAGGTCTCAGAAACTCCGTGATCTAACTTACATTCTGGAGCGCATAAACCTCAGGAAGTAGATATTTCCACGTGGCTGTAATACTCAACGTAGTCTTTACCCAGATGCAACAAAAAGGCATTTGCCAGAAACACGGGATATTCAGGCCTTAAGGCAGGTCACGGAGAGATCGATAACTTCAGTGAATGAGAGGCTATCGCGAGAGACTGCTTGTATGTTCAGCTAGGTCGAGGTCACCAGTCTAATTGCAGCATCAGTTCTGGAAAGTATGCGATATCCTGTTATTACAGTGGAGACTGGAAAAAAAGCTGCACTGATTTCGAAGCAACATCGTCTTACAAAGTCCAGACAGCTCCCCGATAGTCCGTATTAGACACACATATAGTTGTCTGTGATGAATGTGCAGGCTGAAATTACGGACCGGCGAAATGGCCACAACTAAACACAAATTTGAAAAAAAAGTAATGATCCCGCTCAAGAATAACGTTCCATCCATAATGATTTTGAATTTTCTAGATGTTAACTACTCATATTTCCTTTTATCTCCTAATCCTATACATGAAACAGTTTTATATTTCTTTCGACTTGTCGTTTATGAGCTACAGGAAATAACTCATTTATTTATTTGTTATCCATTTATTTCATCTGACAATATTAGGGTCTTAAGGCCATCCGTTACGTCTAATGTCACTGTTAGTGAGTGAACATTACAATATTAATACCAAATGACTAACACACAGTTTTATATGTATACTTTTTTGTGGCAAGCAGTTTCTTCTTCTTGTCAAATGTCGAATCATGACATCTAACAGAAACGTATGACAGAAACAGAAGGAATCATTGTGTAGAAGTTGACTGGTCAGAGGAATAGCAAGAAATAGTAGGGTAAGATTAGTAAATGGGATGGAAGGAAATAAACAGAAACAGCTAGGGAAAAGAAAAGCAGAATAGTTTACATTGTGATAGAGATGTTGGTTACCTGTTGGACAGGTGGAAAACTGGGAGAGGCTACAGCGATGATAAAGCTTTAAACTCCTCTTGAATGAGAAGAGGATTTGGATAAAAAGCAGGTTACAAGGTAATTCGTGTCCGACTCGTACGGCTGCAATGGAGGATGAGATACAGAAGGATGAAGTGTCATGCAAAGGTACAACTAAGGTGCTGGGCGCATTTGATCTAGTATCGCAGTTATGAAATAATATGCGAGGAGACTTATTAAGGACTCCAGTGATTAAGAAACCTACGAAGCAAGCACAGCGTGTGAGAATCGCTTCTGTTGTCCGATCGTACATACTCTTTCTAAGCACGTTGAGAACTGATGTTGTTAAACAGCCAGATGTTAAAAATACATCTCCCTGAAGCATTCATATGCAGCTCGATGTGCCTGGTGTTTTCACTATTTGCCTCATGTTGGTGTATATCACAGTAGTTAAGTTATGGTGTGACTAAAGACTGGACAAATTTTTGATTAACTTGAGGTGGAAAAGTTTTTCTAAATGTTTGGATTGCATTTAAGCTAGAGAGGTTTCCTGCATGATGCAACAGTTTATTCTCCGCAATTTAGATGCCCATCAGAGTCTGTGCCAATATTTTTAACTATTTTTTGGTAGGGTAGTTGGTGCTATGAAGAAATATTTGAAGGACTTTTTAATGAAAATGTCCACTGATCAATTTTCGGGGTGATTTAACAGTGACTTATCACTTACTAGAATTTAGTTTAATACCTCGCAAATAGAGGTATTGCATCGAATACAGTCCGTAATTTTTCGATTCGTTTCAGTGTTAAGTCGTTTGATTTGCCGTACACATTGAAAGTCACTCTCTATTTTTATATTTAGTGCACGCTTGAAGCTGAGGACAGCGAGTTATGAATGCCACGGACATGTTTACCAGACCATCTGCACGGAGGGTCCGCTTCAGTGCCAGTACAACACGACCTCTCTCCCTATCTCGTGACACACGTCGCTTATCTCAGTGAATGTGTCAGACTGTATAAATTATTTACATCGCGCGCCAGAGAGGAAAACAAACCAGAAGTTCCCAGCACAGTTGACGGCCTCTTAGCTAGTACCTTGCTGTGAATGAATTCAGTTTATACGCCCGTAATCCTTGCTTAAAGTTCCCACTATCGGTAGCACTCATAAGAGAACCACTGAGAACTGTGTGCCGGACGTGTGGGCTCGGCGGCGACAAGTGGCCCGCTGTCGCGAGGTCACGGTCGCCAGTGGCGGGGTCCGCGCTTTGAGGGGCCGCTGTTTGGCGCCACTGACCTCGCCAGTAATCCAGGCCGGCGCGGCGCGTCTCAAGCCCGCCCTCTGCTGGCGCCCGGTGTCGGGTTTCAAGGGCACGTCCTTCGCCATCTTCATTCACAAAGCCACAGCCTTCGGAAATATTCCAAGACGGAAATCACCTTACCACACGCACTAGGAGAGGAGCATTTCGCAAGTGATTCTTCTCACTGACACTATATATCCGTCGGTTATCTAGGTTCACGCGCTTGATTAATATTTAACGAAGGACAGGACAACTTGTCACTACTGCGTGATCTGAAGGAGACAGCCCCACTATCGCTTTTTGGCTTTCCTGGTTACCTCCTTCTTCCACCTTAGGGAGAATCGTACCGCCCTATCTTGACAATTTTAGATTAGCTACAATTAGAGTAACCAACTTTTCTAAACGAAAATAAGGGAGATTCTTATATCCTTGACAAAAAATAAGGGAGATTAACAGCACGGCAAAATTTCGCCAAAACTCAAAGCAGTATTTGTAAAGGTAGACTATTTATTTACACATCACAATTACTTACACATATTTTGCAACAGGTTTTGCCTCAGTCAGTAGTTTTACATCACTTTTAGCAAATTCAAAGAATTCCCTACACGAATAAGGAAAATTCATGGCAACTTGTAGTTCAGATTTGATTAAGTTTGTGCAACTTCTGTTCCTTACATCAGTCCTTTTATTATTCATAAGAGAAAATACTCTCTCAGTGTGAGCATTACTTACTGGTATACTCATAACAAAACAAACCAGCTTACCCAAGTTATCAAAATTATCATTACTTGATTTCAAAGTTGTAAAAACCTGTATCCATTTCTGGCTAACATTACCATCTAAAGAGACAGCACATTTAATTGCATCATTAGAACTACAAAACTCCTCATATAATTCATCTTCATTAATACAACCCAGCTTAAGATATTCTTCAACTTCATACATGTCATTGAATGTCAGTTCCCTTTTTGGACATAGTGGGATTAAACACTTTAAAATATTATCAAATTTACTACCTAAATCAGAATATAAACAATCACAGAATTCAATGAAGTTGTTCTCACTACTAGATTTCAAATTTAAATCAAGAAGAGAGGCTAATAATTTATGAGTACCGCTTCCAAAAAACCTATATTCCTTTCTCTGTCTAATTTTATAAATTAGTAAGTTTACAGCTTCATGAGATTCCGTAATACTAAGGTCGGAATTCCCAATACTTTGCTTTTTGAATGAAAACATTTCCAATATTCACCAAAAACTGATATAGGCTTGAACAATTATTTCTGCTTCTGTATTTTCATTGCAAAAATACTTTTTCAGAACTTTAGGACAGTCTGATTCACCTATGCTTTTAAAATAGCTTTTTATAGGCTCCCAATTTTTTAAAAGCCTTTCTACAGCAGGAGTGAGAGATAAACATCTAGTATGCACATGTCGCACAAGTTAACAAATTCAAAAAATGATTTTAACGTTTCCCTTCGTTTGGCAGAACAGTAAAAGTGACTATATATTTTTAACACCAACACTTTAACATCTACATATTGTAAACAGTTGCAAGCACATTTCATTGCATTGTGAAGTACATGGTTAAAACAACTTGCTTTAAGGATTTTTTCATTTTCGTTACTTAATAGTTTCATGACTGAATTATGCTTGCCATAATGTATATTGGCACAATCAGCACAGTATTACGATATATCACTGATATTCAAATTATTTGATTTCAGTGAGTTTTTTAACAACCTATGACATAAATTGCACTTTCATCTGCCTGTTCTACGAAATCCAGCAATTTGTTTTGAATTCCGCTAAAGGGGTCAGAATATCATATGACAATTGGAAACATTTCCTGTTTAGGTGATTGGAGGTATCTGTTGCTAAAGAAAAGAACATGAAACACTTCTTGGGGTCATTTAAAACTTCCAGAAAATCGTTTATACTCCTTGGGGCCAATACGTTCATTATCATCATTTCAGCTTTAGTTCTCCCTCAAGATATTTTCTTTGACACATTAGATTCACTGAACACGTTTTTAGAAAGTTCGATAGCATAGTCCAAGCTCCTATAGCTTAGATTGTGTTGCACTGTGTGGTAGGCTAATGAAAGTTCACCAGCAATGGTTTTCACATTTTCGTTTGTTAAGCCTTTGCTCAAATGAGGAGGGATGAAGAACGAAGTTATTTTGGATGAAGTAGTTACATCATTTGCCTTGCTTTTGTGACCTACATGCAAATACAAGATGTTAACTCAGAAAATTTCGGATTAGTAATTACTACGCACTGAACAATAAGATAATTATAATTTATTGCCGTAACTAAAGTATTCATGTGCTGTAAACAATCGTTCATGCGTGATGCTAAACTCCCGTTTGCAAATTGAGCATTTTGGTTTATAACAATTTCACCGTGCTGGTCCAATCCAATCCAAGAATATAAAGCTTCCCATTTCGTACAATATGTACACATATACTTTGTTTTCTCTTTTTTGGTGGCGTTTTAGCTTCGTCTTCGCTGCCCATCATAAAATCTTGAGCGAGTTAACAACGATTCACAGTAAGCACAGTAAGAACCATCGGAAAGTCATGAACATCATCTGCGTGCAAACCTTACAATTTTTGTGTCTCATTTTCGTAATTTAATTGCTTGCCTGCAATGTCTATTTGTCAACCATGAGGAACTGGCATGGTGTTTACCTTGACGGTTGATTGAAACGATGTAGCCGTAGGCTGATCGATAAAAAACTACGATTCTGTCCTATGTGCACTGCTTGGAGTATATACAACTCGACTGTCTTTATATGTTCGACCTACGGGATTGCGAAGATGTCCGCGCAAATAACCCTTCAATAATCATCTTGGGGTTGAAGCTCTTTTTTTTTCGTGTTTCCTTTAACAATACGCATGTTTTTGGATAGGGTCCACTTTTAGCAAAACACAGTTTTGTTTTTTAACACAAATATGTTTCACTGCAGTTGCAGCATCTTCAGTGGGCTTTTATTTTTCAATTGTTAAATATAAAGGGTGTTCTTTGCTGTTTGTATAGATGTAGCTGTTAGTTTTTAAATTGTAATTTTTTTCAAATATCTGTAATTACGATTTTAAAAATAGCTACATGTATACAAACAGTAAAGAAAACTCTTTATCTTTAACAGATGAAAAATAAAAGCCCACTGAAGATACTGCAACTGCAGTGAACATGTTTGGGTTAAAAAACAAAATAGTGTTTTGCTAAAGGCGACCCCTATCCAAAAACATAAGTAACCCATCAATATTTCACCCTCAGCGGTTTTTAGTGCAAATACACAACATTTTCAGTAGAAAACGTGGTTTGTATTGTTTACTTAACCATATAGGACACACCATAATTTTACTTGCTCGTACACAGTAACGCCCAGTGCGCTAGCTTGCAAGACACAGATGTGACTCACAACCAGATCGAACCCACGTGGAGGAATAAGGACTGGAGGCGTGCGCTGGTACATCGGCCAGTCTGACCGTAGTTTCTAGGCGGTTTTCGACGCCCGTTCAAGCAAATATTGGGGTAGTCCGAAAATTTCACCTCAGGGGAGAAGATATACAAACAGTTAAAACGAGTAACATACAGAAAGAAGTTTACACGATCCACAAACAGTTGGCACACGCAGCTTATCTCCCTTGGGTGACCTTGACGTCAGGAACGAATTTCGGCTACATAAATAAATAATAAAATAAGCTTTGCAAAATCCTGGAACAGGGGACCCAGTACTAAATGGGATAAACACCAGGCAAAAGAAAGAAACAACACATCATAATTCTGTTCAGAATTTTTTCTTAGATCTTTTTTTTACTTCGGCCCAGTAAAAAAGGATCATTTCCTGAGTTTTTGGTATGTTACCCTATATTCGCAAATCATTTCAGTCATAAAGACGAAGAGCAGAACACCCTGATTTCGTTTTCCCTATTGTACAGGTATTTTTTCAATGTCATTCACCTTGAACAGATTTGTCCTTGTAATTTTTCCAAGCTGCATATCTTTGGTGATATTTGCAAAAAACGTTTCAATGTATTGGTTCAAATGGCTCTGAGCACTATGGGACTCAACTGCTTGTGGTCATTAGTCTCCTAGGACTTAGAACTACTTAAAACTAACTAACCTAAGGACACCACACACATCCATGAACGAGGCAGGATTCGAACCTGCGACCGTAGCAGTCGCACGGTTCCGGACTGCGCGCCTAGAACCGCGAGACCACCGCGGCCGGCTCAATGTATTGATTGACGTCTGATACATTAGTATTTGTAGATCTGATAATAATATTCTGGCTATTAAAATGGGCTCTGAGCACTATGGGACTTAACATCTGAGGTTATCAATCCCCTAGAACTTAGAACTAGTTAAACCTAACTAACCTAAGGACATCATACACAACCATGCCCGAGGCAGGATTCGAAACTGCGACCTTAGCAGACGCGCGGTTCCAGACTGAAGCGCCTAGAACTCTCGGACACACCGGCAGGCGGCGTATTATAATGCACTGACGAATATGTCTCTCAATGTTTTCGTGAAAGAACCTAACAGTTATAACTTTTTTTTAGAGTACAGGACTTCCTTCTTTGAGATAAGTAACAAATCGAAATCTAAGTAAGTTAGTTGAGCTACAGTCACACTCATGAGATTTCACCACATTGTATGTTCTCATACTACAAAAGTAACGCTCTGTCTAGATAATTCATTTACGTTCAGCGTGATTTTTATCTATAATTCAAATTAACTTCTGCAGCCAATGGCTATTATTTGAAGACGGGTGCGCTTTTGGTACGCGTGCGGTGGAGTTCAGATCGAAGATGTAATGATCAAGCTTCACAAGGTTTACGGGGAAGCACCGATGTGCGCTGGTAATGCGGGGCTCGCCGCAGACCGGTAACGCCGTGTTTATGGCGCCTAATATGCAACAAACAGCACGACGTGCTCGGCGTACGGAACATAATGCCGCCGCGAGTGGTCTTGCCTTGTTGTATTTTTATGTTACGAACGATGGGCTGCAATACCAAAACCAATCCCGGTACTGACGTCTTTGTCTGTATTATTAATGTAGGTGTGACGATAAACATTATGTCGTGTACTGAGGATGGTGCTACTACACGCCTCCACGACAAGAAATTAATTACGGGAAGATATGTGAAATTTTTGACATGCCTGTTGCAGTATACGTCTGCTAGCGTTATAAACGACACGGATAATGCAAGAGTGAGATGCTAGTCTTACATCCTAGATGCCGTTGCTTGACGTGATGTATCACGGCAGTAAACCAAATCACATTCATGGCTTCCTTCAGCGGTACGACTAATATATCTTCCACCTACAAGAAGTGGAACCTCTAAGAGTGTTAACAATGAGCACTGACAAATGTAAGACTGTTTACAGTTACTAAACAAATTATATCAAGGAGTGCTAGACGTAAGTCGTTGGGGGGTTGGGTTGTTTGGGGAAGGAGACCAGACAGCGAGGTCATCGGTCTCATCGGATTAGGGAAGGACGGGGAAGGAAGTCGGCCGCGCCCTTTCAAAGGAACCATCCCGGCATTTGCCTGGAGCGATTTAGGGAAATCACGGAAAACCTAAATGAGGAAGGCCGGTCGCGGGATTGATCCGTCGTCCTCCCGAATGCGAGTCCAGTGTGTAACCACTGTGCCACCTCGCTCGGACTTAAGTCGTTGTTTGTGTGTGAGTTGTTGCGAACGACACTGCATTAATTACGACTAAAAACTGTTAGGAGCTCAGTAATTTTTGAGAACATTTCTCTTGGAATACAGCGGCTTTTTTAATACACTCCTGGAAATGGAAAAAAGAACACATTGATACCGGTGTGTCAGACCCACCATACTTGCTTCGGACTCTGTGAGAGGGCTGTACAAGCAATGATCACACGCACGGCACAACAGGAACCGCTGTGTTGGCAGTCGAATGGCGCTAGCTGCGCAGCATTTGTGCACCGCCGCCGTCAGTGTCAGCCAGTTTGCCGTGGCATACGGAGCTCCATCGCAGTCTTTAACACTGGTAGCATGCCGCGACAGCGTGGACGTGAACCGTATGTGCAGTTGACGGACTTTGAGCGAGGGCGTATAGTGGGCATGCGGGAGGCCGGGTGGACGTACCGCCGAATTGCTCAACACGTGGGGCGTGAGGTCTCCACAGTACATCGATGTTGTCGCCAGTGGTCGGCGGAAGGTGCACGTGCCCGTCGACCTGGGACCGGACCGCAGCGACGCACGGATGCACGCCAAGACCGTAGGATCCTACGCAGTGCCGTAGGGGACCGCACCGCCACTTCTCAGCAAATTAGGGACACTGTTGCTCCTGGGGTATCGGCGAGGACCATTCGCAACCGTCTCCATGAAGCTGGGCTACGGTCCCGCACACCGTTAGGCCGTCTTCCTCTCACGCCCCAACATCGTGCAGACCGCCTCCAGTGGTGTCGCGACAGGCGTGAATGGAGGGACGAATGGAGACGTGTCGTCTTCAGCGATGAGAGTCGCTTCTGCCTTGGTGCCAATGATGGTCGTATGCGTGTTTGGCGCCGTGCAGGTGAGCGCCACAATCAGGACTGCATACGACCGAGGCACACAGGGCCAACACCCGGCATCATGGTGTGGGGAGCGATCTCCTACACTGGCCGTACACCTCTGGTGATCGTCGAGGGGACACTGAATAGTGCACGGTACATCCAAACCGTCATCGAACCCATCGTTCTACCATTCCTGGACCGGCAAGGGAACTTGCTGTTCCAACAGGACAATGCACGTCCGCATGTATCCCGTGCCACCCAACGTGCTCTAGAAGGTGTAAGTCAACTACCCTGGCCAGCAAGATCTCCGGATCTGTCCCCCATTGAGCATGTTTGGGACTGTATGAAGCGTCGTCTCACGCGGTCTGCACGTCCAGCACGAACGCTGGTCCAACTGAGGCGCCAGGTGGAAATGGCATGGCAAGCCGTTCCACAGGACTACATCCAGCATCTCTACGATCGTCTCCATGGGAGAATAGCAGCCTGCATTGCTGCGAAAGGTGGATATACACTGTACTAGTGCCGACATTGTGCATGCTCTGTTGCCTGTGTCTATGTGCCTGTGGTTCTGTCAGTGTGATCATGTGATGTATCTGACCGCAGGAATGTGTCAATAAAGTTTCCCCTTCCTGGGACAATGAATTCACGGTGTTCTTATTTCAATTTCCAGGAGTGTAGTTAAAAATTCAAGGGTGTTATCCTACATATTCATTTTTTAATGTTTGGAGCTCATTTGCGGCAGCTGTTCTGTTAGAATACTCAACCGCATTTCCTGTAGCGACATACGGCGCATGACGAAATAAATTTTGCGCGGGGCGGTGTATACGTTCCTTAGTGTCTAACACGACACAAAAGATTTTTATGTTAGTCATCGAAATCCCTTTCCGTAATACAACGCTGCAATCTCTATCCGTGTTGAAACATGTCATAGCTGAATGCCGTAACAAATTAGCCGACAAGGGGAGTTTCGATAATGTGCCCCCAGTTCATATGAAAGGTGATTCAAAAATCATGTCCCATTGTGCCATATGACAAATCCAGTATTAGTGGAGACATCGAAAACTACAAGGAGAGTAACTGCCCTCCATCACCACCACACCGACGAAGTAGTTGGCCGCGTGGAGTACGTAGTACCATATGGCCGGTTGTTTTTGAGGCAACGGATTAACGTAATCCGACGGTAGGGTATTTAACCGGTCGCTAGTTATCAAAGCTGTGTTCTGTGGTGCTGTTATGCAGTGCAGTGACTCGTACGGCAATGTACACACAACAGAAGAAGACGGAATTGGTTCTCACCCACGCGGCAGGCATGAGTCAACGGAAAGTAGCAGCAGAATATCACAGGTGACATCAAACCCAATGTAAGTCTAACCACAGAATTTAAACGATCAGCCTGTCGAACTAAGATACAGATGACATAACCTCTTGTTTGTACTGTAGCACGCGTTTGTCTCTTTGTAGTTTCGCTATCTCCACTAATTACGACCAAGACCATTGAATAGACAATGTAGACTGTGTGCTATGGGACATGAGTTTTGAATCACCCTGCATATTTTGATAAGGTATCGTTGAACTTAACCAGTTGCATTGTACATGTAAAATGTTATTATGATTAATCAGTTACCCGCTCGCGCTCGGCTAGGGCTTGTTATTAATGATTCACTATTCAGACAAAGTATCGTTCAACTTAATCAGTTGCTTTGTACATGTAAAATTTTGTTGTGATTTATCAGACAGTTACTCGCGCGCGCTTGGCCAGGGCTTGTTATTAATGATTCACTATCGAAAACACAAATTCTGTATGCTTTGCAATT
Source organism: Schistocerca gregaria (assembly GCF_023897955.1). Taxonomy (NCBI): domain Eukaryota; kingdom Metazoa; phylum Arthropoda; class Insecta; order Orthoptera; family Acrididae; genus Schistocerca; species Schistocerca gregaria. The sequence continues at coordinate 842,899,912 of NC_064920.1, read as the reverse complement.
CAGTATGTAAATAATGTGTATTTCAAAGTCTTTGTATCAAACGTTCTAGGTGTAATGCATCACGTTATGGGGAACGACTGCTAGAGACAAAATGAAAGCTAACGCTTCCTGCCGATTCTAGGCGTCTGTTTATTGGATCAATCGGTACTGGAAAGACGAGATTTCACAGAACTACCAGGGTCTACTAGCCAGGTGTAATACGTACTACGTATCCCAGAAACTGAGAGAGTGATTTTCAACAAGAAAACTGTAAAAATCAGTGTGTCTAAGCAGAGAAATGTATTTTATAAGCCAATCAGGAACTTTATATTGGCTCGGCCCAGTCTCAGCACGCAGAACAGATGTCTCATTTATAGGCAACACACACTGTATATGCACGCCGCAGAATGCCCTCGTTCACCCTGCCGTCTCTCAGTGCAGTGTCGCCATGAAGCACCAGCCAACATTTTGTTGGTTGCTTCGTGGCTGATTTGTGAGGAGGGGACCAAACAGTGAAGTCATCGGTCCCATCGGATAAGGGAAGGATGAGGAAGGAAGTTGGCCATGCCCTTCCAAAGGAACCGTTCCGGAGCGGCGTTTGCCTAAAGCGATTTAGAAAAATCACGGAAAACCTAAATCAGGATGGTGGGACGCGTCTTTGAACCGTCGTCCTCCCAGATGCGAATCCAGTGCGCTAACCACTGCGCCACCTCGCTCGGCAACATTTGGATCTGTAACAAAAATTGTTCCCCACGACGTGGTGTATTATCCCCAGACATTTGATGCAAACGTTTTGAAACAATGCGCGCAGGTTATACATTCCGATGGATTGTTGTTCTTTGAGACGTTTAAACACCAGATGTACTGTTCAATCTGATAACTGTACTCAAGTTCCTCAATAGTACGGTTACATATAGTACTACATGCGAGGGTCCTTTTCAGCTGTTGCCGGTTTCGACATACATGTACAAAAAAATTCATACGATTCTTCATAGTATTTTACACAAGTAGCAACAAATTTTATACTATCAGAATACTCAGTGTGACGTTCCACATAACACGACACTATTTAGCCACAAATGCAGGCTCCAAACGACTTAAGTCCGAGCGAGGTGGCACAGTGGTTAGACACTGGACTCGCATTCGGGAGGACGAAGGATCAATTCCGCGTCCGGCCATCCTCATTTAGGTTTTCCGTGATTTCCCTAAATCGCTCCAGGCAAATGCCGGGATGGTTCCTTTGAAAGGGTGCTGCCGACTTCCTTCCCCGTCCTTCCCTAATCCGATGAGACCGATGACCTCGCTGTCTGGTCTCATGTCTCAATGCAAATCTCTGGCGCCAGAGAGTCGCATCATATTCCCAAATACCGAGCAACGTAGGAAGGCTGTAAGCTGACAAACTTATGTTTACCGACCAAAGCCTATAGCAAGAGAGTGGATGTTTTATAGGGTTCCGAAGTGGGAAAACCATAGTGATGCAGCAGGTTCTACACTAATAGGGCCTATACTACTCAGTTTTCTCTTACACGTAAGGAATTTCATTTTCATAACTCGTCCGCAATGCATTTCACTGCCAAGCATACTGAAAACACACATGTGACGTCAAATACTGTCTCCTTATCCACAGAGCTAGTAATGTCGTATTCGAGTTAGGATCGTCCAATTAACGTGTCAGACCAAGAGTGATGTAAGCTACAAACGATTTCTTTGCGGTTATTGAATCCACTTAAGTTACTTTTGTATTAGTTTCACATTCCCGCTGCCAATGAACGCCAAGCAAACGGAGAAGTATGAATAGCGAATAACGCTGCACACACCTTATGCAGCTTATATGGGCAACTTAGTTTGCATTACACTGCAATCGTATAGGAAGGAGGGAGAAGATGAAATCTTGGATCGAACTTCCTGATTCAGATCATTCTGTCTTCAGAACCCCCACTCTAAGAGGAATTTGGTACCGTTCCTAGAAGAGAAGCTGAGCTGATTGCTTCCTCATCATCATTCATCATTAGTCGTCTAATAGACACAATGTTGATAGGACGCTAAAAAGAAAAAGGGATTTTTGCTAGGCCAGAGTAGGTTTCTACAGCAACTTATTAGAAATTACCGGCAGTTAAGGAAACGTTGAAACGTCCCCTTATAACAATTATACACGACTGTGCTTAAACTGACACACAATATTTTCAGCGCAACGCAATCTGACTTTCAATAATCCCTACAAAAGAATGGCCCTGACTAACATTAACCTATACCTTTCACAAATCACTTACCTCACAAAAATCTTCGTTACTCGAACTACTGCAATACAGCGAGCGGCACTACTGCCAGCTAACTAAAAGATTCAAACTACTGAAGGCACTAACTACTGATAGGCACAGTTAGCAAATGAAAGATTGTAATAGAGAACAAACAATGTATTTACCTTAATAGTCATAATATGTATATCAGTTCATGACACCAATTCTTACAAATTTCAAAACTCCGCCATCTCTCGCCCCACATCCACCACTGCTGGCGGCACACCTCCAACTGCGCACCGCTACGCGCTGTTAGCATCCAGCTGCCGCTGCCCAACACTACAATGGCAGACAACAATGCAAGCCAGTGATTGTTCATACAGAGCGCTACGTGGCGTTACCAATAAAAAAACCTAAACAGCCTACTTACATAGCCCCCATGCTCCCCAGAAAAAATTTTACAAATTTTTTGGGCACTGGCCAATAATGATTTGATAAAATTTTTCATAATTACAATAACAAAGATATCAAATGAACATAATTATTGATATAATGTTGGTCAAAAGCTAAAATTTTCTCACAGTCCATAAAGACAGTCGTGATCATCCATCATAGTAAAATTACAGTGTTTGTTTTCTCAAAGTCTGAGTAGTAAAAGAGAATGCACTCGGAAGTAGTGGATTTCCATGCCATCTTGAAGAAGTAGTGTTGTCCTTCCGACGGAAAGACAGTGCTGACTCTTGACATGCAGACAGGTAATGGGCCACAACAGAGCGAACCCACAGCAGAGTCAGTCGAAGTTTTGAAGAATATTGGTAGGTCGGTCAACACAGAGTAGACCCATTGTAGTCCTGGTAGAGATTAAGGTATTGTTGGGCCACCAGAGGTGCAGACCCACTGCAGTCCAACCCAAAACTTCATTCCATAGATCTTTCGTCTTATTTCAACATTTGTTTCCACCAAAAAAATCCTATCCAAGCATGCTTTTTGTATTTATATGTTCACATATTTCTTACCTCATCATTTATTTTCCAGTATCTTACATCATAATTTATTTCCAAGAGAATCCTACCTACAATGTAAGTAGGCTGTTTAGGTTTTTTTATTGGTAACGCCATGTAGCGCTCTGTATGAAAAATCACTGGCTTGCATTGTTGTCTGCCATTGTAGTGTTGGGCAGCGGCAGCTGGATGCTAACAGCGCCTAGCGGTGCGCAGTTGGAGGTGTGCCGCCAACAGTGGTGGATGTGGGGAGAGAGATGGCGGAGTTTTGAAATTTGTAAGAATTGATGTCATGAACTGATATATATATATATATATTATGACTATTAAGGTAAATACATTGTTTGTATTAAAATCTTTCATTTGCTAACTATGCCTATCAGTAGTTAGTGACTTCCGTAGTTTGAATCTTTTAGTTAGCTGGCAGTAGTGGCGCTCGCTGTATTGCAGTAGTTCGAGTAACGAAGATTTTTGTGAGGTAAGTGATTTGTGAAAGGTATAGGTTAATGTTAGTCAGGGCCATTCTTTTGTAGGGATTATTGAAAGTCAGATTGCGTTGCGCTGAAAATATTGTGTGTCAGTTTAAGCACAGTCGTGTATAATTGTTATAAGGGGACGTTTCAACGTATGATGGGACAAGAGGGAAAATGCTTAATAAAACATTACCTGACGAGCAAGATAAATGAAGCGAAAAAAAGCGAAACGAAGAAAAAAAGGAGTCTATTATATACATAATCCCCTTTGCAAACGAATTGCGATTTAGTGATTACCACAATAAGTCTGGAACTGTATCACAACTATGCAGTATTTAGTTACTTTAACTTGTGTGCTTTTTAATATAATGCAAGTAGCTCTCCTGAAATGGAAAGTAAAATTTTCAGAGCGTGCTCAGTAAAGGGAAACAGCCGACGGCGTCGGCCCGGCGGGGGCGAATGACGTAGTCGGGGGGCAGCTGGCGCCGGGCTGGAGGCGCGCTGGAATTTTTATGACGCTCTTCTCCAGGACCGTCTCTCCAGAGCTGCTTCCAGCCTTTTGACACGTGGCACAAAAGGGGCCGCAGCTCACCAGCGGCAAGTACAGCCCGTCCAGGAGTCCGTACTGTATTTTTCATACCGCCTTCCTTTAAGACGACCGAGACCAACAACCTCGGCCTTGGAGCAACTTCAACGCTTTGAAAAGGCATTCCTTTATGCAGCAATAGACATTGAGAGAGGTGAAACTAAAACCTGCATGGTAAATGAAGCTTCTCAATACGAACTCAAAAGAAGCAGATAAACAAGTGACTTAGAAACAGTTAAAATCTTCGAGGTGTACCATTACTGTTGTCTCTGCACTCTGAACGATAATCGTGGCGGATGAGAAAGATTTTGCTTGTGCACTCGCTGTTTCTGTAATAACCGCGCACTATATAAGAGATAGGCATATATCAAGGCATTTCAGTGTGGCCAGATGATGAAAACCGATCAGAAATGAGAATGGTAGATATTGAGGTTATAAATGCTTGGACGTAAAAATGGCTGTGTAATGTCCTACTAAGATACAATGAGGTGACAAAAGTCATGGATTCCTCTCAATATCGCGTAGGACCTCCTTTTTCCTGACATAGGGCAGCAACTCGACGTGGCATAGACTCAATATGTCGTCAGAAATCCCCTGCAGACATAATGAGTGATGCTGCCTCTATCATCCTCATCAAAAGTCGTTGTGCTCATTGATGAGCGTCGTGACCCGTCCCAAACGGTTGCCAGCTTCTCTTAGTGCCTGCTGAAGAGGTAGACCGGAGATCTTCTCGATTTGATCCCTCCATCTGCTCGCTGCCTCTTGGTCTCGTACCCTCTATCTTTCCTTCCAAGATTATTTTTCCTACCTTTTCTCCAACTCTTATAACAATATGGCCAAAGAACTGGAGAATTTTTTCGAAGACCTAATTTAATGCGTAGCATCCAACGCCAGCACCAAAGCTCAAATGCATCAATGCGCTGTTTATGTCTGGCCTTGAGTGTCCATGTTTCGCAAACCATAAAAGAAGACAGGAAACACGAGTATTTCAACTAACCGGTTGTTTGTGCTATTTGTTATTGCTCTGCTCTGTCAGATCTTGGTGAGGTTCTTCATAGCTACTCACCCTAGCGTGATCCATCTTCTTATCTCATCTTCACAACTTCCCGTGATGCAGATGGTTGTCCAAAAATACATGAAGGAATGCACGACTTTCAGTTCCTTTAATCGACCTGTGAGCTGGATCTGTTCTTCTCGATCAGTTATCATGAGTTGGGACTTGCCGAGGTTGATGCGTAATCCGTATGTTAGACTAATGTCCTTTATTCTTGTTAGTAGCTCAGCAAGTTCATCTTCGCTGTTGGCTAAAAGCATAGTGTCCTCAGCAAAACGGAGGTTGTTGATAGTTCTCCCACCAATTGAGATGCCTTTTGTCCAACCATGAAGAGCTTCCCTAATGACATGTTCTGCATAGATGTTGTACAGTTGTGGGGATAGAACACAACCGTGTTTCACACCATTTAATACTCTGAAGGAATCAGACGTGCTGCCTCTATAGCCATCCATGATTACGAAAGTGTTACCGGTGCATGATTTTGTGCACGAACCGATGTCATGACAATCTCCCGTAAATGTTCCAAGGAATTCATGCCGGACGATCTGGCTGGCCATATCATTCGGTAAAAACTGTCCAGAATGTTCTTCAAACCAATAGCGAACAATTGTGGCTCGGTGAATGGTGCAATGTTATTCATAAAAAATCCGTAGTTGTATGGGAAGATGAAGTCCATGAATGGATGCAATTGGTTTCCAAGTAGCCGAAGGTAGCCATTTCCAGTTAATGACTGATTGAGCTGGACTAGACGCGCCAGACAATTCCATGTACACACAGCCCACACCATTATGGAGCCACCATCATCTTGCACAGTGTCTTGTTGACAATTTGGGATTCACGGTTTAATGGGGTCTACTCCACAGTAGAACCCTACCACAGCTCTTAGCAACTGAAATCGGGCCCGCAGCTCGTGGTCGTGCGGTAGCGTTCTCGCTTCCCACGCCCGGGTTCCTGGGTTCGGTTCCCGGCGGGGTCAGGGATTTTATCTGCATCGTGATGGCTGGGTGTTGTGTAATGTCCTTAGGTTAGTTAGGTTTAAGTAGTTCTAAGTTCTAGGGGACTGATGACCTAAGATGTTAAGTCCCATAGTGCTCAGAGCCATTTTGAACTGAAATCGGGACTCATCTGACGAGGCCGCTGTTTTCCAGTCGTCTATAGTCCAAGCGATACCTTTACTGCCCCAGAAGAGACGCTGCAGGTGATATGCTGTTAGCAAAGGCACTCGCGTCGGTTTTCTGCTGCCATGCCCATTAACGCCAAATTTCGCCACACTGTCCTAGCAGATACGTTCGTCGTACGTCTCTTATGTTTTCTGTGTTTATTTCACGCAGTGTTGCTTGTGTGTTAGGACTGACAACCCTATGCAAACGCTGTTGCTCTCGGTCGTTAAGTGAAGGCTGTTGGCCACTGCATTGTCCGTGATGAGAGTTAATGCCTGAAATTTGGTATTTTCGGCCCACACTTCACACTGTGGACTTTAAATGTTGAATTCCCTAACGATTTCCGAAATGGAATTTCCCATGCGTCTAGCAGCAACTACCATTCAGCGTTCAGAGTTTGTTAATTTCCATCATGTGGCCATTATCACGTCTGAGATATTTTGAAACAAATTACATGTCTATAAATGATAGCTCTGCCAATCTAGTGTCTGTTTATACCTTGTGTACCCGATATTACAGCCATATGTTTGTACCATATCGTTATCCTAACACTTTAGTCACGTCAGTGCATTTGGGCAGAGCGCAACTGAATAATTTTGGCATTTTTTGAAGTTTGGACTTGGCGTGAGAACTTTTCTATCATTTATGAGGATTAGTAAGAATAATTTCGCTGGTTAAGTTATTGGATTTGTATTCGGAAGAAATGAGGTTCAAATTCTTATTCTGTCATCCATATAAACTTTGTTAATGGTTCACCAAATTTAAGTTCCGCGTTGAACAATTAGGCTACTTTAGATTTTCTCCCAGAATTTTATCCAATTGAGCTAGCGACTCCTCTCTAATGACAGGAGGTTAATCGCCAAACCTGACTACTGATAGAAAAAATAATATCAACATCTAAACTCTGCAATGCATCTTACTGCACATGTCGGAGGGTATCCCGTACTACTATTAGGCATTTCGGTTCCTGTTCCACTCGCAAACAGAACTAGAGAAAAACTACTTTCTATATGCCTTCGTATGAGTCCTAATAAGCTCGTTCGTTGTCATTGCCAAAAAAAAAGCTTTACCTTCAGTTTTCGGAGTATGTGTGCGATTGTGCAGGTTGTTATGATGGAAAACAACTTAATAACGCGTCTGCACCTCACTACACGAGTTCAGTAAACTGTTTGCAGCGGGAGATCACACACGTATGAACACAAGGGTATATGTGGAGTGCCTGCTTTGTGTGATGCTGTGGGCGACAGCACAGCGGGGTGACAGAGGGTGACACTGCCCCGCGCCCCTCGCCACGCCTCTGTACGGTCCGAGCTTTTATTGGGCCGTAAAGCCACGCTCAGAGCGGCATTCGCAGGCGCCTGACACACGCTGCCGGCGGGTTGTGTCGCAATTCGCCGGGCAACGACGACAAATGAAAACGCTCTAGCGGTCGATAAGCGGATGGCCGCATAACAGCTCACTGTCAGCATATCACGTTATTAAGAGCAATCTGAAAAGAGCGTGGAATGAAACCCTGTCTGTTCATACTGATTTACAACTTTGATGGATTTCCTAAATGAAGTCACAGGAAACCCACAGAGATTCCGGCAGTGAGGCTACAGTCACTTCTCCAACCACCCTCTCTCTGCAATATTACTGATCCACTTTAAATTAAGTCTACATGAAAATCGCAAAAGTCCTACGAACCACTTTCACAATAATTCTCTATTAGTCCAGTCTCGAACAGCACGCGGAAAAAATGAATCCCTATATCTTTCCATGAGAGCTCTGATTTGCCTTATTTATATATGATAACCGTTTCTAAGAACCTTCAACATTGCAGCGCGTCAGCAATCGTTTGTTAATATATTAATGGACTGACATCCGCCTCGATTTCGCAATCGAGGCGGATCTCAGTCCATTAATATATAACAGTTTCTCCCTATGTAAGCCGGTGTCAACAAAATATTTTCGCATTCAGAGGAGAAAATTGGTGATCGAAATTACATGAGGAGATTCAGCCGCAACGAAAAACGCCTCTGTTTGAATCGCTTCTGTTTTACTCGATGACTTTCCGTCAGTTACTACGTACTGTGACATCTCTCAGAAGAAATCACGAATCCACTCACATATCTAAGACGATATTTGATGAGTACGCAAATTCACTATAAGTCACATATGTCGTACAGTGTCAAAACTCTTCTGGAAGTCTAGAAACACGGAATCAGTTTGAAATCCCTTGTCAACAGCACTGAACATTTCGTATGTGTAAAGAGCTAACGTGGAAAAAACAATGTATTCATTGATGCAATATGTGTTTGACAGCACATATAAATTTAAGTTCAAAAAATAACTTCAGAGTTACTAAAATTCTCAAGAAATCCAAAAATTGAAATATCCCGTCGGTGTTCAGACCTCTCTATCAAAGCCAGTTGAAGCTGTGAAACATGGAACGTATGCCACATTCAGTTTATTAACTCTGTAATTTGTTGAGTTGAATGAAACACAAATGCATAGAAGGATTAATATTAGAGTTAATGAATAAGTTGCAAATCAGCGTTATTGGACGTCAAGATACCACAGCATTGATTTTGTCTAGCTACGGAAATAAGAATTCATAAATACAACGAGGCACCTATAACTTTGATGTGAAACTGGAATATTGATTGTAGAATAGGAAGAGCTTTTGATGACGCAAATTCGGAATATTGACAGTGGAGTATAAGGAAAAACCATTCATAACAGATCATTTATTGCCCGCGTCCATGTGCTCTTCCTGCAGCTGTTATCAGTGACAGGATCGGTTTTTGTTGAAAGGAGGCTTTCTTCAGACTGGGGATGACGGTCAGTGGCAGAGAAACTTCTGTCACGAAGCAGCGCCTTACAGAAGTGCCGTAAGCGGGGGAACAAAGTGGCCAATGAGAATGTGTACTCTTTGCTCCTGGTTCTTACTGGCTGGAACTTCTCAGAGTTAAATAATTTTATAGATCGGTTTGGAGATCAGGAAGTTGTCGATCGACAGCCCTTGAGGGTGTAGGTAGTGCCTTGTGACAGGTGGCGCGAAGGTAGTGCTCTAAACTGTGTCTCTGAGGTCAGTAGCTGGTAATCCTGAGTGGTCAACCTAGATACTGCGTCTGTAGCTTACACTTCCTCTTTCAGTTGCCACACCAACCACGCCCGTGTTTTTGAATTTCATTATCACCTTCTTTCAGCCACTTAATGGCATCTGGTCTCTACTAAAACTTTTCAGTCGTCGATACTGTCTTAATGCAGCATTGTAATTGCCGCCGTTCACATAAAACAGTTTCACCAACAGCGCACTGTCTCTCTTCTCTATAGCGTTACTGTTCACTCACGTTATGATTTGTCAGGTGACAGCGCGAATTTCATACCGTCATACAAACTCGGAACAGCGGCAGACTTGCTCCTCGGGGCCACAAAGGAAACTAATTTGTTTTGATGTGTAAATCGGTTCCGCATTAACACATTATTATTTCTAGCACATTTCAATACTGTACAGTAATTAAAGCCCAGACTTCTTCTTATTCTCTTTTTTTTCTCTTTTAAGGGACTAAACTGCAAAGGTCATTCGGTCCCTAGACTTGCACACTACTTAAACTAACTTATGGTAAGAACAACACAAACACCCCTGCCCGATGGAGGACTCGAACCTCCGGCGGGAGTGACCCAGCCCAGACTGGACCTCCGTCAGTAACTGCACTTTAATTATAACCACGCGGTTCTTGTGGTTACGATATTGTTTTTACTTTTTTTCCTTTTCTCACTCAAATATCTGGACTGTATCAGTTTTGTCTCGCGCATAGCACGTTGCCAATGTTACGACCAGTGAACTGCCCTTGCTGAACGCAGAGGAAGCTCCGACACACTGACGATCGAATCGTTTCACATTTTTATTGAAGAAGTAAGAAAGAATTTATCACTTCTGGAATTGGATACCCAGAGACACGGTATAGCAAGAGAATGAGAGTCAACACAACGAAAGAATGTAAAAGGGGGAAAATATAGGTACGCCAGTAACCTACTCAGACTGTTACATCCTTTCGCCTCGAGTAAGTAACGCTTAGGACAACTTCCATGTGGGGAGGTCAGACTACGTAGCACAGAACTCGGACCAAACACAAATGAAATAAAGACCAAGGCGAACAAACGTAACGCTCAGGCTTGGCTCATCTCGATGAACACTGAGACTGAAAGGATTGCTCTTCGTGGAAAGCAATATTAAAAGTGTAGGTGAGACAGGATATCGCGACAGCGAGAATGTGGATGCCTCAGGCACTTAGTCAGCGACGATTTCGCAGCGGCGGAACGCAATGCGGGGCGGATTGGCTTGCGTCTGGCATGCTGGAGCGCGCAGTCGTACGGCGTCTGCAGCGCGAGGGCTTCAGGTGCCGGGCTGCGTCCCTGCAGTGCTGGTTACGCAGTCCCCCACCCACTCAGCCACAGAGGCTAAGGCCTGCCTTGCCGGTGAATCACACCACATCACACTTCAGGTCCCCCGATCAAACGCAAATGTAATTCCCCGTCTAAGGTCAGAGAGGACAAACAGCGCATTTACAGAGGGAGTACCGGGTTATTTCAGCGCACAGATACGCCACAGCGTGCCAAAAGTTGCTGTTGAAACATTAAGACTGAGATTTAATAGGAAGAGATATCTAATGACGTTATGTCATAGGAGTATCGGTTGACGGTGACGTGAATAAACTGCATATAAATGTTGTGTTATGTTTCTGGGCCCTCTTGTCCGCAAACGACTTTTTACGAGAAATATATGAGTTTGGACTGTCTGCCAAGTTATTTGTGGCTGTGATGATCTAACGGGAGATAACTGATGGTTTTTGTCATACTTCAGGTGCGCACTTCAGTGAATAAATATGCAAATTCCTCAACATACGCGGTTTCAAGGAAGCTGTCCTTTCCAGAGAAGGTTTTGTGGATCGGCGTATAGCTTTGACGGTTGTTGTTGGTCGTTCCCACTGAAGATGTCTTCTTTTAAATTAGAAATCTGTTACTGATAAAATGCAGGCTGCCGTACTGTAACATTGTTAAGTAGGCTGTTTAGGTTTTTTTATTGGTAACGCCGCTGCCACGTAGCGCTCTGTATGATAATCACTGGCTGTGCCGTGTGCAGTCTGTGGCTGGTTTGCATTGTTGTCTGCCATTGTAGTGTTGGGCAGCGGCAGCTGGATGCTAACAGCGCGTAGCGTTGCGCAGTTGGAGGTGAGCCGCCAGCAGTAGTGGACGTGGGGAGAGAGATGGCGGAGTTTCGAAATTTGTAAGAATGGATGTCATGAACTGCTATATATATTATGACTATTAAGGTAAATACATTGTTTGTTCTGTATTAAAATCTTTCATTTGCTAACTATGCCTATCAGTAGTTAGTGCCTTCAGTAGTTTGAATCTTTTATTTAGCTGGCAGTAGTGGCGCTCGCTGTATTGCTGTAGCTTGAGTAACGAAGATTTTTGTGAGGTAAGTGATTTGTGAAACGTATAGGTTAATGTTAATCAGGGCCATTCTTTCCTAGGGATTTTTGGAAGTCAGATTGCGTTGCGCCAAAAATATTGTGTTTCAGTTTAAGCACAGTCTTGTAATAATTTTTCAAAGGGGACGTTACAACATGAACGACGCTCGCTTACCATTTTGCAGAAAGTATCTATATTTTATATAAGGCATATTATATCGCGTAGACTTTCCCCTTTCCAAAACGGTGGCAATAAAATTGCGGCAACTGACTGGCCTATTTTTGCGGTGAGCTATGTGGAGGACGACATCTTGAGGCCGCAGGTGGTCACGATACATTACCTACTTGCTCTTGGGAACGGAGTGGTCTGCCCCCCTCCCGTTCGTTGGAAGTTTATATGAACCAACATCGCTCTGCCGATTCACATTTCCTCTTGATACACAGTCATACTTGGACACGTTTCCACGTACATTTACCTGCAGTGGTCACCTGGCTCTGGTTGCGGAACCAACTTGCTTTCCTCACCAGGATTTCTATCATTGCTTATACCACCGACATAATCCTGCGGGCGGCTTCCTCCTTCTTTCCGAAGACTAATTCAATGCCGGCCGAAGTGGCCGAGTAGTTCTAGGCGCTACAGTCTGGAACCGCGCGACCGCTACGGTCTCAGGTTCGAATCCTGCCTCGGGCATGGATGTGTGTGATGTCGTTAGGTTAGTTAGGTTTAAGTAGTTCTAAGTTCTAGAGGAATGATGATCTTAGCAGTTAAGCCCCATAGTGCTAAGAGCCATTTTGAACTAATTCAATCATGTGGTAACTAGCTTATTTTATACTTTTTGTTGTTGCTAGTGTCTGTGTGTGTGTGTGTGTGTGTGTGCGTGGGGGGGGGTTTAAGATTGTCGTCGCCTGTGGACCTTATCTAACACAGATGTCGAGGCCCTCAATGGCGGTATTGACTCCACTCGTTTTCTATCTTTGGCGAACTTTTTCGCCGATTGTGTTCTCTGCTATACATATGGGAAAAAGACGTCTAGGTACGTGTTTTGTCCTTTAGCTCTTTCTTACTAGAATTTCAGTTTAGCACAAGGGAAAAAACCTGGGCATCCGGATTTGATTCCCGGTACTAGAAGGAGAAAAAAATGGTGGTAGAGTGTTAGACTACGACCCTGGGGTTCATTCCTCGTTACAGTCACTCCAAGAGGGCTCCAGATACACACGCCCTGCTATCAGATGAATGCTGGGGATATTTCCCGAGGGCAAAAGACGGCCAGGGCGCTGTGATAGCCACTCGCCCGTTCCTAGTGCCGCCGCGACTAAAGCCTGTATTCTGCCAAGGGTCAGTTCAATCGCCCGGTCATTGACTTGCGCCACACTTCGCCTTTCGTAAAGTCTTATTTGGCTGAAGCGCTTTTCGCTTTATTCAAACGTAATCACTCGTCGCGACGACAAGTATGGCTTTAACAAAATCGAATTCATTTGATGCCGGCAGTTCACAGCGTCCGTTGAATATTCAAATGCAAATAAGAACAGCCAGCAGTAGAATCCGTAATTTGTTGCAGATCTTAAGTTCGACGATGACTATGTTATAGTCGGAATCTAGATCTGCAATAAATCACGGTTTCTGCGACTGACTCCTCTCCTTCGTTACATTTGAATTGTGGTTTTATTTGCAAATCGGTTTCAAGGGGCCACAAAAAGTTCTCATGTTTAAAAGAACTTAATCAAGTTTTTTGGCTCCTACATTATTTCCATCTTCTCTCCTTATACACAAGACCTCGACTTTTAACACACTACACTGCATTAACACAAAATACTTGTATTTTCTAGTTTGAATATTTTTATACACCCCAATTCACCTCGTAATTAATTGTAGGCTACTTTATTTCGGCCGCACGGAATGCGAGCATGTTTTCTTTTGTTTTTGTGGCTGTTACAACGTTTGTTATTCCGCTGAGTCTTTCTACATGTCGTTTTCTGAGCGTGTGTGTGTGTTTGTGTTGTTTAGGACATATCATCCCCCTTTTCCCGCTTTCCAAACACCGACACAAGTGAAACGCAAAAAATAACTACATAAATAAACTCGTAAACGCTCGCCCAAACATAGAGTTAGAACATGTCAAACCCCACTCCCTTCCCCTTACCAAATAATAAAAATTGAAAAATAAACCAACACAGTAACAGATACATATAAACAGCCAGTGGAATAACAGACGCCACCACCACCACCACCACAAAAACAAAACAAAAGACGATCGCATTCCGAACGATAAAAACAAAATAGCCTACGTCTAGCCACGAGATGACTGTAGGTAGATAAAAAAATGGAAAAGAAAAAATATTGTGTGCTATTGCAGTGTACTGTGGTAAAAATCGAAAGCATGTGTATACGAGAAGATAGGGAAATAAAGTAAGAGCCAAAAAACATGATAGATAAAAAAAGTTATCTTGAACATGAGAACTTCTTATGACCTCGCTAAACAAGTTTATGAACAAACCCACTGTTACAGTACCACTGATAGTGCTTTAAATAAAGTGAAAGGCGTTTCTCACATATCAGCCTTTATACAATCTCTAAAAAACGGCATAACTATCATGTTTCTTGCCCATGAGAAGTTTTGTATCTCATGCGTACCTGAGAAAATGTTGGAGGTAGATTCATAGAGAGAAAGGATTAAAGGAATAAACCTCCATCATCATTATCGTCATCTTTTAAAGTTGTGACCACTCATCTGTTTTATGCTGTCCTCTTTTCTTCATAATTTTGGCACTTTCTTGCTTATAACGGATCTTCTACTACTTCTTTTTCTTTGGCTACCATTCGTTTTTCTTCCCCAAAGTTTTCCTGTGCAATATCCACAGCGTAAACCAGAAGTCACGATCGGAAATGTTTAATGTTATTATACTGAAGCAAGGCTCAACATGAAAGGCACCCAAGAACTTGAAACGACTCCATAGCTCTAGCAGAAATTGTATTTAACACAAGAGGATACATGCAACAATGGAATAATAGAAACACGAATGGTCTTACATATTTCACACTCTCTCTTAATGTTGGCGAACACTCTCGGCGCAGAAATGGATTCGCTGCCATGTGCGTCTGCTTGCCCGGCTCAGCATTTCGGGAGTGATTGTTCTCAGTGCTGTCTTTAGGCCAGGTGTAAACGTTTCGAGACCGGGAGCTAATACACACAGCACATTCGTCTGTCATCATAACCTTAGGACGAGCCGCTAATACTGGAAAAAGCTGGAAGCAAACTGTTCGAACGAATCACGTCGCATATTCATATCATGATCACTTAATTCATTGATGCTCCCGACGCGGAGTGAGCGGTAACTTTCCTTCCTCGTCCAACGACGTATGACGATTCTGGAAACGGTCATCTTCGCCGACCACTTCCATGTCGATTTTGTCTCTGAATGAAGCGATGTTGTATTTAACCATTCAGTGACTTCATTCTCGTTTCCATATTCCCTGGATATTCCATTGCGATGTGCATCTGTCACAGACACAGTTGCCAATACCTTCCTTTCCAGTTTCCGAAAATTTTTCCTATGTCATCAAATGTCTGTCCCGTTCGTTCCTTTTTCATGCTCCCGTACGCTAAGAGGAAGACTACCTTCATATGTGGAACTCCTCTTAAGCACCATTATAACACAAATGTTTACAGCAGCATCGCTTTTGTAGCAAAATAGAACACGATCACATGTCGTAGCATTCGCCAGAACCATGAGCAAAATAAAGTGATCACATGCCCTATTTTCATGGAATGATGCCTGAATGACCTCTATCAGAGGACAGACGTACCATTGCCAGGAAAACTTATTTTCAATCTAAAATACATTCCCAGGTCCATGTAGCTGCGGAACTGTATGTTAAGCTTCGTGAATACTTTCCGATCGTGACTTTATGTACAGAAATAAATGCCCAGAAATATTTTTCTTCTTTTTTTGGATAATTCCTACAAAGTTTAACAAATCTTTGTAAAAATAAAAATTTAAAAAAAGCGGCCTCAAGAAAGACAAAAATAAACATTGTATAAAGATGAGAGGAAAGTGGATGAAACGAACTGGCCAAAAGAGAGGAAACAGAAATTTCCACGTGGTCTCTAGTTGGCCAAAACTGGAGGAAATAAAAACAAAATAATAACCAAAACAAATTCATTGTATTGGAATGTGCACATCTAAGTGCTAGATAGCACTGAGTACTGCGTTACTGCACTTCATGCACTATAATATGTTTAGATCACATTTGTTGTGCCCTCCTCAAGAAGGTCGAGTCTTTGGAGTTGGAGCTTGTCCTCAGTCTTTGGCAGCGGTTCTCCTGAGGACATCCAGTGGGTGACGATGGCAACTCAGACAATTCCCCGCAAGTTTCACACTGTCTCAAGGGTGATCATTCGCTGTGGCTACCTCAGGCCATTCAGTTAAACTGGTTGACCGAGCGGGATGGAGCAGTGGCGAGACACTGGGTTCGTGTTCCGGAGGACAGAGGTTCAAATCCCCGTCCCGCCACCCAGGTTTCCAGTAATTTACCCAACTCGCTTAAGGCGGAAGTCAAGGTAGTTCGTCTGCAAGACTTCCTTCCCCAACGTCTCTCAGTCCGAGCGTCTGCTCCTCCGAGTTCAATGGCGTCGTCGTCGATGGGACTTTAAACCCCAGTCTTCCTTCGTTTCCATTCGGTTGATTCCTTTCATGAAGGAACGAGTTCACAACATGGGCGAGGTATGCTGATGTGTCTTGAAAGATGAACTCATTCCGCAACGCGTACTGTAAGGCAAGACAGGAGTTTTCGGGATCCCTGCTGGTCACTTGAGACTGGATGCGTAGGATGTGCAGAGGCCAATGGACGCCTGGAAGGTAAAGTGATCGTTTGAGGACAGCTGTGTACTGCCTCGTCGGGGTACCTACGAGCCATAATATATATCAGTTATTATCTGGCGTCGTTAACCACGAACGACCTATATGAGGTAGATCATTAATGCTTCGTGCCTCACGTTAGCGGTTTAATGTTGGAATTATGTCACTGTCGTGTTACCAGTTTGCTGGGCAGCTTACTGTTATGTCAACTCGTCTTGCCGTAAAGTGATATTGCCAGCAGGTTCTGCATCTGAGAGACCTTTCGAGGTAGCTGGCACACTGAACAGTGACCACAGGACGCAGTGTTCCGTTTAAAATTGGAGACAGTGCGTGCTGTAGAACTGCACTGAGGACGCACACTGACTTTTAGCTTCACTTCACAGGGTGTTGGCTGTAGGCAGTGATTTCCTCTCGTCAAAAGAGAATCTACCTTGACAAACTGAGGCTGACTGCCGAAATGAGGGTTTAATAGAAATAAATGGACACTAAGATTAAACCTGTTGCATATTTTTTTCTGACTGCCACAGATGAAATTAACAGAGGACTAAAGGACCCATACTTGACCAAATCAAGAATGCAGAAAGTCAATTTCTCAGAGGGGTATTATTTAGTAAAATTAGCCTTTGTATCTATATCGGAGACGTTCTTTTTGCTGTTGACATATTCTCGATAGATATGGAATAGCATCTACCTTTTCTGTCACTGTTCAAAAGTACTGATCGGGGGTGGATGACACAAGTCGTGTAGCTCATCGACGACATAATTTCTAGTTCAACTAGAAATTAAGATTACTTTTCGTAGTTGTTATCGGGGGTATTGAAAACATAAAAAGTATGGTAATTGTAAACAACTGTATCAGGCAGGAGGGCATAGTACAACAGCTGTCGAGCAAAGTATCGGCCTTACTATGTTCTACTAGAAAATGCTTGACAAACATGTACTAGACATACACGTATTTGACTGACACAGCGTCACTTGTGTGATAGTACGCAAAAAGGGGAAAATTTCCACGACTAAAGATTATGGGTAGTTTGTTTTCAAAGCAAATGAGCAAGATTTGCGGATTCTGTTCCACTTCATTTCTGCTCTCTAGTTTCCATGAAATCTGATAGGTGTGGGATAGCTGGGCATGCGTCTCAGAAATGAATGACGTTCTAAACATACTTAAAATTTAATGCAAGAGACGCGACGCAGCTCAGGGATTTCCCAGTAATACACCAATGTATTTGTTACAGAGCCCAAGTATCAAAGTCGCTAAAAGGTTTCTGAAGCTTATGGGGCATGTTCTATGCACGAAACAAAGAATCTCGACATCAGCACTGTTCTAGAAGCCAACGGATTGATACAGATATAAAGACCTCTTAAATTCTTGAAATGAACTTTTGCAAAGGGTTTTGAGTGTACGGATACGTAGGAAGCCGAAAATCTGGCAGTTCATGGAGCTCGCTCGGTGAAACTTGTTGCTCGATATGCTGCTTAGTTCTAATTAATCCGGATGCCCAGGTTTTTTCCTTGTACTAAGAGTAAGGGATTAACTAACTATCATCTACAGGCTGCCATCTCGTTTTACCATTTGACACTCTGCCTAAGGAAATGCTTCGAGAAACAGGTCACTGGCTTTGGGTGCATAAAATCGCAGAAGTTACGCGATCAATTAATTTCTGTTAGTTACAAAATGCGATTTATATTTTGTAAGGATGTAAAATACACAGTGGACTAGCACTGTACGACGTGTGGTTCTGATAATGTGCAAATAAAACAAAAAAACAAAGAGAATTCGTCCGTTCCCAGTTTCTCTCTTACAAATTCATTTATGTCTCTTTCCCTGCCAGTGCTACGAGTACTACCGGTAATCCTACCATTCACTACGTCATTTATATACTGCACCAACACCACCGAACAGCTGTTCTGGTAGAGCGCAAAGCTAGACACTGTAAAGGACCAGTAGTGGAAGCATAAAGTAGTCCCAGAATGTGATCGCCAGCTAGGTGGCGACTGCTCGTAAATTTGAGGCACTTGGCATGAGGAGTGTATCCTTGGGGCACCCTGTCGTGATACTGCCGTGTACCGTATGGCTACGTTCACAGCAAAGAGAATCGAAGGGTTTGAGAAGTGCGGCTGTAGAATGATGTTCAAAATAAGCTGGACCGATAAGAAATGAGGAGGTTTCCCACAGACTTGTGGAAATCACTGGCAAGAATGGGGGACAGGATGATTGTTGTTGTGGTCCTGAGACTGGTTTGATGCAGCTTTCCATGCTAGCCTGTCCTGTGCAAGCTTCTTGATCTTCAAGTACTTACTGCAACCTACATCCTTCTGAATCTGCTTAGTGTATTCATCTCTTGGTCTCACTCCTCGATTTTTACCCTCCACGCTGCCCTCCAATGCTAAATTTCTGGTCCCTAGATGCCTCAGAACATGTCCTACCAACCGGTCCCTTCTTCTAGTCAAGTTGTGCCACAAACTCCTCTTCTCCCCAACCCTATTCAATACCTCCTCATTAGTTATGTGATCTACCCATCTAATCTTCAGCATTCACATTTCGAAACCTTCTATTGTCTTATTTTCCAAACTATTTATCGTCCATGTTTCACTTCCATACATGGCTACACTCCATGCAAATACTTTCAGAAACGACTTCCTGACACTTAAATCTATACTCGATGTTAACAAATTTCTCTTCTTCAGGAACGCTTTCTTGCCATTGCCAGTCTACATTTTATATCCTCTCTACTGCGTCCATCATCAGTTATTATGTTCCCGAAATAGCAAAACTCCTTCACTACTTTAAGTGTCTCATTTCCTAATCTAATTCCCCCAGCATCACCCGACTTAATTCGACTACACTCCATTATCCTCGTTTTGCTTTTGTTGATGATCATCTTATTCCCCCTTTCAAGACACTGTCCATTCCGTTCAACTGCTCTTCCAGGTCCTTTGTGTCTCTGACAGAACTACAATGTCATCGGCGAATCTCAAAGTTTTTATTTTTTCTCCATGGATTTTAATACCTACTCCGAATTTTTCTTTTGTTTCCTTTACTGCTTGCTCAATATACAGATTGAATAACATCGGGGAGAGGTTACAACCCTGTCTCACTCCCTTCCCAGCCACTGCTTCCCTGTCATGTCCCTCGACTCTTGTAACTGCCGCCTGGTTTCTGTACAAATTGCAAATAGCCTTTCGCTCCCTGTATTTTACCCCTGCCACCTTCAGAATTTGAAAGAGAGTATTCCAGTCAACATTGTCAAAAGCTTTCTCTAAGTCTACAAATGCTAGGAACGTAGGTTTTTCTTTCCTTAATCTTTCTTCTAAGATAAGTCGTAGGGTCAGTATTGCCTCACGTGTTCCAATATTTCTACGGAATCCAAACTGATCTTCCCCAAGGTTGGCTTCTACTAGTTTTTCCATTCGTCGGTAAAGAATCCGCATTAGTATTTTGCAGCCGTGACTTATTAAACTGATAGTTGGGTAATTTTCACATCTGTCAACACCTGCTTTCTTTGGGTTTAGAATTACTATATTCTTCTTGAAGTCTGAGGGTATTTCGCCTGTCTCATACATCTTTTTCACCAGATTACAGTTTTGTCAGGACTGGCTCTCCCAAGGCCTTCAAGATGATAGGACGCGTGTTAAGGTAACAAGCTATAACTTGACGGAACCTACAGTAGCGGAACTCTAGGGAATTTCAGAAAATGAAACATACGTAACGAATAGCAAAACAGTGAAGTGGCAGCAGTCCACATATCTGAAGTAAAAAAAATATCTTTTTCATCGTGTCGTTAAGGATAGTGGACTACGGGGAGGCGGACGCCTCCAGACAGTGGTGGGAGTGGGTATTTGTGTCGGCCGTAGAGCGCGGCCGGCTCAGCGGTGAGAGTGGTCAGTGCCGGCCCGACGGCAGAGTCGCGCGTGGCTGCGTGCCACTGGTGCGTGGCGCGGAGGGGCGTTGGGGCGCCCGCCGCCACGGTCGATAGCACGCCGCCAGGTCGATACCGACGCAGCCACAGGCACGCCGCGCCACGTCGGCATCAGGCGCCGGCCGCCGTCTCTGCGTGCCCAGGCCACCCACACATGAGGCCCAAAGACGCACCAGACGCTCACTTGTTCTAGTCAGCTTCTTGATTCGAATTGAGGAGCCGCCTGAGTGAGAAGTAGCAGCTACAAGGTCCACAAAGCCGACAACGGCCCGGACAGCGGTCTGCTGACCCCAAAGACTTCCATACCGCACCCAAATGACGTAACTGTCTGTTGGTCGGCCCCGATTGATTGGTCTGAGCTTTCCTCCTTTCTCAGTACATTTTCCCGCCTCTGTATTCAGATCACTAAAAGTACTTTTACTCTAGCCCATACGAACTCAATAGGAGCAAGAAATTCTATCCTTCAGGAGTTGGCCGGCATGAGAAGGAGAGAGAAGGGGGTGCAGAGTTCCTGGTCTCCACGTTAATTTTTCAAATACAGTGTTTCCCATCTACATCTACATCACTACGGTGAGGTTAACACTCAAGTGCCTCGAAACACGTTCAAACTATTTCTCTACTGGGTGGTACAAATGAAACTTAAATATTTCTGAAATGATAATTAAATCGACACCCTAGCTGCAAACAGGCGTTGATATACATCATTGGGGACATGTCGAAAATGTGTGCCCTGTCCGGGACTCGAACCCGAGATTTCCAGATGGATAGAGCGTCTGTCTTGTAAGCAGAAGATACCGAGTTCGAGACCCGGTTGGGGCACACACACATTTTCAACATGTCCCCAATGATGTATATCAACGCCTGTTTGCAGCTAGCGTGTCGATTTAATTATGATGTCATTCTAGAGAAGCTGCACGGTCATCTATGGTATCTGTTCTTTCGGAAACAGACACTACTTTCATATATAGTTAAATATTTCTGTACGAGCTCTGATTACTCTCAGTTTATTACGAAGGTCATTTCTCCCTATGTAGGCTGGCGACAATAAAACATTTTCACATTCGAAGGAGAAACACGCCGCAACGAGAAACGCCTTTGTTTTAATTATTGCCATCCTGACTCACGTTCCATATCCGTGACACTTTCTCCCCTCTTTCGCGATAATACAAAACGAGCTGCCGTTCTTAGGACTTCCTCGATATCCTCCGTCAGTCGTATCTCGTTAGGATCCCATTCGGCACAGCAATACTCTAGGAGAGGACGAACAAGCACACTGAAGGCGGACTGTTTAGTAGACCTGTTGCTTCTTCTAAGTGTTCTCCCAATAAACCACACTGTTCGGTTTGACTTTCTCACAAAATTATCTAGGTCGTCGTTCCAATTTAAGCTGTTTGTAACTGCAATTCCTAGGTATTTAGTTAAACTAACACACTTCCGATATGTCTTATTTTTTCGTGTAACCGAAATTTAACGAATTTATTTCCGTATACATGTGCATGACCTCGTACTTTTCCTTATTTGTAAGCTCTGTGCAATTTCTAAGGCAGTAAGAACATCAGATATTTGTTCATGAAACGTTCGACGGGTGTTAAGCCACGAGGCACCGAATGTCATCGTTTCTACCCTCCTACTGTTGCCGTCACCCATGGAATCACCTCGATGTAATCCACTATAGGTCAACACAGTCACTTATCATACTCACTTAAAACTGAATGAACTTCACTCACAGCTGGGGAAGGAGGAGTATCCACGGTTCGAAATATAATGCAGAAACTGCCACTGGTCGCTCAGACAACAAGATCAGCCAATTTCCTTGCTGTCTTCTTAATTACTGTTTCAGTCAGCCGACGTAAGGGAATAATTTTTGGTCAAAAATTTCATAATGAATTTTCTCTATGCAGAGAAGTGTGCGCTGATCTGAAACTTCCTGCCACATTAAACCTGTAGCCAGACCTAAGCTGTAACTCAGACTTTTACCTCTCGGGGGCAAATTTTCTAGATACTAAGTATCCAAGCACTACAAGCGAACCTTCCTCACAACTCTGCCTCCACCGTTACGACTTCTCCTCTTACAAACGTCATAGAAGCAACTGCCCGTGAAAAACAACAGCCTCAGTTTCGTGTCCCGGTCGGGCACACAGTTTTAACCTGCAAATAAATTTAAAATCTCAGCTGTTTAATTTTGGCTTCAATATTTCATTACGTATACGACATATGTATTTCAAGGAAGGTGTCACTTTGTTATAACATCGCTGCTTTAGATGTCTGTTCCGTAACTGTTTAGTACACAACACATAATTGAGGAAGATATCAGGTACCATAAAACACGATAATGCTGATACAATAGCTCCATACATAGGAATTATATACAATGCCTCTCTTGACGAAAGATCCGCTCCTCAAGACTGGAAAGTTATAGAGATAATACCAGTGCTCAAGAAAAAAAAAAGGAACAATCCGCTGAATTATAAAACCATATCACTAACGTCGATTTGCGGTAGGGTTTTGGAACATTTACTGTGTTCGAACATTACAAATTACGTCGGAGGAAACGATTTATTGACAAACATCCAACACGGATTCAGAAACTACCGTTCTTGTGCAACAAAATGATTCAAATTCAAATGGCTCTGTGCACTATGGGACTTAACATCTGAGGTCATCAGTCCCCTAGAACTTAGAACTACTTAAACCTAACTAACCTAAGGACATCACACACATCCATGCCCGAGGCAGTATTCGAACCTGGCCGCGAGGGATTAGCCGAGCGGTCTAAGGCGCTGCAGTCATGGACTGTGCGGCTGGTCCCGGCGGAGGTTTGAGTCCTCCCTCGGGCATGGGTGTTTGTGTTTGTCCTTAGGATAATTTAGGTTAAGTAGTGTGTAAGCTTAGGGACGATGGCTTTAGCAGTTAAGTCCCATAAGATTTCACACACATTTGAACATTTTTGATTCGAACCTGCTACCGCAGCAGTCGCGTGGTTCCGGAATGAAGCGCCTAGAACCGCTTGGCCACAACGGCCGGCTTGTCAAACAAAACTAGCTCTGTATTCTCGCAAAGTAATGGAAGCTGTCCATACGGGATGTCAAATTGGTTCCATATTTTTAGATTTCCAAAAGGCATTTGGCACGGTTGCTCACAAGCGACCTCGAATCACGTGGCTACGGAATATCTTTTCTGTTGTGCGACTGGATTCGTGATTTCCTGTCAGAAAGGTCACAGATCGTAGTAGTTGAAAGAAAGTCGTCGAGTACAATAGAAGTAATATGCGGTATTCCTGATCAATATATCTATCGATTCCTTTGAAGTTTTGACTCAACGTTGCATTAGAATACGCAAGTTTTTATATACTTACTGGAGTGTCATATGATTTACAAATATGTCTTACTATCTGAGCAACCCTCTTAGAGCGTTTGCAGATGATGCTGTCATTTACCGCCTTGTAAAGTCAGATGATCCAACGAATGGCAAAATCATATAGGTAATGTATGTGTATGGGTGGGAGAGTTACAATTGACACTAAATAATGAGAAGAGTGAAGTCACTCACTCACATGAGTCCTAAAAGGAATTCTCTAAATGTCAGTTACACGATAAATCTCACTGATATAAAGGCCAAGAATTCAGATAAGTACTTGAGAATTATAATTACGAATAGCTGAATTTGGAATGATAACACAGCTAATATCGTAGGGAAAAGCAAAGCAAAGACTGCGATTTATTGGTAGAAACCTTGGAAAATGCAACAGCCTAGTACAGAGACTGCCTACGTTACGCTTGCACGTCCTACGGAGTATTGATACGCAGTGTAGGTTCGGCATTAAATAGAACTCACGGAGTATGTCGAAAACGTTCAAAGAAGAATAGCTTATTTGGTACTATAACGAAATAGGGGAGTGAGTGCGACAGATATGATAGGAGAATTGGGGTGGTAATCATTAAAACAAAGGCTTTTTCGTTGCGGTAGGATCTCCTCACGAAATTTCAATCGCCAACCTTTTCATCCGAATACAAAGATAATTTATTGGTACCCAACTACTTAGTGAGAAACGTTCGTCGAAATAAAATAAGACAAATTAGAGCTCGCACGGGAAGCTTTGCGATTTCGGTTTCCCACACGCTGATCGAGAGTGGAACGGATCGATGAACCCTCTACCAGGCACTTAATTATAAACTGCAAAGTAATCATATAGATGTAGAAATGAAAGAGTTGCTTGAGGCCCCTTTCCTATTTTAGACGTAGAGGGAAGAGATTTGCCTAAGCACCAGGATACATTTTAGTATTTACTTTTCTACTTTTTACATGCTCAGTAAAGTAAATATCGTAGCATCTGGGTGAATAAAATGTAAGAGTCACTTAATTTTTTCCTAGGCGCTCCTCTATTTAATCTGAGCCTCCCTCCCACCGTCTCTCTCTCTCTCTCTCTCTCTCTCTCTCTCTCTCTCTCTTTCCCCTTGGCGTCAATTATTTCTCCCTTCCCAATTTTCGCTCGTCGTGTTCAGTTACATTTTATTCCATAGCACTGATAGCAGAAATATTACTGTTAATTATCTTGTAACCTGCCTTTGTGAACGTCACGGCTCTGTAATAAGTATTCATTAACACCCGCAATGAAAGATACCCTCACAAAGACATAATACGATCTGAAACAGCTCCGAAATAGAGGTGGCGCGTGACAAATAAATTAACATCAGTAACGAAGCTGATGTTCTACAATGAGATTATGATCTTTTCTGGAACTATATTGCCCGAGTAGTAAGTAACGACAGAAAAAAATGTTTATTCCTATCTCCGCTCAGCGACGGTTAAAAACCGTTTACAACCATGGTTCTACGACCTCTTCGTTAACCAAGACGACGTTATATGTCTTTTTCGATCTCTTCCTCTACAACGAGGTACTAGTTTTTCTCATTAGAGAAGTCTTTTCTTCTTTTTTGGGTTGCACCTGACGAGAACATGGATTAAACATTAAATGGAGGTTCTCCTCTGTAGCCGCTATCTTTCTTAAATCAGTAAAAACTGAACGTCTGCCTGCCTCTTTTGCACTGTCTTCCATTCGTGTGCTAAGAGAGTGAGTGGAATTATGTTCCTCTACCCCTAGCTTGTTGGCCATATACTCATTATTTAATAATTTTATAGCTGCAGACGACTCCTATTGGCGAAGAACGTTAAACGGTAACGAAATAATAGGCAGTTGCTGACCTAAGTTTGCAGTTCTCGCCAGTACACTTGAGTTACGCGCACGCTGCAGCCCAGAGCTGAAATGGCTTTCCAGCGCCTCTAGACTGCATCTCGCCTCTTCCTCGACGCTCGAGCCCTGCCGCTCCAGATCTCAATGAAGTAATTTTCTGCCTGTCTGGACAAAGGGAAAATGGGAATCGACGACACAGTAACTCTATCATATCTGACGGAAGGGATAATGCGCTCTCGTTATCTGCCGCCTGTTGGAAATGATGATCGGCATCCTGCTTCACACTAATTTCTTGCTTCACTGTACCAACCCATCCTTTTTTCACTCTCTCTCCTATTCTTCCATTATCTGGGTCCCCCTTTCTCTCTCTTTCTTTGGATATTTCACTTTAAACTTGGTAGATAAAGTGACGCATAGCTAAGTCTTTAAGTACGGCCGAAGGCAGTTTTCCACCTACTGTGACAGCGAGCTGTGCGTAAATAGATCCCTTACTCTAAGAGATAGGAATTAGGGAACAGAAATAGATGGATACTTGTTTTTTTCTTTGTCAGATCAGTTCCAAAAATTAAGGAATGCGCATATAAACATCACGCTTCTCCAGTTTACAGTTCAAAGACGCACAAATCACCGTAAAGTGCGCATGCATTAACGGTCTCACAATTTTATCCCCCCTCGAATGCCTGAAAAAGAAAGCTCTTGTGATGGTCTTGTGCCTTGACATCAGAAAATAAATTGTGACTTATACTTACAGAATTAAGGTAAACGGACATTTTGTTTGGTTGAAGAAATGCATTTGCCCATAGGATTACTGGAACTGCCCGTATTCTGTTTGAATATGTACCGCGCGATCGCCACGGTCGCAGGTTCGAATCCTGCCTCGAGCATGGAAGTGTGTGATGTTCTTAGGTTAGTTAGGTTTAAGTAGTTCTAAGTTCTAGGATACTGATGACCTCAGATGTTGAGTCCCATAGTGCTCAGAGCCATTTGAACCATTTGAATAAGTACCCGTTCCTTTGCTCAAAATGAAAAATTAATATTAATCACTATTTTCGAAAATGTTGGAACAACTTTACATCCGCATCGCTGTCTAGAAATGTAGAGGCAACGGTAATGCATGACAGAAGAGAGGTGGTCGTTCATTAACTTCGTTAAGATGTCCCTAAGCACTATGGGACTTAACATCTGAGGTCATCACTTCCCTAGACTTAAAACTATTAAAACCTAACTAACCTAAGGACATCACACACATCTATGCCCGAGGCAGGATTCGAACTTGTGACCGGAGCAGCAGGGCGGTTCGAACTGAAGCACCTAGAACCACTGGGCCACAGCGGCCGGTTTCGTTAAGATCCTGCAAACTATACTAGAGGTTGAGACAGCTGATTTCTTCTGGGTACTGCTTCTACATTATTTACGGTATGTGTAGGCTTATTCCTTCGACCTTAGTGGAGCGCAGAGAATTCATGTTTCTCTACAACGCATGAAGTAATGCTGTCGCTTGTGGCACACTGTCCGTGTAATTATCTGGTGCGGTAATGGCTTCTCTAGCCTAATGGAAGCCGCCTCAATGACAGCTTCTGCTCCCATTAAACGACCGCTTCTCTTAAACGCTTGTTTCCAGTCGTTAATGGGGTAACGATCGTTTTACGTTCATAAGTCATTCAAACTATGTGAAATCATTTCTCCGTTTTGTTCCTTCGTCTACTCAAATTGTTATTAAACGTTTCGTGCGAGCCTTAATTTCTGACAATTTCCTGTCTTCCATTGTACAGAGCGTAGTTACAAAGTAGTAGTCTAATCATATAGCGTCAGTAATGAACGCAACCCACTAAAATTTTTCTTTTCATATCCGCTAGTACAAACCAATACGAAAGATAGTTATTCATAATACGGACATAATACGGACTGATAAATATAGGATAATGTGATTAGCAGAAAATGCATACAAAATTTTCACTTGTATTTGTTTTGGAATTCGGTGCATTTATTACATAATATCAGCACGTTTCTTGAGGTAACTGACGCGATATATGTGTAAAAAACATTTTTCAATTCATGTGCTTTCTAAGTAAGAAGCCGATCCTCCATGGGTTTAGAGTGTCGACTTGTCAGTCGCACTAAAAATTCCTTGACGACAGCAGTTAGTTACCTATTGTTTCCGATTTCAACATTTCAACCTCGTGCAGGCATTTCACACCTGGACCGGCCTCTCCCATTTAAATCATGAAAACTTAAAGCTAACAACTTTTGGTATACGAAAACAAAGGTCGTGAATTGAAGAAATCTCTTTATTACACACGTATTATCGGCATACTGGAAACGCAGACATATGTCCGAGACAGATCTCGAATTTGCATCTCTCTCAACAAACATGATGTTCAAAAGTCATGCACAATCGAGACATGTTAGGTCTGGTATTTGCAGTGACCATCCAATATACCCTCTTCGACGTATCCACCGACCAAGTAAGGTGTCATACAAGAACACTCTGGCATCTCAATGTCGGTGAAGTGCAGCGTTATCTAGTTGTCCGTAAGATTATCATCTCTATATAACCATCGAATTGTAGGTAAATTGTAATTTGAAACACACCTGCTGTCACCTGACCAGTTACGATACCACAAAGAAGAACGCAATAGTTAGACTGTGAGACAATACAGCATACTACACACTAATCCCGATATATTCAACTGCTTCTAAACATAATAGTAGTGATTTACAAGAGTTCTGTACGCATAACTGCGGTCATTTTTAGTCTTGCTCTGCCTGAATTGTGTCTCCTGAAACTTCTTTTGTAAACTTTTCAGAATAAATATCTTGAAACCACTCACCATAGTTTTTAGATCTGGGTCTTCCTTGTTCGCAGCGCGCAGGAGTCTTCTAAAAGTACAGTTTACACTTGGCGTCCTCTGGAAGAAGCGGCCCATTAGATAGGTATAATGGCTCTGAGCACTGTAGGGCTTAACATCTGAGGTCATCAGTCCCCTAGAACTTAGAACTACTTAAACCTAACTAACCTAAGGACATTACATACATCCATGCCCGAGGCAGGATTCGAACCTCCGACCGTAGCGGACGCGCGGTTCCAGACTGTAGCGCCGAGAACCGCTCGACCACTCCGGCCGGCTAGATAAGTATATCTTAATTCTCACGTACAGGCGTATTTCTACGGTAGTAGTGTAACGTACTGCAATATCTTAAAAAAATCGCCACCAAGAGCTGCTAATAAATACTTCGTACTTGCATCTTATTAAGGTACATACGACGATATACACTGAATCGCCAAAGAAGCTGGTATAGGCATGCGTATTCGAATACAGGGATGTGTAAATAAGCAGACTACGGCGCTGTGGTCGGCAACGCTTATATAAGACAACAAGTGTTTGGCGGAGGTCCGTTACTGTTGCTGAAGTGGCAGGTTACCAAGATTTAAGTGAGTTCGAACATGGTAATATAGTCGGCACACGAGCGGCGAGCACAGCATCTCCATCGCTGCGGCCGGAAAAGATCCTGTAATAACGGGACCAACGAAGACTGAAGAAACTCGTTCAACGTGACAGAAGTGCAATCCCTCCACAAATTGCTGCAGATTCCAATGCTAGGCCATCAACAAGTGTCAGCGTGCGAACCATACAACGAAAATGTTTTCGAAGCCGAAGGCCCACTCGTATACCCTCGATTACTCCACAACACAGAGCTTTAGCCTGGCCTGGGTCCGTCAACACCGATATTGGCCTTTTGTAATGTTACTTAAAAACCGTCTTGATTGCAAATATTTTTATTCATATGACCGGTTTCGGTTCATTCAGAACCGTCTTCAGATCTGTAAAAATAATGATACTGATATTTCAGTTACAGGAGTAACCCGTCCAAATCCAGCAGTTTTCACAGGTGTGACGTAGCATGTGAAAACTGCTGGATTTGGACGGGTTACTCCTGTAACTGAAATATCAGTATCATTATTTTTACAGATCTGAAGATGGTTCTGAATGAACCGAAACCGGTCATATGAATAAAAATATTTGCAATCAAGACGGGTTTTAAGTAACATTATAATTTCACTGATTGCTGTTGTCCCAAAAGACATTATGTCTGTTTTTGCAAAAAAATTGGCCTTTTGATCACTAGAAACATGTTGCCTGGTCGGGCGAATCGCTTTTCAAATTGTATAGAGCGGATGGACGTGTACGGGTATGGAGAAAACTTCATGATTCCATGGACCGTGCATGTCAGCAGGAGACTGTTCAAGCAGATGGAGGCTGCGTAATTGTGTGGGACGTGTGCAGTTGGAGTGATACGGGTATCACTAATATGTCTGGACACGACTCTAACTGGTGATACGTACGTAAGTATCCTGTCTGACCATCTGCACCCATTCAGGTCCATTGTGCATTCCGACGAACTTGGGCAATTCCAGCAGGACAATGCGACACCCCACACGTCCAGAATTACTACAGAGTGACTCCAGGAATACTCTTCTGAGTTTAAACACTTCGGCTGGCCACCTAACTCCCTAGGCATGAACATCATTGAGCACACCTGGGATGCCTTGCAACGTGCTGTTCAGAAGAGATCTCCAGCCCCTCGTATGGACAGCCCTGCAGGATTCATGGCGTCACTTCCCTCCAGCACTACTTCAGACATTAGTCCAGTCCGTGCCACGTCGTGTTGCGGCACTTCTGCGTGCTCGCGGGGGCCCTACACGATATTAGACAGGTGTATCAGTTTCTTTGACTGTGCAGTGTATATAAGCGCTGTCAGTCCCGTTACTTTGTTTTCAGTGGCTTATGATCGATTTAATGCTATTCGAAGCCATAAGTTGTCGTAAATGACTTAAGTAACTGCGTGACTTGTTTTGCGATTTATTTAGCATGTACACCAGATATCGTTGTATTGAGAGTTAAATACGAATTGCATTCATCATTTCATATATTTTATCACTTGACATACAGGATTATGAAATGACATTCACATTTCCCATTGTGAGTGGTTTGATTTGGTGGGCTGACACACAATAATCGACTATTCTTCACCTCAAAGGAAACTGTTTACTTTTATCTGATTGGTACACGGTACATTATTTTGGATGCTCCCACGACTACTCTTCGCCACTTATGAGATGAAGAGGCCGAATTAACTGAAGGTGCTAGTGGTGTATGACGGTGTGACGGCGCTGAGCAATTAGAGGCCTCATTAGCTGTACACTTCTTGAACTTATTCTTAGTTGGAATATAACAAATTTCTTTGAGACCCAAGAGCTTCTGTCCATAAATCAGCATGTTTATAGAAACCATCGCCCATGCGAAACTCAAATTGCCATCTTCTCGCATGTTATGCTGCGAATCATGGATGGAGGGCAATAGGCATAGTCTATCTTCCTAGATTTCAGAGAAGCATTTGACACGACGCCCCCTGGAACCTGTTAACGAAAGTACGAGCATACAGAATAGATTCCCATATATTCGAGCGGCTCGGAGGCTTGTTAAGTGACAGAAACAGTGCATTGTCCTTGACAGCTAGTGTTCATCAGAGATAGGGTTATCGTCAGGAGTGCCACAGGGAAGAGAGATGGGGCCACTGTTATTCTTTGTATACATAAATGATCTGACGGAGACGGTGAGCTGCAGTCTGCAGCTGCTTATGTGTACGCTGTGCTGTATGGGAAGGTGTCACCGTTGAGTGAGTGTAGAAGGCCACAATAATTTGCACAAAATGTTTAGTTGGTGTGGTGAATGGTAGCTAGCTCTAAATGTAAAAAAAGAAGTAAGTTAATAGGGATGAGTAGGAAAAATATAGCCGCAATGCTCGAACACAGTGTTAGTAGTGTGCTGTTTGACACAGTCACGTCGATTAAATATCTAGCCGTAACGATGCAAAGCGGTATGAAATGGGACATGAGTATAAGGACTGCAGTAGGAAGGTGAATGGTCGATTTCTGTTTATTACGAAGAAAGTGTGGTTCATCTGTAAAGGAGAATGCGTATAGAACAATAATGCTACCCATTGTTCAGTACTGCTAGAGTTTTTGACATC
The DNA here is from genome assembly GCF_023897955.1 of Schistocerca gregaria. Taxonomy (NCBI): domain Eukaryota; kingdom Metazoa; phylum Arthropoda; class Insecta; order Orthoptera; family Acrididae; genus Schistocerca; species Schistocerca gregaria. Next base: position 842,867,959 of record NC_064920.1, on the reverse strand, counting down.
CCCACTAGGTCAGATTAAAGGAAGACGCCGAAGCTATTCCAAGGCGCGCTGCTAGATTTTGATACCGGCAGATTCGATAAACATGCGAATATGACGGAGATGCTTCGGGAACTCAAATGGGAATCTCTGGAGGGAAGCCTATCTCTTTTGGAGGGACACTGTCGAGATGAATTAAAGAACCGGCATTTGAAGCTGACCGAGCGAGGTGGTTCAGCGGTAAAGCACAGTGGGCCTGCATTAACGATGACGACGGTTCAGACCGAATTGATGTAGGATTAGTCAATGTAATTTTATCGAATCTTCCCTAGAACCGATCTCCCTATTGTCTTTCATCAAGTCGGGAACATTCTGAATAATTTTTGTGAAGCTTTTCACCTGCCGGTAAAAATAAACATAGCAGGCCTGGCAATGAGGAGTGCTCTTTTGTGGGACCACTTTTAGGGTGCAGGTGCTCGCTTTCCTTGCATCAGTGAATATCGTATAAAGTTGAATCGGTTTTCCCTCCCCGCGAATCGATAATGTACAAACAATTTTTCTGTCCCACGTACGGAAGAATTATAGAACGCTAAAATTCTTCTTACGTCAGTTTAGTGAACTTTTCGCATTTCGTGCACGATACATTTCTTTATTTCCCAGTTAATTCGTCTACTCGTTTTTGAACGTTAGGATATAATTTGCCGGATAGTTCTTGCATACATAAAAAAACCACATGTGAGCAGGATGCGAACACGGTACCCCCAGTGTAGTAGCCGTGAACCTTTACTACTTTTATAATGTTTTTAAAAATTTTTCTTTTATTATTTTTTTCTTTTAGAAGGCCCCTTAATAAAATGTAACAAAGAAACCCTAAATACCACCGCCACTTTTCATCCCATAACAAAAAAGTCTGGTCCACTTCAGGCGTTGGCTCCTGACTAAACCTACCTCAGAGAGCCGCCTGTATACCAGGGGAAATATGGGAAATCAAGGTTAGGGCTATCCTTCAAAACAAAATCTTACTTTTTCTGATTTTTTTATGTGTAATTGATCAGAGGCCTTCTGCGTCCCGCTGGTAATATGTTGAGTCACGTCTTCTCTAAATTGACGTGTTCCGTTCAATTGTTCAGAAATGTTCATTGGTTCAAACAGGAAACCTTCTTCTCTCTTGGCTTAACACATTCCAGCTGCGAGGCGGCTAGTGGAAAGCACTCCCAAGGAAGTTCGAGAAAAATTGTCTGTATTTTTGGTGACGGACAACGACATAATGACGGTCATTGAGATATGTCCAAAAATCAAGTACAATTTTTTCTGTCCCACGTACGAAGAATTATAGGACGCAAAAATTCTTCGTACACCAGTTTAGTGAACTTCCCGCACTTTGTGCAGGACACATTTCTGTATTTCCCAGTTAATTCGTCTACTCGTTTTTGTACGTTAGGATCAAATTTTCCGGACGGTTCTTGTATACATAAAAAACATATGGGAGCAGGATTCGAACACGGTACCTCCAGTGCAGTAGCCGTGAACCTTTACCACTGCGCTACGTTGACTTCCTCGGAATACATGTAATGTTACGGATATACAAAGCGCGCAATGAACTTCAAACTCAATTTTCTCAAAAACCAAGGCCCGTCGCTAAAAATCCGGATAGCCTGGTGAAACCTTCCCGTCTCCTCTATAACTCTTGTGTTATTAATAACCTTCCTTTTTACAACAAACTATGTAACCTTTTCTTAGGATTTCTATCTCTTGCTTAATAACAACAAATGAAATCTTCCCTTTGAAATTTATTCTCTTTCTCTATCTTCGCATACAAATTTAATTGCTGCTTATTAAAAGTGATTTTCTGATTATTTCGACGAAACATAGAATGTGTCATCGTCGTGGCCCTCAGTCGTTACCTGCAATAACCCAAAGCTGTTCCTTACCTTTTTTACTGTTGCTGGATCGCCCTCTGACTGCTACATCGAACTGCGACATGAATATACTTACTCTGTTTTACCATATTAGCTGCCGGTGGGATTTCATAATAAGTGGCTGTATTTATTACCAAAGCGGACGTTATTCTTTAATAGCAAAGCTGACGTTATTCTATAATTAATTTGACTGAAATTACGTAATTCATAGTTAAATTTTTTTGACAACAATAAAATTTTGCAAAGTTTTAAGTTAATGGTTTTTGGGATGGATTATGATTAGAAATGTAATATTGCTGGCAAAAGTTAATTCTATTCTGAATGAAATGGTTTTACAAACGTTCAAATGGGACTTACTTTTTTACAATAATCTTACAACTAACAATGCGCAAACATACCTTCAGAAGTCTTGAGTTTCTCAAAACAATTGATTCAATAATATTAGTTCCTCTTATTATAATAGTTAGCTGATGTCTCTGTACATCCGTTTATAATCTCTTGTAAATCATAGCTAGTAGCTGCCAGGCACATCACTCCTGTCAACCTCTCGCTTCAGACCTGCTACTGACTCGCCTCATTTCTCGCTTACTACTGACGTCCTACGAACGCTAAAGTGCGGTACCTCACCTGCATACAATGCTTTCTGGTGCAGACAGTCCCTGCTACCATTACAAAATGTATCAATGCGCGGTCTTTCCCGCTCTTTTTAAAATTATATCAATTTGCGGTCTCTCTTTGGTGCAGACATTCCCTGCTACCACAATTATTTCCAACATGACAAATATTAATTATTTCTACTTAATCCTATTAAAAATATAAACATCTTCCATATATTGTGATTTGACAATAGACAATAGAAATATGCACGTCTTACACTGGTACTCAGCCTAAGTGCCTCTACAACATATTTGAAGAGCATCAAAATCCGTGATTTACAGTGTGGAGGGTCCCCTTGTAAGTACCAGCCAGCACCGTGGAGGCCCGGTGCACTGCCTTTCGTCCGGCGGAAGCGCTGGTCACCACTGGGACGAGCGTTCCATACGCAGCCGCCCTCCCACGAGGACCGCGAGAGTGAATTATGCAGCGGCGGATCGCGTCCGGTAAACAGGCTGCCTGTACAGCCGGCTGGACCGTTTTAATGCTGTACTCTGAATAATACAAGGGCCGGCCCTGGGCCCGCTTAAAGCGGAACCTCTGCGACTGCTGGCCGAGGTCTGTACCGGAGGCCAGTGGCAGATACTGCGAGCTGTCAGTTAATTAGCCACTCTCACACACACGCACACGCATACACGGCGGTCGCAGCGCTTTCCGCGGTAATCGAGTTCCCTCCGTTCGCCACTGCAATCTCTATCTCTCTCTCGCTCTCCCTTTCTCTCTCTCTCTATCTATCTCTCCCTCTTTCCCTCTCCCCGCATCACAAAATCGCCCGTTTAAATCGCGAGCTCAGCGAGAGAACGTTTCATTACTGGTCAAAGAGCCGCTTGGCGCCTCGCAGCAAAGGGAAGATGATTTAGTTGGCGCTCGTGTTTACATGGGATTAAAGGAATACGGCAGCCAGATACGTGAGCGGGCCGTTTTGTAGCAAGGCCACTGGACGCTGAAAACAACGGGATTTATTTCGCACACCATTTGTCATGTCTATCGCCCCAATGAATCAATTTTTCCATTATAATACTCGAAACGATTCCTGAGGCGTTCTCGGTGCCATCTCACTAACACGTAATCAAACGGAAGCCGGAGAAATTTTAAAAATAGAATATACTATGCTATCTCATTCTAAACCGAGGAAAAAAGTTACGATCCTCGAAATAAACTGCACCGATTTCCCACGAACGGAATACAAATCACAAAAGCAAGTGAGTACTCAAAACGTGATGTGTTGCCATAGAAGAAGACCATAACAGACTCCGTCCGAACAGGTTTAGGAAGGCCCAACAGTACCGACCGACCGTCGTGTCTTCCTCAGACGGCAGCCGTTACTGGCTACGGATATGGAGGGGCATGTGGTCAGCACACTGCTCTCCCGGCGGTTGTCAGATTTTGTGGTTGGAGGCGCTACTTCTCAGTGAAGTAGCTACGCATTTCGCCTCACAAGGGCTGAGTGCACTCCGCTTGCCAACAGCGCTTGACAGACAGTCGGTCACCCATCAAAGCGCAAGCCAAGCCCGAGAGTTCTTAATTTCGGTGATTTGAGGGGAAACGTTGTTACTACTGTGGCAAGGTCGTTGGTAGTATAAGGCCACAAAAGGACACAAATAAAGCAACGTAAGTCCCTTCGAGGTCAAAGAACTAACGTTATAACCTATGTTTGAAAAGTTGCAATCTGTGGCGTCAGTTACGTACAGTCCAAGTAAAATCAATATGGAGGATGCAGTATAGCACAAACACGAATTTGCCAAAAAAATGTTCAAATGTGTCTGAAATCTTATGGGACTTAACTGCTAAGGTCATCAGTCCCTAAGCTTACACACAACCTAAACTATCCTAAGGACAAAAACACACCCATGCCCGAGGGAGGACTCGAACCTCCGCCGGAACCAGCCGCACAGTCCATGACTTCAGCGCCTTAGGCTGATCGGCTAATCCCGCGCGGCCGAATTTGCCAGTCTTCATGGTAGACTCTATGGGCTCCGTAGGAAGCAGTCACTTTATACCCGTCCAGTGGCACTTCTATGTGGAAGCTATGACGTTCACATTATTTTGCTACGCGTCTTAATTTATTTCGCTTCCTCTCCAAATCAAATACTTATTCTCTCTATTTGAAAACTAAGTTGTTCATCTCCAGTTCATGCGATATGTAAGTATTCAAAATCCTCTTCCTTGTCGATCGGCTACTTGTGGCATCACACTCAATCCAGGAGCTTGAAGCTGTGCACAGTTCTCGATAATTTCATTACAATGTATCAAGAGCATCGTGTAAAGGGGGAAGTCTTGTTTTCCAACACTTTGAGAAGACAACAGCGAACTTCAGTCGTGCACCACGTTGCAGCACTTGGTCGTATTTAGTTGAACCTATTGCATGCCCAAAGTAAGAAATTTCTGATCGGTACTATCTATGAAGCTTTAATGACATGACTACCTCCCTCCTTACACGACCGGCTTCAGATTTGCAACAGTTCTTCCACCTTGTTTCATTTGGCAAACTCATTTCGTTCAAGCAGGCCATGACAGCAGTCTTCGCATATTCCCACAGCACCAAGTGACGTTCCATGCACAAACATATACGGACGGAGCAATCGGACTGCATCGCCTCTGGTTGGAGTATCGTACCTCAGTGGAGTAATACTGAAGCTAACAATATGATATACTATTGTGTCAACTGCTTTATTTTTTTTTACTATACTATACCACTGCGGCAACAGATTTATGTTTTTGTGAATAACTGCTCTCTGCGTTCAGTTTCCTTAAAATGACAATTGGAACGTTATAAGATATTTCTGACTACGATTATTTTACGCATTTCTCCGAACTAGAAACCTGACAGTAGTAGTACTCGAAATACGAAGAATGAAAAAGAAAATCTGTTGTCTTTTGTAGTACTATATCTATGGGAAAACTTGATCACAGTTCAAGTTCCTGTCGCTAATCAGCCCTGCAGTCACGTGACATCATCGCGATGGCACTCTGAGAAATTAAAAATTCAAGATGTACGAATGTGAAAAAATTACAAATTAATGAGAGTGGATGGTAAGAAATTTAAAAATTAAAGACGGCAAATGGTAGGAATATTAAATCCTAGATGGCATTGACAGGATATTTTAATCATACAAGATGGTAGGAAATTTTAAGAAAATCTAAAAAAATGCACGACAGTGGTACTACCCCAGTTTTGCTTTGTAAGCATCCCCCTTCCCATCCCTCCATTCTCCAATCAGAGCCTACTGCTTTACAGACCATTAAAATGAAACAGTCAATCACAATGTAGCCGTCTTAACTGCACTCAGAAGTATCCGAGTGCTCCGAAAAATTTTTGCGTCATGTTGGAAAGAATTTATCCGAAAATTACATAAAGGGTGTAATTTTCACGATTGTGGCTGTGGTCAAAAGTATTCGAACGCTGTGAATTTTTTTTCACCATGTTCAAAAGTGTTTATCCAAGAAATACGTCAAGGGTGTAACTTGCAATATTTACATGTCTAAAAGCACTTTACAAGTCATTAAAATGAAACAGGTGATCACAATATAGTCATTTTCGTCGTGTTCAAAAGTATCTGATGTGTATGAATTTTTTGCGCCATGAACAAAAATGTTTTAACATAAAGCAGCACTTGTATACGTACGAAGTTCGGGTTCTGTACCACAGATGATATTACGCACAACAGAGCTACAAATTAATTATTTTACACATCTAAACTGTTCTACGATGCTCGTCAAATGTCGCAAGGCGGGCAGGCAGACATCTTCAAGACTGAACTCGCTGACCGAGCGTTTTGCTTGTTTCGAGAAGTCTTTTCTTCCAAAAATCAAATGCATTTGACTCTCGGATCAGCGTAATACGACACTCATGCAGCACTGGAACACACACATGCACGCACTATTGCTGATTTAGCTCATGGCTTAAAGTGCACCTGCAGCCGGCCGAAGTGGCCGTGCGGTTCCAGGCGCTACAGTCTGGAACCGGGAGACCGCTACGGTCGCAGGTTCGAATCCTGCCACGGGCATGGATGTGTGTGATGTTCTTGGATTAGTTAGGTTTAATTAGTTCTATGTTCTAGGCGACTGATGACCTCAGAAGTTAAGTCGCATTGTGCTCAGAGCCATTTGAACCCTTTTCGCACCTGTAAAGGAGAATTACCAGGGTGAACAAAATTATTCTCTTCTCTTAAGTTCTTCAAAAGCTCGTCCTCAAAACGGATATCAAAGTCAGCCGAATATTACAGCGACATCATGCTACAATATTAACTTCATCTTGTACTTCAAATGTTTTCCATCTCCTGTTGTCACACACAGTGAAAAGTACATGACGCTTCAGTGGAATAGCATACTGGACAGTGGAAACACACGTTCGTAAAGGTACGAAATGAGGGTTGCTATGCTTTCAGACGAGCGTTATAGTGACTCCACACTATGGAATTAATTTTAACCTGCCACTGCTGCTACTGCAACAAAAAAAACTGTGTTTTGCAAAGTGAAATGGTGTAACTTGCGAATGAAGTTGTGTTGTGTTTGCGTGTGCATTCCCAAAGCAGACGAGAACGGATATTTCGAAGCTAACTACGACGAGCTACCAAAATATAGTAACGTAAAGAGGGTGCTATATAACCCAACAATGTAGAAAATACGGAGAACTGAATAAAATCAGTCAGTAACAATTGCAAAAAGGTGCTGAAACATATTTGGCCGCTTATACAAAAATGTTGTTCGCATAATTGGCAGAGCTGAAACCCTGTAAGAGTATACGTTTTTTTTGCGGTGTCGCGCTGAAATACATGTTATCATCTGCATAACTACACAAGCCAGTTAGACGTTTGAAAAAACACACTTCATGCAGTTCAGAACTTGTAAGGGGTTCCCACGAGTATATGTCTAACATACAAGCCACAAGCAGATAGAACAAGTGGATAGTGTTAAATTCTTGGGATTACAGCTTGATAATAAATTCAACTGGGAGGAGTACACCACAGAACTGCTGAAGCGTCTTAACAAATCTCTATTTGCAATGCAAATTGTAGAAATAACATAGTGCGAAAATTGACAGGTACATCATGGGGTGCTAATCCATGCACTGTGCGCTGAAGCGCGCTTGATCTATGTTATTCCACTGCGGAATATGCATTTTCGGTACGGTACAAGTCCAGTCATGCCAGGAACGTAGATGTGGCTCGTGCCGGATTATGACGGGTTGCTTAAGACTTACTCCTATGGACAAATTCCATTGCCTCGCAGGCATAGCTCCTCCTGGGATCAGATGTGAGGTAGCTGCGAGATATGAGAAAAGTAAGGCCACAAGGAAGGAAGCCCATCTATATGGTCGTCAGCCAGCACATCCTAGGCTGAAATTAAGAAATAGCTTCTTGAAAACTACTGAGGCTCTCATCGAGAATCCACATGCAGCAAGGATCTCGCGATAGTGGGAGAAATGTCGGTTTTTGGGAGAATGGATGGCTCCAAAGGAAGAACTTCCCCCTGGACATTCGGAGAAGTGGTCAATATGGAGGTCTCTCAATAGATTACTATCAAACAGAACGAGATGCAAGACCAATCTGCGGACTTGGGGTTTCTCTGTGGACTCAGGTCTTTGCAGTGTGGCGTTGAGCAGACTAACACCCATTTCCTTCAGTGTTCCTCATCTCTAACGACCTGCACCATGCAAGACCTTATGAGAGCCACACCAGATGCACTTGAAGTGTCCAATTTTTGGTCTTCTTTTGTGTAAAATTATGTCAACACACACACACACACACACACACACACACACACACACACACACACACACATATATATATATATATATATATATATATATATATATATATATATATGACACAATTCGCATTTATTTTATTTATTTATGGTCTCAAAAGTACAGAAAAAATGAAAAATCTGGCTTACTGTGCTTACTTTCATTCCATAATGTCATATGGGATTATTTTCTGAGGTGATTCATCAAGCCAAGCTAAAGTTTTCTGGACACAAAAACGTGCAATAGGAGTGAACTCAAGAACATCCTTCAGAAGCCTGTAAGGGGACTAGGGATACTAACTATATATTTTTTCCTTAATGAAATTTGCCATTTAAAATATATCACTTTTTCCATACAACAGCTCAATTCATAAGAATAATCTTTACAAGGATTTAAAGTCACTTACTCTTGTAGAAAAAGGTCTGCATTATTAAGGAACACACATTTTCAATAACTTGGCAGCAGCCATAAAAAGCTTAACAATCAATGAAATTCAGTTAAAGAGAAGCCTAAAGGATCTATTGGTGGCCAACTCCTTCTACTCCATTGATGAATTTCTCAGTAGCACCAACTGATTTGTGAATGTATACAGAAGTTAGATTATATATACAGAAGTTAGATTGACTTATACATGTAAGTTAGATTGTACTTATCTAACTTGTGCACCATTTCAGTGCAGTAATGTGTTTATTGTAAATAAGTATTGTAGTAGTTCTATTATATGTTTATTACCTTATAAATGAAAAAAATTAAATCCAGTGCGTTAATGCGATATTAGTAAATGAGTGATTGTGAAATGATTCTTTCATATGGTGCTCATTAAATAAATGACGATCATTCCACGTGGGACCTGTGGAAGGCCGGCCGGTGTGGCCGAGCGGTTGTAGGCGCTTCAGTATGGAACCGCGTGACCGCTACGGTCGCAGGTTCGAATCTTGCCTCGGGCATGGATGTGTGTGATGTCGTTAGGTTAGTTAGGTTTAAGTAGTTCTAAGTTCTAGCGGCCTGATGACGTGAGCTGTTAAGTCCCATAGTGCCCAGAGCCATTTTTGAACCTGTGGAAGATACATTAGCATATTTGTTTCACTTGCAAATATTTGTCATGTATTATTGTTTTTGTGACTGATTGTACACCATGGATTATCTTCTCACTACTGATCGATTGGGATGAAAATAAATTTAATCCCATGTTTTCTTCCAGGTGCTGTAACTTTAATGATCGACAGTGTATCGATGAGCAGGTGGGCAGTGGCTAGTGGATACCGAGCAGTGGCTACAGACACTGGCGACCGCAGCATTGGGACAGCCACGCTCGGTGTCCAGGGGCAGCGACAGATACCACGTGCGGCGCACGTGTCGCGGCAACCACCGCCGGAAGCGGCGCACCTGCAGCGGGCGGGGTGGGGGTGGGGGTGGGGGCCGGGCAGGAAGCGGTGCCGCGACGTGACGAGGGGTGTGGCGTCTGGCGTGAGTCACCGGGGACGCCACCAAGGCCGCGGCAGCAGCCGCCCACCTGCGCGAGGGGAGACAATGGGGATGCGACTCGACGGAACAAAGCTAGCGTCGCCTGGGAACGGCTGCCTTGCTAGGCCTGCACCACGGGACTTCCTTCCTCGCCTGTCGGTCCCTGTGACGCGACTGGCTGCCTATTATTAGCAGGGCGTTGACTGCTGCGCCTTCCGCTATCGGCTACGTAGCTGGCCCGCTCCTGACGGGAGATGTGCAGAGTAATTACGAGCACGTGGTCTATTAAAGTTATCATTGCATTATTTCGGTTTACTTAAGAGTCGTAAAACTACAGTTGGCTACCGTAGACTATCATAAGTAAGCGTGAACTACTTTAGTTTTCCTAGTAGCATAGGTCAGTTAAGGTCGTAACCGCGTTACCTGTACGTTGACTATGTGCATCAAAAGTAATTACTTTGGTTACAAAGAAGGGGAGAGGTTACAGAATCAAATGACTTCTATTACTTATAAAACGAAAATTTATATACTATGAGCATATAAAAATACACTATGGACTAACACTGAATGAGGTGCGGTTCTAATCATACGCAAAAAAAAGTTCGTGATCTCTCATTTTATCTTTTAAACATTCATTAGTGTTTGTTTCCCTACCAGTTATACCAACAGTACCGGTAATCCTACCCACATACTATGTCATTTATGTAGTGTAGAAAATAGCTGAATCATAGTTTTGGCAGAGAGCAACTCCAGGTTTACTACTTATTTTACAAATATTTCTCTCCTGGACACAACTCACTATCCTCAAAACTCCAGTGGAAACGCACGAAACTTTTTAAGTACATTCTTTCACTGCTAATACCGCTGTGAAATCCGCAGAGAGCGGTTTTTATCAGTGAAAGGTACGAAGGTGTAGATGAATTCATCGTGTACCGGGTGAGTAAAAAGTAACGGAGGATGCTTACAGAAATGAGTATACTGTCGCGCGAAAGCTCAGAGATCTTGTTTTATTGCCTTATGAACGAAACAGTCATGATCACGTTTTATGTAACTGTTACGACAGGAAGACTATTGCTACAAGGGCAGTCAATAATATCATATGGAATAATGTTCCGGGGTAACTTATCTATAAAAAATGAAGTCTTCACTGCTCAAAAACGTAAGGATAATATGGAATGTTCACGCACGATCATCTTGTGGACATCTGTCTCAGGAATTGGGCATTTTGACTACTGTTTTGCAGAATATGTATTATTTCATGTAGTTTGTTGTAAATAATAACAGAAATTCACAAGGAACAATGATGTACACAAACAAATTCTAGAAGAAAAAACGATATTCCTTCCTCCACATTAAGTTTGTCTTTGGCACAAAAGAGGGTGAACAATGCTGCAAGCAATATCTTTGATCATTTATCCAGTGATATAAAATGTCTGAAAGGCTGCTGCCAGTCCAGAAAACGACTGAAAGTTTCAGATTCTCAGGTTTGAGTACCTCTTTGGCCCATATTTCCGAGACATTAGGAAATTCCTCGCCTACATAAAACTTTTTACTCTCGAAACAGTTTTTGCTAGCTGTTTTCATTCATATGACTTTTCCAGTTCCGTCTGTTCTGTTGTTTTTATGTTTATTTCTCATACTGAATTGGTAACCTAATTTTGGTGATTATTTCCAAAGAAAATCCTAAAATCGACTAGGTGTTAGTTGTGCCAAACAGATGTAACCGTCATACCGTAACGGTTACGAAGTTTTGTCAGCGTTCTAATAGTAGCTTGATATCCGTTCAAGATCACAAAAACAGCTGACACTTCGTAAGACCATAACACAGGAATCTATTCTCTGAGAGGAGTAGAAGTTTTCAGCCACATTCGTCTACTTATGCTTATCTATGCCTAACAATAAAAGTAGGGAGTTGAGTGTTAACAGAATGTGAACTGAATCGACATAGGCAGCAATAGTCTTCATTACTGGTGGTGCCTAGTAGAAATGAATCTATGAGTACACTTTTCAGTCATCTTCACGAAACTCTTGTGCGCAAACATCTCAAGAATGTGTTGAGAAAACCATTCAAATTAGAATAGCTAAGTAATTCCACATTGTCCGAGAGAACCAGTGTCACCACGCTCTGTACTTCAACGAACTGATTTTTGGATTACAACTTGTAGTGGTAAAAGAAATACGCTTATTATGTTTTCTCATCGGAACAACACAGTACAATAAAGTTTGAAACGACAGTATGAACGTAAGGAGCTCGTCGACGAACTCTCCGAGCCGGTTCGACTCATATGTTGCGGTCGATTCTTATTTGGATATCTTTGGTGTTGTCCTATCTTCAAGGTCTTACCTCCTTGGCCGGTTTTGGTTTTGAAATCGTCGAGGGAACAAGTGGGCAGCGAGCGTGTTTCTGGCAGCGAGCACGTAAAGAGTGTACCGAGTTGGCGGGCGTTGCGTGCCGCACGTTGAAGCTTGCTGGCTTTCAGGACCGAGTTGCAGCTTTATGGCGTCAGCCGGCCGCGTTATGCTGGAGGACGGACAGTTCTGCAAGAGTCGGCGAGAATTGCCTACTCAACCCGGAGAGGTCTTCTGCTGTTATTATCAGCTGCGGACGTAAAACTGCAACTCGGAATACTGACTCAGTGTTTCCGCCCACAACAGCTCGCTGGTATTGTATTTCTGCCCATGGCCGTCTTTGGCAGTTCATCTACATGGAAACTCTGCCAATCACATTTAAGTGCCTGGCAGACGGTTTATCGAACCACCTTCACAATTATCTATTATTCCAAACTCGTAAAGCGCGCAGAAAGAATAAACACGAGCTCTGATTTCCCTTATTTTATCGCGGTGATCGGTCCTCCCTATGTACGTCGGTGTCAACAAAATATTTTCGCATTCGGAGGAGAAAGTTGGTGATTGGGAGTTAGTGAGAAGATTCCGTCGCAACGAAAAACGCCTTCTTTTAATAATGTCCAGTCCAAATCGTATATCATTTCTGTGATACTCTCTCCCATATTTCGCGATAATACAAAACGTTCTGCCTTTCTTTGAACTTTTTCGATGTGCTCCGTCAGTCCGGTATGGTAAGGATCCCACACCGTGCAGCAGTATTTTAAAAGAGGACAGACAAGCGTAGTGTAGGCAGTCTCCTTAGTAGGTCTCTTACATTTTCTAAGTGTCCTACCAATAAACCGCAGCCTTCCCCACAACATTTTCTATGTGTTCCTTCCAATTTAAGTTGTTCGTAATTGTACTACCTAGGTATTTAGTTGAATTTACGGGTTTTTACAGCTGGCTGTTTGAAATCAATTAGCAGTTAAGCAGGTGTGTTTTTCGTCAGGTTTGTAGCATTGGTGACGCGGTACTGGCTCAATCTCTCAGTGTTAATGCTAAGTAACTTTTGTAAAATTTGAGTTCCAAGTTGTTATCGGTTACCAAACTGAGGTCTGTACTCTGTCTTACTTAAGGGGAATATTTTATTTTATAGGCTAGCCTATTTTTAGTTGAGCTGTGATCAGAAAATTGTTTTAATCACTGAGCCTTACTGTTGTTTTCCTTCACTTGCTCCAGGGAGCTTTAAATTGTCTCTACTGTCTAAACGTTACTTGTGCATATTTATTGTTACTCTCACTAAAAGTTTAAAAAAAGTGTAAACAAGTTATCATTTACTTATAAGCACAGTAATTGAAAATAGTTTTCACCTTATTTGAGGAGATCTTTGGAAATTTGTGGTAAGGACTATGGGACCAAACTGCTGAGGTAATCAGTCTCTAGTCTTACGCACTACTTAATCTACCTTAAACTAACTTACGCTAAGAACAACACTCACACCCATGCCCTAGGGAGGACTCAAACCTCTGACGGGGGATGCCGCGTGAACCGTGACAAGACTCCTTAGACCGAACGGCTACCCCTCGCGGCTGCGGAGATCTATACATATACATACATATGTATATATTTGCAGGCTGATTTATTGCTAGTAAATTTTTTTAGGCTTCTCCTTATGTATATGCTGGTTATGATGTGTCACTAGGTTATGCGTTCATCGGTGCGGTGAATCATCCTTATTATAGTTCGCATAGAAACTAACTGGTGTTGTGTGTATGTTATAGAATTCAGCTATAATTTGGTGTGTGGCTGTTCCGGCTAGACGTTTGTGTGGGTTCCTAGCTGGACTGCCTATTGTCCCAAGCCGGCAGGCGAGTTGCTTGGGTGTGTTCCGGTAGTTCGAACGGACGGTGCGGTCCTCGTCTACGCGGGTTGGCCTTTGACGCATCTTCAAGCGTAGCCTTATTATGCTATGTTACTCACATGTGCTGCTACCTCATTGTAGTCGTAAGATTTTGCTTCAGTATCAACTGCTGTAGCTACTGTATTTTGTTGTTTTGATGTTCGGCGGGTGCCGATTTCATGTTTTCACTTTGATCAATGGCCTTGTCCTGAAGATAAAAGTAGCTCTGATCATCAGAAAACGGTTTTATAGTTCTGGCCCTTGTGTGGATTTGTTTCACTGTTTTGATGTAAACTGTTGCCCGATTCTTGATCTCTCTTTAACACTTGTCATTGATATAACAAGAATTGTGCTACACTTCAATGTTCATTAAAGTTACACCAATTTAGCCCGCCCGGTTAGCCGTCTATCTAACGCACTGCTTTCCGGGAGGGAAGGCGTGCCGGTCCACGGTAGATTAGTGCCAAGGTCCGGTGTGCCGGCCATCCTGTGGATGGTTTCTAAGGCGGTTTTCCATCTGCGTCGGAGAATGCGGGTTGGTTCCCCTTCCGCTGCCTCAGTTGTACGGCTATAAAATGGTGCACGATTAATGAGAAAGGCTCTAATGTTGCAAGTATCGTCGCCAAGAAGAAGGTAATAAAGCAAATTACATCCAGAGGAAAGAACAAGTAGCCACGTTGAAATCGCCATCAATATTGCCCCATCATTTCAGCAAATCCAAGAGGTCAGGTTTATGTCAGAGTATGAATCAGTACATTTAAGTGTTGTTTAATTTGCAACAATAAGGCAAATTTTGTGAAACCTGTGTCCGATCCTTGATTTGGTTGCTCTCATGATACCTCTTACGATCCACTACACATAAATACTGACATCCGAGAATCCTGTGTGTGAAAATGTAATGAAAATGAATATTTGTTTATTTGGATAATTCTGAATGCTATAAGATATCTAGAGATAGTGCGGTTTCAATTGAAGTTAAGGGCGGAAGTAAGTGTTGCATTTATGGAAACTTCCGTAGTGAGTGATTTGCTTTATTTCAAAGTGTTTGTGCTTTAAATATTACTGCATTAAATTCTGTTAGTGAAAATTACTGGTTGTATTAGTGGCAATAAGACAACACGTTGTCTTGAAGTTAGTTCGAGTGTAAATGCGCTTAAAGCCTTACTTAAAATCATATACAGAAAATTGTCGCTATTAACTGTTTTAAAAACCATGCAAGGTGAGTGAAATTAGTGAAAGAATAATACCAAAATTTGCATCTTACTGATTGTCTCAGAAAAGTGAGTTTAGTTTGCTATATAGTAATGGACAGTTTAAGCGTCCACAATTTTGAGTTGCTTAAAATGAATATACCTACTTGAACAATGAATATATTAATTACAGTAGAAGTAAAATTTGAGTTTTGTGTACTTTGCGTGATGAAAATTGGAAAATCAGTTAGAAAAATACCATCAACTATTTTGCTCATTGAAGATAAAGTTACTGTAATTGCTCTTATCCATAAAAATAGAAACAATATTACTTCTTAATGAGTATAAAAATCCTATTGAAAGTGACGTTTAATTATATTTGTACTATATGAAAAGTAACTGTTGAAACAGGACTATTTTACATGTTAAATTTCACAACAATCGATGATGAAATAAGTCATACAGGACAAAGTATTACTGTTGAGAAGAGATAAAGCTGTTAACTGTTTCTGTGAGAACTTGCATATACTATTTATAACAGTACCACTTGTATGATTATGGTAGAGTTCGTTGCACTTCTTTGAGAAAGAAATAATGGTAGCTTTCCTTTATCATAACTCTATACAGGTTATATAAAAGTAATGTTCACATTACTATGCCTAATTAGGCTGGCGACCGTTTTCATTTCATTTAAGTAAAATTGGTTGCTTAAAGCATTTTCCAAATTTCAATCTTTACCTTTCTGGTTTCTTCTGTAGCATTAAATTCAGGTTCGATAAGCCAAACCCATTAGGTAATTCACGGTCAATTTACAAAAATCCTCCCAGAGGGTAACATTAACAGCGTCGTAATACCATAATTGGTAATACAATGTTTGTTAGTATAGTGTTATAAGCAGGGGACTGTTCAAGCTGGAAGAGGTTGTGTAATGGTGTGGGGTGTGTGCATTTGGAGTGATATGGGACCCCTGACAGGTCTAGATACGTCTGTGACAGGTGACACGTACGTAAGCATCCTGTCTGATCACCTGCATGGATTCGTGTCGACTGTGCATTCCGGCGGACTTAGGCAATTCTAGCAGGATAATGCAACAACCCAAACGTCCAGAATTGCTACAGAGCGGCTCCAGGAACACTGTTCTGAGTTTAAACATTTCCGCTGGCCACCAAACTCCCGAGGCATGAACATTATTGAGCATATCTGGGATGCCTCGCAACATGCTATTCAGAATAGATCTTCACCCGATCGCACTGATATGGGAAACCCTGCAGGATTCATGGTGTCGGTTCCCTCCAGCACTACTTTAGACATTAGTCGAGTCCATGCCACGTCGTGTTACGGCTGTTCTACGTGCTCGTGGTGGCCCTACACGATACTAGGCAGGTCTACCAGTTTCTTTGGCTTTTCGGTGTAGGAACTACCAGCCAGCATGTTGATAAAATACACTCCAAGTACTGATGTACATATTTACGCTGTTTATATTTCTCAGAAAGAGTTATTGGGTAATTGGAGAGATATTGGAAAACATGAGGTGTTGCTTCTTGAAGAGAGGATAGCCTCACCCCCATCCTCCCCCTGTAGTACTGCGACATTCGTGTTACTAGACTTACACAGCAGAACAAAATCACGAACAGCTGCTCTGTCTGCTGCACGGGGCATACGTTTCCCTTCTTGTCCTCCCAGGTCCCTCGGCCGGCTTCAGATCCGGCGCGTGCCGCCTTCCTCTCGTTGCTCCGCTGTTGACGCACTTACCTGAAACACAAGATTACAGCGAAATTAGTCACGAATAGCGTCAATAATGAGCCTGTTTTACAAACAGATGACGGAACATAATCAGACAAACATAACACATGCAAAGCAAATCCGTTTCCCTTCGAATCCCACTCCTTCCTGGAACAAAGGGATATAAACTATTCACAACAACAGATGGTTGAAAAGAGCTGTCAACGTCTTCGTTGCAACCTGAAGTGGACGAGTACGAACTGAAGGAGTAGGCACAAATATGAAAATGCTACATACGAATGGCACTTCCTCCTCATACACACGATTAAAAATATCCCCAGTAGAAAAAAGGTATCTATTTCTACGGCTTTAAAAGTCCACCTAATAAAATTGACCTAGATATCCCTGAATTTCTGAGGAGACCATAAAAACTTTGAGGTTCGTCGACTGTAATTCTGCCAGAGACAGCAAAGGACTTGGAAGAGCAGTTGAATGGAATGCATAGTGTCTTTAAAGGAGAATATAAGATGAACATCAACAAAATCAAAACGAGGATAATGGAATGTAGTCCAATTAAGTCGGGTAATACTGAGGGAATTAGACTAGGAAATGAGACACTTAAAGTAGTAAAGGAGTTTTGCTGTTTGGGGAGCAAAATAACTGATGATGGTCGAAGTAGAGAGGATATAAAATGTAGACTGGCAATGGCAAGGAAAGCGTTTCTGAAGAAGAGAAATTTGTTAACATCGAGTATTGATTTAATTGTCAGGAAGTCGTTTCTGAAATTATTTGTATGGAGTGTAGCCATGTATGGAAGTGAAACATGGACAATAAATAGTTTGGACAAGAAGAGAATAGAAGCTTTCGAAATGTGGTACTACAGAAGAATGTTGAAGATTAGGTGGGTAGCTCACGTAACTAACTAGCAGGTATTGAATAGGATTGGGGAGAAGCTTGTGGCACAACTTGACTAGAAGAAGGGATCGGTTGGGAGGACATGTTCTGAGGCATCAAGGGATCACCAATTTAGTATTGGAGGGCAGCGTGGAGGGTAAAAATCGTAGAGGGAGACCAAGAGATGAATACACCAACCAGATTCAGAAGGATGTAGGTTGCAGTAGGTACTGGGAGATGAAGAAGCTTGCACAGGATAGAGTAGCATGGAGAGCTGCATCAAACCAGTATCAGGACTGAATACCACAACAACAACAACAACAACATTGTTATATTCCTTTTTGAGTACCTTGTTCGTCTTAAGGGAATGACTAAGCAGCTAAGGAAGATGCACAGCGATGACACTTGTAGAGTATAACGAGCGTCTGGCTGGCCATGTTGCGATCGAGATTTTTTCTGCAGAACCAAAGTCCGTCGTTTTACTTTATTTCCCGCATTTCCCTTATCCGTAATTTTTGCATAATCGTCTGAGAGTACGTGTTGCTCATTTCAACACAATAATCTGAAATGGACCCATCCTTTCGGCAAACAAGAACATGCAACAGAGAGAATATTCTGCTTATTTTAAAACTAGCATGATTGTGGCGTAAATTGGATTTTAAATCATTGTATATTTATAATTTGGTATTAAGTCTATGACGCAATGTAATGTAAAAGAAACGACGTAATTATAAAATGATAATATTATAATTTAACCAAAAATCTTTGTAAATGTAAATTTCTATTTGTGCATTAAAGGTGTGGTATTGTAAATAAACAGCGTTGCCCAAGGTGAATCTACCACTTCGAATCTGCCGATAATAAACCTCAATGAGTACATTAAATGAAGATTAGGTTAGCAGCAGTTTTGTTTCCCGGTTTGCAGACGAGTGAGACATGAGGGCTCTGTTCAGTTATTCCGAGAAATATCTAGAAGCTTTGAAAAAAGTGTCACTCGATGGAAGGATGTCTACTGAAAACATTAAAGGAGTCATAATTACGATCTGAAGTGCTATAAACGATTAAGTTCTTAATGAAGGCTGAACACAATGTAGTAATCTAATGCGACGGCAAAAGAAACCGTATAAAAGTAAAAGCAGCATTTATTGAATGGTTAAACTTACTGTAAGGGCGTGCT
This sequence comes from Schistocerca gregaria, assembly GCF_023897955.1. Lineage (NCBI taxonomy): Eukaryota > Metazoa > Arthropoda > Insecta > Orthoptera > Acrididae > Schistocerca > Schistocerca gregaria. The sequence goes on along the minus strand of NC_064920.1, from coordinate 842,848,989 downwards.
ACGTTTGGTTTGTAGATTTTTTTAAAAAATTTAATAAACGTCGCAACGTTGCTCAAAGAAATGCCGAAGTTTGGCGCTTATAGCCTATGTGACACATTCTGCGTTCTGTTTTCCATCTCCCGGTACCTGCAATCTTGTACCAACTGTTAGGAACCATATTTACAATAGGAAAATGTCTTCAAGGTGCCATTCTAAGTACTCGACATCAAAACAAAGTACACAATGTGCAAGTATATTTACACAACATGAAAACGAAAATATATTCAGTGGTAATGAGGCGTAGTGCACATGAACATCAGGAAAGAAGAAAAAAAATATGACTTCTAAATATGCTTTGAAATACAGCGAAACGCGTGCTGTCTAAATAAAACTTTCGTTACCGTCGCAGAAGATAGTATAAAGCTTACATTATTTATGTGACAGCAACTGTGGACTTCCTCCCACACACATCTCGCGAGTGACACCTACACGAAAACTCAGAAGTTTGACCTCGTACAGAGAAATATCAACAGTAGCCTTCCCACACGGCAGTATTCAATGGAAGACGGTAAGGGGGGGGGGGGGGGGCGAACGACAGTTCTGGATCCGTAAAGGGGCTTCAGAAGTATAAAGGGACAGACGAAATACGTACAAAGCAATGTACATACGCGTCGTCTGAGCAGAGAAATCTTTCAGACACTAGACTGCACAGTGATAGATGACATAGTCCGTCTGCCAAGCGAGGAGACGCCATAAATGTTCCTAAATTCGTTTTGTTGGCGTTAAGTTGCATTAACAAACAGGGAAACGGCAAGGTGTGAAGAAAGTTTGTTCAGTTACATCCCACTAAGAATGGACGATTTTACTAAAACCATGATATGATGTCAAATTATAATGTGCATATCAGCTTCAGTAATAAAAAAAAGGGCGTCAGAAGATAACACACAATAGTCGAAGTATAAATGGGTGAATATAAGAAAAAAAATCGTTCTTTGTACAAATGAAATTTTTGAAAACTAAAGTTAAATCGCAAACACGGCAAAGCGGAAATTAGAGCTTCTAAGATTAAGATGAAGTTTTTGTGTTTGTAAGTCAGAGATTTTAAAATATTTGTGCGCCCATTCTGATTTAATTTTATGTGATTGTCATAAACGTCGGATCAGAGCGAGAATAATTATCTCAACAAGGCCAACATTGATTTTTAGCCCAAACCCTATCTTTTAATCCTCTGAAAAATAACTATTTATTCATTTAATAATGGAAATCGAAAGAAGGATGATCATGAGATGTGAGGAACATGAAAATAAATCTTAAGTAGAGTAGTGAGTGCTGTATAGAGGAAAGTAGTGTCACAGGTTAGTTGTAGTAACACGGAAGTGTATGAGAAAGAGAGTTACGCTCTGCCAGAACCGTGGTTTGGTACAAACTTTTTTGTATTCCGGGGAACCGCAGGTGTTGAAAGGTTTGATGTTAGGACGAACGACGCTAACAGCTGGTAAAACTGTTGTTTAGTAAAACCCTCCAGTTTCTCGGCCTAAAGCCGCGTCATCAGATGTAACAACGTTAAAAGATCATAGGCATACCCGTAGCTCAAAATGTTCAAACGTGTCTGAAATCTTACGGGACTTAACTGCTAAGGTCATCAGTCCCTAAGCTTACACACTACTTAACCTAAATTATCCTAAGGACAAACACACACAGCCATGCCCGAGGGAGGACTCGAACCTCCGCATGAAGCAGCCACACAGTCCATGACTACAGCGCCTTAGATACCCATAGAACCTAGTCAAAATTTACTACACAATGAATATCGTCAACAGTAAGGCGAGCGAAAGGTAAAGAAGACGTCTCCATTCTTTAAAATTTGTCTGCATCAGTGTGAAGGCAGGTCAGCTCGACGCCAGGCAAAGCAAAAGTTGCCCGCACAAAAGACGAAGAGAAACTGGTTGTATTTTAATAAACAACAATTTTACCAGCTGCTCGCCGAATTCTTCCTGACATTGTGGTTCCGTAGTTTTGGTACAGTTCATACAAAACTTAGTAAATGATATGGTTACCTACAGTATTCTTAGCATTGGTAGGGAGAGAAATATATTCGGAATCTGTGGAAAAGAAACTGGGAGCAGACAATTCCCCTCTTTTTTTTTAGTTTGTTTTGCACATAATTGGAACCACACGTCTTCAATGTTAGTCCAACTGCGTATTTTATATCCGTACAAAATATAAACTGCGTTATATAAATAACAAAAATTAGTTGATCGTGTGGATTCTGCGTTTTTGTGTAGCCAAATCAATCACTTTTGATACAAGTATAGTTTACATGCACAAACATAAAAATTTATGCAACTATTGTAATATTGTACTCAGTAGAACGTTCTTGGTCGTGAACAAAGTTTCAAATGACTCAGCACTATCGGACTTAACAGAGGAGGTCATCAATGCCCTAGAACTTAGAACTACTTAAACCTAACTAACCTAAGGACATCACACACATCTATGCCCGAGGCAGGATTCGAACCTGCGACCGTAGCGGTCACGTGGTTCCAAACTGAAGCGCTTAGAACCGCTCGGCCACCCCAGCCGGCCCGTGAGCATAGGGACGAGTTTCCTACTACTGTCGATAAGTGTGCAAGTTTTTTTTATGAATGACGGAAACATGTTTTATATGAGCTTGAACAAGTACTGAAGCGATATTTGGTGTATATTTGGTTAGCGTTTTTTTTAATTTAACTTTTTTTTCAAGAAATTACATTTTCTAGCACTGTTTGATAAATATGTATTGCTTTTTATTTTTACTACAACATTCCTTTGTTCCCCATTAGAAATCACATGTTTTTGTAATAAAATGTGGATTAAAAATTGACAATTTCGATCTTGAGATAAATACTGCTAATTTTTAAGTAACAGACAGTTGGATAAATACACAGAACAAAAATGTTCCATAGGTTACGTGACCCTTTATATATGCTCCCACATTTTCTAGATCGTTCGCTGCTTCCTGTTTTGTGGGGGAATGTAGTAAGAAAAAGATGGACTACATGAACAAGAAGACCGAAATGAGGTGACGCCTGATAGATATGCAGCAAGTCTAACGCACAGGTAACCACGTCACGATCTTAACTGACCAAAGCTATTAGGAAAAGTACCGTAGTCTACGCATACTTACGACAGTCTACGGTAGCCTACGATACCTTAACAACTCTCACGAGAAAATATGCCATGAGAGTACGCGGAAGGGTGTGGCTGCCGTGCTTTGCAACTTCTGCCGCGGCGGCCAAGCTGCGGCCAGCTTTCTCAGCAAGCGAGGCCTTTGACTCGGCGAACAGCTGCCGGCCGGCTGTGAATGGCCACTCTGTCTGGCGGCGGCCACGGCGTAAACAAGCGCTCGTAATGCGGCGCGGAAAGTAGTGGAGGGGCGCTTACGCAACGGCCGGGCCGAGCCTGCGGCTGGTGGCCTGTAGCCGGCTCCACTGACTCAGCCCCCAGCTGTGTTGGCCGAACGCCGGTGGCTGCTGTCGTGGCCAGCACTCAGGTGTGCCACGGCAACAGTAGAGCATTCGAGGCGTCACATCCACAACTTCGATACCAGACTCTACCATCGAGGCACGCTGCTGCTGTGGCATTCCGACCCTGTTAGCTGGTTCAGTTAACTATTGAACCCCCGTAAACTGCCGGCTAAGATAGCGCGTGAGTGGGTTGGAGGGCGGAGGGGAAAGCTGATGAGGTACCGGTTCTGTTCACCAAACAGTACGCCAGTGTCCTCTGTTAAATCCTAAGACTGCCCGCATTCTCTAAAGCAGGGTTGGCGTGTGTCATTGTTGATGGCTAACAGAGGGACGAGTAGAGAAGAGAGCAGAAGTCAAGATTAGGTTGAAAGGCGGCAGTTTCATTGTGAGCAGCTGAAACGACATCGAATGTTGCCATTGACACACGACATTATCCGCCTCTATCGACATAAACATCTGAGACTTAACACCTAAGAGATAAAAAGAGAGCTTAGTTCCTATGGGACCAAACTGCTGAGGTCATTGATCCCTAGGCTTACACATTACTTAATCTAACTTAAACTACCTAACTTATTCTGAGGACAACACACACACCCATGCCCGAGGGAGGATTCGAACCTCCGACGGGCGGGGGAGTTGGGTGGGTTGGGGTTGGGGGAGGGGGCAGCCGTGCGAACCGTAGCAAGGCGCCCCAGACCACGCGGCTACCCTGCGATGCATAACTGTTGTCTTTGTGTGTTAGGAGCCCTCGACTTCGATGTTATTTACGTCCACACGTAAATGTGGATAAAAAGCAGTAAATACGACACAAGAACTAAAATGTTAAGTGAGATAAAGTCGCACCCACTTTCTACAAATTTCACCCATGATCACTCATTAAATCACACTAACTCTCAATATGGAAAACACGCCAGAAATGACGAGATGTGCGAAAACTGTCAATTAAAACTCAATGAAGACTAGAGGAAAAGTTAAATAAATTCATAGCAATATGTCGCTGGCTGATCACTTACAAAAAACTAGGATGAGCCAGCCACCCAGGCAACCCATTAAAAATGAATCCTGAAATTTCAGAGAATGTGTCGGACGCTTCACGAAATTTTAAACCTGGTACCACATTCGTTTGATTGTCAGCTAAAATAGACGGCAAATATTTTGTCAATTGTGTGGCCGCCATTTGGTCCGAAAAATAAAACACTGTCTACTAAAATGTTGGCGCACCATGATCTGTAGGCCACAAGCACCATACATTCGGGGATGCTCTTGCCGGAGCAACGAGCCGTGCGTCAGAGAGCTGTGTCCTGTGCGAAGACAAGTAAGGAGGACCGTATCCTGCCTGCGCAGCTGGAAGGAGATACGCCATGGGCGCGTTGTGGACTTCACAAGACGTAGCTTGTTATGTGACACTTCCAGCTATTCTTCTTCTCATTGAAGCATAGCTCTCTGCAGCACACACACCCATGCCCGAGGGAGGATGTGGCTGGCTGATCACTTACCAAAAACAAGGATGAGCCAGCCACCTAGGCAACCCATTCAAAATGAATCCTGAAATTTCAGGGAACGGGTCACGCGCTTCACGAAATTTTAAAACTCGTACCACAGTAGTAGTTCTAAGTTATAGAGGACTGATGACCATAGATGTTAAGTCCCATAGTTCTCAGAGCTATTTGAACCATTTGTCCATAAATACGGCGTAAAGGGCCGAAGGAATCATTATTCTTTTTTGTGCCAACAATCATGAACTGACTTGGGATTTTCTCTGCCTCGTGATGACTGGGTATTGTGTGATGTCCTTAGGTTAGTTAGGTTTAAGTAGTTCTAAGTTCTAGGGGAGTGATGACCATAGATGTTAAGTCCCATAGTGCTCAGAGCCATTTGAACCATTTGTCCATAAATCCGTAAGAGCACGAGGGGGAGGAGATCTCTTTTGAACAGCACATTACAACACATCCCAGATCGGCACAATAATGCTCTTGTCTAGGGAGTTTGGTGGGCAACTTAAGTGTTAAAACTCAGAAGAGTGTTCCTGTTCTGGAAGCGTGGGTGTCGCATTGTCCTGCTGGAATTGTCCAAGTACGTCAGAATGCACAATGCACATGAATGGACGCAGCTGATCAGACAGGATACTTACGAACGTGTCACCTGTCAGAGTCGTACCTAGACGTATCAGGCGTCCCATATCACTTCAACTGCACACGCTCAACCCCATTACAGAACCTCCACCAGTTCGAACAGTCCTCTGCTGACATGCAGGGTCCATGGATTCATGAGGTTGTTTCCAAACCCGTACACGTCCATTCGCTCTCTACAATTTGAAACGAGACTCGTCCGACCAGACATCAACAGTCCAATGTCGCTGTTTACGGGCCAAGACGAGGCGTAAAGCTTTGTGTCGTGCAGTCACCGACGAATGAGCTTTTGGTTCCGAAAGCCAATATCAATGATGTTTGGTTGAATGGGTCGCACGCTGACACTTGTTGATGGCCCAGTATTGAAATCTGCAGCAATTTGCGGAAGTGTTGCACTTCTGTTACATTGAAAAATTTTCTTCAGTCGTCGTTGGTCCCGTTCTTGCAGGATCTTTTTCTAGCCTCAGCGATCTCGGAGATACGATGTTTTACCGAATTCCTGACGTTCGCGGTACACTCGTGAGATGATCGTACGGGAAAATCCCCACTTTATCGCTACCTGGGAGACGCTGCGTCTCATCGCTCGTGCTCCGAATATGACACTATATTCAAACTCACGTTAATCTTGATAACCTGCCTTTGTAGCAACAGTAACCGATCTAACAACTGCGCCATACACTTCTTGTCTTGTATAGGCGTTCCGGACTGCAGCGTCGTATCCTGCTAGTTCACATATCTCTGAATGTGCATGCCTATACCACTTAATTTTGACACAGCAAAATAAAAACTGAGAATGCAGAAATGGTCAAAAAATCAAATCAAAGACACAGAGTAGTTATCTACTCCACTACTGACAGTGTACAACTAAATAAGTGGAAGTCCGTAACATATCAGTGCAGGAGTCCGGACAGGGTTTCGGAACATTTTTCTGGTATCACACTTACTGTTTGCTAAAGGGGATGATTAAGGTTAGTGACGCTATTCGGCACAGACTATTAATATGTCAAAATGTTGACTTCATTGCTACATTCCAACTACTTCACGGAATCAAAATAGTCCCAGAAAATTGCTCACATCGTATTCAATACTTATCCCAGAATATATTTTTTATGTTTAGTAGCCGCCCGAAGTGGCCGTACGGTTCTAGGCTCTGCAGTCTGGAACCGCGAGACCGCTACGGTCGCAGGTTCGTATCCTGCCTCGGGCGTGGATGTGTGTGATGTCCTTAGGTTAATTAGGTTTAACTAGTTCTAAGTTCTAGGGGACTAATGACCTCAGAAGTTGAGCCCCATAGTGGTCAGAGCCATTTGAACCATTTTTATGTTTAGAAAAGCAGCATAATTTTGGTTTATTTCTGCTTTACTTCGGGTATCGTGTATCTTTATTTCAAAGTCGTTCTTTACGGAATTTTTTTTTCCGGAGTCTATATTACACATTTTTTTGTATCGCCTTTAGTCAGAGTTTCAAAAACAAGCCTTTTAATGTAATACATTTACCAAGTTTTTCAGAATGGTGTAATGCATTTATACTAAGGTATATTGAAAAAAGACGAGATGAAATGATTGGCCTTGATGAAAGAATTATTTTGATTTTCATCTACTGAATTTAAGAAAATCATCGAAAACTGCAACAACATTGTTGGATGAGAATTTCACTTGAATTCCTTGCGTGTAAGTGTCGATAGTTTTTACGTCATTACACATTTCTGTATGCAATTGTATATATAAGCATTACTGTCTCTGTTATATTCTTTGTTTGTTGGAGGATTTCAGCTTATCACAGTAATAAAGATTTATCGATTCAGGTCATTTCATCGCCTTCATTTCATGAAGATAGTAGAAGGGAAGTCTGATTATCGTTTCGGTATAAGTTGCATTTTCCTTGCATCCTGCTAGCGGTCCTGTCGCTGTCGCTGCAGCATTTTGAAAAGTTGTAAGACATCCATTTTTGCCACATAGACGCGATGCTGCTAAAGAGATTAAGCGCTGCTCCGTTCGGTCCAATTAAGCTTGCCAAGTTAACTGGGCTCGTTCGCCGTTCCAATAAGCTGCCTGCAGCAATTTTAAGAGGTGTTGCCACACCGCCGTCGACACGTTTGGAGGACAGCCGCCGTCATTTCTTACAGACACTCAGAGGGATGTCTTACTCCCGCTACATTACAGTCGAATGGTGAACACTGAAAAGTTGTAATGCGATCGCCGATAGTAGAAAGAACTTGGGGTGATGAGATACAAAGAACGTCCAGTCTTCATGTGACTTTTATGTATAGAGTTTTGAAGTCAAAACACAGATACGATTTATTTTTTTTTTTAATTTAAGAACACGATACCGAAGAAAAGTACTTTTGCGCTATTACCTGCCCTCGACTGAATCAACGTAAAAATGAGTACATCTTGGCATGCAGTTGAATGATAGCTCTTCCCGAAATGTTTTCCTTTTACGATTCTCCCCCCCCCCCCCCCTCCCCGACCTTGTAAAAAGGAGACGAATCGACATTCGATAGTGGGAGACCTCCCCCACCTTCTACACGCCACATCTCTCTCACCTTCTCTCGTTTAAACTACGCTGTTGGAATCGCTTCCTGCTTCCATTCTGTGTTATACGCGACGAAATATAAGGGGCGATCAAAAAGTTTCCGTTGAAAGGCCGTACAGTCCAGAATCGGTATTCCAATCAGAAAAGTCGCTGTGAGCAGTGAGGCAATCATCCCGCCGACGCACAGGTTGAAGATTCTTGCCTGGTAAAACACTGTGCCATGTTGCCTGAAGAAGTTCGTAAATGCCTGCTGCGCATTCTCCTCCTGTAGAAATCTTTGACTCTTCAAGGCCTTCTTTAAGAGACCGAAGCCGTGAAAGTAGCATAGGGCGGGCTGGGACGTGCGTTACGAAGCAGTTGCAACTCTTGCCCCATCATTCCGCACCTGTGGTTTCCGACAGAAATACTGGTGTATACACTTTCTTCATACTGATGGAGGTCTACCAGTTTTGTTTCCTTCGCAACCAAAAAAAGAATAACAGCACGTTGGTCCTGTTTGGACGCATTCGATAATAGCATCGCCATAATTTACGTTCCAGCATTTAACGCATGCACGCCTCAAAGACAGGAGTGCCATCATAATACCTTGCTTATATGTTGGAGCTTACAGCCGCAACAGAGTCTCGCTACCTTGCATATATGCTACAGCAAAGCCATCAAACGAAAACTTTTTGATAGCCCCTTATAACGTTAGTTCTTTGTCCAAGACTAATCTGACGTATTGCCAACATCCCCCAGGCTGTGGCTAAGCCATGTCTCCGCAGTATCCTTCCTTTCAGGAGTGGTAGTTCTGCAAAGTTCGCAGTATAGCTTCTGTAAAGTTTGGAAAGTAGGAGACGAGATACTGGCAGAAGTAAAGCTGTGAGGACCGGGCGTGAGTCGTGCTTCGGTAGCTTAGATGGTAGAGCACTTGCCCGCGAAAGGCAAAAGTCCCGAGTTCGAGCCTCGGTCGGGTTCACAGTTTTAATCTGCCAGGAAGTTTAATATGACGTAGTTCCTACTCAAGAGCTTAATGTGATACAAAAGTGGTTTCTAGTTCTAATTCTGTTTCATACTGGTATATTGCTGAAAATCTTGCAAATGTATTCTAGTTTTAAAAAATGGCTCTGAGCACTATGGGACTTAACTTCTGAGGTCATCAGTCCCCTATAACTTAGAACTACTTAAACCTAAGTAACCCAAAGATATAACACACATCCATGCCCGAGGCAGGATTCGAACCTGCGACCGTAGTAGTCGCGCAGTTCCAGACTGTAGCACCTAGAACCGCTTGGCAACACCGGCTGGCATTGTAGTTTAAAATTATCACACACTACATGTTGTAGAGTGCCTCAGCTCTCTTACCTATGATCTATCAAATTGTTATGTGTGTGTGTCCGCTTAGTTTTCAGTACTAGCCTTCTGCGCAGTGATTTCCTTGCGGGTGAAACACGGTTAACTGCGTCTTCAGAACTGCAGTATGCTCTTTTGCAAATGATCAGTGCAGTGCAGTGCAGTGCCGCCTAATTGAACATGTTATTCTCACTTTGTTCACCCATATCTAATACTGAAATTTGAAGCTTTACATCACCTTATACAAAGAGGACACAGAAGGCTTAAACTACAAAGCATGGAATTTTTAAATGAATTTGCATTGGACGATTATAATCTAATTTGAAATCCTTAAGGTAAAATTTCCGAAATGAATTAGATGTATGAGGGAACTTCAAACAGCAAATTAAATATTATTGTTGGAGGCCTGACACTTACTAATTCTGCACTACACACCAAAACGACATAGATACATGACACTATTTTTCAAGCCTCAGTAAACATCGGCCGTAACGTTCTAGCAATCGTTCAGTTCCTCGACGATAGAAATTCCCTTCTTGGTAACTTAGCTGTCCCACAACCGCTGCGTGAAAGTCCTCATCGTCATTCTTTCAGCTTAGTGAAAAGACAGGAAATGTATGGTGCATCACCCACATCCGTAACGCACTATTTCACAACGGCTGCACGCGACGTTGTATATGGTCCATATACTGCCAAAACTTCGCGGCCAGTCTGTGGTGCAATTCATCTTTTTTCCCAGACGAATCGTACTGCCCGGCATACTTCGTCTTCGGAGTACGTTTGCACTTTCCACGTAAATCAAGACATACACTGTGATGCACCTGTTTTCCGTACCACCTCGGAAATGTCTTTGCAGTAAACCGAGAACAAATACTTTTTTATAACAATACAACACTCCTTTCCCAGTGGTCTTAGCGTGAGATGGCACGAAGTCCCTTTGTCGTAAATGCGATACGGGCAAGTAAAAATTGGTGCGCTCCGAGCATTTCGCCGAAGGTATCCAGACAGCCATGAATCACAGCTCAAAGTTATATTGGAAGACGTAACTGTTGCAAGTGTTTTTCCTGTGGTGTTTTACAAAACCGGGAACTTCCAGCTGTCCTTCCCGGCACCAATGCCGACCCACAATATTCCTATGTTCTTAAATGGTCTTTTAGATTTTCCTTAATCAAGGGCGCATTTTAAAATACATGAACATCCTACCCCTGTTTGTTATTACGTAAGTCAAGTAATGAACTATAGTTACGTGTGATACGAAATAGATTTCACTTGAAGATCGCTATTTACCTTTCTTTTCGTTATCTGTAAAATCACCGTTGAATAACTGATGACGTAGTAGTTCAGGTAACTGCTCAGTGGCTGTAATCAGGCCCCACTGATTCTTTTATCCCTTCAGTAGCTTATCATCCCACTGATCAAGCGACCTTGAGCAGAGTTAAGGCACTGACCATGCTCGGGAAGGGCGAATTTCAAATCAGCGTCTGAGCATCGTGACTGAAGTTTCCTCAAAATCGACCAGGGCCAAAGCAGGGGTGGTTTCTTTGAAAAAGAAACTGCCCGTTTACTCCGCCGTGATTGTTCTATCCGAGCTTATGCTCCGTCCCTAAAGACCTCACCGTCGACGGCGAATTAAAACCCCAGTCTATTTTCCTTTCCCGGTCTCGGAAAATGACATACGGCTGGGAGTGCTGTGTGCTGACCACATGCCCCTCCATATCAACATCCAGTGACGCTTGTGGACTGAGGATGACATGGCGGCCGGTCGGTACCTTCTGACCGTCATGGCCTGTGCGGGAGGAGTATATTTTCCTTTCAGCCTTTCAGTCAACCACGTTGTGTGATGGATGTCTCCAATTAGGGCGATACAAAATTAAAGGCAAAAAATGTGTCCCTTTCTACTAGAACACACAGTGCCCGGTCACTGCCGTTGGAGCGCTTCCCTAGTGTTGTACGTTCGTCCCGCACACGAGACAGTATGAGTCCGTGCTGGCGACCCACTGGGCTCCACTCCGTAGTCGGGAGCCAGTCTCATGTTTGCTTAGGGCAGCAGCGTACCGACACGTCCACCGTCGACGAAGCCGGCGCCTAACGGTGTACACACACACACACACACACACACACACACACACACACACACACACACACACAGACAGACACAGAAAGAGTGCCGCCTGAGAACCGCCTCGGCTCGCTGCTAAGCCGCGGCTGGCACCGGTGGACTTGGCCGGGAAGCTATCAGCGGCAGGCATCGCGGAGGCGTCCACAGCCGCTCGGCCGTGCCAAGCGCCTCGCTCTCACGCTGCTGTTAGCGCTACCACCGAACGCCACTTCCCTGCTGTGGCGCTGAATACAGTGTCTCTGTATAGCCGTGGCCCGAGTGGAGTGGGTAGGCAGTGTTGAACGCTGTTTTCCCACCACAGAGTGCAATACCAACTTATCTGTAGATACGGAAGTGTTGTCGCGGCAAACGTTGCGATAGACGCATTCAGTTGGCAGTTCAGCGCCTAGCGGAGCATGTGGCACAAACCAGTTTGTGTTTCTCGAGCTTGCAGCGAGCGGCGAACCGTATCCTTCGATGAAATTATCCCAGGAATACAAGAAAGGCCACAAATTTGTCAATTTCGTCATTCTCAGTACAAAAATATGTCGAATGGGGCGGAAATGTGGAGCGAAATAGTAATGAAGCTTAATATTGAAGGTAATATTTTTATTGTCATTTTGTTCTGAAAAAAAGTAATTCACAAACACGTGCACATTTCTTCCCATCAGTGATGTTAGACGCAATTGCTTAAATTGTGTAATTCCATACGGGGCGTTCAAAGAGAAACGAGCAGGAGGCATAATTACAGAAACCAGTAACTTTATGTTAGATATATTGACCCTGGCTGTTGAGACGCTTGTTCCACTTTGACACAAGGTGGCGAATGGCTATCTCATAAAATTCCCGGGGCTGGACGCCGTCGACCGTTGTGAATCGTTTGCCCATCACAGCCTTTTTAAGGGGACCAAAAATGGCGCAATCACAGGGAGAGAGGTCTGGACTTTATGGAGGATGGCCGAGAACGTCCCATTTAAATTTCTGCAGTAGTGCCGTGACTGTGTTGACCATATGAGGCAGCCGGCCGGAGTGACCGAGCGGTTCTAGGCGCTGCAGTCTGGCACCGCGCGACCGCAACGGTCGAAGGTTCGAATCCTGCCTCGGGCATGGATGTGTGTGATGTCCTTAGGTTACTTAGGTTTAAGTAGTTCTAAGTTCTAGGGGACTGATGACCTCAGATCTTAAGTTCCATAGTGTTCAGAGCGATTTGAACCATTTGAACCACGTCAGGCTTTGCACTGTCGTGGAGCAGAATGACCCCACTGGTGAGATTGAATGGTCCGTTTGATTTGATCGCTTAGCGAAAGGTGATCAGGGTTAGCGAGTAACGCTGGGCATTCACTGTTGTCCCGGGCTGCAGGAAGTGAATCAAAAGAGTCAAAGAAGATGGTCAGCTTAACCTTTCTTGTACTCGTGTGGATGGCCTAGGTTTTTTTTCCTTTTTTTGTTGTAGTGACCCTGTATGCTTCTACTGGAGACTTTGTCGTTTTGATTCTGGTTCTAAGTGATGACACCATGACCCATCTCAGCCACGGCGTGCAGGGAGCGCATTCCCTTCCCGAGCACAGCGCTGCAAATGAGCAAGAGGCAAGAGTGTGGGCCACTCCACATGCTTCCTAGTGCGGTTGAAGACTGTGGGACATCCATCGGGCACACACTTTGCACATATGCAGTCGTTCCTTCATGATGGTGTGAACACTTCCGACGCTTAATCCCACCATCACCTCTATGACTTTCACTGTCACTCGGCGGTCCTGGGTGACAGTGCATCCACCAGGTGAACGATGTCGTGGGTAATGCTGTGTGGTGCTCCAGACCGTGCATCATCCTTCCCTACAGCGTTTGTGCCACGCGCACGCAAGGACATGCAGTGTTCGCCGTGCAATTGTGACATTCTTCGATGAATGTCCGTTCCATCTACTCCTTCTGCTGTCAGTAAACGACGCCTCCATGTCACTGTTTTCAGTGTGACTGGCAGCGTTGGACGACTGCTGCTTGCTCTGTATAGTCACGTGACGTGCACGCGTGCCCTCTTGCGACGGACTGTGATCTTCCACGCTGGTCGGAACCACATCTCGTTACACACGCCTCGATATTACCCTCCTGTCACCGGTTTGCGCATTCCAGACTCCGGCTCGTTTCTTTTTGAACGCCCCTTATATTTTCGTTTATAATAAAATTTGAAAAAGCAAAAAAAAAAAAATTAATTCATTCTACTTATGTCAACGTAAGTATAAGTTGTCTTCCCTGGCGATATAGCTGAACGGAAACTGGTGCAAGTAATTGTCAAGCGTGCATCGATCTTAATAAGGACTTATTCAAATGTAGTCACAGGGATTCTCGCGCATTCGTGGACTTATATCGGAATCTGGTCATAAACCCTTATACAAGGTATTAAATTCTCCAGAGAATTCTATCTGTTTCACTAGAATTCTTGACTCTTTCCTTACACTGGATAAATCGACTTTCAGAAACGTTTTCCGTTCCAGTGTCTAAATGGTTAGCACTGTGTCCGACTCTATTGTTTACCTGATCTCCGCGGAACGCTACTACTCATCGCAGAACGAAGAACTATAACTCAGGACACGACAGCATCGGCTCATATCATTGACCGTCATGCGTGCTCCCCGCCACGTTGCACTGAGGTCGTAGCCTATATCTTCTTCTGTTATAACAAAACGTCCGTAGAGGCTAATAATGTACCACATGAGACATATTTATATCGCACAAGCAAGCTGCGTTCGTCAGCAGCGCTGTTTAGTCACGTGAGCTCACTTTGCCGTCCAGCTCACAATTTCAACTTACCACTCTGCTGCTCTCGATTGCCTCCAAGCAAGGAGTGTGCCAGGGCCTATGACTCCGTAAGACCTCTGTCAGCGCCTGTATTTTTCGGTGGGTATGCTCTCTCTCTCTCTCTCTCTCTCTCTCTCTCTCTCTCTCTCTCTCTCTCTCTCTCACGTAATCTGGAAATATGGCAGGCTAACGAGCGTAGTATCTGCTTTTTTGTTGGTGAGTTCAGTAGCAGAACATTGTTAATGTCGCTGCTCGAACCTACTGTTTTTCCCATAGAAACGGCTGCAAGTTACATTGCTTTGGGATGGTCACTTGTCATCTTTGGTAACCATTATTTCTATTTTAATAAGTAGTGTACGATATATTTCTTTCAAGAAATTCCATTACTGACAATATTTTTGTAATATGGAATCTCAGTTTTGTATGGCAGAAAAAATGTACAAAAACCAAAAGCGCTAAAGAGCATATGGCAGGAGGGAGGTGAAGGGTGGGGGTGGAGGTGGGTGGGAAGTCTCTGGCCCATGGCGCCGCCGCAGCAGTGACTAAATCCGGCTCTGCTTTCCCGGAAATGAATTTGGACTGGAAAGCGTGGCATCATACAATTAGCAACTAATACACTGCACCAGGAGCAACACAACGTATATTTTCCAGTAACGTTAATATACGGTACTCATAAACTTTGACGTAGGCAGCAACTACAACAGGCCGTGCAGATTAAGTCACACGTGCAGTACGGAAGTGTGAACCAGGAATAAACCTACCAATGTTAATAACTTTACACGTCCCCCACTATGTTCCAAACATCACAATCTGATGATGAAACCAGTCATATAAAATAAAAATGTAAGCATCACAAAAGGCTGTGCTCAAGAGGGCGCGAAAGGCAGCCACCTGCCTCGTCCGACCAGACAGTTCGTCGCAAATGGCCAGCACAGCGTTCACCCACCGAGAGCGCGTTGGCTCCTATTGTGAAATAAGTATGTGTTAGCAGTTAAAGTTGTTAAACTAGCGTTGGCTACCGTGGACTATGATAAGTAAGCGTAGAGTACCGTAGTTTTCCTATTAGCCTTAGTCAGTTAACATCGTACCCGCATTACCCGTACGCTAGTTGGACTGCATACTTCTCGGGCGGTACCTCATTTCGATCCTTTCGTTTGTGTGTGATCATTGTCTTATTAGATGCCCCTAGAAACAAATATCGATGATCTGCGTAGAAAGAGGGTGAGAATATACAAAGGGCCGCATAACCTGTGGATTACTTTCTTTCTACAAAGCTTTCCTCCTGTCAGTTACTTAAAGAAAACAGTACGTACTGAAAATTTTAAGAAAAGAACCTATTTATCATGCAGTGCAACAAAAAGCAATCAAAAAAATTAAAATAAAAAAATTCAAAACAAAAACATATCAAACAGCGCTTTAGTACTTCGTCGATATCAAAAATTTTTCTGTTATTCATAAACAACTTCCGCACTTATCAATAGTAATAGGAAAATGTTGGCTTTAATCACGATGAACAACGTTCTTTTGAGTACAAAATAACAACAGTAATTATACAGTTTTATTTATGTTTGTGCATCGAAAGTAATTGCTTTGGTTACATAAAAGCGCAGTAGTCATCGCTCAACCAATTTTTTGTTATTTATAAAATGCTATTTATTTTTTGTAAGGATATACGAGTAAAATACGCAATGGACTAAAATTGAACGAAATGCAGTTCTAATTATGTGCAAAACAAACAAACAAACAAAAAACTGAAATTTCATCGACCCCCAGCTTCTTTCTGACACATTCAGTACTGGTAATTCTGCCATTTACTATGTAATTTATGTACCGTACCAAAACCACGAAACCGTAGGTTTGGTAGGGCGCTATTAGAGTTTCAGTAAAATCTGATGGGAGACAGCAGGTCTTTTCTTACACAGTGCATCAGCGCTTCTGCTTCCTTCCGTGTCGTTGTGGAAGATTCTTTCGGTCCTTGAGA
Organism: Schistocerca gregaria; assembly: GCF_023897955.1. Taxonomy (NCBI): domain Eukaryota; kingdom Metazoa; phylum Arthropoda; class Insecta; order Orthoptera; family Acrididae; genus Schistocerca; species Schistocerca gregaria. Next base: position 842,832,636 of record NC_064920.1, on the reverse strand, counting down.
ATGAAGTAGACTGTAAAGCAAAAGTTAGTGAAGCAGGACGAAATTAATGCACGATCTTTCTTTTTTTGTACTCCCTTTGAAACAAACACATAATGAAACAAACGTATGGCCACAAGCATTCTTCTGACGTTGAAGCTGAAGCGTTATCTTAATTTTGAAGCTGAGAGGAAAGCAATCGGCTGTGGCTTGTTTCAGAAACCACACTGGCATTTAACTGTTAGGATTCAGAAGGAACTTGGAATATCTTAACAGTATGCAAATACGGGGATTCGGATAACTTAACTTACTTGCCAGTTTATTGTTAAGGGATTACGGTGCAGAAGCTCAAACAGAGAGAAAAATTTTATGAGCTTGTTGTCCACACAGATTAGTAGCAGATAGTGACAAAAGGATAGGTCAATAATTACGGAGATTCGCGAACGGTGCTTGTTTACGCCTGAGATATAGGCTGTACCACAGAGCTCCATTTGCGTTCCTTCACGCTCAAGTGTCCGTGAGTCGGCCGGCAGGTATCAGGCACTGCCCTCTGCTTGCGCCGCCCGTGTCTCGCTACCTACAATTGCGGATCAACATTGCGAATCGAGCAACCTAGCCTGGTACTCCACATCACTACGCTGCTACAGGCTGCACTTCCAGTCGGCCATAGCTTCAAGATGGAGCTGTTACCTGGGTGGCTATCGAACCAGTTTAACTGGAAGCAACCTGGTACTGCTACGTACAAAAGGTGAAATGAGATTCGATAAAAATGAGTAAAATATATTAAAGAAGGGATTTTATTCGAAATTACTGCACCGAGGATAGATTCAACTACGTAAAATGAAACCACAAAGAACATACTGCATGTTGCACTTTGCAGTTAAATGATTTACAGCCATTTACATAATGCTGATAGCATTTGTTGCAAATATGCCTTTCAACGGCAAAACTGAGATGACTCCTTAAAGAAAGTCTTGAACCAAAACACATACCTTCTCTCTCCTTCAGATGTACTTTGCACACGGATCTGCACAGTCAATTTTTTTACGCTCGCAAAGAAATGACGAAAACCTGACTTATAGTTAGTACCTACCTTTAACGCTGTAAGGCATTAGATAATGGTAGGTGGATTTCGCTCTTAGGGTAGGAAAGCGATGCGAAGTGAACTTATTTGTATGGACGTTTTCGTCAGAATGAGTGTTTTAATATCTTCCCTGGCTTTCTTGCCAACATACAGATCACGAGATGCTAAGTTTACAAATGAATTATTCCAGCTTACGAAAAGCTAAAAGAGTGGTTTTGTATCTTTTAATGACATTCATATCGAGTTACGCGATACCTCGAGGCTAATAACTTAGGCGTAGAGCGATGTAAACAAAAAGCAGCTGTACGCTAGCCATTTTTGATCTCGACCGGTAAATTTATGGTGATACTGCGGCTGAAGGAACTCGTCTTAGGCTCACACATGGCTCAAATAAACCTCTAGATGTCTTCCTTTCCATTGTTTTCTGTTGACTTTTTAATAACTTCCCACTAAGGAGACGTTGCCTGTCTTTCTTCCCATACGTTATTTCTTTACGGATTCCACTGTTTTCAAAACTCAATGGATTGACAAATTAGCAGTCGTAAGGGTCATCGTTTGAGGCCAAGTGGATTCTGCCTCAAACCTCCATTTTATTTTATTTGTTTCAAGTACTAGAAATTTAAGCGTGAAACCATCGATACTATTGCAAGACAGAGATATAAATCTGTACCGGTACTTCTGCGAACGTTGAGCAGTCACTTACAGCGTTCAAAGAAACAGATGGCGTGGAGTATTTGCTACATTGTAGGAGATTTTTGTCTGCAAATTTTTGTTACATAATGCACTTGACGTCTTGTTTTTGTATAGTGGTCGCGCTGAGGAGAGCATTGTCAGTGAAAACGAGTATATCAAAAGTTATTGTAACATGAATTTTAGCTTGTACTAAAGCTATTATGAGTGGCTTCGACAGAAAACCATTGGGGCTGTATGTACTTTAAAAATTAATTCTGTAATTATATGTACATTTATTGTACTTGAGGCCCGTATTTTGCTTGTTATTCAGCACTATAATTTGTTTCAGGCACTATGTATTCATAGAAGTTTCGAGAAGTCACCCACATTCTAAGCGTCCCTCTTTTAGAAGAAGAAATTCCGAATGAATTGGATACAGAGACATTTGAAGCAGAAACTGATCCTAAGGATGCTTCTGTGAATGTTCTCCATCAACACGTACATTAGGAACTTCTACTGAACCACTCATTGAAAATGCAGTTAACGACGATGTTGATGTGGACAGTGAAGATGAGCCGACCACGATAAACTCACAAATAAGACGGTTTACATCGCACCAATTAGCAGCTGCGCATAACAACTCTGAAGATATCAGGCCAAATTTTGATGTATACCGCGTATCGCCAGTGGCAGTGTTTCTGATCTTTCTTCCACAACAGATAATGGGAAGTTGATATCTGTATGTCCCGGTGGTTCCAAAGTGAAGTCACATCCATAAAACAAACGGTTGTTACCTTTTGACAATTCCTTCTTGTATTACTTGCTTACAATGACAATAAAGGTTAATATTGTAAAAAAAATATCTATTTTTTCGTAATGTCGAGACCCAAAATGGTTAACGTGAAAAGACGGAAGTTGTGAACTGTGTAAAGTTTGTTCTATGTATTGTTGTATTTTAACATTATGTGTCATATTTTATGATACGGTAATTGGGACCAACGCAGCATTTGCCCAAACGAGGGTGGAAAACCGCCTAAGCCGGCCGCGGTGGTCTAGCGGTTCTAGGCGCTCAGTCCGGAACTGCGCGACTGCTACGGTCGCAGGTTCGAATCCTGCCTCGGGCATGGATGTGTGTGATGTCCTTAGGTTAGTTAGGTTTAAGTAGTTCTAAGTTCTAGGGGACTGATGACCACAGATGTCAAGTCCCATAGTGCTCAGAGCCATTTGAACCATTTTTTGAAAACCGCCTAAAAACCGCACTCAAACTGGTTGATGTACTGGATTTGGTTGTTTTGGGGGAAGAGACCAAACAGCGAGGTCATCGGCCTCATCGGATTAAGGAAGGATGGGGATGGAAGTCGGCCGTGCCCTTTCAAAGGAACCATCCCGGCATTTGCCTGGAGCGATTTAGGGAAATCACGGAAAACCTAAATCAGGATGGCCGGATGCGGGATTGAACCGTCGTCCTCCCGAATGCGAGTACAGTGTGCTAACCACTGCGCCACCTCGCTCGGTTTGATGTACTGGACCAATGGTCGTTAGTTCCACCACCCGATGCGATCCATGTCTGTCTCATCTCCCTGAGTCACAGGCTATCGACCAACAGCTCACAAAGGAGAAAGTATGCATTAATTAAAATGACACTCCGATTGATAGCCTGGACATGTGAGAAGCACTGTGAAAGATAGCAGTGTTTCAAGCAGTAGGCAGGAGTGGGGTTCAACTGATCGTCCGATTTTCCCTTATAAATGTTTTCGTCGGTTTCGGTGAATACAGGTATGATTTCCTCAACAAAGCCATCCACAGTTTCTTCCCCTGTCAGTGTCCAACTAAGATTGTGCCCTGTCTCTAATGCTCTCGACCTTAATCATTCCTGCCATTCTTTTGTTGTGTTGAGAAAAGTAGCGACACCAGGTGACGTGTTGTTTACTAACTTTTAGTAGGTCCTGAACTGCATCTGTGTGAAAAAGGCATGACAGTAAACACGAGGATTAGAAGCGTAATCAGGGGATGCAACGAGACCTCAGCTCTCCTCGTCCATTAACCTTTCCCAGAACGCTGTATTGATGTCTTTTTATATACCACATGATAATAATGTAGGAGTATGCAAGGGAGCACACTATACAGGTAATCCTTAGGTAACATGTACTGATTATTCAGCTCATTTCCGAAATGTTCTTCCCGTTTTCAAGGGAAAGGGACCGTAGTAGCTCCGACATTTACAGCCAACTTTATTGTATTCCATAGATTTTTCTGGACAGGCATGGGACTTATCCTCCTCCTCCGCGACCTAAACCAGCAATAGGCACTAGCAGCCATCTGCAAAAAACCCTGCAGCAGTCCGGTCACCGGTAAGTCCGATTACACAGAAGCAGGCGCCGCCTACCCATTGATTCATCTCACACCAACTGACGTGCAGCTGCAGCTCAATTTTTTGTCCGTGTATGACAACTGCTAAGCTGACAGTGGCTATGAAAGAAAAAATGCGAAGTCACTACTGGTGTCGCTTAGCGTCCTCTTGGAATAGCAGCTGCGATCATCACTCCGTGTTTAGATTAGCTCTCTCCCGTAAGACATAGCACTGTCGCCTTCAGCAAGTTTGCCACCCTTGTCACGATCAAAAACTTAGTGTCAAAGGAACCTGTGGATTTTTGTTCGGCGCGGAAGTGGAACCTGTTATAACTTTTAATCTGTTAAGGAAGTATCTAGAGTGATTTAATTAATCGAAAGGAAAACGTGAATGCTTGATTCTCACCGGTTTTCGGGTTTCCAACCCACCATCACTGGCATCTGACACAGAGGAACAGACAACTGTGACTACATCGATTTTTAAAAAATAACTTACATATAGTAGCAGTAATATAAGTCTGCTTACATTATGTGCTTCAATAGCAATAAAACGTTAGGTCTGTTAATACGATAGGATCTGAAATCTGCCCTATAACGTAGTTCACAGTTATTGACGTATGTTACTGTTGTCAGATCGTAGGCAGAGACTATTCTTGATGAAGTTTGACATAACTGTCCTATAGAGTAAATATGATACTGACCGGAAATTTAAACACAGTGAATTGCATTCATATATGTAAATTACTACTTCTTAACAATCGGTATCTGAAGGCAGAATGCACAAAAAGTATAAAATTGCACAATAATCCAAGACATCGCTTCAAATTACACCATTTTACGTGAAAGGAATATCCTGCAAACGAAAATTATTCTTGCATGTCAAATTGTGTAATTTGATGTGATACCTTGGATTATTTTGCAATTTTATAGCTTTTGTACATTCTGCCTTCATATACTAACTGTCAAGAAATAGTAATTTACATATATGAATACATGTCACGGATATACACTGAAGCGCCTGGTATAGGCATGCATATTGAAATACACAGATATGTAAACAAGCAGAATACGGCGCTAAGGTCGGCAACGCCTATATAAGTCAAAAAGTGTCTGTCGCAGTAGTTAGATCTTTTACTGCTGCTACAGTGGCAAGTTGTCAGTATTTAAATGAGTTTGAACGTGTCGTTATAGTCGGCGCAGGAGCGATCACACAGCATCTCCGAGGTAGCAATGAAGTGGGGATTTTCCGCTGCGACCACTTCACGATTGTACCGTGACTATCGGAAACCGGTGAAACATCAGATCTCTGACATCGCTGCGGCCCGAAAAGGATCCTGTAAGAACGGGACCAACGACGGCTGAAGAGGATCGTTCAGCGTGACAGAAGTGCAACCCTTCCGCAAATTGATGCAGATTTCAACGCAGTGCCATCAAAAAGTGTCAGCGTGGGAACTATACAACGAAACATCATCGATATGGGCTTTCGGAGGCGAAGGCCCACTGGTGTGCCATTGATGACTGCACGACACAAGGCTTTGTGTCTCACCTGGGCCCGCCAACACCGACATTGGACTGTTAATGACTCGAAACATGTTGAAGGGTCGGACGAGTTACGTTACAAATTGTATCTAGCGCATGGACGTGTGTGGGTATGTAGATAAGCACATGAATCCATGGACCCTGCATGTCAGCAGGGGACTGTTTGAGCTGGTGGAGGCTCTGTAATCGTGTGGGGCGGGTACAGTTGGAGTGATATGGGACACATGATACGTCTGGATACCACTCTGACAGGTGACACGTACCTAAGTATCGCCTTTGATCACCTCCATCCATTCGTGTCCATTGTACATTCTGACAAACTTGGGCAATTCGAGCAGTGCAATACGACACCCCACGCGACCAGAATTGCTTCAGAGTGGCTCCAGGAACACTCTTCTGAGATTAAACACTTTCGCTGACCACCGAACTCCCGAGACATGAACATTATTGAGCATATCTGGGATGCCTTAAAACTTGCTGTCCAGAAGAGATCTCCACCCCCTCGTACTCTTACGGAGCTATGGACAGGCCTGGAGGATTCATCGAGTCAGTTCTGTCCAGCACTACTTCAAACATTAGTAGAATCCATGCCAAGTCGTGTCGGGGGCCCTACACGGTGTCTGGCAGGTGTACCAGTTTCTTTGGTTCTTCAGTGTGTATGAATACGATCTTAAAAATTATCTGTCAGTACTATATTTACTTTGTATGACAGTTATGTCAACCTTATGAAGAACCGTCACTGCCTGACAGCAGTAACATACATGACAAACTGTATACTACGTTACAGGGCAGATTTCAGATCTACATCTACATCTACATCCATACTCCGCAAGCCACCTGACGGTGTGTGGCGGAGGGTACCTTGAGTACCTCTATCGGTTCTCCCTTCTATTCCAGTCTCGTATTGTTCGTGGAAAGAAGGACTGTCGGTACGCCTTTGTGTGGGCGCTAATCTCTCTGATTTTATCCTCATGGTCTCTTCGCGAGATATACGTAGGAGGGAGCAATATACTGCTTGACTCCTCGGTGAAGGTGTGTTCTCGAAACTTCAACAAAAGCCCGTACCGAGTTACTGAGCGTCTCTCCTGCAGAGTCTTCCACAGCAGTATATCTATCATCTCCGTGTGTAACAAAGCGTGCTGCTCTCCGTTCGATCTTCTCTATCTCTTCTATCAACCCTATCTGGTAAGGATCCCACACTGTTGAGCAGTATTCAAGCAGTGGGCGAACAAGTGTACTGTAACCTACTTCCTTTGTTTTCGGATTGCATTTCCTTAGGATTCTTCCAATAAATCTGAGTCTGGCATCTGCTTTACCGAAGATCAACATTACATGATCATTCCATTTTAAATCACTCCTAATGCGTTCTCCCAGATAATTTATGGAATTAATTGCTTCCAGTTGCTGACCTGCTATTTTGTAGCTAAATGATAAGGGATCTTTCTTTCTGTGTATTCGCAGTACATTACACTTGTTTACATTGAGATTCAATTGCCATTCCTTGCACCATGCGTCAATTCGCTGCAGATCCTCCTGCATTTCAGTACAATTTTCCATTGTTACAACCTCTCGATATACCACAGCATCATCCGCAAAAAGCCTCAGTGAATTTGCGACGTCATTCACAAGATCATTTATGTATATTGTGAGTAGCAACGGTCCTACGACACTCCCCTGCGGCACACCTGAAATCACTCTTACTTCGGAAGGCTTCTCTCCGTTGAGAAAGACATACGGCGTTCTGTTATCTAGGAACTCTTCAATCCAATCACACAATTGGTCTGATAGTCCATACGCTCTTACTTTGTTCATTAAACGACTGTGGGGAAGTGTATCGAACGCGTTGCGGAAGTCAAGAAACACGGCATCTACATGGGAACCCGTGTCTATGGCCCTCTGAGTCTCGTGGACGAACAGCGAGAGCTGGGTTTCACACGATCGTCTTTTTCGAAACCCATGCTGATTCCTACAGAGTAGATTTCTAGTGTCCAGAAAAGTCATTACACTCGAACATAATACGTGTTCCGAAATTCTACAACTGATCGACGTTAGAGATATAGGTCTATAGTTCTGCACATATGTTCGACGTCCCTTCTTGAAAACGGGGATGACTTGCGCCCTTTTCAAATCCTTTTGAACGCTACGCTCTTCCAGAGACCTACGGTACACCGCTGCAAGAAGGTGGGCAAGTTGCTTCGCGTACTCTGTGTAAAATCGAACTGGTATCGCATCAGGTCCAGCGGCCTTACTGACATACATGTCACTGCTATACAAGTGCATAACTTACATTACTGTTACAATTTGTACAGTCATTTTGCAGAAATAGATGTATACACAGTTGTCTGTTCCTGTGTATCACATGCCACTGGTGATGAGCGATAAACCCGAAAACCGGCTTCGGCAAATAAAATATTTCTAGTGCAGCTCACGGTAAATAGAAGATGTCCTTTAATAAAGAAAGGAATCTTGTACGGCGTCTGTCGGCAGCCGCTCACTGCTGTACTCGTTGTCAGGGCTTCCAGAGTGCGTATACTTCCACGCCGCCACATCACCAGCGGCAGCAGCTACAGTAGCGGCAACGTACGCGTAGCTTCCGGTGCGGCCGGACGCTGTCCATCTGCGCGCCCCTTTGTGCCGGCCATTGGCCTTCACCAGGCGCCTCTGTTGCCGGTAAGCGGCGCCTAGCTTAGCCTAGCGTCACCTAGCCTAGCGCGGCCGGCGACACTGGCCGCCGTGAACATGGCTGCCGACACTCACCCGACGTGGTGCGTATATGTTGCGCCTAAAAGACGGTCTTCAAACATAGAAGCAACTGTCAGTAAACGCCTCGCTTACAGTGGTAATTGTGGGTGTTGTAGGTTATATTTTCGAAAAGTCACTAGCCGTCTCCAGTCTTTTTTTTTTTAATGCTTAAGATGAAAACGTGCAGAGCACATCATTTGGCACGTTGAATGCCATGGAGGTGAGGTGAAGCCTTCCACATTTTGCGGAACATGTAGGCAGCATAAGAATAGCACATTTCGTACACGGACAGGTGCCCAACGATGGGATTAACTTTCTGAGAGGGATTAACTTTCTGAGATCAACTATACTGTGATCTGGTCAAGGCCGCAGGCATCACACCCAGCAGCTATTCACCCTGGTTGGCGCTCGTTTGCGATTAATCGACGAAAAAGTAAAAGAAAATCGAAATTTTGCGTGATGCTGTACAGCTTTATATAACAAATGTTACACAACCTGGATGCATAGCGTGACAGTTAAGGTACAGTCTTCACAAGCAAAAGGTTGTGGGGCTCGGATCTTACTGGCGCGTTGATTTTTTTTTGATTTTAAATCTTTATCGAAATGACTCTGATCATTATTTTTATACAATTAACTGGTTTAAGCTTTTATCCCGTTCCATTACCATGTCATTTTAATAATAGTATGAACTTTGTCACTTGCTCTAATTTTTCTTCCTGTTATTCTTTTTCCACTTTGTTTCTCTATTAAGGTGCTTTTAGTTATTTTCATGTATTAACTTTTATTTAATTTCCTTTGCTTCATCATCCTGTTTTTTTCCATCACGTTATTGCATTCATTGTTTCTATTACCCATTTAATTTGAATTTCATTTTGCTTGTAACCCTTTCTATCGTAAAAATCTTCATGTGCGTTATTTTGTCCTTAGTGCAATACGAATTTACGCTTTAAATATTTGGAAGACGATTGCCATCGAAAAACTGTACATCTTGTAACTAAAAATACATTTTTGATACAACTGTACAGTCAATATAAATAGATTATTTCGTTTTTTGTGTTTTATCTGATAGATCAGCATTTTTCAAATTTTTAAATATTATGATAGCTAAGGAAAAATAACTAAATTGACATACACAAAGATTCGATGCGTAAAAAGAATGATAGTTAGAAAAATGACAGCAATTGAAAAAATTAGTATGGTGATTAAAATGATGTGATAAAGAAATAGAAATAAAAAAAATACATTTAAAACAATTAATTGAACTGATAACGATCAAAACCATTTCGATAAAGATTTAAAAATAAAAAATCTGAAAGTACGTGACGAGATTCGAACACAGGACATTACGTATGTTTTGACTCTAACTTCATAATTACGCTTCACAACAATTGTGAGCAACATTAATGTTTTAAAGCTGTAAAACGTCACGCGGAATTCCGAAATTTTTTCCTCGATTAGTCGCAAACGAGGGCCGACCAGGGTGAATGGGTACATGGGGTGACACCTGGGACCGTAACATACATCACATGGCTTCAAACAGTCATCCCATCGCTGGGGACCTTATCTCCTTAGTCGTCGATGAACTATTATCTGGCCACCAAAATCACCAAACATAGCACTGTTAGACTTTACTTTATTGGTTTCAATTGAGAACGAGGAGAAGTTGGAAACACGAGATACGTTGCTAACATTATCGTCATTACTGCTTTCTTAAATGAACTTGCAGGTGGAATGAGAAGAAACACGATTTTCTAGCTAGTGCCAATAAACCCTAAAAGTAAAATTTCCAGTCAAGTTCCCATTTAATTAGCCTCAAATTTCACCCTCGGCATACCATAACAAGACGCACTATCCAGCATCACCTTATTAAACTTTCTAATTTACTATGCACTTATCTCTGTCAAAGATCCTCCATGTGTCGTTCTAGCGTTTGGAAGCAATGGTTTACCTTACCATTCGCTGCTCCAGTTCTTCAAGTGTACCGACGAGAGTCAGAAAAATCCAGACGATCGAAGTCAGGTGATCCTCCAGGCCAACGTACCGACTCTGCTCGACCTGTTCTTTGACAAATTAGATGTGGCCTGTGAGCTGCAAAATCTGCCGACGCCTCATCATGCATTTACTACAGTCCTCCACGGTTGAAATTTGGAAACTGTAACTATTAAGAATGCAGTTCTACAATAGTTGACGAGTATTTGTTTTCAGGGAATTGAAAAATAATAACTGGCTGGGCTAATCGGAAATAAACACCACAGTAACTTTTTCAAACGGCGATTTTGATACGCCTGGAAAGGCAAGTCTGCAGTCAGTGTATGATCAGATTCACGATTCATGGCAGTGAAGCAGACTTTTAGTGCGAATTCCAGTCAAAAGCAACGAGTTTCTGAGCGAGTAATGGATAGCTGCATGTTGAGCGTTATCAGAGACACAAAGGCAAACTACCGTATAAAAGATGCGGGAACAACGTGGGTGCGTTTAACTGCAATGCATAGGGAAGCCTGCAGGAAGCTTTTATCCATGTCGGACGCCGGTAAAGAATGATGACTTTGAGGATCACAAAACACTTCTACCATATCACAACTGGATAGTGAATACGGACTCCAATGTACACGAAAAATTTTGGTACGACGGCACGAAAGAGTTTTCGGTGTACAGAAGGGTGATACTGCCACACCATTTGGAGAAAAAGTAACGAAAGCATAGTGAGAGAAGTTGCTGAAAGGTGCACAAATCTTAAGAAATGGTTTTGCCGCAAACGAAAATCGACAAGAATATTCAGCTAAATTTGATCATTCTTTCATTGCTACTTATGTAGCTACAAAACTCATGCAGTTTAATTAACTGAAACATAGTTCCAAACCCCGTATTCATTAATACTTGACGGCTGTAGTTAATTACTAATCGAACAGTATTAAGGCATTTTATCTACTTACGCACGCTGCATCAAATTTGTTGATTTCAGAATAAGTTTCTAATTGGTTTACCGCCATGGTCACAACCGCGTCATCAGCTAATAGAGTCAGGGAGTTTATATGTTGTCTGCCAACTGCTAACACCTATCGTAAAGATCAATGGTTCCATCACGTATTCATGAAGTACCTCGAACGCTACCCTCACATCTGAGAGCTGTCACCCAAAAATAACGTACTGTGTGCTGTTTGTTGAGAAGTCTTTACTGCGATCACATACATGTTCCTGTACATGGGATAGCGATATGCACGTACACAGATGGCAGTAGTATCGCGTATACAAGGTATAAAAGGGAAGTGCACTGAAGGAGCTCTCAGTTGCACACAGGTCGTTCATGTGGAAAGGTTTCCGACGTAGTTGTGGCCCCACGACGGGAATTGATAGGCTTCGAAACGGTATAGCAGTTGGAGCTAGACGCATGGGATATTCAATTTCGTAAATCGCCAGGGAATTCATTATTCCGAGACTCAGAGTGTCAAGAGTGTGCCGAGAGTACCAAGTTACAGGTATTACCTCTCAGCATGGATAATACTGTGGCCGGCGGTCTTCACATAACGACCGAGAGCAGCAGCGTTTGCGTGGAGTTGCCAGTGCTACCAGACAAGCAACACTGCTGGAAATAGCTGTAGAAATCAATGCTGGACTACGACGAACGTATCAGTTAAGACAGCGCGCCGAAATTTGGCATTAATGCACAATGGCAGCAGACGACGGACGCAAGTGTTTTTGCTAACATCACGACATCGCCTGCAGCGCCTCTCCTGGGCTCGTGACCACATCAGTTGGACCCTAGACGACTGGAAAGTCGTGCAGTGGTGAGGTGAGTCCGGACTTCAGTTGGTGAGAGTTGATGGTAGGATTAGAGTGCGCATGCCCCACGAAGCCATGGACCCCAGTTGTCAATAGGAGAACATTCAAACTTGTGGTGCCTCCATAATGGTGTGGGGTGTATTTACTTGGGACAAGTTAGGGCCTCAGGTCCATCGGCTATTTGGAGACCGTAAGCAGCCATTCATGGATATCATGTTCCCAAACGATGATGGAATTTTTGTGTATGACACCACGACATGTCATCGGGTAACAAGTGTTCGCGATTGGTTTGGAGAACCTTCTGGACATTTCGAGCGAATGGTTTAGGCACATAGGACGTCCAACATCCCATCGAACACTTATGGGGCGTAATTGTGAAGTCAGTTGGCTCAAAAAATCCTCCACCGGCAACACTTTCGCAATTATGGATGGCTATAGAGGCAAAATGGCTCATTGTTTCTGCAAGGGGCTTAAAACGACTTGTTGAGTCCATTTCACGTCGAGTTGCTGTACTATGCCGGGCAAAAGAAGGTCCTACACGATATTAACAGGCATCCCATGAATTTTATCACTTCAGTGTGTGTTCGCTAGGTGGTGAAGCGAAAGGGTACTGAAGACTCTCTGGAAGTCAAGAAAAGAAGTTTTAGATGGTGCTGAGGTCGTCTACAGCAGAGTTACTCGACAGACGCATAAAATGCGTTATACGGGAGCACAAATTTAAGCGGTGATTGTATACTGACACTCATAAATCCTCGGTAACCTGTACGATCTAGTCAGCCTACCCCTGCCCGGTGACAGCGCTGTGGCAGGGAAAGGGTTTCGCGTGGGAGTTGGCGGGACACTTGAAGAACTTGAAGAACGAGAGCCTTGTGTGGGACTCAATGCAGGAAGCTGCTCTTGCAGAGGAGGAGGAGGAGGCCTTTGTGGACGGAGCGGACGAGCCGAACCGGTCTTCACAGCTCTGCCTTTGCGTCGCCGCCTTTCTTCGCGGTCTCATCCATTTGTCTGCGATTCACATTCAGAGCCAGTCCGACGCTCCTGTTCTCGGGTTTCGGGCCGGCTGTTTTTGGACAGGCTTGCATGGCGGGAACCACACGTTCCGCTGTTTAAGGGAAGGTTTACTATCTTTGGCCCGAAAAACCATGTTCTTTGAGAATTTTTTCTCGGGCAGTGTTATAAATATCAATGTCAAATTTGGTCAAAATGTTTATTGATATTTTCTCTACAAACTGGAATTTTTTTGACTGGAAATGTCGAAGAGCAAAGGTGGAAGTGCCGTCGGAATGAAATAAAATTTCGATGTAGACTTCCACGCGCGGTATGTCACAGGTCAGCCAACTCGTCTGAAATCAAAAATTGAGTTGACGTTAGCGAAGTATATAAGATTCATTAGGAGTTGTACCTCTCTTAAGTTATTTGGACCATACGAAAAAAATGGCGGCCATTTGAAAAGAATAGGTTTCTTTCATCAATTTTTCGATTTCGTCGGCCAAGTAAAAATATTTATATTTGGTGGATCGGAATAAAAGGGGTACAACTCCTAGACAATTTAGTTAGCTTCGTCGGAAACGAAGAATCTTGCCAATCGGTTCAGTAGATTTGAAATTACCATACCGCGCGATAAAAAAACATCATTTCGAGAAAAACGCGTCTGAAGTTTTGACTACATATAAATGCAATATCATGCAACGTACGTTCAGTCTGCTATTCCGGGTCCATAAACTAGTCCTTCCTCATAGTGGGCGTTCTGCTCGATCTGGGCCATCCTGCACTGCTCCAGAGCCGCTCGTACGGCCTGTGACAAGCGGATTTCGGCCGCTTGAATCCGATGGTCGTCCGAATGCTTGGCGAACTGTGTCGAATAGAGTTCTAGGGTGACTTCGATCGTTGTCATGGCCTTCAGAATTGCTGAATATCCTTCGTTGAAACTGCTCATTGTCAGGAAAGTTGCAGTCCCCACAGTCTTTGCACCAGAATGTAAATGCTTTGGGGCTAACTTCCAAACACGCGTGTTCAAACTGTCATTTGAATTTTGTGTGTTTCCTCCCACGCACCGGTACAATAACTTGTCCTCCGAAAGAAAAAAAAACGGGTACGTGAAAAAGGCCGATTTCAGGCAGGTGCATTTTTTATTCAACCACGAATAAAAAACGTTTCCGTTCCGTATTCGGAAAAACCGTTTCAGGGGTGGATTCTAAAAGCTTTTATGGATCCAAAAATGCAGTTAAAAAAAACGATTTTTTGAACCAAAAGATAGTAAACCTCTCCTTAATCGTACTGAAAATAGTGTTAACCCACTAGGAGTGGTAGCTGAGGTAATCGGCTCTAATTCTCCTGTATGTGATCCCACGACGGCAAACAAATTTGCTGCAGTAACCTACACTTCTGGTCATCAACATTGCAACACCATGCCGGCCGCGGTGTCCGTACGGTTCTGGCGCTGCATTCCGGAACCGCGGGGCTGCTACGGTCGCAGGTTCGAATCCTGCTTCGGGCATGGGTGTGTGTGATGTCCTTAGCTTAGTTAGGTTTAAGTAGTTCTAAGTTCTAGGGGACTTATGACCTAAGATTTGAACACATTTCAGCGCAACTACACAGAGTGGGTAGAAATGATGCCATCTAAAATCCGTGTAAAAGGAAAATTTGCGCAGTGGGTTTCTCATTCAGTTATCGCATTTGAATGTTGTTTGTTTGTAAGACGAACGAAGACTAGTGCAAAAAGGGGTAACATCTAATAATATGTGTCGCATTTCGATAGCGGCTGGATCATGGTCTACCGCGACTGTAGTTTATCGTTACGCAGTGTTGTTTCTCACGTTGGTCGGAATCCCACGTCTGTCATGCGAATCTGTAGTCTATGGATCCAGGATGGTAATATCAATATCATTCAGGATCTCGACAGCTCCACGTGACTAGCGTCCGAGATCACACGTGTTCCCTCGGCATTGTAGGTTCGCACATCACGTACCTGGAGACAGAAAATGGGCCTGTTTCATACAAGATGAGATACACTCGGACGGCATTTTTTTTTCAATATTTATTAATTATACGAAACCGACTGTCTTACAATTTTGAGTGGGCTCTATTAGTAACCAAACAAAGCTACTAACTCTAAGCTACTTGCAGTGGGTAATGATAGCTTTAAAGTTCTTCACTGTGTAACATTGAAACTTACAATCGGTCTCTTAGCCCCTCAGGGCTAATCTCAGAGAGTTGCTCGTCCATAGCCACTGGAAGGCGGGTCGCTACTATAGCTAAACCTCTGCCAAGTGTTGCTAATCCCTCTACCCCCTCCCCCCTTAATGAACCATTATAAAAAGCAATTAACTACAACACTTTTGAGATTTACCTTTTCATATTTAGTCCGTTTGTGCTACTATATTTTATTTCTACATAAGAATGGGGAAGTGATGAGAGGCGACCCTAGTACCTCTTCAAATCTCCCAGACCTCCCGGTCGCCAAAATAGCATTGGTAAGTCCTTCTTCTCTTCACACGTCCCTCCTACACCATCCTTGGTATGTCCGGTACAGTGACCAGTCCTTGTGACGGACTAACCCAGTAAGGTCGCCGTTCCGCAGTACGGACTCACTTTGTAATTATCTCGTTTACGTCAAGAAAGTTTTCTGCCTGTGCTGAATTTGTTTCTAGGCCGCACGGCTGCTTTACTTTACATCCTATGTTTGACTCAATTGCGGCTAAGAAATGATATGTCCGCTGAGTCTCTCGAGATTTTGTATTTTCCAGTTTAGAGAGTATGTTACACTTACCCGAGTCATTTAACAATTCTAATATTTCTGTGTCACTAGTGATCGCCTCTCCTCTGAGGCAATTTTTGCGTGAGCTGTTCACTCAAAAATTACATATTCAAGCGTCGCCACTGCGGCGCCACAGTCGCACTCCACCGATAGTCTCTTTCCTATGCGATGTAAGTTAAGTCGGAGAAGGACCACTGCCCTAGAGATGATTTAATTATTTTATGTTGCAAAATTCCTCTTGTGCTAGGTGTCTGTGTCTGATTGATCCCACTCGTCTTGCCAGAGGTCTTGTACATTTTTTTTTTTTTTTACCGAAGTAGTCGTTACCATTGTAAGCTGCACATTATTTATGTCCCGTTTGTGCAGCCAATAAAAGGATGCCTGCTACCTTGTTATGAAATCTAATGGGCACAAAGCAGGCCGGTGTGGCAGAGCGGTTCTAGGCGCTTGTCTGGAACCGCGTGACCCCTACGGTCGCAGGTTCGATCCTGCCTCGGGCATGGATGTGTGTGATGTCCTTAGGTTAGCTAGGTTTAAGTATTTCTAAGTTCTAGGGACTGATGACCTCAGATGTTAAGTCCCACAGTATTCAGAGCCTAATGGGCACAAACCCACAATCACTAGTAAAGAATCGATCAGGACTGGAGCAAAATGCTCTTGCACGTATCAGTGAAATATTCTTCTAAAAACACGTCACGGAAATTTTAGGTCGGACGAGAGTGAGCCTGTGATCTCACAGGTTGGAGCCATACCCCACAATCTGAACAAGGCGGCAACTATGATACATCTTTATAGCTTTCGATGGTAAGCGAAACCGCTGCTGATCAGTGGATATTAACTGTTAAAAAGTGCCATAGATCTAGCCGACACTTGATCGATGTGTTACAGAACTCCACCTTTCATCACTCGGGCAGGAGGACAACGTGTGGAGCCATACGGTCTGTCAAAACGGCGTCCATTTTTGTGGCTTCAATTGACGCGGACGCAGGCCGACAGGAGCGGGCTCCACAACACGGGACACAGCAGAGGAGCCGCGTCGTCTTTTCAGGTGTGTTCCGCTTCTGCGTACAGCATCACGGTGGTCGTACCCGTCTCTGGAGGCTCCGAGGAGAACGGACGTTCCCTGAATGCATTGTCATCGTCATACATGCGAAGCAGCTAATGTGGTGTCTGGGGTGCCATTGGGTACTCAACACCATTATCTCTGGTTCAAATAACCCACAATATGGACAGAAGCCGTTATATTTCTCGCGCGGTAAAGCGGTGGCTCTGAGGTCTCGGTGACGTCATCTGTCAACTGGATAACTCAGGAGTGCGTGTTGTCGGTGCTGTCCCGACCTACTTTATCTACATCTACGTACGTGGGGGGAATTGATAAGTTGTCCGAGTCTTTCTGAAATTTCAATAGTAATTCTCTTCGTGATGCACAACGCTCTCTTTTATCGTCTGCCAATTGAGTTTGCCGAGAATCTCTGTAACGCTCTCGCGCAGGCTAAACGATTCCGTGACGAAACGCGCCGTCCTTCGACGGATCTTATCTATCTCTTCTATTAGACCTACCTGCTAAGGATCCCTGACAGATGAAAAATACTCAAGAAGCGGTCAAATGAGCATCTTGTGAGATACGAGGGTGTTCGAGTGTTGGTCACCATGTTCTCCACATGTCACCCACACAAGACATTTGATCATGAGTTGCCTAGAGACAAGCACGCCACCGTTCGAAAGCCACTACGATTAATGACATCAGGATAGAGTTGCAGAATAGACTGACGAATCCGTATGTCATAAAAGCTTAGTTTAACCCGAATCCCAGTCACGTTAGAGTGGATGTTACAGCCGAATGTGGCAGCTCTGTGCACTAAAATTCACACCGCGTACACCACCTGATCACAAATTTAGCCATGTATTCTCCCTACTGCACTGTACACGTACAATGAATAAAATTTTGTTGTTTGCTATCCTTCCGGGTGTTCCAATTTTAAAAGCTAGTAGTGTACATCTGGGCAACGTTTAGAAATAGGAAGAACTGTCTTTTATTTCACTATTATTCGTCAGAGAAAACAATAAAATTAATAGTTTTTATTTTAAAAGACACTGTATTTGCTTTCAGTCTGCATTTCGCTAGACTAGAAGCGCATTTTCGCTTATTCATAAATGGTGCATTTCACGGCGAATGTATAGGGCGCGATTAAGCCAGTTGATTTCATCCCGGTGAATAAATTATGACTGAATGTCAGTACCGTAATGATATGGAAATTCTTTCAATTAAGTACGTCCGAACTGCTGACCATATCGCTGATGTTATCACTGTAACCTCTGAAATCTATTTTGTTGTGGAATCCGGCTGCTGGTATTGTTTGGTTCAAAAAACTCCATCTGTTGCTTAAGCTATCGAAAAACTTTTTAATGACATACAGTACTGTAAAAAAGTAAAATGATTAATAGCATTTTATTAAGTAGGACTACGGTATTTTTTGGTCCAGGACCGCACATGTGCCGGCCGATGTGGCCGTGCGGTTCTAGGCGCTTCAGTCTGGAACCGCGTGACCGCTACGGTCGCAGGTTAGAATCCTGCCTCGGGCACGGATGTGTGCGATGCCATTAGGTTAGTTAGGCTTAAGTAGTTCTAAGTTCTAGGGCACTGGTGACCACAGATGTTAAGTCCCTTAGTGCTCAGAGCCATTTTTGAACCACACATGTATAACCAGACAAATTCAGTGAACCACACTTTTGTAGGTCTGATTAGAAGATGTGGGGTTAAAAATCAACGGACTACAACAGCCTTAGTGCAGTTCTTGTGGCGGTTTGAATTCGATGGCGCTCCGACGTCTATAGCACTCTCCGTGGAAATGTGTGTTGCAGAATCGCGCGATACATGTTGTTTAGGCACATTATACAGAGGGGCTACGTAAGGTTAGGTTTAACGTTCTTTTACTTTGTGATCGTTTCAGATGAAGCGGTAGCTAGGGTTGAACAAAGATTGGGATGAAATCGGTCATGACCTTTTTCAATGGAACCATGCTGGCATTTATCTGAAATGACAGGGAAACAACTGGAAAATAAGATCAGACAGGAGATTGCAATTACAAATTGAGTGTGTAGTTTTTTGATAACTGCACCGCATCTCTAGGTGTCAATACATAATGAAGAATACATTCACAAAAAAATATTTAACGAATAATCGACTTCAGTGTACTGGTAATGTACTTATCAATTAATTCCAAGCAATAATACCAACGGGGACGCGATCTGGATACTCAGAATGGAATTAAAGTTCAAATGGTTCAAATTGCTCTGAGCACCATGGGAGTTAACATCTGAGGTCATCAGTCCCTAGACTTAGAACTACTTAAACGTAGTTAACCTAAGTACATCACACACATCCATGCCCGAGGCAGGATTCTAACCTGCGAGCGTAGCAGCAGCGCGGTTCCAGACTGAAGCGCCTAGAACCCCTCGGCCACAGCGGCCGGTGGCAATTGAACTTCATTATGATATAGTTCATAATCACACGCAAAGAATTATTGGACTTAAGTGTCATCTTCTATTCTTAGAATGAAATTTCACTCTACAGCGGAGTGTGCGCTGATGTGAAACTTCCTGGCGGTTTAAAACTGTGTGCCGGACCGAAACTCGAACTCGGGACCTTTGCCTTTCGCGGGCAAGTGCTCTACCAACTGAGCTACCCAAGCACGACTCACGCCCAGTCCTCACAGTTTCACTTCTGCCAGTACCTCGTCTCCTCCCTTCCAAACTTTACAGAAGCTCTCCTGGTAGAGCACTTGCCCGCGAAAGACAAAGGTCCCGAGTTCGAGTCTCGGTCCGGCAAACAGTTTTAATTTGCCAGGAAGTTTCATCTTCTATTCTTGTTTCTGGAAAATCGTGACCATGTACAAGAGATGTAAGCCACTTCTTAATTAATATTGCCAGTTTCGGTAAAGAAACTGACGATTTTGAGGCAGACTAATAATGTCATCGTTTGAGAATTATCCGTCGTTTGACTGAGACTGGAAGCTGTAATAAAGAAGTGACATACATCTATTGTGCATAATAAATATATTTTTTTTTAATATTTAAATGCTGTAAACCAACGTCTCTTTACAATACTTTAGACTATGAAATAATCGTCTCTTTTTGAGTGCGTGCCGTATAGAAAATCTGTGGTCATGTAAAGATCTGGAAGCAGGTATTGTAATGTTTAACAACTACGCAATGTTTATTGGCAGATTAAACTGATAACAGAAGGGCAGAATGTCGTCATACATTATTATGGCGATAAAATGTAGACGAGAACTAGTGTGCTAATATTTAGATGCTCTAAATAAAGCAAATGTGATAGCACAACTGCGACGAAATGTGAGCAGATATACAAGGTGGGAAACTTTGAGCCCTATAGCAACTCGTATGGACAAGCCTTTACTATTCTGCGAACACCGAGGAAGAAAGCTACAGGTATGAACTACCAGACCGAAAATTAACAAGAAGAAGCTCTTAAAAGCATTGCGAATTGCGATATTTTTAGCGGATTTTTTTTAAGGCGCATGGTATACTGTTCTTACAAGCATTACAGACAAAACACTCTTCTATAACCGATCCCACTGCTACGTTAGAATCACAGTGCGGCACTAGAAAAGAAAACTAAGAGGGAAGGAGAGAAAGTGTGAAGTTGTAAGTTAAACTCCAGGGGAGGGTCCGAGGCTATCTCTCAGCCGTCCACACCGTGGCGGAAGGGAACGGAAACATTTGTTTTCCCTCCGCTGTTTACCTTGCCCTGATGGCTGAAGTCGTCGCTCGGAGAGTTCCTCCAGACATTTGTCTTCCCCAAGCGTCACTCTCATTTCGGAAAATCATTCACAAACCACTGAGCAATCACCGTAGCTATCAAGATTTTTTTTTGGTGGTTCATATTCTTCTTTCATGCTATTTTATGTATTACTGTTCGGCCCCATCAATTGATGTTTCATTAATTACTATCCTTTTCATGACTTTTTATCACATTTATATTGTACGGACCCTACCCGATGTACTGACGTTCCGACCAGGTTTGCGATCTAATTTCATTTTCTTTCGTAAGCTACAAGCGAGTTCATAGTGTGCGAGATAGGCGCAGTCTTTCTGTATATTGACGTCAAAACCCTTTACATGATACTACATAGACAAGGTTCATCTCACGTTCACAACTGTAAGGTTTGTCTTTATTATGATTAGAATTTCGTATATGTCTCTGATTTGAAATATACTGGTTGATGAATGTTTAGCATCGGTTGCCCCATGCTGTAGAGAGACCCATAAGAGTACCTGGCTAGCGGATTTTCATGCGGAATATTTCTTCAAATTTGTATTCCATTTCTTACAGAATAGATTACAGAATCATCTAGTCGCTATCGCTTGATGTGCTAGAATTGCGGATGGTATTTGACGCAGAAGTAACTGGAATACAAATTCGTAGAGCCTCACACATATTACTGAAAACTACTGCCTTGCAGGCACACGAATTTTTCAGAAGCGAAATCGGAAAACACAGTTCCTTTACATTTAAAAAGATTGTTCTTTATTGGATCAACTTCGATGCTAATCACGCGTCTTTGATCATTCCTGTGAAAGCAGATGCACGAAATTAATCCAAAATTAAAGAATGTATTTTCATGGAATCTTTTCTCAAAGAGACAAATTGGAAAAAAAAGTACACAG
The DNA here is from genome assembly GCF_023897955.1 of Schistocerca gregaria. Lineage (NCBI taxonomy): Eukaryota > Metazoa > Arthropoda > Insecta > Orthoptera > Acrididae > Schistocerca > Schistocerca gregaria. The sequence goes on along the minus strand of NC_064920.1, from coordinate 842,811,046 downwards.
GAGGGTTTGTAGACATACCACTAGCGTGCCAATCGCGCACCTTAACCGATGTGATGCGCTCGCTTGGTCGAAACGCTATAAGCAGTAGTGAAATTAAAACCAGACAGATTGGAAAAAGTAAGTAAACTGTTTTAGTTCGAATGTAAATACATTTACAACCCACTGTGAAAAAACACTGTCAGTGGCTTCGTTGTAAAATGTTTGCGGTTGCCTACGGAACTATCACTGTACCCAGGCGTACATCTCTTCGTCCGGAGCAAATCGACGACCGCAAATGTCTTTTCCTCAGGTCTCAAAACACAAGTATATCGCATTAGGAGACTATATAGGAGTATGGGAGTAGCTATTATGGACGCTCTGATAATAGTAAAATAGCCACAGGTATTTTTGTGACCACCCTTTTTAATGACATGTTTGGAAAATATCATCATTAGAGTAATTAAGGAAACAGACACCATACAATGTACACTAATGGCCATTAAAATTGCTACACCAAGAATAAATGCAGATGATAAACGGGTATTCATTGGACAAATATATTATACTAGAACTGACATGTGATTACATTTTCACGCAGTTTGGGTGCATAGACCCTGAGAAATCAGTACCCAGAACAACCCAATCTGTCTGTAAAAACGGCCTTGATACACCTGGGCTTTGAGTCAAACAGAGCTTGGATGACGTGTGCAGGTATATCGCAAATGCAATATATGAGGAGAGTTTGGGACTGTATGGAGAATGTGTAAGAGCTTCCAAGAGACGGTCACGTATTGCCAGTTTTGCTTGAGTACGCTGCAGAAGTTTCGCTGCAAAGCCCTTACACATCCTCCATTTAGTGCTGATCTCTCCCCACGCGATTTCCATGTTTTTGGGACTCTGGAGAAAGACAGTCGTGGCTGTCTATTTGCTTTGAACGAAGAAGTACACTCATCGTTCCGTACGCAACCGCCAACATGAAGACAATAACTATTTTGTCTGACAGAGGAATAAATGTATTAACAGTTACAGCGATTAGTTTTGGAATACTAAACCGTTTACTTACTTTTTCTGTCTAAATCGTTTTCATTTGACATACCCTTAGACTAACGTTACAGGTAAACGAGGTACGCATAAGCCTTCAGCATCGGTTTTCTCGCAGACTAGGCGCCGTCGCATGGAAAGCCGCTATCTGGGTACTCAGGAAAAGGTCTCTCTACGGCATACCTGAGACTCGTCAACATTCGCTCCTAACAGATCTGATGGTCCCATTGTTTAAGCTCCTCCCGTTAACCTCCTGAAATGAGACGAAGAGGAGATGTCCTATTTGCTACCATAACAACTCCTCTCTACAGCTGTGATTATATTAGTGTACACGAACAGCAAAAGTTTTTCCTTTACGGGAAATATGTTGAGTTTGCTGTTCCTCAGATTTCTCTCGAAGTCTTTTCCTACTGAACCGTTCTGTGATACCCCAGGCGCCTGATTCTGTGTTTGTCTGGCTGGCTCTACCTTAGGAACACCTTTCATTATTATCGTGTTTGTGTTTCCACTTTTACAGCTTTCTGGGTCAGTTGTAAGTAGGCTGTTTAGGTTTTCTTATTGGTAACGCCACATAGCGCTCTGTATGAAAAATCACTGGCTGTGCTGTATGCAGTCTGTGGCTAGTTCGCATTGTTGTCTGCCATTGTAGTGTTGAGCAGCTGGATGTTAACAGCGCGAAGCGTAGCGTTGGAGGTGAACCGCCATCAGTGGTGGATGTGGGGAGAGAAATGGCGGAGTTTTGAAATTTGTAAGACTGGATGTCATGAACTGCAATATACATTATGACTTTTGAACACTAGTAAGGTAAATACATTGTTTGTTCTCAATCAAAATCTTTCATTTGCTAACTATGCCTATCAGTAGTTAGTGCCTTCAGAGTTCGAATCTTTTATTTAGCTGGCAGTAGTGGCGCTCGCTGTATTGCGTTAGCTTGAGTAACTAAGATTTTTGTGAGGTAAGTGATTTGTGAAAGGTATAGGTTAATGTTAGTCAGGGCCATTCTTTTGTAGGGATTAATGAAAGTCAGATTGCGTTGCGCTAAAAAAATATTGTGTGTCAGTTTAAGCACAATCGTGTACAATTTTTCTAAGGGTACGTTTCACAGACAGCAGATACCCTTTGTTTTACACAGGACAAGCATCGTTTCAGGAAGGCGAGAAAGGCGGTTTTTGTTAGATAATATTAGTGTGTACGTAGTCTCGTCTGTGTTTGGTGTGGTTCATTAGACTCATACTGGATCCATTTTAGCTACACAAAAAATTAAATTCAAACTAAGAAGATTCAATGACGAAATGTCTGTGTAGGCAGTCGAACAGTATCATCCAATAGTAATAGCTCTGTAACATGAAATCTAGAGTAAAAAAATAACGCTCGGTTTCTATGTTTTCTTTGTTCAAATGGTCGTTACGTGTACGGTAATGAGCCATATGAATATGCGAAATACATAAATCCCAAAAATGCATTACATTACTGCACATCTATTGCCTAGTACCTATTTCTCCCTTTGGTAGCCAGTGTAGTGCCTTACTATGGAAATCAATCTGCATTTGGATCGCACTTCCTTGACTCTTGTGCAGAAAGGTGTGCGGAATACCGCTGCATCCATTTTCTATAATATACCACAAGAATGCAAAAATCGTAGCACTAATCAAAACTGAAGAGTTTCCTCATGAGTCACTGCTTGTATTCTGTCAAGGATTCTCTTGAAAAATGAAGCTGATTCCCGTGTTGTATAGCTCATTGCGTTTATATAAACTTATGGGTTGTCTTTTTTTTGAGTTCATAAACATTTTATTTTATCTGTTATTAGTTTTATGTTGTAACTTCATGCACTGACACGTTCCAAGACCTTGGAGATTTGCTCCTCAATTTGGTCCTACGGAACTAGACGTGTAAAATAAAAATAAATAAATAAAATCTTTCCTACTTTAATCCCTGATTCAGTCACGTCATTAAAAAATCCAGCTGTAAAGCGTATAATGAATATCAAGCAAGAAGACACCTTTCGATTAATTATAGACGGAGCTCTGGTAGGTAGAACTCAACTCTGGACACATGAATCTGGACAAATAAATATTCAGTTATTGTTTTTGGTAATTTGTGGGTCGAATAATTACCTGATGGGGGATTGCTTTGATCAGTATCAAAACTTTAGTTATCTCGTAAGGAGCAGCTGTTTCGTGTGCAAACTTTAAGGACTCCATTTCGGCAGAGAGGAAAGCTCCGGCCAAGATAAATACAAACTTTTATTTCAAGCTTCGGAGGTAGGCGACCGCGAGGTGTGCGCGTTGTGGGGGCTATAAGGGCAGCAGCGATATGAACGGGCTGTAGTGGGCCTGCGGCGGGCCGAAGTTGGCCGAAGTTGGTAATTGCCCGGGGCCATATCCGCGGATGTGGCTGCCGGATCGAAGATGCAATAAAAGCAAGCCACGCCGCGCAGCGCCTTATGCTGCGTGCGCTACGCGAGTTTCGTCTGGGGATTATAGGAGGACCATTAAAGCAGCGTGTTTACTGCTACGGGTTATTGTATTAAATATTATGGGTTTTGTGGATATTGTGGAGTTCGAAAGCAGTCTAGCAATGAATCGGAAAGGTCAAGAACAGGCACTGTTGTTGGTGTGTGTGACTGTGTATCTAAACAGAAAGTTTAGCGCCAGAGAATTATCATCATACTAGGTGGCAAACGCAGCATTGCCCTGATTCATTTTGATAATTAATTTTGTTGGTTCAAATGGCCCTGAGCACTATGGGACTTAACTTCTGAGGTCATCAGTCCTCTAGAACTTAGAACTACTTAAACCTAACTAACCTAAAGACATCGCACACATCCATGCCCGAGGCAGGGTTCGAACCTGCGATCGCAGCGGTCGCGCGGTTCCAGACTGTAGCGCCTAGAACCGCTCGGCCATCCTCACCGGCCAATTAATTTTGTATTAGAAATGAAAACAAGAAATGAACTGTCTGTGAACTGTAATATTGTCGACAGTTCCTTTATGCTGGACGCAGCTGCTTCACGAGTCTAGAACGCAATTTTGTTAACATTTCTACTGCAACGTCTCTTCATAGCTACATAAACGGAGGATTGTTTTCGTCTAAAGCCGTTTGCGCTTTGCAGTTGAAAGACGTGAAAAGCGCTGTCGAGTGTAAGGGATTTCCTTAAGCAGCCTAGACTCGACTGTAGGAGTGTCTTAGTAGTAAAGAATAAAGGTACTAAAATTTCATGCATTACGTGGCATTTTTCACTGTCTCAAAAATATGCTGCGACTAGAGATAGTAGAAAAGAAGGACTAAATTTAAACGTCGTCACAATGCTGCAGTTTTTCTCGCATCTCAGTATTTAAGACGTAATATTTCCTGAATTATGTGTGATACCATGATATGATTTTCTAGATGCATTTAGCAGCATATGTGGATACTGTCTGCGAAATGTATTGCGAGTGGAGTTACTAGCACAGAAGTAATAAGTTTAATCTACATGCGTGAAGCGACAGTTTTTCACGCATATTTTTGTTTGTGATGCCGTATGTCAACTATGACACGGACTGGTTATTGGCTCGCAGTGATGGATATGTGTACCAGGTTTTGTTGAAATCGGTCCTCTGGTTTAGGAGGAGATGTGGAATATACATACACACACATGCATATATTTTCGTAGTAAGTATGGATATGACTGAGAGCGATCATAGTATTTTAGGTACCCTGTAGCTACGCTTGAGTGCCATGGATAAAGAAACGGGAGAAAATGGTTAACATGAACTCGTGCAATCTTCTGAAACTATAGTACAGAAAAATAAGAAGCCTACACTCTCCAGTAACTACGACACAATTTTCCTTTTATTTTTCGACTCTTTTTCGTGGTAGTAACATTATTTTTCGTGTTTGGTGAGAGTCTGTAAATAAAGCCGCCAGAAACTACTCATTTAGATTAACTGTCAGCTTTCGCTTTCGACCTGATTAAAAAAGAATGTGTGTGAAATCTTATGGGACTTAACTACTAAGGTCATCAGTCCCTAAGCTTACACACTACTTAACCTAAATTATCCTAAGGACAAACACAGACACCCATACCCGAGGGAGGACTCGAACCTCCGCCGGAATCAGCCGCACAGTCCATGACTGCAGCGCCCAAGGTCGTTCGGCTAATCCCGCGCGGCGACCTGATTCTAGAGCTCAGAACTTTAACAGTTTTATCAACCACAATCTTCGAAGATATCACTAGTTTGTAGTGCCTAGCAGTGTGTTTCACTATAGATACTCGGGCACAGTCCCCAAGAACCGTTATATGAGTGAAGCGAGAATAGAAATAAGGCGACACGATGGCATCCGCAGAGCATATCTGCAGCTGCGCTTCTTGCAGCAGACCGGACGTTCCTGAGCTGCATGCAACGCTGCGACACCGGTGCGGGCAGGCTGGGAGTCGCTCAGCCCGCGTGTGGACTTCCCGCGACTGGCACGTTGCACACTTTTTGCGAATCGTCTAGAACGAAGCAGAACGAGGTAATTTAAGAAATTACACGCGCCAGTCAGAGGTCAACAACTATTTAGCGACAGGTCATCACAGTATTTCTACACAACGTGGTGTCTACAGGTCATTTAAATTTAAAACTTGTGAGTTACTACTAACGAAGCAAGGCATAGAAGATCGTTGCAAGAAGTGGCTTTAGACTGAGTTTATGTAAACTTGCCGAATGTAGCAAGATCAAATAATACGACGAGAGAGGGAGAGAAAAAAAAATGGTTCAAATGGCTCTGAGCACTATGGGATTCGAACCTGCGACCGCAGCAGTCGCGTGGTTCCGGACTGAAGCGCCTAGAACCGCTCGGCCACCCCGGCCGGCCTCCTACCTTCCAAACCTTACAGAAGCTCTTCTGCGAACCAAGGCTAGCACTACTGAAAGAAAGGATATAGCGGAGACATGGCTTAGCTACATCCTGGGGGATGTTTCCAGAATGAGATTTTCACTCTGCAGCGGAGTGGGCGCTGATTCGGTTCGCAGGAGAGCCTCTGTAAAGTTTAGAAGGTAGGCGACGAGGTACTGACGAAAGTAAAGCTGCGGGGAGACGGCGTGCGTCGTGTTTGGATAGCTCAGTTGGTAGAGCACTTGCCCGCGAAAGGTTCGAGTCTCGGTCCTGCACACAGTTTTAATCCGCGAGGAGGTTTCATATCTTCGCACACTCCGCTGCAGAGTGAAAATCTCATTCTGAAATCAGTAGTTATGTTCAGAATGAGAAAGAAAAATAATAGGATGTATCTGCTTGGGAGAGGAACTTTATGTATTATTTATATATATTTATAAATGAAAACCAGCCGGCCCTAGTTGCCGAGCGGTTCTAGGCGCTTCAGTCTGGAACCACGCGACCGCTACGGTCGCAGGTTCGAATCCTGCCTCGGGCATGGATGTGAGTGATGTCCTTAGGTTAGTTAGGTTTAAGTAGTTCTTAGTTGTAGGAGACTGATGACCTAAGAAGTTAAGTAGTTAAGTCCCGTCCGCAGTTCGTGGTCGTGCGGTAGCTTTCTCGCTTCCCGCGCCAGGGTTCCCGCGTTCGATTCCCGGGGGGATCAGAGATTTTCTCTGCCTCGTGATGTTCTTAGGTTAGTTAGGTTTAAGTAGTTCTAAGTTCTAGGGGACTGATGACCATAGATGTTAAGTCCCATAGTGCTCAGAGCCATTTCACCATTTAGTTAAGTCCCATAGTGCTCAGAGCCATTTGAACCATCTGAAATGAAAACTACAAAACTGTGGATATTCTATTTCGTTTATTTACATAACTCGTTTTCGCTTCACATGGCTGTCTTGAGGCAGTATCCGTGAGGCACAGCACTCAGTAACACTGAGAGAGCCAACGAACTGTGAATCCGATAACGCCGTGCTAAATTTCGGATGCGCAACACTACCACAGTACTACTAATGCAGGCATAAATGTAGACCAATGTCTCGCTTGCATACGCGTGGTACCTGCAATTAGGAAATAACATGCAAGAGGCGCAGCGCCAGAACAGCGCCCTCGGGTCTCTCCTACATTTCTTGGCGCTACTGTGCTCGAGACAGGGGGCCGAGAATTGTTCAAACCGCGTGCACAGCAGTTTCATTTGTCAAACGCAACATCCACGTAATATGCATACGCATTTACGCAGGCCATTATAGCCGGGAGCGCACCCGTGTAATGGCGACCGAAACTGATACAGTTGCGGTTGCGGCAGGCGAGTGGCTGGGGCGCCGTTAATGGCTGGCCTTCGCTTCTGGTACGGCCGGCTAGGGCTGCGGCGTCGGCTTCTGCAGAGGCTTTTACTGGCCCGCGGAAAGCTCACAATGGCCACTTAAAGGGGAGAGCCGCCGAAGAAAGACCGGAACGGCGCCGGAGGCATGTGCACTGCGGCGGGGCAGCCGGGCAGCCGGGAGAGCAGCGGGCGGCCGTCTTCATTCATCGTTGATGTGTTGCGTGCAGTGAAGTGAAGTGAAACTGTGTTCCACCGCCGGCAATGCGACCTCGTCAAACTCGCAACCGCATGCGTCTCTGACAATAGGCTGAAAGCACCTTTTTGCTGCAGGAATGGAGCTGACGTTCTAATGAAACTATTACTCATAATATTTTTCGTAGCTTTTTAGGTTGACGGAATTTCATTTCGTTCGTTTCGGTATCTTCATATAACGTCGCGCCGCGGTATCGATTAATTCATTTTGTCATTTTCGAATCGGAGTTCAGTAAGATCATTTTATCCTCCTTTCTAGGAGCAATGCCAATGGTCTTGCCGCAGTGGTAACACCGGTTCCCGTCAGATCACCGTAGTTAAGCGCTGTCGGGCTGGGCTAGCACTTGGATGGGTGACTATCCGGTCTGCCGAGCTCTGTTGGCAAGCGGGTGCACTCAGCCCTTGTGAGGCAAACTGAGGAGCTACTTGACTGAGAAGTAGCTGCTCCGGTCTCCGTGTGCTGACAACATGCCCCTCCATATTCGCATTCAGTGATGCCTATGGGTGAGGATGACACGGCGGCCGGTCGGTGCCGTTGGCCCTTCATGGCCTGTTCGGGAGGAGTTTTAGAGGTAATGTTTGTACTTATATAATAACTCTTACATTATTTTGTCAGATCCTAAAAAAACTGTATAAATTTTTTTCTATTTTTGTCACAATATGGGACTACAATGACCCAAAAATTATTTCATTTCTATTTATACAGCAAGTGGTTGTAATGCAAATGCAGCTAGTCACAGAGGTTCATCTTGGGATGTAATTATGGTGCGGCAGCGGAATTTGATAGATATTCTGATGTACTAACGCGGAACCGATTTTCATTGGAAAAAAATTAGTTTCACTTTTCGCCACCAGGTGAAAATCTGACGCGGTGAATCAAGACAGACATATATAAGTGTTTTCATGTATATTGGGTTAGGAACTGCACGTGAGAATAAAAGCTTAAACAACTGTGAAAGGCATAATGTTGATTTTATTATTAACTTCCGCTCCAATATGAACATCGGAGACGTAGGAGAGATGCTGCAGCCGTAAAACGACGTGATCAACAGTTGCTCGCAGCAGTTACAATGAAATCTGAGCACCGTCTACCTGTATACTGCCCTTAAGATCAGGTAGAGACCGAACGTCTTCCTAGTAAATGCTTCTTTTTAAGTACCCCCCAGAGACAAAAGTCAAGTGGACTCGATCAGGTGATCTTATACGCGAACCATCTGGAGATAACACGTCTGTAGGCTGCACTAAGCAGATCTTTCACTGGGCCAGCGATATGAAGTGTACCCCATCTTACATGAAAACAGTGGTTTCCACTCAGTTGCTCTCTTCCAGAGCTGGAACCACATTCTTTGCACGGAGGTCTCGATAACATGCATATGTCGCTGTGCATCTGACACGCTCTCTGGGCGTATTCTCTTTAGAGAAGAACGGACCGAGAATGAAGTACTCTTGAATCCACATAAGGCGAGTGCAATGGCTCTTCGTGTTTAACAGTACTCCAAATTCAGCAGTTATGTGTTTTCAATGCACCCCATAGTGTCATCAACTTCAATACGTACCAGAAATCGAAGAGCAAATTCAGTACGTTACTGGGGACCATGAGATTTCAATTACTGCGGGGTATGGACCTTGTACGTGTACCCCTGCCATATAAATCGCAAAACTTCTCCACACTGTTGACCATGGGATGGACAAATCTCGTGACACTGTACGAGCACTAGTACTACTTGAGCACGGGCTGCGTGGTCGGTAACTTCCACCGGGAGGGGACACCTTCCTTTTCCAGGTGCCACACTAAGTTCAAACGTGAGTTCCAGTTCCATTATCATCATCGAGCCTTTCGTCAGACTATTTAGTTGGCGATACTCTGTAAATGCAGCTCTGTGATTATTGTCGGTGGCATCAAACAGTATCACTGACAGCGCACGGTCTCCCATATTGGCAGTCACATTGCTCACTCACGTTATGGCTTGTCAAATGACAGAGTGGATGCCATAATGTTAACAAACAGTGTACATTTCCAGATTTGCAAGCTGGCCGTGGTGGCCGAGCGGTTCTAGGCGCTTCAGTCTGGAACCGCACGACTGCTACGTTCGCAGGTTCGAACCCTGCCTCGGGCATGGAAGTATGTGATGTCGTAAGGTTAGTTAGGTTTAAGTAGTGCTAAGTTCTAAGGGACTGATGACCTCAGATGTTAAGTCCCATAGTGTTCAGAGCCATTTGAACCATTTCTGAACCAGATTTGCACATGGTGGCCAAAACTGAAAGCGCCAATTGATTCCGCATCAGCAGGTTTGCTGCCACACGATAATTACAGCCCACATTGAATCTCCGTGAGTAGCTGCACTTTAATTAGAACTACCCGGTACATACAAGCACGTGTTAATGACCTACAAAAATTTACAATGTAAATCAATTAATTAAAAACAAATTTTTCAAAACACTCGACGTGAGCCTTTGAGTTGTACCAATATTTCTGTATACACACCATCTTTGGCGAGTTGATGCAACTCACACAGTTGAAGTCTGGCATTAGCCTGGCCCGATTATGAGATTTAGTTTTGTGGCTAAATGTAAGATTTTGTGACTAAAATGAAATAAATCAATATATCTGACAAAAACTGAAGAAATTAGTTTAAAGAAAACCTTAAATCTCCAGATTCATTTGCAGCATACAAAAACCGAGATGAATCCGCAGCAATAATGGGAATTTGTCTACCAAGAATTGCCGTGGAGGCCAACAACACAAAAAATAAGTAAAAATGTGCTGTGCTTTCTGTTCTCAAATATTTCTTAAATATTGGAACTAACTCTATATTAGGAGTAATATGCAATTAAAACTGAACTGTAAATGTGAATGTGAGAACAATAACTTACATCATTCAGTATCTTCATTGATCTAATTGACTATACTAAACGAGTAACCAAACTACGGGGTATCGTGGACAATAATCACTTTGACCATTTTTTCGAGTACAATTTGGTATTCAAGATCTAAACACCAGATGTAAGTTCCTGGGTCAACTCTTCCTGCTTCTGTGTATGGCTGAAGTGTTTTACCTAACAGATTCTAATATACCTGTATGTTTCACCTGCCAGCATCGGTTCAACATCTTCAAGCTTGTATGAGACCTGCTGCGGCACACTCTTAATAGCAGTAGGTCTTTCAATATTTGAGCCACAGCTCCATAGCACCTACCATGCTCTCTAGTAATGCCGCGATCTCTATACTCAGCCAACATGGTGCTTCGAACTGCAAGTTTTCTCCTTGTAATAGTTGTACATAGTTTCTTTACCTTCATGGACAATTTTTACATCTAGTCATCGAACTTTTAACAATCTTGTCTCAGGACAGTAGAGTATTTTAGTTCCTGTTGTTTGGGTTTCCAAGAGGTTCTCGTTACGTACATTAACTGCTCCAAATTTTCTCGGAAGAGCATCCATTTTCATCCACTTTATATCGCTCGTTATTGTTTACCGGCGCGTCCGTGCTGCCTTACATTACGACATGCCCGATCGAATATTAAACCGGCTGCATGCTACGGTCTCAAATCTTCACTACAAGTTGCAGAAAGCATAGGCTAAGTCTCAGTTGTGTAATATGGGCCTCAAACTTGAATTATTGCTTCATATAGACTAATTCGACTTAAAGGAAAGCTTGGAGGGCTGGACTTAGCCACTGGCGCACTAGTCTGTCTCATAGCTTTGAATTTAGTGCACCACAGTCCACATGGCAGAGTTCAGTTACCAAACAACCACAGACCACTTCTATTACATCCTAGCAATGCAGCAACGCAGTGAGAGGCCACGCGGGATTAGCCGAGCGGTCTTAGGCGTTGCAGTTATGGACTGTGAGGCTAGTCCCGGCGGAGGTTCGAGTCCTCCCTCGGACATGGGTGTGTGTGTTTGCCCTTCGGATAATTTAGGTTAAGTAGTGTGTAAGCCTAGGGACTGTAGACCTTAGCAGTTAAGTCCCATAAGATTTCACACACATTTGAACATTTGAAGAAGTGAGAGGATGATAAATCATGAGGAAACTCAATCCCTGGATATATGACACATGATAAACAAGAACATCACACATTCCCACGACCTATAACCCAGTGTCCTTACAAGTTTGGCCTATACAACTGATAACACCAAAGTGAACGAGATATAAATGTATGACAGTACTTTCCTTTTTATTTAATTTTCAGGCAGCCTTTTACTTCTGCATACTGTTAACAGTTGCCTGTAATCAGGCAGAAATAGACCTTGACGGACTGTTATACTGCAGCTACTCTGAGAAGTCCAGTGTGTGCTGCAATTATCGTATGATTGTGAAAATTGTTAGATATTCTAATGCATTGATGATGAACAGATTTACTCAGGAAAAAATTGATTCCAATTTCTGTCACCAGGTGCAAGATAGACGTACGTAAATGTAATGGATTAGGTACGGGACGTGGGCAAAGAACGTCAGACAAGTGAAAAAGGCCTCATGTTGATTTTATTATCAACCGCCGCTCACACAGTTTGTTCAATACAAGCATCGGAGAGGTCGACAGGATGATGTACAGCTCCAGATCTCCAACTCATGTTTTTCCAGCACAAATCGGTTCCGCCTTAATTGGCTAAAATAAAGATCCTAAAGAGACAAAATTATTTTTATTGAAAAGAGAGAAATGTTCTCCTTGTATTATGCTGTGTCAGAGTGCTATATCTCGTAGGCCTATCTCCTTTTTACCAATATTTCTCTGAATTTTATTCAGAGCATCGTAGATCTATTGCCAAATGAATGATTACGTGGTTGACAAATGAGAATCTTTTTAAGTCAAATGGAATTTTTCTCTGTCTTTTTTTTTTCGCTCTCTTCGTTTCGAGAAGGCGCTCGCAGCTCCACCCATTCTTTTAACTCGCACACGTTCTTTTGGCTCCCCACCCCACCGCCCCACCCACCCTCCCACCCACACACACCCACCCACACACACACACACACACACACACACACACACACGCACACAACAGCACGTGTGCTCGCGCCTGGGTAGAGAAAGCGAAAAAGTGCGAGGCGTGCGCGCTCGTTTTAGTCGGCAGACAATGGCCTGCAGTGTGTCGGCGTTAATGAGCAGCGCGGCACGCGAAGGCAGCCCGTCCCAGACAACAGTGCTTCTGCTGCTGCCGCAGCGCGTATTAGCGTGGACAGCTGCTGCACGCTGTCGTGTCGTTAATGAATTACGAGCGCCGGCCGTGAGCTATGGGCTGGCACTGCAGCTGTTGGCAGCACTGTATGGCAATTTCTCCACTCACGGTGCTACACTTATCTCACATGGAACCTATCACTATAGGTTCTGTCTCCCTCTCACAGGAGGCTTGCCGACAGTTCAAATTTAAGTGCCATTTATAGTGGCTAAGGATAGGAACTCCAAATCTGCAGAATGTGTTGTTGATCATATACCATAAGTGTAATTTAAGAAGGGCGTCTTTAGCAATTCCGCCTCTAAGCTGGTGAAATAGGAGATGAAAGATATTTTGAAAATACGTCTCTGTTAGGTCAATTTTGAAGCTAGACCAACGAAAATTGGTATATGGTTTCTCAGTCAGAAATTAACCCCTAAACGGGGGTGGGGAGGGGGGAGGAGGCAGGGAGGGGGGGAATAGGGTAAAAGTTTCTTTTTAGATAAATCATTATTAAAGAACCACTAAACCGCTTTATAGCTACATCTACATTACGCCCGTAAGGGGGTGAAATAGGGGATGAAAATTTTTATGGAAATGTTTTAGCAACAATGCAGTTTTTAAGCTAAATCTATGAAAACTTGTATAAAAATGTTTTTCACTATTTCTGGAAATTCAACCTATAAGGTGGTGAGATATAGGATGAAAAGTTCTACGATAATTTTTAGTTATATTGAAACATTTTTAATGCTAAATCTATGGAAACCGGTATTTCACGCCTGGGTTAGAAATAAAGAAATGTGTGCTAGGGGATGAAACTTTCTCTAGAAATATCAGCACAAGCAGTCAAAAGACAGGTTTAACAGAAACTCCGACTCCAGGTATCACAAACGGTTTCTAGCCGGAAGTACATTTGGAAAAGAGCATGCTTCTAAGACATTTATCAGCTTCATAAGTCTAGAAAGTGCTGCAATTCGTGAACTACATGAAAGTAAGCTGTTTAACAGTTGCCACAACAAATCGGCTATGTCAAAACTCCATAGGAAGAGAAACGGCTCTTTAATAGATTAATTTTTCGGTGTAGATATCTTTGGAAAATTATTGTTGTTATAATTAGTACGTAAATGCAAGCGAAGAAATCTAGAAAATAAAAAAGGTAAGTCACATGGCATTGTTGTCTGGGTGAATGCGAAGGGCAGGTTCAACCACTTAGTAGGAAAGCTTTTTCCGTTCTTCGCGCACAACTGGACCTTTCTTTCGCGAAGCGTGAGAGGTGCGTGCTTAAGTGTATCTGATAAGTGCAGGTGGGTATAATGGCTGTGTGCAGCGTGGTGTTATATTTCTGTTGGATGGTGATGAGCAAATGGAGTGGGAGAAACCAGGTGTAGGCAAATGGTTCAAATGGCTCTGAGCACTATTGGACTTAACATCTGATGTCATCAGCCCCCTAGACTTAGAACTACTTAAACCTAACTAACCTAAGGACATCACAAACATCCATGCCCGAGGCAGGGCACGATCCTGCGACCGTAGCAGCAGCGCGGTTCCAGATTGAAGCGCCTCAGCGGCCGGCAGGTGTCAGCAAATAGCCTAATTCCCTCGAGTAGAACCTCGGGGGGCCTCCGAGATTGACGTCCACATCCGTCCATGAGACATTGCGGATAAGTTTGGCGTTTGATCGAGGACAATGAGGCGAAACCTCGTCATGAGGAACTTTACGCCAACACCCATCCTCCCCCTTGGCGTAAAGACAAAGGAAAAGTAGCCAACAGCACGTGGCGTACCCAGGCGGGTAACCATCCCAGTACTCAACACGACCGACATTGCTTAAATTTGATGGTCGAACGAGAATCGGTGTATTCAACGAGTCAAGGCCGTTGGCTTAAATATACTGAATGAAACTATTTTGCTTTCAAAGCTGTTTGCTATTCGTTTTATAATGTTTTCACATATCATGCTTAGCGAGTTATACCTACTTTCTCGTTTTCTCGTGGACCTTTAATCAGTCGAGTGTATAATCACGCGTACTCTTCTAACAGACCGTTCATGAAGACGCGAAACATTGAAAACGTGTGGAATGCTCCACATACAACCTCCTCCTTAGCCGATCTGACAGAGTGTCCCACAGTGACCCAGAGGACGTCTGAGTTTCAGAAACCAAATACACAAAACATTATAACAGACGAAAATCTCAAATTTGCCAAGTGACTCGAGCAGGAATTTGCGAGTGGAGGGTTGTACCCCAGATCTTTCTATTTCTGGTTAGACACGTACTTATGTGCCACATAACCAAATTTTAATTTAATTCGTATTTATTTATGTTCTGTCCCAATAATTTAGTGTATATGTTCATACTTATTGCATCATTAGAGTTTAAGGGAAAAATGGACACTAATTATGTAGAGAATTTTCAATGTACTTAGGTACTGTACAGTATGCTTTAGACACAAATGAGGCCATGTTTTATGACCGCAACAAATAAATACTCCAAAATAAATAAATAAATACGAGGATAAAATCAGAGAGATTAGAGCCCACACAGAAGCATACCGACAATCCTTCATTCCACGTACAATACGAGACTGGAATAGAAGGGACAACCGATAGAGGTACACAGGATACCCTCCGCCACACACCGTCAGGTGGCTTGCGGAGTATGGATGTAGATGTAGATGTATTTTGTGTATGCCAACAGTGTTGTAAGGTTAAACTGAGAGAGTCCAGTCCAGGACTTGAGAAGAGTGGACCCTTGCGGTAGTGGTAATTTCGAATTTCCGTTGTCATCCTAAATCAATTAAATTATTCGTTCAAAAGACCAAGCTAGATTTGCTTTCCCATCCTTGTCTAAGAACGTTGCGGTGTATGTTTAACTGCAGCCTGGACTGTGCGTTAAACTGTCCTTTCATCTTCTCTTCCTTCGGCGTAGCTTCGGTGTGTCCCTAGCACTCCTATTGTCAACAGGCGTAAACGTCCGAGCACAAAAACAGCGCTGCCAAAACAGGGCTCGCCAGCAGAGCGCCACACGCGTCGTTCCTGGAAAGCGAGGCGTCGTCCTCAGCGCAGCTTCCAGATAGTCCACCGTGGTTATCGCTGAGAAACCGGTTTCCAGTTACATTTTTTTCCACGTCAGTTTAGCCTGACTGTTACAACCACTCAAAAAACCCGTTTCTGAAATACCCAATTTTCGGTATCTTTATTCCTATTATATTTATCCTGTTATAAACGCAGAACTCCAACAAAGATAGAAAAATTTTGACTCACTCAGTTTCAAGATACGTAAGTTCAAGACACTGAATTAAATAGGCAAATAAAAGAACATCCAGTCCGTCTACCGTTCGCTTCTTTCCTCGAATAGTGATACATGGTTGAATACTACAAAAAGGTCACCAATATTCTTATTGGTCCTAATTTTTTTAAATTCTGCTCCAACATCATGTTGTAATTGGTGCTCATACCACTGTTTGGCCATTACGAATATTCAGTGCTAAAGAGTGAAAACTGATGCTGACGAACTCTACTTTTAGTGTTTATTTGTCGGTTTTCAAGGGCTACAAGCAGC
Organism: Schistocerca gregaria; assembly: GCF_023897955.1. Lineage (NCBI taxonomy): Eukaryota > Metazoa > Arthropoda > Insecta > Orthoptera > Acrididae > Schistocerca > Schistocerca gregaria. The sequence goes on along the minus strand of NC_064920.1, from coordinate 842,794,841 downwards.
AGATCAGCTAATTTCTCTTCTTATTGCACACTATGAATGAATTGCTGGTAAGTTTTTAATTTACCACTGCTACCATAATTTCCTTCGTCTCTTATTATTTTATAGACATGGCATACAAATTCCTATCTCTTACAGGAAATGAAGCATTGTACTTCATCGCTACGTCACTTCGTATAAAAAACACTCCCATAGTAGGGTTGGTGCAATTTTGCAAAATATCGGGTGTCTGGCGACGACAGCAAGAAACTACCGTACGGAGATGGTGGGGCGAAGTCCTGCATACTGCGCGTACATGCATACCGTAAGCCACGACACATTATTGTTTCAGCAATAATGTACCAACTATTATGGCATTTGTCTGTTGCTCGTTTCTGTTGGCACTGTTATTAAAACAGCGTTGATCGTTGTTCCCATATTCTATAATAATGCAAATTTTACGAATAAAAATTACTCCTTTAAAAAATTACGAAATATTTTATCAGTGCTCATACGATTAATTGATATTTCGAGTTTTCAACTCTGGTATCTATAAAATAATAATAATAATAATAAAAACACCTGTTACGACCGAGACCAAACATATACCGAAAAATATCAGTTATTCAGAACTAAAATACTAGTTGGTTTTCCCATTCCTACCTCCTGACCAGAACACTGCCCACTGGTAATACGGCATCGTGGGCGCCTCACATACAGCCCGTCTTCCTCATTAGTATTGTGACTAGGTTGATGCGACCCGCCACGAATTTCTCTTCTGTGCCAGCCTCTTCATTTCGGAGCACCACTGGCACCCAACTTTTTTGGTTGTTTGTTGACTCTATCATCCTCTACAGCTTTTACCCTCTACAGTTCCTTTAGTACAGTGGAAGTTATTCTCTGATATCTTAACACATCTCGTATAAACCCACCCCTTCTTCTTGTCAATGTCTTCCAGATCTTCCTCTCCTCGCGGACTCTACTGAGAAGTAGCCATTTCCTATCTTTCCTCTTTTTCCTGGCTTTAAATCATATCTTGGCGAGGTCGGCGTTTTAATCACCCCGCAGCCCTCTCCGTATAGTGCAAACTCATGTGAAAGTTTGAGAACGTTTATTGAAATCGTTTAACAGACGAGGGACGTGGGAAGCAGCCCGGTATCCACCTAACTGGATGTGGGAAACCACCCAAAAGTCACACCCAGGCTGGCCAGGACCTCGGCCCTTGTTATTAATTCACCGGGTGTATCGATTCGGTACCGGCGCGAATATCGGGAGCGGAGTGCTATCCGGGTGGGTTTCCTTTCTTATCTCATTAATCGCTGCGGGGGGTAGCCGTGCGGTCAAGGACGCCTTGCCACGGTTCGCGCTGCTGCCCCCGTCGGAGGCTCAGTACTCCCTTGGCATGGTTGTGTGTGTTGTCCTTAGTGTAATTAGTTAGATTAAGTAGTGTGTAAGCTTCGGGACTGATGACCTTAGCTGTTAAGTCCCATAAGATTTCACACACATTTTCTCTTCTTCTGCCACGTCATAAATAGTCCATCCTCCTCCTCATAGAGGCCGTCTGTCCGTTCACACCTCCCAGTTTAGCAGTGGAATTTCTCTTGCACTCTTGTTTTGAAGTTACTACTTCTAATTTTGACTGTAATTTCCCCATTATTTTGAATTTTCTGTGTGCTGAATCCGTCCTTCCGGCGAGCATTATTTTTTGATATCTCCACAATTTTCTCTAGCCATTTCACTCTCCCTTCCGTGGCATTTTCATTTATTTAATTCCAAATTGACTGTTACTGCTGTATTCCTGTCTTTACCTGTACATTTCTGCACTCCCCTAATTTTGTCGATCAGTTGAAGTATTTCTTCTGTTACCCAAGATTTCTTCGCTGTTACCTTCCTTGTACCTACATTTATCTGACCAACTTGTATGGTTGGCATTTATAACTATGCCTTTTCCTCTTCAACTGAACTTCCTATTGTGGTATTTTATGCTACTCAATCGATTAACATATATAGTCGTTTCTGACATGTAATCTGCTTATTAAAATGACGGTAATGACCCCTTTTACACATATTCGATCTCCGCTTTACAACACATGGACGCCATTACAGATCAGAAATTTTCCTCGGTCAGAGTTGTTCTGAACGACCACAGACGTGCAACCTCGGTTATCGGAAACTATCGGGAAGGTAGTCGAAGAACTGCGCACTCGCTCTGTGCTGAGAAATGCTGCGGCTTCCGCTCGCTTCTCCGGACTCCCCGTGCGGTTTCCGTTGCGAAGTTTGTCGTTTCTCCGATTGGCAATGTTGCTCCTTCCTGTTCTGTTCGTCACAGATATCCCGCGTTTACCTTCCCAAACCTGTAAGTCACATTTCTAACTTCTTTTGTCTGCAAAAAGCGATTCGTATTACGAAACTCAGCCTGCAGCTTATCTAATGATTTCTCTAAAGCTATACAGAGTAGTAGTTACGTATTTGCTATTGAAGACCAGAGAACGAAACCCGTTTTGAGGAAGAGATTTAGGAAAGCTACAGAATGATGAAGCAGAGCGGGTGGGTGTTTATTTGAACCCCTTATATCAGTTCCAGTGTGTTAACAACTACGCCACCTCACTGGAATTCAAGGTTATACACAACGATTGTTTTGTCATGGAGCTATCTTCTTCACAGTGTAAGTAAATATTTGGTTCACCAAGTTCCAATTTTCAAAGGTGCATGTTCTCTTACTGCGAATGGGACAAAGCCCTAGCATGGCATTACTGCGCCATTTCTGTAATCACGAATTAATGAAATGAATTGTTTGCTTTAAAGATGGAGCTATCAAGTTCTGAAGCCGTGGTAGAAATTTTTCCCCCTCCTGTTTCTACAGCTGTCTAAGTGATGCTCAATTCTACCACTTTCAACATTTCTCGGAGAAAATCTGAGAGAGTCATGCGGTACGGTCTGTTATGTTCTTATCCAGCGACACTGCAGTGACGTAAAGTGTTAGGTCACCGTACTACTTTCCACGAAAGATGCTCATCACTGCTACATTTAACAGAAACAGTTTCCGCACATGTATCACAGATAGTGAACTGACGCAGTGATACAGCTAAAGACCTTTTGAATCTGAACCGATTTGCTACTATGATGTCGAACAGCCATCTGGATGTAATATACAGGACGTTAGTATAGTGCAGGTACTGCGGTTATTGGTATCTTCAATATGTACCCAGTTCTGTGTGACTTTTTTTCTGTGTTTAATAATCTTCCCGCAAACACGTCACATTAATTTACGTCAGTAGTCATTAGACACCGCCTGAGAGCAGAATGGGGCGCTCCGTAGAACTCACAGCCTTCGAACGTGGTCAGCAGATTGGGTGTCACTTGCCTCATACGTCTCTACGCGAGATTTCCACACTTCTAAATATCCCTAGGTCCACTGTTCGGCATGTGATAGTGGAAACGTGAAGGGGTATATACAGCACAAAAGCGTACAGGCCGACCTCGTCTGTTGGCTGACAGAGACCGCCGATAGTTGAAGAGGGTCGAAATGTTTAATAGGCAGACTTTTATCCAGATCATCACATAGGACTTCCAAACTGCATCAAGATCCATAGCAAGTACCATGACAGTTAGGCGGGAAGTGAGAAAACTTGGATTTCATAGTCGAGCCACACATCAGGCCGGTAAATGGCAAACGACGCCTCGCTTGGTGTAAGGAGCGTAAACATTGGACAATTGAACAATGGAAAAACGCTGTGTGGGGTGACGAATCACGGTACACAATGTGGCGAACCGATGGCAGGATGTGGGTATGGCGAATGCCCGGTAAACGCCATCTGCCAGGTGTGTAGTGCCAACAGTAAAATTCGGAGGTGGTGGTGTTATGGTGTGGCCGTGATTTTCATGGAGGGGCTTGCACCTCTTGTTGTTTTGCGTGGCTCTATCACAGCACAGGCCTGCTTTGATGTTTTAAGCATCTTCTTGCTTCCCACCGTTGAAGGGCAATTCTGGGATGGCGATTGCATCTTCCAACACGATCGAACACCTGTTCATAATGCACGGCCTGTGGCGGAGTCATTACGAGACAATAACATCCCTGTAATGGACTGGCCTGCACAGAGTCCTGACCCTAATCCTATAGAAGACATCTGGGCGGTTCTGGAACGCCGACTTCGTGCCAGGCCTCACCGACCGACCGACAGACATAGATACCTCTCCTCAGGGCAGCACTCCGTGAAGAATAGGATGCCATTGCCTAAGAAACCTTCCAGCACCTGATTGAACTTATGCCTGAGAGAGTGGAAGCAGTCATCAAGGCTAAGGGGGCGGGGGCAACATCTTACTCAATTCCAGCATTATCTATGGAGGGCGCCACGAACTTGTAAGTCATTTGCAGCCAGGTGTCCGGATACTTTTGATCACATAGTATATTTTCTGCACGGTCGTAACTGCACCACTAATTGTACTACGGCTGCGTCAGTATAGTCTAACCATTTTGCGTCCATGCGTCCACATTTAAACTTCTTGATATGGCGCCAGGGAAAAATAAGCATTAGTGGCTTGTTCTTCCCACACGTAGTTTCTAATCTACATGAAAACATAAAACTCCTAATAACTGTAATTATTAATCTTTAAATTAAGTAAAAACTGATGTAATTTTGTTCAGTACACTGTCCTCAGTCACCAATAAAAATATCTGCAGTCATACCACTAACGCCATGTACACTTTTACGGCTTTATGATACTCCCGGGAATAAGTTGCTGCATCATCTTTTCTTCGATAAGCAGAAAACAACTACTCTACTGTCAGGCCAATGGAAGCACGAGTAGTCAACCGGCCACTGCGGCAAAAAGCATCAGTATGAAGGAGCAGGCTCTCAGCTCACCTGCCAAAGGCCGCTAATGTCAGATGCCGTGGCACAGTGTCTGACTCCTTCGAGCAGTTCCTCGGCTGTCCTCACGATACTGATACACGTCTTCCGATAGTCCCGGCTAAGAAAAAACCATGGAAGCGAGAGGCATTTGAATCACGGCTCCACATCTCGCAAGTAGACGCCCTGAAGGAAGACATTCGGCGTAAGAGAATGAAATTTGCATTTTTGATTAAAAGTTCAGATCGGTAGCAATGTGTTGGTGACACCGAATAAGTATTTTATCTATACATATGGAGCCGAATTTAGTAATTTTGCACCTCGTGTCATGGCGTGACAAAGTTAGCGAAGCTGTTATTATTATTTTTAAATTTATTTTTATTTTGTTCAGCATGCGATTCGGATTGCGTACTTGACCAAAGTTCATCGATATTGCCTCCTAAACGACACATATGGAACACTCAGTAAGTATATATATAAGGCTTACCGGTCATTTGACCATCTTCTTCCGTGCAGATGCACACACAGTGCCCGAACTGTTACTGGAATCTGCAGTAAAGCCGCGAGTAATGAGTATAATGGGCAGGGGCACTACGTATATAGTGCGGGACAATAAGTTGGGAATGTGGGTCTCGCGGGAGGCGTGCCAGAGATAAGTCCCTGCAGTGGCTTTATCCTCTGTGTCCTCGGTGGCTCAGATGGATAGAGCGTCTGCCATGTAAGCAGTAGATCCTGCGTTCGAGTCCCGTTCAGGGCACACATTTTCAATTATCACCGTCGACTTATATCAACGCCTGTATGCAGCTAGGGGTATGCCTTGCACTTTAATTTCACTTACTAAGTAACTGTTGTGGTTGGCAAGAGAGCCAACACCGTGTAACTAAAGGAGGCCGAAATGCACGCGTTTTAGCTCACGCAGGCTGGCGTGAGGTCTGGAACATGACAAGGGAATTAGAATTGAGAAAAACGGACGTAGCTGGTGGAATACTTAACTTTAATTCATTAATGACGAACGTCGCTCTTTATGGTACATGATTCACAATATCAATAGTACGGTTACTGGCGCCTTGCTAGGTCGTAGTAAATAACGTAGCTGAAGGCTATGCTAACTATGGTCTCGGCAAATGAGAGCATAAATGTCAGTGAACCATCGCTAGCAAAGTCGGCTGTACAACTGGAGCGAGTGCTAGGAAGTCTCTCTAGACCTGCCGTGTGGCGGCGCGCGGTCTGCAATCATTGATAGTGGCGACACGCGGGTCCGACGTATACTACCGGACCGCGGCCGATTTAAAGGCTACCACCTAGCAAGTGTGGTGTCTGGCGGTGACACCACAGTAACCATACTACACACTTGTAAAACTGGAAATACGTCTGAGAAACTACACTCCTGGAAATTGAAATAAGAACACCGTGAATTCATTGTCCCAGGAAGGGGAAACTTTATTGACACATTCCTGGGGTCAGATACATCACATGATAACACTGACAGAATCACAGGCACATAGACACAGGCAACAGAGCATGCGCAATGTCGGCATTAGTACAGTGTATATCCACCTTTCGCAGCAATGCAGGCTGCTATTCTCCCATGGAGACGATCGTAGAGATGCTGGATGAAGTTCTGTGGAACGGGTTGCCATGCCATTTCCACCTAGCGCCTCAGTTGGACCAGCGTTCGTGCTGGACGTGCAGACCGCGTGAGACGACGCTTCATCCAGTCCCAAACATGCTCAATGGGGGACAGATCAGGAGATCTTGCTGGCCAGGGTAGTTGACTTACACCTTCTAGAGCACGTTGGGTGGCACGGGATACATGCGGTCGTGCATTGTCCTGTTGGAACAGCAAGTTCCCTTGCCGGCCTAGGAATGGTAGAACGACGGGTTCGATGACGGTTTGGATATACCGTGCACTATTCAGTGTCCCCTCGACGATCACCAGAGGTGTACGGCCAGTGTAGGAGATCGCTCCCCACACCATGATGCCGGGTGTTGGCCCTGTGTGCCTTGGTCGTATGCAGTCCTGATTGTGGCGCTCACCTGCATGGCGCCAAACACGCATACGACCATCATTGGCACCAAGGCAGAAGCGACTCTCATCGCTGAAGACGACACGTCTCCATTCGTCCCTCCATTAACTCCTGTCGCGACACCACTGGAGGCGGGCTGCACGATGTTGGGGCGTGAGCGGAAGACTGCCTAACGGTGTGCGGGACCGTAGCCCAGCTTCATGGAGACGGTTGCGAATGGTCCTCGCCGATACCCCAGGAGCAACAGTGTCCCTAATTTGCTGGGAAGTGGCGGTGCGGTCCCCTACGGCACTGCGTAGGATCCTACGGTCTTGGCGTGCATCCGTGCGTCGCTGCGGTCCGGTCCCAGGTCGATGGGCACGTGCACCTTCCGCCGACCACTGGCGACAACATCGATGTACTGTGGAGACCTCACGCCCCACGTGTTGAGCAATTCGGCGGCACGTCCGCCCGGCCTCCCGCATGCCCACTATACGCCCTCGCTCAAAGTCCGTCAACTGCACATACGGTTCACGTCCACGCTGTCGCGGCATGCTACCAGTGTTAAAGACTGCGATGGAGCTCCGTATGCCACGGCAAACTGGCTGACACTGACGGCGGTGGTGCACAAATGCTGCGCAGCTAGCGCCATTCGACGGCCAACACCGCGGTTCCTGGTGTGTCCGCTGTGCCGTGCGTGTGATCATTGCTTGTACAGCCCTCTCGCAGTGTCCGGAGCAAGTATGGTGGGTCTGACACACCGGTGTCAATGTGTTCTTTTTTCCATTTCCAGGAGTGTAGTAAGAAATGAAAGAATCGGCTACTAAATTGGTGTAAATAAGTTTACGGAATGAGCACATTGTATTCTGTAGCCTGTGTCAGTGTGATTACACACCCTCAATTGTAATGCTACATCACACTGTTACTGAAGACAGGGACAGGAGCCAACGTTTCGACCGCCCTTCAACGTTCTTCTTCAGAACATCGAACCAAGTGGTTTTTGGAGGAAGCTATCCTACATACAAGATGCACTGCACATACAGAAGATCCCCAGTACCGTCCTCAAGAAACACTTCTTTTGACGCCTTAAAGAGAAACATAGAAATACATACTACATATTTCAGTTTACATCGCACTTGCCTCTCAACATGTCTTTATTTATTTATTTTATTTATTTATTTATTTATTGTTCCGTGGGACCAAATTAAGGAGAAGTCTCCATGGTCATGGAACGAGTCAATGCATGTAGTAGAAACAGATAAAATGAAATACAAGATAGGTATTCAGGCGACAATTCGTAAGTTTAAATAAAGAAAATCAACAATGTAACACTGGAATCTGCTTAATTTTTCAGCTCTTCCAGGAGCTCCTCGACAGAATAGGAGTGAGCCATGAGGAAACTCTTCAGTTTAGACTTAAAAGCGTTTGGGCTACTGCTAAGATTTTTGAGTTCTTGTGGTTGCTTATTGAAAATGGATGCAGCAGAATAGTGCACTCCTTTTTGCACAATAGTCAAGGAAGTGCATTCCACATGGAGATTTCATTTCTGCCTACTATTAACTGAGTGAAAGCTGTTAACTCTTGGGAATAAGCTAATACTGCTATCAACAAACGACATTCAAGAAAATATATACTTTAAGGGCAATGTCAGAATTCCCAGGCTATTGAACAGGGGTCGACAAGAGGTTCTCGAACTCTACACCATATATAGCTCGAACAGCCCGTTTTTGAGCCAAAAATACCCTTTTTGAATCAGAACAATTACCCCAAAAAATAATACCATATGACATAAGCGTATGAAAATATGCGAAGTAGACTGCTTTTCGTGTTGAACTGTCACTTATTTCAGATACTGTTCTAAGGGTAAATAAAGCAGCATTTAGTTTCTGAACGAGATCCTGAACATGGGCTTTCCACAACAGCTTACTATCTATCCGAACGCCTAGGAACTTGAACTGTTCCGTCTCGCTTATAATATGCCCATTCTGTCTGTTCAAAATATCAGTTCTTGTTGAGTTGTGAGTTAGAAACTGTAAAAACTGAGTCTTATTGTGATTTAGCATCTTTTTTTTCCACAAGCCACGAACTTATTTCATAATTTATAATTATAATTAATAATAACGAACTTATTTGATAATGTTTCAATATTACACACAAGATCCTTCACTACCAAGCTGGCGTCATCAGCAAACAGAAATATTTTTGAATCACCTGTAATACTAGAAGGCATATCATTTATATAAATAAGAAACAGCAGCGGCCCCAGCACCAACCCTTGGGGGACGCCCCACTTAACAGTGCCCCATTGGGACTGAACATCACTACCACTCTCAATATTGCGGAGAATTACCTCCTGCTTTCCGTTCTTAAAGTAAGAGGTGAACCAACTGTAAGCTACTCCTCTTACTCCATAATGGTCCAACTTCTGCAGTAATATTTTGTGGTCAATACAGTCAAAAGCCTTCGTTAAATCAAAGAAAACACATAGCGTTCGCAACCTTTTATTTAATCCGTCCAAAAACTCACAGAGAAAAGAGAATATAGCATTTTCAGTTGTTACACTGTTAAATCATTTCTAAAAACAAACTGTACATTTGACAGCAAATTATGTGAATTTAAATGCTCCAGTAACCTTGTATATACAACCTTCTCGATAACTTTAGCAAACACCAATGGCATAGAAATAGGTCTATAATTGTCAACATTATCCCTGTCTCCCTTTTTATAAAGTGGCTGCACTACCGAGCACTTTAATCGGTCTGGAAACCTACCACTCCTAAAGGAAAAGTTACAGATATGGCTAAGTACTGGGCTAACATACAAAGAACAATACTTCAGTATTCTGCTAGATACTCCATCATATCCATGAGAGTTCTTGGTCTTTAGTGATTTGATTATTAACTCAATCTCCCTCTTTCAGTATCGTGGAGGAGCATTTCAGGCAACAGTCTCGGAACACTTTTTTCTACGAGCGCTATATGATTCCGTGTTGGGACTAGGTTTTTATTTAGTTCACCTGCTGTATTCAGAAAGTGATTATTAAATACTGTACATATATGCGACTTATCAGTAACATGGACATTCCCACTACGCACTGATTCTACAATCATGGAAATGGAAAAAAGAACACATTGACACCGGTGTGTCAGACCCACCATACTTGCTCCGGACACTGCGAGAGGGCTGTACAAGCAATGATCACACGCACGGCACAGCGGACACGCCAGGAACCCTCGGTGTTGGCCGTCGAATGGCGTTAGCTGAGCAGCATTTGTGCACCGCCGCCGTCAGTGTCAGCCAGTTTGCCGTGGCATACGGAGCTCCATCGCAGTCTTTAACACTGGTAGCACGCCGCTACAGCGTGGACGTGAACCGTATGTGCAGTTGACGGACTTTGAGCGAGGGCGTATAGTGGGCATGCGGGAGGCCAGGTGGACGTACCGCCGAATTGCTCAACACGTGGGGCGTGAGGTCTCCACAGTACATCGATGTTGTCGCCAGTGGTCGGCGGAAGGTGCACGTGCCCGTCGACCTGGGACCGGACTGCAGCGACGCACGGATGCACGCCAAGACCGTAGGATCCTACGCAGTGCCGTAGGGGACCGCACCGCCACTTCCCAGCAAATTAGGGACACTGTTGCTCCTGGGGTATCGGCGAGGACCATTCGCAACAGTCTCCAAGAACCTGGGCTAAGGTACCGCACGCCGTCAGGCCGTCTTCCGCTCACGCCCCAACATCGTGCAGCCCGCCTCCAGTGGTGTCGCGACAGGCGTGAATGGAGGGACGAATGGAGACGTGTCGTCTTCAGCGATGAGAGTCGCTTCTGCCTTGGTGCTAATGATGGTCGTATACGTGTTTGGCGCCGTGCAGGTGAGCGCCACAATCAGGACTGCATACGACCAAGGCACACAGGGCCAACACCCGGCATCATGGTGTGGGGAGCGATCTCCTACACTGGCCGTACATCTCTGGTGAACGTCGAGGGGACACTGAATAGTGCACGGTACATCCAAACCGTCATCGAACCCATCGTTCTACCATTCCTAGACCGGCAAGGGAACTTGCTGTTCCACCAGGACAACGCACGTCCTTATGTATCCCGTGATACCCAACGTGCTCTAGAAGGTGTAAGTCAACTACCCTGGCCAGCAAGATCTCCGGATCTGTCCCCCATTGAGCATGTTTGGGACTGGATGAAGTGTCGTCTCACGCGGTCTGCACGTCCAGTACGAACGCTGGTCCAACTGAGGCGCCAGGTGGAAATGGCATGGCAAGCCGTTCCACAGGACTACATCCAGCATCTCTACGATCGTCTCCATGGGAGAATAGCAGCCTGCATTGCTGCGAAAGGTGGATATACACTGTGCTAGTGCCGACATTGTGCATGCTCTGTTGCCTGTGTCTATGTGCCTGTGGTTCTGTCAGTGTGATCATGTGATGTATCTGACCCCAGGAATGTGTCAATAAAGTTTCCCCTTCCTGGGACAATGAATTCACGGTGTTCTTATTTCAATTTCCAGGAGTGTATATCCTCATCATGTCTCTGCAGACCAGCCAATTCCTTTACGACAGACCATATGGTTTTAATTTTATCCTGACACTTAGCTATTCTATCTGCATACCACATACTTTTTGCCTTCCTAATAACTTTTTTAAGCATCTTATAGTATTGTTTGTAATGGGCTGCTGCATTTAGATTTTGACTGTTTCTAACGTTTTGATATATTTGATATAACTGGTGACCTGGTACTCACTCCCCAACACTTCCTGCAACTGCTAGCCTACACCTCTACCATGAGAACTACCTAACAGCAGAACCTTCTTCTGTCTGTTAGACTTCGAAACTGCAGCTGCATCTGGACTGAAACTTCCTTGCAGGTTAAAACTGTGTGTCGGACCGAGACTAAACTGTGATTTTTGTAGTTCACGGCCAAGTGCTCTACTGACGTTAGCTGTATGCAGGAGAATTTCTGAGAAATTTGGAAGGTAGGAGAAGACTTACTATCGGAAGCAAAGCTGTGAGGGCGAGTCATGAGTCGTGGTTGGACAGCTCAATCATTAAAGCACTTTCCAGGAGAAAGACGAAGGTCACAGATTCGAGTTCGGTGAGATACGTAGCTTTACTCTGCCAGGAGAACACCTTTGGCATGAATTAGAACGTCTACTGCGCTCACGACCCGAGCGTCCAAAATCACTGCCTTCTATGGCTTCGGCCTCGAAGAAGAATCGGTCACCATTCCTCTACAGATATTTAAACACATTGAAAGTGTCCCCAGCAGAGTTCTAGCTGTCATAAACGCCGACACACACCGTGTTAATAACCACTGGTAGGCGTCCGGATACTTTTGATCAGATGTGTAGATTTCGAGCTGGTGAGTGAGAGCACAGAAAACTCGCCGTACGCGACAGCGCAGTAGTGGCCTGCTGAATGAGTTGGTGTTGTCGGTCCGCCCACGCCACGGCCTTGCGTCGCTGCTCTCCCCCCTCCCCCTCCCACCCCTCCTCATCCCCTCACTTCTCCTCCTTGCACTGCCTGAGCCGCCGCCCACGGAGAAAGCGGCGGCGGCGGCTGTGGCGCCCACAGAGCAGGCGGCGCCGGCGCTCACTCACACGCCTCACCTGACCTCACCTCTGCTTCTGCTGCAGCTGCAGCTGTCCACCACTAGCCACACTAGGATAGTGTTCACCGCCACAGCGTAGGGTCACTTGCTTTTGTGAGTTTCGGGAAGGACCTTGACCATGTATAACATTCCGTTCAGATATGTGAAGCATTAAATGTTCTTAGCTTACTATATTGCTTACTCAGTCCGGCTCTTTGCAGTACTGGGTTTGCAAAGTATGGCAAAGAGGAAGTGTCCACGGGAGACAAAAATCCGACGAACTACGAATTAAACATATGGGGCGGAAATCGGTACATGTAACGCACACGTACAGACAAACAAATGATTACAATTTCAAACAAAATTGGATTATTTAGTCAAGAGAACGAGCTTCACAAATTGAGCGAGTCAATAACGCCTTGGTCCTTCTCTGGCCCCTATGTAAGCAGTTGTTCACCTTGGCATTGATTGACAGAGTTGTTATATGTCGTCCTGAGGGATATAGTGACAAATTATGTCGAATTATCGCGTCCGAGGTGTCTCCAGACACGGCCTGAAATCTCATTGACTGGAGTAGAATTGTCTTCGGTGATGTGTCTTGCTTCGAAAAATGAGCTCCGATGGCGGGTTAAGATATGTCTGAAGTCTCGGTAGACAACGGTGGGACACCAACCTGGCTGTCGCCCGCCATACGGCCCGACAACCTGGAGTGATGATCTCGGATGCCATTTCATTTGGTAGCACAACCCCTTTGGTTGTCATCTACTGCACTTTTACACACGTCGATGGTGTTCTACTGCTCCTTTTGTTGCTCTTCGTGGCAAGCCATCCTGGGCTTACGTTTCAGCAAGATAATGTCCGCGCCCGCATCTCGTGGTCGTGCGGTAGCGTTCTCGCTTCCCACGCCCGGGTTCCCGGGTTCGAGTCCCGGCGGGGTCTGAGAATTTCTCTGCCTCGTGATGGCTGGGTGTTGTGTGCTGTCCTTAGGTTAGTTAGGTTTAAGTAGTTCTAAGTTCTAGGGGACTGATGACCATAGATGTTAAGTCCCATACTGCTCAGAGCCATTTTTTTTATAATGTCCGCCCGCACCCGGCGATAGTGTCTACTGCTTGTCTTTTTGTTTGTCAGACCCTACCTTGGCCAGAAAGGTCGCCGGATCTCTCCCCAACTGACAAGCTTCGGAGCACAATAGGCAGGACCTTCGAACCAGCTAGTATTTTTTTGTATGTCCATCCTTTTAGCAGGACGTGTCTGCGGCGACGGCTGTTTACTATCTAGACAGAAAATAAAAACACCTACAACCGTCCTTATGATTTTATTTTATTTTGTCGCTACCAGTTTCGACCCTTCACTGCGTCATCTTCAGGCTGTTTTGATGCGGTACAGGTGGATTACGATCCCCATGCATAACCCATCAGTTGCCAGCCTTACTGGATTCGCAGATAATACGAAACTCAGGTGTCAGCACTCCAACCATCAAAACAGCCTGAAGACGACGCAATGAAGCGTCGAAGCTGGTAGCGACAAAATAAAATAAAATCATAAGGACGGCTGTAGGTGTTTTTATTTTTTGCGAAACTATCATTTTGGCGATATAACGCGCCAATTGCACAGAATTAGGCACAAGAATCTTCTGGAGAACATCCAACAATTCTATCAGTAAATGCCAAGCCGAAAAACTGTTTGCATAACCCAAGGCGACCAATTCGTCATTTACTTGCTCAATGTGTGAAGCTCCTTCTTAAATAAATCATCCACTTTTCTTAAATTGTAATAATTTGTTTGACTGTACACGTACATCACATGCGTCGATTTCTGTCCGATTCGCATAATACCTTCCCGATTCGTCGTTCTTTTTGTCTGAGTGTGTATTTGTTTGACGATTTGAGATCCCAGTCTTTATTGCCCGATCTGAAATCTGTTATGAGACGAGTATGGATAAAATACATCCACTTCAGTTGAACGCCAATTAGACATACTAGTTTCCCGAAAGAAACCATCATGATCACACACACACACACACACTAAAATCAGTTTAGTTTGTCTCATTTTCTCGGGATGATTCGCCGACGATACTTTTCTGTCAAGAACACCATCTTCAGTGAACCTGCCAACTGCTGCTGGTCTTTTCTAACAATCTATTTATGCATACTGAAAATACTAATAGTACTAGAATAGTTCCCCGTGGGACACCCAATGTTACTCTCTCTGCTGTTGAAAAAGCACGACCCATTATAGTATACTGGTCGATCATTCTTCGAATAATCACATACTTGTGGCGCTGCTGCGTTTGACCACATCTTGTTTATCAGTCGACAAGTAGCAGATGTGTGTTTGTGAAATCTTACGGGACTTAGCTGCTAAGGTCATCAGTCCCTAAGCTTGCACACTACTTAACCTCCGACAGGACCAGCCACACAGTCCATAAGTGCAGCGCCTCAGACCGCTCGGCTAATCCCGCACAGCTGCTTTGCCAAGCTGCAACAAGCACTCAGGAACATTTTCTTCAGCGACTCCCCATGCCGCAGTAATGCTGCTTCATTTTGGCAACTAAAGCCTATAAAGTCAAGCATTTGCGTTGGTATGTAAGAGTGCGGGCTTTTATGGTGGATGACATTCAGAGCGAAATGTTTTGGGATGTTAGGCCACGTCATATTCATATTTTTTTTCTCACAAGACGATGTTTCGAACCCTCTGCT
The DNA here is from genome assembly GCF_023897955.1 of Schistocerca gregaria. Taxonomy (NCBI): domain Eukaryota; kingdom Metazoa; phylum Arthropoda; class Insecta; order Orthoptera; family Acrididae; genus Schistocerca; species Schistocerca gregaria. The sequence goes on along the minus strand of NC_064920.1, from coordinate 842,779,709 downwards.
GTTATCTTTTTCAAGATTATTCTGAGGTCCGTGTTGGATGTTCAGCTGAACAGCTAACCAGGGACGCCAGAAGAGTGCTGAATAAGATCCCAGTAGGATGGTCACTGCGCCGGCTGTTCAGTTACGGAGCTAACTAGGAACCTCAAAAGAATCCTTACGAAGGTTGCAGCAGAGGGGTCGAAACGTCAACTTGCGAAGAAGATATCTGAAGAGGAACATGACGCGGCCTAACAGCCTAAAAGCTTTTGGCTTCATGTGTGTGTGGCTCAGTCTCTCCTTTCCAGTTCCCCCTCCCTCCCCTCTCCTACATCCTAAGCTCGCGTGTAGAAAATGAGACCACGTCGCAGTAACGAACGACACGTGCTCGGTCTCTTCCGCGAAAGACTTACGTCTCACGACTGGTGATTTAGCAGATGGGATCAGAGTGAAGACACAAGGTACGGAGCGTGGTAGTTTGGCTGGCAGCTGCGCGTGGCTGCAGCGCAGGAAACGAGGTCGTCAGCTGCGCCGCGCCTGAGGTCGCTAGCCCTGGGGGGAATGCTAGCCGAAATAGACGGCGAGCCGCGGCGCGGCACAGCCGCTGTGTGCACCGTGACAATCCCCGCACTGCCGGCTGCCGCTTTCTGCCTTTAGTACGCAAACAAAGCGCTGCTTTGTAATTGGAATAAACACTTCCTTCCATTTGCGATTAGCTAACTTCACCCCCGCCCCTGGGCATCATCGAGGGATATTACACAAAAATTACGTAGCAAAGTAACACGTGAGTAACGTCAAAATCATGAGTGCCAACACTGCCGTAAGTAGTTTGTCGAATCCTCCACCGCTGTGAAAATACACAACTTTAGCGTAGGAAACGGAAAATATTTTATTGTTTTTGAAGCCTCTGCAGCCAAATTAAACGGTTTATTTCTCAACAAGAGTCAATTCTCAACTTGTCATAAATACATGCCACCTTGTCGACAGATGCGTTTTTCTTCAAATGTGTTTCTACACACACAGTACGGAAAGTAATCGACTGATTCTCTTCCGAGTAGAGTTGCAAAATTACCGGAGGCTACCGCAGGTTACAACAAGTAAGGGTAGACTACGGCCATTTTCCTAGTAGTCTAGGTCAGTTTAGACCATAACCGCGTTACCTGTACATTAGGTGCGTTGTATACCTATCGGGCTTTACCTCATTTCGATCCCTTTGTTTGCTTATAAGACCAGTGTCTTACTAGATTCGCCTAGAAGCAGAAGGCGGTGAGCCACATAGAAACAGAGTGAGTATATACACTACTGGCCATTAAAACTGCTACACCACGAGGATGACGTGCTACAGACGCGAGATTTAACCGTCAGGAAGAAGATGCTGTGATATGCAAATGATTGGCTTTTCAGAGCATTCACACAAGGTTGGCGACACCTACAACGTGCTGACATGAGGAAACTTTCCAACCTATTTCTCATAGACAAACAGCAGTTGACCGACATTGCCAGGTGAAACGTTGTTGCGATGTCTCGTGTAAGGAGGAGAAATGCGTACCATCACGTTTCCGACTTTGATAAAGGTCGGATTGTAGCCTATCGCGGTTGCGGTTTATCGTATCGCGACATGGCTGCTTGCTTGCGTTGGTCGAGATCCAATGACTGTTAGCAGAATATGAAATCGGTGGGTTCAGGAGGGTAATAAGGAACGCCGTGCTGCATCCCAACGGCCTCGTATCACTAGCAGTCGAGATGACAGGCATCTTATCCGCATGGCTGTAACGGATCGTGCAGCCACGTCTCGGTCTCTGAGTCAAGAGATGGGAAAGTTTGCTAGACAACAACCATCTGCACGAATAGTTCGACGACGTTTGCAGCAGCATGGGCTACCAGCTCGGAGACCATGGTTGCGGTTACCCTTGACGCTGCATCACAGGCTGTAGCTCCTGCGATGGTGTACTCAACGACGAAACTGGGTGCACGAATGGCAAAACGTCATTTTTTCGGATGAATCCAGGTTCTGTTTACAACATCTTGATGGTCGCATCCGTGTTTGGCTACATCGCGGTAGCGTGTATTCGTCATCGCCATACTGGCGTTATCACCCGCCGTCGTGGTACGGAGTGCCACAGGTTACACGTCTCGGTCACCTCTTATTCGAATTAACGGCACTTTGAACAGTGGACGTTACGTTTCAGATGTGTTACGACCCATGGCTCTAACCTTCATTCGATCCCTGTGAAACCCTACATTTCAGCAGGATAATGCACGCATGTTGCAGGTCCTGTACCGGCCTTTCTGGATACAGAAAATGTTCTGCTAGTGCCCTGACCAGGACATTCTCCAGATCTCCCACAAATTGAAAACGTCTGGTCAATGGTGGCAGATCAACAGGCTCGTCACAATACGCCAGTCACTACTGTTGATGAACTGTGGTATCGTGTTGAAGCTGCGTGGGCACCTGTATCTGTACATGCCATCCAAGCTCTGTTTGACTCAATGCCCAGGCGTATCAAGGCCGTTATTACGGCCAGAGGTAGTTGTTCTGGGTACTGATTTCTCCGGATCTATGCACCGAAACTGCGTGGAAATGTAATCACATGTCAGTTCTAGTATAATATATTTGTCCAATGAATACCCGTTTATCATCTGCAATTTTTCTTGTTGTAGCAATTTTAATGGCCAGTAGTGTATAAAGGGCCTTGTAACGTACGGTACATTTTTATTGTCCTGTCAGTTAGTTCAAAATAAACGTATTTACAGTAAAACTAGAAGTGTGAATGTATGATTCAGTTTTTTTTCGAATACTGTTGATTTGTAATATGGAACAGAGGGATGTTACAGTAAAATTAAAAAACTAAACAATCACATACCGCTAGAAAACGCAATTTCATCAAAAAAGGGTAAAATTTCTAAATAAGTAAAACAAAAACATATGATACATCGCTTCAACACTTCGTCGAGCTTAAAGGCTACACAACATGTTTCCGTTATTCGTAAACAACTTCCGCACTTATCAATAATAATAGGAAACTCTTGCCTTTGATCGTAATAAGAACGTTCTACTGAATACAAAATAAGAACAGTAATTAATTATATAGATTTATTTATGTTTGAGCGTGTAAACGGTACTTTCATGAAAAAGCGCAGAAGTTACGTGATTAGCTTTTTTGTTTCTTATGAGGCGCAATTTATATTTTTTAAGGTTATAAAATACATAGTGGACTAACACTGAACGAGTACCGATTCTAATTATATGTAAAACGAACAAAGAACAAGGAGATCGTTGGCTTTCAGTTCTCTCAAACACATTCTTTTACATTTCTTTCCCTAACAAGACTACCAAAACTACCGACAATCCAACCAGTTACTACGTCATTTACGAACTTACAAAAACTACCGAACCATAGTTTTGGAAGAGGGGATTTCTATTTCTGAGGCAATAGGTATTGGCAGAATGAGCATAGGTATGATTAAAAACGTTATCGATACTCCTATACCAGTTCTCACAGACACCTTCACTCTCTCTATTTTTAGTGGTACGCCGCCTACTTAATGGAGGCAAAGCTTAATTCAGACAATATGCACAAACGGTAACCCAAAATCACCTCAGCAGCAGGCCGAAGTGGCCGAGCGGTTCTAGGCGCTACAGTTTGGAACCGCGTGACCGCTACGGTCACAGGTTCGAATCCTGCCTCGGGCATGGATGTGTGTGATGTGGTTAGGTTAGTTTGGGTTAAGTAGTTCTAAGTTCTAGGGGACTGATGACCACAGAAGTTAAGTCCCATAGTGCTCAGAGCCATTTGAACCATTTTTGTACGTATTCATTAGTGCGGTGTTGACTTGTGATGGTAGCTGTTAGATGAAGAAAGATTGATTGTAAACGACAGCAATGATAAATAAGATGAATACATTAAAAGTGAACAGAATATATATTTTGAATAATGTTATTCTTTTTAAAGAGATGAAGTTTGAGGTAAGACTGCAGCTCTGCGCAGTTAGGAATGATTATTGCCAGCTAGTTGACTTGCTCAGCGCTAGAAAGATCACGTCACTTCCCTGAGATACGCATTAACATATTAACTGATTAATCCGTTTGGTTTTTATAGAAATTCTCTGTTAATATTTTACTCTTTTTAAATTATTGTTCACCTTGCTAAGCACAATATTATTCAGACGAATGTTACGTGTGAAGATCGAGCGAAGTTTTACTCTGTCTTTTTTGAATTCATACTTCATTCTAAAATCTTTGTCTTAAAGTAACATTTCATAGGAATAGTCACTCTCCCCACCCCACTGTTTATCATTAAGCATCACCACATGCAACAGTTTGAATCTGTATTTAGAAACGGAAATCGAGCTTAGTCGCCGCCTGTTTGCTATTTGTTGTTGTGCTTTCGAGAAATCTGCAACAATGTTGTCAATACGCGAGGTAAGCACAAATATAGTGGGGAAGCTACACAATTTATACTGTACATGAAACACAGTTCTATGAAAGTGTTTTATGATGCTAAAAGCTAATGAAAAATTTCTTTGTTAAGTATTGTAATCCGAATATGGTTTATACCTAATGCGAAAGGGGGGGGGGGGGGGGGGCTGTCCCACCACATTTCACCAAGGGAGGAGGGAGCGTGGCGTGATAATTTTAAAGAAAATCTCTTACGTAATTAACGGGCGTCCCCGTATCAAAATGGGATCAGTGTGTCGTAAGTAACTAACATGTTGTCAACAGTGGACAATTTGGACGTGTTGAAGCCCCCGGCGCTCTGTACCTGGCTCCCGCAGCGGTAGCAGCTGCACGTCGCGCTAGCGGGCCTCTCATCCACGCCCCCTTTGCTGGAAGCGGCCGTGGACAACACGTGGCCGGCAGGTACTCGAGGCGGCGCCCGTGATCGCGGCAGCTGCGGTCTCTCTCAGCGCGCGTTGCGCCCTGCCGCCCCCGCCCCCGCCCCCGCCCCCGCCGCTGCCTGGGTCGATGCTCCACCCTCGCCTTCGCCTCGCCGCCACGGCCGCCAACCGTCGATCGATTCGTCATAAAGCGAACCGAGCACGAGCACAGGCCGTAGCGCGGTCCGCCGCGGGCGCAGCTGTCGTCGCCGGTCTCCAGTCCGCTCCTGTTTCCGCCACCGTAACCTCCGGAGAGGCTCCAGGCGCCCATCCAGGCGTCCTGGAGACGGAAGCTCCTGCACTCAGCCCCAGGAGCTGTGCACAAACACTCGCAGTTCGAGTTAACTCGTGGTCCGTTTCATTTGTGGTTTTTCCCATTGTAGACGTGTTGGCATGCGTAGTCGATTTGACTAAAGCGTACCACGCACCAAGGACTTATTTAAATTCTGTGCTCGAGTGATCTGGAGATAAGAGCGGTGACCGCTTCCAACATTGCTTCGCGCTACACTTTAAAAGCATTTGCGAAGTGACCCGCCGAGAATGTGTCAGCTATAACCGAGCTGTACCCGGCATCACTCTAGCGGATAGGTCAGCTATCAATTAATTTTAATCGGAATATAGTTCGAGGTGACCGTAAAGCTAAACGTCTCCTACGAGTCGCTTACGTTTCAAGATGCTTCTCCAGGCGAGTGTAAAATGAATGTGCGCAACGGAAATACTGAAAGCGAAAACGAAGATTTGGCCCTGTTTGACTACCCACTGAAGCAGATCTGTTCATGGTGATCATCTCCTTCTTGCTTTTCAACATATAAATTACAACATAAACATAAATGAATGATTACAAACGAATTTCCTAAGTAATACGATTGATCAATTGCTCAAATCTGACCCTTTTGACTACGCGATCTAATATAAATAACGCGACATGACTGACATCATCTACGTAGCAAACGCTAGAAGACACTACTTTCAAAGATCATTAGCAGTGGTGTGCAACCTCAGCGGAAATAAAATTTATGTGATCACACCTGTTTAGCTTTATAGCCCTAATAAGCCGAAGCAATTAGCAATATCAACGTATGTACTGTATCCGGGGCGTCGGAGTCATGGTTCTCGTACACATCTGCGACTATGGAAGGACCCCAGCCACAAAATAAAACTGTTTCAAACACTAGGACGGCAGAAGGCGGTCCTCTGACTATTATAATCTGCTCTCTATGTTCTACGCCGGCTGCTGTAGCCGAGCGGTTCTAGGCACTTCAGTATGTAACCGCGTGACCGCAACGGTTGCAGGTTCGAATCCTGCCTCGGGCATGGTTCAAATGGCTCTGAGCACTATGGGACTTAACATCTATGGTCATCAGTCCCCTAGAACTTAGAACTACTTAAACCTAACTAACCTAAGGACATCACACAACACCCAGCCATCACGAGGCAGAGAAAATCGCTGACCCCGCGGGGAATCGGACCCGGGAACCAGGGCGTGGGAAGCGAGAACGCTACCGCACGATCACGAGATGCGGGCTCGGGCATGGATGTGTGTCATGTCCTCAGGTTAGTTAGGTTTCAGTAGTTCCAAGTTATAGGGGACTGATGACCTCAGATGTTAAGTCCCATAGTGCTCAAAGCCATTTGAACCATTTTCTCTGTTTTCTACAGACAATAAACGCGAACTCCCACCCACAAGGACGGAACTCAGATAACGTCTTTACGTGAGTATAGACAGTAGAAGTGTTCTCAATCACTGAACGCTCCATACTCAACGACGACTCCCTACCCGGAGGCGAAGTCCAGAATGGCATAAGTTCGCAAGGGTACAGTGTCTAACCGTTCTAACTGTAAAATCTCCTAAGAGCAAAGACAGCAAGTCCGTCTGTACCAACAAAAGATGATACTGAGCGACCGTCAAACCCAGGCGCTCAAAGCGGAAGACTTCTTCTCTCCACCGCTGGCTTCCCAGCAAAGCTCGGCTCCTCTCCTTCGTAACTCAGAAGGCGCATCACATTCTAGAAACTGCGGAGTATTCTCCCTCTCTACAGATTCTTCCGAACGCCAACCAACCATATTTTTTGTCGGCCAGCGCGGAATGTTTGCATGGAAATTCGTATACCCATACAACGGTACGCTTCTCAGAGTAAAAATCCACGGAAATAACCCAGCCTGCAATTTCCGAGATAAGGCTTCCTCGTTCCTCTCTGCGGCGTCCAAGATTTTCCGAAGTATTATCCAGGTATCCTTCCGGCCCCACTACAACACCGGCCGGCCGCCGCTTATTGTGCTTCCGCACTCGGGTGCCGTGCATCTTGGCACTTTCTGTGTGAAGCAGGACCAACACACCTGTGCGGGCTTTCCCACCCACGGCTTGAGTTACGCCTTCCGTTTCACTTCCACTGGCGTTCCAACCTCTACTAGTACAGGCAATCTTTCATTACGCCGTTTTGGTAATAAAGACACTCCGTCACCTTTCATGCAATAAGCGTTAACAATTATTTGCAAGGTGTAATTGACTTATAGAACCCACTACGTTGTGCTCGATGGTGAGCGTTCATCGGAGGTGAGGGTATCATCTGGAGTGCCCCAGGGAAGTGTGGTAGGTCCACTGTTGTTTTCTATCTATATAAATGATCTTTTGGATATAGTGGATAGCAATGTGCGGCTGTTTGCTGATGATGGTGTGATGTACGGAAGGTGTCGTCGTTGAGTGACTGTAGGAGGATACAAGATGTCTTGAACAGGATTTGTAATTGGTGTAATGAATGGCAGCTAACTCTAAATATAGATAAATGTAAATTAATGCAGATGAATAGGAAAAAGAATGACTCTGATCACTATGGGACTTAATATCTATGGTCATCAGTCGCCTAGAACTTAGAACTACTTAAAACTAACTAACCTAAGGACAACACACAACACCCAGTCATCACGAGTCAGAGAAAATCCCTGACCCCGCCGGGAATCGAACCCGGGAACGCGGTCGCGGGAAGCGAGAGCGCTACCGCACGACCACGAGATGCGGGCGGAAAAAGAATCCCGTGATGTTTGAATACTCCATTAGTAGTGAAGCGCTTGACACAGTCACGTCGATTAAATATTTGGGCGTAACATTGCAGAGCGATATGAAGTGGGAGAAGCATGTAATGGCAGTTGTGGGGAAGGCGGATAGTCGTCTTCGGTTCATTGGTAGAATTTTGGGAAGAGGTGGTTCATCTGTAAAGGAGACCGCTTATAAAACTCTAATACAACCTATTCTCGAGTATTGCTCGAGCGTTTGGGATCCCTATCAGGTCGGATTGAGGGAGGACATAGAAGCAATTCAGAAGCGGGCTGCTGGATTTGTTACTGGTGGGTTTGATCATCGCACGAATGTTACGGAAATGCTTCAGGAACTCGGGTGGGAGTCTCTGGAGGAAAGGAGGAGTTCTTTTCGTGAATTGCTGCTGAGGAAATTTAGAGAACCAGCATTTGAGGCTCACTGCAGTACAATTTTACTGCCGCCAACTTACATTTCGCGAAAAGACCCCAAAGATAAGATAAGAGAGATTAGGGCTCGTACAGAGGCATATAGGCAGCCATTATTCCCTCGTTCTGTTTGGGAGTGGAACAGGGAGAGAAGATGCCAGTTGTGGTACGAGGTACCCTCCTCCACGCACAGTATGGTGGATTGCGGCGTATATATTTAGATGTAGATGTAGACTATGTCAGTCTTCTCTAAATGCTCATATATACGATGTTCAGCGTACCAAACGACAGCTAATTCCGGTTGTAAATCACGACGAAGTATGTAGATGAGTGCCTGTAAGGTGCGAAATTATAGCCGCCTTACAATGTGACTTTCTATTGAATAAACTAAAGTGAGTAATTTCGATGTTTCATCGATAAATTACCTTGTGGGTTGGTAGAAACAATTACCTTAGTTTGTATTTTTAAGATCGCTAGAAGTTACCGCTCTGCAGCGACGAGCGGTACCTCGCCGGCACGCTACCTCGCAGCTCCCACTGCAGAAAGAGAAGTCCTCCTGGCTCCACTATCCAGCACATTACGCCGAAAGTTACGCCCGTGCAAGAGCGAATGGAGAGGCGAGTCTTTGTTCGCGTATGAACGACGCGCATTTTCGCTATTAATCTCGGAGAGCCGGCAGCCGAAAGGGGGGAGAGCGCGTGGCGCTCCCCGCGGCTGCCTGCTGCTGGAGGAGCCGCTGCAGATGAGTCCCGCCGCTCATTGTCGCGGGGCTGCAGGCAGCCAGCAGCAGCGGGCCCGGCTGCCACAAAGCCGGCGCGGCGCGCGCCATCAGCGGAATGAGCCCACACCGTACCAGGACCCCCGCCTCACCGCTCACACGCCAGCATTCTTAACCAGACACAGCCGCAGAACTCAACACACATCTCCAACAATAGCAGCACTCTACCTCACAGGTAGCAAACGTGCAATTTTTAGAGTTTTGGAATTCCGTGTTTCTGCGAAAGACTCGAGTGTCTGTGGTGCCAAACGTCGGAGTGACTTGACTTACTATGCTAGAGATTTCAAAAAATTAGTGACTCCTCAGGAAACAATACGCTAATACTATTATCTCAGCATCTAGCCTTGATAATGGCTTCAGTTCATCGAAGAAAAGAGTCCATGAGTTTCTCCAAGTATACAACACCCAGCTTAAGCCACTCACTGACGATCAGGTAGCACTGAGCTACGCAACTGCAGGGATGTTAACTTCCACGTTCTACTGGCTCAGTAGTAATTACACGGCACAGTCACGATACTCATCTACATCTACGTGATTATTCTGCTTTACACAATAAAGTGCCTGGCAAAGGGTTCAATGAACCACCGCGGGAAAAACGAGCACTTATATTTTTCCGTGCGAGCCCTGATTTCCTTTATTTTACCGTGATGATCATTTCTCCCTATGTAGGTGGGTGCCAACAGAATGTTTTCACAATCGGAGGAGCAAACTGGTGATTGAAATTTCATGAGAAGATCCCGTCGCAACGAAAAACGCCTTTGTTTTAACGATTGCCACTCCAATTCACGTAACATGTCTGTGACACTATCTCCTCTATTTCGCGATAATACAAAACGAGTTGCCCTTCTTTGCACTTTTTCGATGTCATCCATCGGTCCCATCTGATGCGGATCCCACACCGCACAGAAGTACTCCAGAATAGGGCGGACAAGCGTAGTGTAAGCAGTCTCTTTGGTAGACCTGTTGCACCTTCTAAGTGTTCTGCCAATGAATCGCAGTCTTTGGTTTGCTCTACCCACAACATTTTCTATGTGATCGTTCCAATTTAGATTATTTGTAATTGTAATCCCTAAGTATTTAGTTGAATTTACAGCCCTCAGATTTGTGTGACTTATCGCGTAATCGAAATTTAGCTGATTTCTTTTAGTACTCATGTAAATAACTTCGCACTTTTATTTATTCAGGGTCAATTGCCACTTTTCGTACCATGCAGATATCTTATATAAATCATTTTGCAAGTCATTTTGATCATCTGATGTCTTTACAAGACGGGAAATGACAGCATGATCTGCAAACAATCTAAAACGGCTACTCAGATTGTCTCCTATGTCGTTGATATAGATCAGAAACAATAGAGGGCTTATGACACTTTCTTAGGGAACGCCGGATATTACTTCTGTTTTACTCGATAACTTTCCGTCTATTACTACGAACTGTGACCTTTCTGACTGGAAATTGTAAAATTATGAATTTTGCCACAACACCGCCAAATGCCGGCAAAAATTCTGTGCTTCACGAACAAATCCTAGAAAATGCGCGTGCAATGACAAAAGCGAAAGAAATAAGCGTGTTCCCTTGTCGCAAACAAAGTAGAAACACTGCAACTTCAAAAACTGTAAGAAATACGGTAAACATGACGATACATAGTGATTTTCGATCCGAAATGCATTATAAACAGAAAAATAAAATAACGTTTTGCTGTTTGTGGACGACAAGCTGTAGAGTATAGCAGACCTAAAGCTTCTAGCATAAACGTCAACAGCTTCAAGTCAGACGTGTAAACAAACACATACTTACACTGTGTTTCCATATGTACTACAAAACTAGAACCTTCCGATGTCTAGTAAATAAACATCACAGAATGCCTCAGTTCAGTAATACGTGTCAACTCCTCTGCTCTGCTGTACTGTATGCAAATCAATGTAACATATTAGACAATACTTTCTCATTTTACAAATGTAATGGGTGTTGTGTGATGTCCTAAGGTTAGATAGGTTTAAGTAGTTCTAAGTTCTAGGGGACTGATGACCCTCGATGTTAAGTCCCATAGTGCTCAGAGCCATTTGAACCATTTTTACAAATGTAAATATTTTGTACCAAAGTTTCTTTGAAGATTAACAACAGTTTTGTAGAACGAAAATAAACAAATGAACCCACTGAAGATAGCACAAAAAGTGATGAAACATGTCTGGGTGACAACAAAACTATAAAGGTGTCTTGCATCAGATGGAATACCTTTCGACCTGTCCAGTCACATTACTATGACTACCGCCTATGTTCGATGTCAACCTGCAATAACCATTCACGTACGGTAGGTGGCAGCACTAGCAATGGAAGATACATAAAACATGTCGGTGGGGGAGGAGTGTGAGAGGAGGGAGCGGAAAATAGTGCTGTCGTTGTTCGTAATAGAAAAACGGAGTGATTTATCTGACGTACAAATGGGCACGATCACTGGCTTTTGGGTGAAAGATGGAAGAATTTCCGAATCAGCTAAGTTCTTAAACTGTTCGCTTCCCGCCATAGTTCAAGTACACCGTGCATGCCAAAATTGTGCTATCCAAAATCGGCACCGAGGTATTTTTGGTGCACCATGGGCCATAGATGAGAGGGGAGGGGAGGCGTGGGGGGGTGGGGGGTGGACGACGACAGCTGCAGAGATGTGTACTCGCGATTAGACACGCAACTGTTGAACAACTGGCCTCCCTGACGAAGCAATGGTCTATCAACAGGTCTCCTCACTGACCGTTCAGCGAACGTTGTAGCGTATCTGCCTCCGCAGCAGGGGCCTGGTTCGTGCACCCACGTTGACTGCCCTTCATCTGCATCCAAGGCCGGGCTTTGCACGCCAATACCGCAACCGGACGTACACTGAGGGGCGACACGCTGTCTTTTCAGGTGAATCACCTTTTCTGCTCCATAGAACAGTTGGCTGTTGGCGTGTAAAGCGTGAAACGTCTGAAAGCGAACACCCTGCAACAATCGTCGGAAGGATCCAAGCTAGAGGAGGAAGCGTTATTGTCTGGAGAATGTTTTAGTGGCATTCCGTGGTTTTTCTCATCATTCCTGAAGACACAGTGGATCAACACAAGTAGTGTACTTTATTCATCTTCAGTAACTGTAGTTGTATATATTGAATTAATAAAGAGTCAAGTGCACACAAGAAATTTAATTTCTTAACATGTTTGAGAGCTTAGCGCCTTCCTTCAGAAAGTTGTAACTGTCGTATTATTTGCGAGAATCAACAATAAGATGGATGCGGCATAGTGCTGTGGTCATGAACCACATGCTGCATCCGTCTTATTGTTGATTTTCGCAAATAATACGACAGTTATAACTTTCTGAAGAAGGGCACTAAACACTTCAAACCGGTTAAGAAATTAAATTTCTTTATATCTAGTGGTTGCTGATTAATTCAATACAAGTATGCATCCGCCCTTGGGGACCATCTCCATCCCAACATGGACTGTTTTCTTTTTCCTTTATTTTCCTCGGTAAGATATCATTTACCAACAGAAGAATGCGACGTGTCATAAAGCTCGCAGCGTACGTGCTTGGTTCTAAGAGCATCTGCATGAGTTTACCATACTCCTCTGGCCACCAGACTCCCCACATTCAAACCCAATCGGGAATCTGCGAGACCGATTCGATCAGGCTGTTTGCGTCTTGGATCCTCAACAGAGAAACCTCGCGCAGCTGGACGCAGCACTGCAGTCGGCGTAGCTCCACATTCAGAATCTCACTGACTGTCACTTCGATAAGTATTACGGAAGTAAGGTATATCCTGGACCAATCCTCACTTGCATTTTTATAGTAACATTCCGTTTGCTAACAGTCACCCATAGCTCTGGGAGGGAACTTACATCGATTACGTGGCTGTTGCTTGTCTGGATACAGTTTCTGATAGAGAAGTAGTGCAGGTTGCATACAACGACGTCAGTAGGAGCAGCTGAATCACCCTGCATAGTAGTGTTATTATTGTATTTACAGAACAGAGTAATGAATAGGTACCAACAAATATATGTACGGATTGGTGTACCAAGCGTACATTGTCAGATAGTATGAAGAATAGAATAAGAGAAAACAACTACAGCAGTAATGTAGTAACAAGGTGGGTCAATAACTTAATGGAACTTTGCAAGGCCGGCCGCGGTGGCCAAGCGGTTCTAGGCGCTTCAGTCCGGAAGCGCCCGACTGCTACGGCCGCAGGTTCGAATCCTGCCTCGGGCATGGATGTGTGTGATGTCTTTAGGTTAGTTAGGTTTAAGTAGTTCTTAGTACTAGAGGACTGATGACCTCAGATGCTAAGTCCCATAGTGCTCAGAACCATTTGAACCATTCTTGAACTTTGTAGGGGAAAAGAATTCACGGAACAACTAGAATTTTGCCTTGAAATTTTTTACCGACCGGTTTTGGCAAGTTTATTTGCATTTCCCAACCCAGGCGTCTATGACATGGAAATGCATCAAGATACATTCAGCCTATGACCATTGAGAATGGAAAGCACGTGTCCCAAAGCAGCCTGCAAATAACAATCAACAAGTTGTAGCTGTTTGGTGGAGTGTTTTCTTTTACAATGTGGATAGTACACCTACAGTCCGAATCCAGGGATCCACCACATGGAAATATGTCAAGAAGCAATGACGATGGGATAGAACTGGGAACAGACAAGGTAATGTGGAGAGAGGCAGCCGAACACAGAAAAAGGTGGAGGCTACTGGTGAGGTTCGTGCATGATCCGCATGGCCCTTGATAATCAGAGAACAGAATAATGTAGTTTGGTGCACTGTTTAAGGAAAAGTGCAGCAGACAGTAATGATATGAACAATCTTTCTTTAGCAGACGATACTGAGTGATGACGCAATATATACATCGATTCGGTAAAAGAGTGCTCTAATTGAGCACAAATCACGAAGGCTCCGCTGAATTTTTTGGTGCCGTCGCTGAGCGTGTGCTACAAACAATATCCGCTTCGGCATGCAGACTGGGCACCTAGACATTTCTCACCGGGGGACCGGCTCAGCTGAGATGCGAGACGGGCTCTTAAAACAGCTAATCGATCGCCTTATTTCAGAGCGCTGTCCGGAGCTCGGTAATCGCTGCCACTTTAATGGGGAGGCCCTCTCGGAGCCTCATTAACGAGTCCTGTCCTGACACCGCCTCTCTGCCACACGCTGTTTCATTACTCTTCGTTATATCGGGAGCCTTCGTTGTGCGTCACTCACAAATGGAGTCACGCTTATATCGACAGGCAGTAAAACACACAGAAATCATTATTTCAATATCAAGCTATAACACCCATCTATTGCAAAATAATTAGCGATTCTGACTGTTCCAGTCTGCCTCTAAGAATGCCACGACGTACACTAGCGGAAAAACGTCCATCTTGCCTCACATAGGCGACGATTTATCGTTTGTTACCACGATCAGTATAATATACCTGTACTCGTGTTGCTTTGGACATCAGTATTCTGTGCAATCTCCTTTAGTTCCAAAGAAATCCTACAAATATACCTGGGACGATCTCCCAAGTGTCATGTATAATTCTACACATGCCTACCTGTCGCAAGTGCTCAAGTAATGTGAACCGATTCATCACATTCACACTTATCCAATGAGCACAGAAACGGTGGGCTGGATAACCCAACTCATGCTTTAGCAGGACCATCTAACCAAAATACACTGTTTGCCAAGCGATTCAAATACTCAAAGCATGAGATGACACTTCAGTAAGTTAGATAAACATGGTTCTTATAAGCTAGCATTTTCCTGCTCAGTACGTGGATTCTATAGTGTGAAAAATTTGCTTTACTGTTCTCCGCCAATGTCCCATGCAGCTACAGTGTAAATGTGCTTGCTTTTCTTTTTCCATTGAGTGCAGTTGACTATCTACATCAGTAGCATTAGATGCACTGTCGTCTTCTTACGAACACGTTCGAAGCTACCACAGGTGCCTGGGCCTATGTTGTAAAAGTAAGGATGTAAACTTTTCGAGAGTAGTAGATGTATGTAGCTGTCTGTGCGACTGAGACTGGTACCTCGCTGGCACATGGTCTTCTGGACGCGGTGTAGGTAGCGCCGCGTGGAGTGGTCGCGCAGTTTGAGGCGCAGGACTTCTTGATGCAATAATTTACCGACAGCCGTATGTATTCTAGAAATTTATTTTATTTTATGAATTTCTATGTGCTACCAGTTTCGGCATTACATTGATGCCATCTTCAGGCCCCACTCGTCATAGTCGTAAAATCGCTATACACGGAAGGAGCCATAGAACTGGATCCGTGAATCAGTCGTCCTGCAACAGCTCTTGGTGGCCAGGCGACACAGACTCAGATGGCATCAATGTAATGCCGAAACTGGTAGCACATAGAAGTTCATAAAATAAAATAAATTTCCACAATATATACGGCTGTTGGTAAATTATTGCATCAAGAAGTTCATGCCAGCCGTCGTTCCACGATCCACAATGGATCAACGAAGACATAATGGATCAACGAAGATCTTCCGCAGGAGGTTCGAGTCCGATCTTGGGCATGGATGTCTGTGTTTTTCTTAGCATAAGTTTTTTAAAGTAGTTTGTAGGTTTAGGTACCGATGTCCTCAGCAGTTTGGTCTCTTAGGAATTCACACACGCACATTTTTTGTGTAGGTAGAATGGGCGTCACACTGCTGGATAAGCCGCTGAACATCCTACGTTATCTGGACTGGGATCAGAATATATAAAAGATGTAGTACACTTCAAACACAAACAGAATCTCTGCCCACATAAGGAGTAAAGTAATAGTGATATGGGAATAATGTGTATGTAGGAAAGCCCTCACTGAAATGTTGACTGTAGACCCAGAGTATCGATTGGGGGAATCTGGCCCCATGTTGCTCAGCCCACAGGTTACTTTCGACAGCGATGAGAAACGTCCAATTTCTTTACATGATACCAGCCCAGATATGAGTGACCCACGTCCCTACAGACTTGCAGAGGCGATCAAGTGCCAAGAAAATCCCGCAGTTGTAGGTGAAGAGAGCCCGACGTCATCGATCCAGGTTCCTTTCCACGTGTTTCCTTGCCCACCTTCTTCCCTCATGCGGTAGCGTACTGTTGTATGTAATGGACACTTGGAGGTCAAATTAATATTCTAGATACGAGCTTGTACTGTCAGTGACTACACAACTCTCCCAGTTCTCTCCAAAAGGGCAGCTTGCCATTCTGTTCCATTCTTCTCGGGATTCTTAGGAGGCGTGATTGGTATGTATCAGCCAGCAAGTGCTACTCTCCACAGGCGATAGCTACATGGCAGAACTTCGATGTTTTTTAACTCACTACAGCGGTTGAAAGTTCGACTTGATTCGCCAGGTTACATCCTGTACTGACAACCCTTCACGTTCCTTTCGGCATAATATTCTCCTTTTCATCACATGGCTCGTTGTTGGCACTAGACATATCGCCCAACGTGTCACAAGGAGAATAGACAGTCGAGTGATCGGCTCATAGCCCTTGGGGGAGAACGTGTTGTGCTCAGATACAGCGGGGTAGGGCTCATGTGCAGCACCGTTGCTTCCGCACTCGTGCAGCCGTTTAGAAAGTGTCGTGACCGAGCTCTCAGCTGATGAAAGCTCCAAGTACTTTGCTGTTTTGTACTGTGGACACAGTGTCGCTAATACTATTGGGACAACTAGAAGATCGCGTTTCGTTGCAAAACCCAAAAGATTTCTGAAGGAGCACCATTCGCCACTTCTCCACTCGTATTTCGGAAGTGCTAGCGCCTATCAGGGATTCGAGGTTACAAAAGAGGGATTTTGTAGAACTTTTTAACTTTTGTTTCTTGTGTAAATGATAAATGTAGTAGCATCTCAGAGCTGTAACATTTTGTTCATCACAGATACTTACTAAATATTTTATGACAACCTTTTCAGATTACATGATGATCTCCAGATGGCAGGTGTAAATATAATACGGCAGGTGTACAATGTAAAACAACGAGAGTTTACAAGCATTTGTCAAATTATCTGCTACGTATGCGTACCATTTGAAAGTAATCACGTAATCATAAGCAATAGTTGGGCAGAAAGTGCTACTGAAAAGTGGACTCGGAAGAACAAGCACCGGTCACAAGTGCAGAGTTCATCCTGCAAGTGCGGTCGTCAGTTACCGAAACGAGTATTTCCGCAAAGTCAACAAATACCTGAATTAGTCTACGGAAAAGCATTGCTGGCCGAATCTCACCGAACAAACTTCCAGTACTTGGCTGCGTGCGGATCGGGTGTGAACAGCACTCCATAGCGTACTGCCCTCATCGGCCTGCGAGGCTGCCAGCAAGACAGTCGTTCATAGAGGCAGAAAGCAGAGTTCAAACAGAAAATCTAATTTCTCTCTCCAATTCTGGAAAAGCTCCAAGTCGTCCACCAAAGACGGTAAGGAGTCCGATTGCCGTTCAATCAGTACCAAAGGTGTGCCAAGACAGCGACCACTGACATCTCAATACTTCGACAAAACGCCAGTAAGACTGAAACTTTTTGTTCATCTTGAGGGCGGCGGCGAGGACAGAAGTTAACAGTCTTTGCAGCCACATTCCAGAGCGGCTGTTCAGACGATGTCTCTTGCGGTTCCCACAGAAAATTTCCAACTGCCGAGCGCTGCTTTCTTTAAGTAAAGGAGACACTCCTCCATGAAGGCGTCACACCTTTGCACGAGCGATTTCTAACCACCCATCGCATTAACACGGCCAACCCAGAGCCGGGGATGGCGCGAGGGTGGAGGCTGCAACGGCCCTGAAGATCATTTAAGGCTACACGTTTATGGCTCGGGCGAAGGTCGAATGCTTGCGTCTCTCCGCCGTCTTTCTCTGCTAGGCTGCCGTGCCGAACAGTCGGTAAAGTAAAGCTGCTCACAAATTGAAGTGAATAGCTAATTCAGTTCCCACCTTGACCGAAGGAAACATGTGGAATTACATATGCATTATCAAGTAGTAGTACAAATTAGGAAAGAACATCTCTGTTACCCATTCATTAGATGAACAGATCTGGGGAGTACTAATACAGCATAAAACATGAATAAAATATGTAGGTTGGCGCTATCTTATAGAGCTCGGTGTCACGTTTGGTCGCCTTGGAGAGTTAGTTCTTCAAGTCACTTGGCTAAGGTCGCACAGTACGTCTGCAGTAGGGTTCAGGAGGCTGTGCTATGCTTCCGCTCCTAACTGATTTATTCTGCAGTACTGGAGAGAGTAAAGTAATACACATAAAAGTCTCCAAGCATTACTTCCAGATTGTGACAGCGGAACTGCCACTTCTCCTGCAAAAAATTTCTCTACTTTTCTCACAAGAGTGTGTGTCTCTCTTCCTTGTCCTCCTGTCAAGAAAAATATCTTAGTGGTACTGAGCATCAAACAGCGCCTCCAAGTGGCTATCAGATGCACTGATCTGTAAGGTCGTACTGTGGCTTGACAAAGTGTTTTGTGATTGTGTTGAATGTACCGCGGAGGCACAATTAAAGTGCCGCTGCTCAAAGAGGTCCTTTTTAGGCTGTAATTATCATACGGTAGAGGAAGTTGGTAGATATGCTAATACGTCAGTATGGAACTGATTTACGCTGGAAATATAATGCTTCCAGTTTTTGCCACCAGGTACAAATCTAGCATTGTGCACTGTATGAAGCTATCACATCCACGCTGAAAGATTGCAACAAGATGGTGATGACGTTTGAAAACACGAGTGAGAAATGTATGGTACCTGGAAGAGGAAGGCGTCCTGTCTTGGCGGAAGTTACTGACGAGATTACTGTTGCTGTTACTGACCATGCAGCGCTTGCCCCAGGTAGTGCCTATGCTCGTGTAGTCTCACGAGAATTGTCCATGCCGTGGTCAACAATACGGAAAGTTTTTCAGTGTGTATCACACTGGCACCCATACAAGATCCAGACTGTGCAGCAACTGAAACCTCATGACCGGGAGCAACGTTCTGAATCTGATCTTCGATTTTTGGCACGGATCGAAGTTGATGACATGTGCCCAGGCAATACTCTGTGGAGTGACGAGGCATATCTTACACTACAAGGTGCAATGATTTGTCAGAACTGCCGAACTTGGGATACTTATAAATTTAGTGTTGTGTACGAAGAGTCACTGCACTTCCTGTATGTGGCTGTGTGGTCTGGATTGAAAAAACAAATGTTCAAATCTGTGTGAACTCTTATGGGACTTAACTGCTAAGGTCATCAGTCCCTAAGCTTACACGCTACTTAATCTAAAATATCCTAAGGACAAACACACACCCATGCCCGAGGGAGGGCTCGAACCTCCACCGGAATCAGCCGTACGGTCCATGACTGCAGCGCCTAAGACCGCTCGGCTAATCCCGCTCGCCGGTGTGGATTCACAAGCACTTTTATTCTCAGTCCGAATACATCCAGAGCGACTGTCAGGCGTGCCGTGACGTCAAAATGGTTCAAATGGCTCTGAGGACTATGGGACGTAACATCTGACGTCATCAGCCCCTAGAACTTAGAACTACTTAAATCTAACTAACCTAAAGACATCACACACATCCATGCCCGAGGCAGGATTCGAACCTGCGGCCGTAGTGGTCGCGCGGTTCTAGACTGAAGCGCCTAGAACCGCTCGGCCACACCGGCCGGCCATACCGTGACGTCAGCACGTTATTGAGACCTCATTGTATGGCATGTCTTTCCTTCACTGGAAGAGACTAACTGCGTGGAAACCACTGGTTCTATGCAAGATGGGCAACACCAAATGTCACTGTGTCTGCTTAATGCAACCTTTCATGAACGTGTTATCACCACAGGTTTTCCAAATGCATGGCCTGCATTATCAGATGATCTGAATCAACGTGACTTTTTGGCTCTGACGATATATTAAAGGACGCGTTTACCAGGGAGACGTTCGGTCTCGACCTGATCTGAAGGCCATATCGGGAATACGTTGCTCAGATTCCACCGGAACTGCTACGAGAAACATATGATCAATTTCTTTTGTATATACTGTATCTCGTCTACGTCTCCGGTGCTTACATAGAACGAAATGTGAAAGCAGCGGTTAATAATAAAATCAACATTATGCCTTTATCATTTGTTTTATCTATTCTGCCTACGTCCCACTCCTAATCCATTACATATAGAAGCGTTGATATATACGTCCTTCTTGCATTCGCAGCGTCAGATTTGCACCTGGTGGTCTAAATAGGAACTAATTTTTTTCCAGCGTAAAACGGCTTCTCATTAACGCTTTAGCATTTCTACCAAGTTTCGATGTCATTATACACTCCTGGAAATGGAAAAAAGAACACATTGACACCGGTGTGTCAGACCCACCATACTTGCTCCGGACACTGCGAGAGGGCTGTACAAGCAATGATCACACGCATGGCACAGCGGACACACCAGGAACCGCGGTGTTGGCCGTCGAATGGCGCTAGCTGCGCAGCATTTGTGCACCGCCGCCGTCAGTGTCAGCCAGTTTGCCGTGGCATACGGAGCTCCATCGCAGTCTTTAACACTGGTAGCATGCCGCTACAGCGTGGACGTGAACCGTATGTGAGAGTTGACGGACTTTGAGCGAGGGCGTATAGTGGGCATGCGGGAGGCCGGGTGGACGTACCGCCGAATTGCTCAACACGTGGGGCGTGAGGTCTCCACAGTACATCGATGTTGTCGCCAGTGGTCGGCGGAAGGTGCACGTGCCCGTCGACCTGGGACCGGACCGCAGCGACGCACGGATGCACGCCAAGACCGTAGGATCCTACGCAGTGCCGTAGGGGACCGCACCGCCACTTCCCAGCAAATTAGGTCACTGTTGCTCCTGGGGTATCGGCGAGGACCATTCGCAACCGTCTCCATGAAGCTGGACTACGGTCCCGTACACCGTTAGGCCGTCTTCCGCTCACGCCCCAACATCGTGCAGCCCGCCTCCAGTGGTGTCGCGACAGGCGTGAATGGAGGGACGAATGGAGACGTGTCGTCTTCAGCGATAAGAGTCGCTTCTGCACTGGTGCCAATGATGGTCGTATGCGTGTTTGGCGCCGTGCAGGTGAGCGCCACAATCAGGACTACATACGACCGAGGCACACAGGGCCAACACCCGGCATCATGGTGTGGGGAGAGATCTCCTACACTGGCAGTACACCTCTGGTGATCGTCGAGGGGACACTGAATAGTGCACGGTACATCCAAACCGTCATCGAACCCATCGTTCTACCATTCCTAGACCGGCAAGGGAACTTGATGTTCCAACAGGACGTCCGCATGTATCCCGTGCCACCCAACGTGCTCTAGAAGGTGTAAGTCAACTACCCTGGCCAGCAAGATCTCCGGATCTGTCCCCCATTGAGCATGTTTGGGACTGGATGAAGCGTCGTCTCACGCGGTCTGCACGTCCAGCACGAACGCTGGTCCAACTGAGGCGCCAGGTGGAAATGGCATGGCAAGCCGTTCCACAGGACTATATCCAGCATCTCTACGATCGTCTCCATGGGAGAATAGCAGCCTGCATTGCTGCGAAAGGTGGATATACACTGTACTAGTGCCGACATTGTGCATGCTCTGTTGCCTGTGTCTATGTGCCTGTGGTTCTGTCAGTGTGATCATGTGATGTATCTGACCCCAGGAATGTGTCAATAAAGTTTCCCCTTCCTGGGACAATGAATTCACGGTGTTCTTATTTCAATTCCCAGGAGTGTATAATTAAAGTTCACTCTGGATTTCTGTGAGTAGCTGCAATTTAATAATTATAACCACCCGATATGTACGACGGTTACTCCAAAAGAAATGCACACTGTTTTTGTAAAAATAGAGTTTTCATTCTGCATTTGTGAAAGTTTTACAGTGTGTAGATACATCTTTCCCTCTTGTTTTCAAGTTTTCCTCGACCTGTTCCCGTGAGTGGCGCCGTCACAGTGTGTCTTGAAGATGGCTGCTACACTCGACGTTCGTCAGAAGCAACGTGCTGTCATAGAATTCCTGTGCTGTGAAAACGAGACAGTGGGAAACATCCACAAGAGGTTGAAAAAGGAGTATGGAGATGCTGCTGTCGATCGCAGTACAGTTAGTCTGTTGGCAAGCAGGTTACGTGTTGAAAGCGGGCACGGCAATATTGAGGATTGTCCTCACAGGGGCAGACCTCGTACTTCACACACTCCAGACAATGTGCAGAGAGTTAGCGATTTGGTGACTGCTGATAGATGCATCACAGTGAACGAACTGTCACGCTATGTTGGGATAGGGGATGGAATTGTTTGCAGAATACTGAAAGTGTTGGCGTTAAAAAAGGTTTGTGCCAGGTGGGTTCCAAGGATGTTGACTGTGGCTCACAAAGAATGGACAATACTGAAACACCCGCCTTACAGTCCTGACCTGGCTCCATGTCATTTCTTTGGGATACTGAAAAACTCTCTTCGTGCAGCAAGGGTGGAAGATGATGACTCTCTTGTGCACGCTGCCAAACAGTGACTCCAACAGGTTGGTGCAGTATTTTACCGTGCTGGTATACAGGCGCTGGTTCCAAGATGACGTAAGGCAGTTGAGAGAGATGGAAATTATGTGGAGAAATGAAAATATTGTTCCTAAAAGGTGTGCCTATACAGTGTAAAACTTTCAAACATGTAGAATAAAAGATGGATTTAATAAAAATAGTGTGCATATCTTTTGGAGTGACCCTCGTAAGTTGTATCGGTCATGCCCTACGCCGCACCAGCCAGCCAGTGTCGCAAGCTTCTGACAGCAGCCGCATCCCGCAGCACGTCGGGCACAGACCTCAGAGCGCCGCGGCAGCGCAGCCGGTGTCGGGACCAGGAGCCGCCAGCCCCGCCCCCTAGAGGCCGAAATAACCACCAGCGGTGGCGCCCCGCTGCACTGCACCACCCTGTCTGTGGCTGTTAATTTATCTCCCTGTGTCGCAGCGGGCTGCTACGTCTTTGACCACCACATCCGTGACGCGGTTTGAACTTGTCTTCTGGGAAAAAAACGGGCGAGCTGGAGGTTCCAGTGCCTGGGGTGGGGGGTGACGCGCTCATAAAACACGGGTAACAGCTGGAATTAGACGCGCGAGGTGCTGGAAATCGGTCGTAATCTTTTTTAAGAAATTTTGTGGTACTTTTACATAGTACAATTTAGTGAAAAAAGTAGACTGTATATTCTGTATTACTTCGTTCCTCTCGAACGCGCTGATGGCATTCCGTCGAATCGTGTGATTTGCTTCTGATTAGAGTTCCTTCACTCAGTACACGCTGCACTTGTCTTGTTTACTTCAAGTATTTTAAGAAAAGTTAGAAGCTGTGTTTTTTTAAAAAAAATATGTACCGTTTTGAAAAAAAAAGACAAGTAGACTTTTCTCAGCAATTATATTTTTACATGATTGCCTGTATTTTAATCTTCTTTTCCACATATTTCCCACCAATTAAGGCACTTATCGTATCGAAGAACCGGTTTTTGAATACCATCATCGCTGAAATTTGCCACCTAAGCATAACTTTCGATGTTTTTATTTAATCGTATGGCTAGGGCACCCCGTCGGGCTGACCTGTCGCCGGGTGCCGGTCTTTCAATTTGATTATGATGATGATGATGATGATGATGAGGACTGCACAACACCCGGTCCCTGGGCGGAGAAGATTTCCCGACCCAGCCGGGAATCGAACCCGTGCTCAGGGGATTGACAATCCGTCACGCTGACCATTCAGCTACCGGGGGTGGAGATAACTTTCGATAACTTAAACGTTCTGCAAAATTGCGTAAAGCGTACTACTTGACACTTATGAGCGATGGGAAGGTGAGCGATTTTAAAGGTGGTCGTTCGAATATGCATGATGAGGAACGAAGTGGGCGACCTTCTGAAGATTTGGTGCAGAATGTCGACAAAAAAGTGGGAGAGAACAGACGCTTTCCGGTTTCGACGTCATGTGACTAGTTTCCTCAATTTTCAAGAAGTATACTTTACGCAATTGTTATAAAACGTTTGAATTGTCAAAATGCATGCTCGTGTGTCAGATTTCTGCGGGGGTGGTATTTTACGATTCTATAAGTGCGTTAATATTGATGGGAATTACGTAGAAAAGTGTATTAACCTCCAGGCTTTAATAGAAAAATTAAACTGGTTTTATTTCAAAACAGTACTGACGCCTCGTAAATTATCGCGTCCTCCACAACATTTTAATTGGTACCACTACAGCAGGTTTGGCCAGGCTATAAGGACAGTAATGTTCGTGAGTGTAGGCCGAGTGTGGCCGAGCGGTTCTACGCGCTTCAGTCCGGAACCGCGCTGCTGCTACGGTCGCAGGTTCGAATCTTGCCTCAGAATGGATGTGTGTAATGTCCTTAGGCTAGTTAGGTTTACGTAGTTCTAAGTCTAGGGGACTGATCACTTCAGATGTTAAGTCCCATAGTGCTTGGAGCCATTTTTATTTTCACCTGATAGGTTTTACCAACAACTGACGGATTGTACCCGTTGGGTCATCCGAAACGGGGTCGATCTGTATGCGAATTTAAAACTTCTCGGCGAATCTAAATGATGATGTCTTCTTGGGTTATCAATGAAATCAAGGCGTAGTTCTGCGACAATGTTTCAACAACATTCCTAATTGTTATCTTCTCCTGAAGTTGACAAGTAGGAAACTTGTTGAAACGCTGCCGCAGAACGACGCTTTAATTCAGGTGATAACTCGAGAAGATTTCAGCATCCTGGTCGACCTTTAGTGGCGTCCCTGCCATCTCGAAGGGCTTTCACCTCTCTCACCACCGAACGATATGGAAGTGCTGCATCACCACATGCCTCACTCCTTAAAAACACTGCCGTACGCTCCGAAGACGTGCCACATCAATCTTAATCCAGGCATGTTTGCTCGTGTTTCCTGAATAAGCTGTAGGGGCGCTTGAACTGGATTCCGCACTCTCTGACAGTAAACAACTGCCTCAGACACAGCCATCGCCGCTCGCTTCATTACTTCAACCGACCTTCTGCTATCTGCTTCAAACAGCACACGTGCCATTTGAAGCACATCCTTCGTGTTATGGCAGCAGTGCCACTACCTTTTATCCAACCTTCGTAAAATACATCAATGGACACACATTAATTGGTACGAATTTCAAGACAGCTGACAGTGCTGCTACCACAAAGCTATTTCAAACGATAATACTGAACCAAGTCAACAACTTAAGATTTTCTTAGAAACTGATATGTCAGCTTCTAATGACATCGTCAATGAAACGATAAACCGTAATCTTCTTCACCTCTCCTACTTTTTCAAGTCGTAGTCGAGGTACAAGAAACTCAGAATGCAGTGTGTTCCATAGTTCTCTACACTTGGGAACGCTCGAGAACTAGACTCGATAAATTGCGCGACTCCCGTGCTCCTAAAAGCCCCATTTACAAAGAGAGACTGTGTCTCTTTCCGGCGACCGTCCTTCGTTCCAAGGTAATTCCCGGAGCCTTCGTCGCAGCCATGCATCCGTTGCGAAAGCAGGTCGTGTGTGTAAGGAAGGAACTGAAGCGCTGAAGGAGAATACGGCGCGCGCGCCTCGTGGGAGCTGGCGGACCTACGGCTATCTCCGGCTGCTCATCTCTCGCCACAGAGATTTACAGCCGACTCCGAGAAACGGCCGTAATACAGGCCAGCGGATCCCTTCGTCAATAAAACACGGCGCCTTTAACGCAGTCTTGATTTATACGTTCGGCTAAGACGAGTGAATTTCTTTCCTGGTCTTCACTAGACTATCGGCGTAGTCACGGGTGAGTTTGCATAGAGACAGTGTGGCGTCGCAACTAGTGCGAGCGCACAGTTTTCTATCAAATATTTACTGTGAAATGTAGACAGACTGTAAAGTAGCCATCAGATTAGCATATGTGCTGTAGCGGGCAGATTACCGGTGTCCGTTCGTCTGACGTCACGACCATATGGCATGTCTGTACCGTGAGAATGTAAGACCTGTGCGCTAACTAGCCGCGTGTATAACGTGGAACTTTCATCTTTAATAACTTCTAACTGAGGAACCTGAGGAAATTAAAAGTTAATATACTAGTTTCTGTTATGAATAAAAATAAGTCATCCAAATTTGAGCTTTGAAACCTGCATATTTTGGAAATTAGAAAAATCTTACAGAAAACGCAAATTTCTACAATTTTCGAGTCTAAATAAATACCATTATGTATAGATCACCTTCAGTGACCATCCAACTATGAAACAAAATCACCTTCCGTGCTTTTGTATTTATTTTGAGAATTTTACTTTTAGAAATTCACCTATAACTTTGTTAAAACCATAAATGTTCTGAATTTTGTGAACAGTTATTTTATATGAGTAGGTGAGAGTGAATGAGTGTGCCTGAGTGAATGAAAGAGGGACATTCGCCATTCTTTGCAAGTGTATAAAATCTAGGTTGGAACTCGCAAGTGTTCAGACGATGTAACCGTGGGAACAGAGTCGCCAGTGGTTCCCCATCTTAGTGAATGTCGGATGTCCAAGAGTGTATGGTATTGTACAAGCAGCCAGAACGTTCGCGAGTATTTAAATAATTTCTGGAAATAAAGTAAAGTCTAGTTTTCCTTTCGGTTTGTTAAATTATACAGTAAATTTTGTGTAACAAGAAATCATGACGTAAATGATTCAGAAGTCATGACTGGTGCGTGCTAGATTTTGGCGCGAGGCGCACCCAAAGAGTTAATTCTGATTGGCTGTGTGATGTGTGAGCCAATGAGATGCGAGGACGGTTAGCAGACTAGGAGAGTGAGTCGCGAGTGGAGGAGGGGTCGCGAAGGAACTGTGATCGAGAAGAGACATGCTTGATGTGTCCTCGCGAATAATGTGTAAAATGAAGTCATAAAACGGCTTCATCGGTTCGGTACTGTGCGATTTGAGACTGGAAGAGTCCAGTAACGCGTAGTGTGAGTTTGAGCGAGTTGTGACTTTTCGTTCCGCGAAAGACGCGAGTAACTTTAATAATTAAAAGCGTGGCGGTACTTCGTAAACTTTTACTAAGTGCTTATGGCGAGCATTAACGTTAAAAAACGAACTATTATTGAACATCGACTGCAAACGTGTATGTTAGAAAATCGTCTGTGTTGCAGTTAAGTAAATTCCGTAACTTTGAAAGCTAATTCTGGCGGGGTTTGAGTGTGGATAGAATTGTGAACTGAACTTTCTTCAAACGTAGATTAGCGGGCTGATGATCAGGCTTAAAGACAATAAAGAGCTTAAATAGAATTACCAACTTCGCGTTCTCGTTTGAGTAAACAATTACTACCATTCCAATAACTCAATTTATTTAGGAAGATTGCTCATAGATTGTATTTCAGCAAACATGTATCGCGGCCTCCGGTGAGCGGCTATTAAATTGCAGTTTCTTCAACACTGCTTTTCTGCAATTTTTCCAGTAGCTGCTATCAGGAGAGGCGAGTGCAGCAACTACCTAAGAAACGAGGTAGGTGGATTTTCTTTCAGGGAAAGGAAACTGCGCGATAAGAGCCTGACCCGTCGCAACAGTTACCATTAGTGGACGTCTCACGTTTCAAAACACAATTGTTTCTTCGGTACTGATTGTTAGAGAAATCAACGTATTATCAAAAGCAAGCGGGGGGCAAGTACTTTATACCATATTCCTTTAAGATGCTACCTCATAATATGGAAATGTTTTGAAAACAGCTCATTTCATTCGAAGACTCGATACCTTGCACAACATAGGTATGCGGTCGTTGTTTGTTCCAGTAGTATATAAAAGCAGGTGTTGCCTTCGTGTCTATCTTGGCTACAGTAACGTCTTCACTACTTTCAGCTGTTTTAAAAACTTAAAGAACATCTTCGGGGACTCCACTCTGATAATGATAAGGCGCTGCAAGCAGAGGTGAGGTTAAGGCTCCGTCAACAAAGTCAAATATTCTACAGTGACGGTTTCAACTAACTACCCTCTCGTTGGGAGACATCCCCTCATCGCCAGGATGACGTATGTTGAGAAATAAATATGTAGGTATGAAGAATAAACATGTAGACTGTTAATAGCGCTTGTTTATTTGAAAAGTCTTAAGAGTTATCACGTGACAAATTCGGAGGCATTACTTTTCAAGGCGCCCTCATATTTATAACCCTGTACTGGCCTGAGCAAAAGTCCTGTTCAAACTGCCATCGACCTTCACTAATCCCCACTGTATCTAACTTCAATCTACCCATGGCCCATTTCAAATTTTCTAACCTACTTTCCCCATAAATGGATCTAACATCCCACGGGCCAACCCGTAGATTGCGTTTTATTTTTCCTGATCACAACATCCTCGTGAGTACTCCCCGCCCAGAGGTCCGAATGGCGGACGACCTCCGTAATAATTTGCCAAAGAGCATGCCACCATAATTTAACCACACATTAGAGCTGCATACTCCGTGGGAAAATAGTAGCTGGAGTTTCTTCTTACTTTCAACTGTTCGCAGTTCCAGCACTCCAAGGTCTTCTTGGCTAATGTTACAGGGCCAGAGAAAGCCATTCAGGCTGTTACCCATGCAGTTACTGAAAAGGATACTGTCCCTTCTCAAGAATCTCACGTTTGTCTTGCCTTGCAGTACTCTTCCGTTGTGGATGTACCTACGGTACGGCTATATGTTGTCGTTGAGCACGCAAGCCACCCCACCACGGAAGGTATATGGCTCATGGAGGTGGGGACATCTTCCTTGAATAACAGTCAGTCATTTTCTATATCCACTTACGAAACAAAACATTGTGGTCACCTTTTCCATGATGTGTTGGTCTACTGCAACGATATAGAGCATTGATTCTGCGTGACATGAGTGCGACAGGTCCTTGTTAGATTTCCGGAAGTACGAGGTGCATTCAAGTTCTAAGGCCTCAGATTTTTTTTCTCCGGACTGGAAAGAGATAAACACGCGCATTGTTTTAAAATGAGGCCGCGTTCATTGCCAATGCGTCCCAGAGATGGCAGAACCGTACGGGAGATGGAATTTTACCGCCAGAGAACTGTGTTAAATACTTAAAATGGCGACGTTTTCCTTACTTGAACAGCGTGCAGGTTCGAATCTTGCCTCGGGCATGGATGTTTGTGATGTCCTTAGGTTAGCTAGGTTTAAGTAGTTCTAAGTTCTAGGGGACTGATGACCACAGCAGTTAAGTCCCATAGTGCTCACAGCCATTTGAACCATTTTGAACAGCGTGCACTCATTCGTTTTCTGAATTTGCGTGGTGTGAAACCAATTGAAATTCATCGACAGTTGAAGGAGACATGTGGTGATGGAGTTATGAATGTGTCGAAAGTGCGTTCGTGGGTGCGACAGTTTAATGAAGGCAGAACATCGTGTGACAACAAACCGAAACAACCTCGGGCTCGCACAAGCCGGTCTGACGACATGATCGAGAAAGTGGAGACAATTGTTTTGGGGGATCGCCGAATAACTGTTCAACAGATCGCCTCCAGAGTTGGCATTTCTGTGGGTTGTGTGCACACAATCCTGCACGACGACCTGAAAATGCGAAAAGTGTCATCCAGGTGGGTGCCACGAATGCTGACGGACGATCATACGGCTGCCCGTGTGGCATGTTGCCAAGCAATGTTGACGTGCAACGACAGCACGAATGGGACTTTCTTTTCGTCGGTTGTGACAATGGATGAGACGTTGATGCCATTTTTCAATCCAGAAACAAAGCGCTAGTCAGCTCAATGGAAGTACACAGACTCACCGCCACCAAAAAAATTTCGGGTAACCGCCAGTGCTGAAAAAATGATAGTGTCCATGTTCTGGGACAGCGAGGGCGTAATCCTTACCCACTGCGTTACAAAGGACACTACGGTAACAGGTGCATCCTACAAAAATGTTTTGAAGAATAAATTCCTTCCTGCACTGCAACAAAAACGTCCGGGAAGGGCTGCGCGAGTGCTGTTTCACCGAGACAACGCACCCGCACATCGAGCTAACGTTACGCAACAGTTTCTTCGTGATAACAATTTTGAAGTGATTCCTCATGCTCCCTACTCACCTGACCTGCTCCTAGTGACTTTTGGCTTTATCCAACAGTGAAAGACACTCTCCGTGGCTGCACTTTCACCAGCCGTGCTGCTATTGCCTCAGCGATTTTCCAGTGGTCAAAACAGACTCCTAAAGAAGCCTTCGCCGCTGCCATGGAATCACGGCGTCAGCGTTGTGAAAAATGTGTACGTCGGCGGGGCGATTACGTCGAGAAGTAACGCCAGTTTCATCGATTTCGGGTGAGTAGTTAATTAGAAAAAAAAAATCGGAGGCCTTAGAACTTGAATGCACCTCGTATGTCGGACCAGATTCGCTGTTTCCGAGATGCTCGTTCCATTTGTCAAATGAGTTCCACATCAGTAGCCTGTATCGTCGCTAGAATGATTCCCCGTCTCTGCTCCGCTCATACAATTTTCTTACCTCGTCACATGCCCACAACACCACTAGGCTGTGAATGATGGTCATAATGAGTGGTGGTCATTAAAGTTTGGCTGATAACTGTAGCTTTGCAAGACGAAGTTCTGAAAACCCCGAGATGAATGTATTGTGAAGTTTTCTAAGTACAGTCTAAACAGGGCAATGTGTAGGCGATGGCAGTCCCTTGCATTTCAGTTCGCCAGAAACTCGGCAGATACGCAGATAAATGTTAGGTGTCTGACTGTTAAAAGTGCTGTGGCCCGTGGAAATATGCAGTTGGGTTGCGGTTGGCCAAGAGAAGGATATCATATTTACATGTTCAGGACCGAATGTGAATTGCATACATTACCGTTATAAGTACCCTACATTTTAGGAATATTCACGAACTCATTCTGCACACTTCAGGCTTATTACTGCTGTGCAATAGTAATATCTAAGCCTTGACGGCATTTCATGATGTCTTCAGCGTGGATGCACCTAGGTCCGACCTCTTGCGGGAATCATGCGAGGTGCTGTAAGCAACGAGGAAAATGGATAGGTAGGGCGTTACAGATATAGTGTACGACAAGATGGGAAATTTGGTCGGACGGAAAACGTGCTTGGATAGTCGAAGCGATTAAGGAGACCGCTCACGCAACGGACCGGCCACATTTTTACTTGTCGGCACTGAATTATTTCAATGCCCTGATGCGACTGACGTCGGCATTTGTCTTTCATCACTTCAGATTTAGTTGTCCGTCTCTCATTGGTTATTTCATGGCTCTTTATATTACGGAAACCATCAACAAAAATTCTAGCAGTTATCCGGAAACTTCATATTCTAATGCTATTTATGGATAAGGCCGAATTGTATGTCCGCCTCTTCTGGCGATGTCCCTACACGTTTCCAACATCCGACCTACAAGAGTATACTGATGTGGGAGGCTTGTATTGAAGTTATGTAAGTCAAGCCAGGAAATTCACACTCAAAACAAAAATAAAATGCCAAAAATGCAACTTTATAATATAGATATGAGATCACAACATCCAAATGAATACAAATATTGACTCCAATTTTAAAGAATAATGAGTACAGAAACAAAGGCTGTGGTGAGACGCAGATAACTGAACAAAGAGATTTTAGAAAATTTACAGAAATAGCTATCTTGAAGCCAATGGATACGGATCACAAGAACAGACCTGTGTGAAAGCTGGGGACCATGAAGCAAGAGGCATTTCAAAATGACCATAGATGCTACAAACGGCTATAAGTATTTAATGAATAGCGATACATCAATAAGAATGTCAGAGAATGTAAAAGGAAGTTCAGGTTTTTACTTACGTACTCTATAAATGTTCTGCATGCCATCCCTTAGTCAAGTGGACAACTTCTAAGTGATAATGCATTTCACGTCAAACATTCTGAAGCAAATGTGGAGTCACCGAGGCGAGTTCTGGAACTGTTTTTACCAAAGGAGTGACAAAGGATACAAACAATGGTCGTCACATAACCCCATAGAAAGAAGTCAATGGGAGTCAGGTCGGGAGATCTATGTGGCCAAGAGCAGAACAGAGCGTCATCATGTCCAGTACGGCCTTGTAGTTGTTAGGGAGACGTTGATTTAACAATGAGCAGCTTTCCCATTCACTGCATTTACACAACGATCGACCTTTTGAACTTTCTTTTATATACTACGCAATTCGTATCGCTTTATCACTATGTATTAAATATAGCACTTTGTAATCGATATATTCATTTTGAATTGCCCTGTGGTAGACAGTGTTTACCAACTGAATCATTAAATTACACCCTCCTTCAAACTTGCAGTATGTCTCCCGTTTCGTTCCAGCCTGTGCAGATACTCTCCTTCATGCTGAACATAACGGTCTAATCTCACGTTGATCCCAAACCAGCAAAGTCAGCAACACAGCGACCGTGAAGTAGAGTAAATCTAAAAGAAGATAGTCACACATGAAGACCTCAGCTCAGAGTTCAGTCCATTTATCAGACAAACCAGCGTTAAACAGTAATTCCAAGTGGAAGTGTATTTCCGGTCGTTTCGAAACGTGAATTCCATCTTAATGGAAAAATTATCTTCCCGAAGCTTCACTGTAGCTGCTGGATGTGGCACATCTTGACTTTACCAACGAACACTTCAGAGAAGCAGGATTATTGCTGAAGACTTCTAGAGACACCTGGACAATTGTGACTTCGTCTTTCACCATACTCTTTATTTCCTGTTCGGCGTGTAACACAATACATAAATGACACAACGGTGCTGCGCATGCGCAGGAAACAGGGCAGGGCAGGGCAGAGCAGCGCCACCCACGCAGCTCCCAGGCGCTCAATAGGCTACCCGTCCGGCACAAGTAGAGGGAAAATATGGACATCGATATCACGCCTTGTAGTCATAGTCTGCTCCGGCATGCGGCAGTCAAACTACATTGAAAATGCATGTTGCGCACAGTTCTGTGAGAATTACCAACTGTGAATCAGGTTATGAAGCAAATTTTCCATAACCTGGAGCATCCACAGAGTAGTGCTGAATAAGGTAACCTTTCCATCTCAAGGAACCTGCAAGACAAGACGGCCACATTAAATTGTTAGTAGCTTACTCTATACTGTGGATTACAACTCAGTGAAATGAAATGCGTGGCTAGGGCCTCCCGTCGGGTAGACCGGTCGCCTGGTGCAAGTCTTTTGAGTTGACGCCACTTCGGCGACTTGCGCGTCGATCGGGATGAGGTGATGATGATAAAGAAAACACAGCAACCATTCGTTGGGAGGAGAAAAGTCTCCGACCCAGCCGGGAATCGAACCCGGGTCCCTTGGCATAACATTCCGTCGAGCTGACCACTCAGCTATGTAGGAGGACATAACGCAGTGTTTCCTGTTAATTCGAAGGAAATGCGTGGAAGTTTCCAAGTTTAGTTCTTGGGTGTCATTCTCGGAGTGTACAAATACATTTTACGCAGAAAATCCATTCACATAAGGTAGGTAAATAAAACTGGTCCGAAAAATATAACCAATAAGCCCGACGCGGTATTGTCCCTGGTTAACAACCGTCACGATTTTTTTCTCTACAGAGTTTCTCATCATTTTACCACTAAGTTTTGCATTGCAGACTTAGCTGGTGATTTTAGCAAATTTTCCAGTCTTAAGCTCTTGCAAAAACAGTTTCGTACAGATTTGTCAAAAACTGTGCTTCGCATAATACTCGGCAATGAATGCGTGATGTTTTATCGTGACTGCGAGCAACCCACTTTGCTATTTTCTATCCACAGGATACAAAACACAAATACTTACGCGCATGTTAGCCGAGTCCTGCTACGTGGTGGTCGCAATAAACCTTAGACTGGTGCGGAACGTGTTCATAAACGGTACAAGCCACGAGACGACGACTTCATCCACGGAACCGCAAGCTGACAAATTCCAGAACGAATGCTATGTCTGTCCTTAGCGATAAACAAATATATCCAGTTACATCCAAATCGAAATCCAAATTTAAAACGACCAACACGATACCATAATGGCACGTAAAGAAGCGCTTCAAGTAATTATGTGATTCGTTCTCCGGTCGGGTTGAGTGGCCGAGAACCTAAGGTTTTTCCCATCTGAGTTGCTCCTGCTGTCGCGTAGCTCCGCTCCATATCGAGGCAAATAGTCGACTTCACCTCTATGTCGCGAAGAATTGGCTAAATGAGCTCGTCGCTACCTCGTGTCGGTACAAAGTTTTGTTCAGAAAAATATTTTGGTCCTTTGCCAAGTCTTAACCCAAAGCCGTATTGGGATCCTAAACAACGCGATCAGCAGTATCGTGCAGCTAGCAGCTACGATACGGCAAGAGGCCGCAGCTGTCGAGTTCCGACACGAGCAGAATGCAGATAGCGTAGCTTCTACCTACTTTATGTGGCTGCACTGCAATGTTAATCGCTCGTATATCTCAGTTTGTAGTACAGTTTCATGGGAGTCTGACGTTTGTCGCATGCTTTTTTCCAGAGGACTGTAACGTAGCGTAGATTGACAGTAGTTTCAATCTGCCTCTCATAGTGATGTTGGGGGGAGGGGGTCATAGTGAGATAGGGGTCTCACGCATTCACTAAGTGTGAGTGTGACGCTTACGGTGTAGATGCAGATGCAGATGGGAGCCGGGAGTCGCGTGCGGCGGCCGGACGGAAGGGGCTGGCCGGCTGCCGGCTGCCACCCGCCTGCCCGCCTGTCTCGTATTATCGTATCGCCGTAACGAGCAGCATCCGCCGGACACGACAGCCCGGCGCAGCCCGGCGCGGCGCAGCGCTGCTCAGCTCTGCACGGCAGACTGCTTGGCGCTGCCGCGGCTGGCGGGGGCGGTGGGGGTGGACAGGGGTCTCAGTCAGGGGCAACTCCCACACACCTCACCAGCCGACTTTGTCCACAGCTATGGGGCACACTTTCTCCTAGGACCTGACTTGATGTTGTTGTTTCTATCGTATACAATGAGCTGACAAAAGTCATGGGATAGCGATATGTTTGTACACACTACTGGCCAATAAAATTGCTACACCACGAAAATGGCGTGCTACAGACGCGAAATTTAGCCAACAGGAAGATGATGTGATATACAAATGAGCGCCTGCGATGGTATACTCAACGACGAACCTGGGTGCACGAATGGCAAAACGTCATTTTCTTGGAAGAATCCAGGTTCTGTTTACAGCATCATGATGATCGCATTCGTCTTTGGCGACATCGCGGTGAACGCGCATTGGAAGCGTGTATTCGTTATCGCCATACTGGCGTATCACCAGGCGTGAAGGTATGGGATGCCATTGGTTACACGTCTCGAT
Organism: Schistocerca gregaria; assembly: GCF_023897955.1. Taxonomy (NCBI): domain Eukaryota; kingdom Metazoa; phylum Arthropoda; class Insecta; order Orthoptera; family Acrididae; genus Schistocerca; species Schistocerca gregaria. The sequence goes on along the minus strand of NC_064920.1, from coordinate 842,744,434 downwards.
CACCTCTTGTTCGCATGGACGGCACTTTGAACAGTGGACGTTACATTTCAGATGTGTTACGACCCCTGGCTCTACCCTTCATTCGATCCCTGCTAAACCCTACATTTCAGCACGATAATGCACGACCGCGTGTTGAGGGTCCTGTACGGGCCTTTCTGGATACAGAAAATGTTCGACTGCTGCCCTGGCCAGCACATTCTCTATATCTCTCACCAATTAAAAACGTCTGGTCAATGGCTCGTTACAATATGCCAGTCACTACTCTTGATGAACTGTGGTATTGTGTTGAAACTGCATGGGCAGCTGTACCTGTACACGCCATCCGAGCTCTGTTTGACTCAATGTCCAAGCTTATCAAGGCCGTTATTACGGGCAGAAGTGGTTGTTCTGGATACTGATTTCTTAGGAACTATGCCCCCAAATTGCGTGAAAGTGTAATCACATGTAATTACTAGTATAATATATTTGTCGAATGAATACCCGTTTATCACCTGCATTTCTTCTTGGTGTAGCAATTTTAATGGCCAGTAGTGTACAAATGGTGGTAATATAGGGCACACAAAGTACAAAAGGACAATGCACAGTCGGAGTTGTCATTTGTACTCAGATAATTCACGTGAAAAGATATCCTATGTGATTATGGCAGCACGACGGGAGTTAACAGACATTGAACGCGGAATGGTAATACGAGCTAGACGCATGGGGCACTCCGTTTCGGAAATCATTCGAGAATCCAATATTCCGATGTCCACAGTGTCAAAAGTGTTCGGAGAATACAAAATTTCATGCATTACCTCTTACCGCGGACAACGCAGGAGCCGACGGCCTTCACTTAACGACCGAGAGCACCACCGTTTGCGTAGAGTTGTCAGTGCTAGCAGACGAGCAAAGATGCGTGAAATAACCGCAGAAATCAGGGTAGGACGTTCGACGAAAGTATCCGTTACGATGGTGCTACGTAATTTCGCGTTAATGGACTATGGGAGCAGACGACCGACGCGAGTGTCTTTGCTAACAGCACATCGCCTGCGGTGCCACTAGTGAGCTCGTGGCCATTTCGGTTGGACCCTAGGCAACTGGAGAACCGTGGCCTGGCTAGATGAGTCCCGATTGCAGCTGGTAAGAGCTGATGAAATGGTTCGAGTGTGGCGTAGACACCACGAAGCCATAGCCCAAATTGTCAACGAGGCACTGTGTAAACTGATGGTAGTACATAATGATCTGGGCTGTGTTTACATGTAATGGATCGGGTCGTCTGGTCCAATTGAACCGATCATTAGCCGGAAATAGTTATGTTGGACTACCTGGAGACCATTTGCAGCCATTCATTGACTTCACGTTCCCAAACAACGATGAAATTTTTGTCGATGCTAAGTCAGAGGGCCAGTGTTGTTCGTGATTGGCTTGAAGAATATTCTGGACAGTTCGTGCAAAGGATGTGGCCACACAGATCGCCCAATATGAAGTCCATCGAACATTTATAGGACATAATCAAGGCTTCAGTTTGTGCACAAAATCCTGTACCAGATACCCTTCCAGTATTGTCGATGGCTGTACAGGCAACATGGCCCAGTACTTCTGCAGTAGAGTCAATGCCACTTCGAGTTGCTGTACTACTCCGGTCATAAGGAGGTCCGACACTTCATTAGGAGGTGTCCCATGACTTTTGTCACTTCATTGTATACGATAGAAGCAACAACAGTATGTTAGGTGCCAGGAAAAAGTGTACTCATAACTGTTTACAGGGTCGGCTTGTGAGGCATGTGGGAGCCGTCCATGAATGTGCTATTGTTGTTCTTCAGTTCGAAGACTGCCTTGATGCAGCTGTCCGCGCTATTCTACTCAGTGAAAGCCATTTCAGCTCTCAAGAACTACTGCAACCTACATCCATTTGAACAAGTTTATTGCACTCACATCAACGTCGCGCTCTACAATTCCCCTCCGCGAGCCCTCTTACACTTTCCTCCAGTCCCACACTGACAGTTGCTCGATGTCTCAGGATGAGTCCTATCAACTAGTCTCTTTTTTTTTTTTGTTCAAGTTGTGCCACAATCTTTCCCCATTTAAGTGCTGTGCCTCATCATCAATCCGCCTCCGTAGCTAAGTGTTCATCGCAGCTGGTTGACACGCTGAGGATCCAAGTTTGATGTCCTGCACTGCTAGGGATGTTTCCTTGGTGAGAGGACTGTAACTGGGTGCACTCAGGCTCGTGAAGCCAGTTGAGCACCTATTTGACCGGGCAGTAGCGGCTCCAGGCCACGAAATCTGACAACGGGCAGAAGAGCGGCTTGCCAACACCACGCCTCTCCACACTGCACCCAATGAAGCCATTGGCAGAGGATGACTGGCTGTCTGTCGGTACCAATGGGCCTCCCAGGACCTGTGGATGGGGTTTACGAATTTACATACACATCATTTACTCGATATCCATATCTAATCTTCGGATTCTTCTAGAGCAACACCTTTCAAAAGCTTATCTTCTTGCCTCAACTGCTTGCCGTCCACGTCTTCCTTCCACAGAAGGCTCCCCTACAGACAAATATCTTCCAAAAATACTTCCTAACGCTTAATTTTCAATTACATGTTAACAACTTTCTCTGCTTCAGAAACGCGTTTATCACTATTGCCAGTCTGTGTTTTATATCGTCTATAATACGGCCATCATCAGTTATTTCGCTGCTCAAATAGCGAAACTCTTCGATTACTTTTAGTGTCTTATTTCCCAGTCTCATATTATCAGCATCACCTGATTTAATTCGGTTACGTTTAATTCTCCTTGCTCTTTTCGAGACTCTTACAAGTCGTTTCGTGTCTTTGACAGAATTACAGTGTTATTGGCAAACCTTAATGATTTTATTTCTTCTCCGTGAACATCGGTGCATTTTCCAAATTTCTTCTAGTTTTCCTTTGCTGCTTGCTCAGTATACAAATTGAATATTATCGGGTATAGGCTACACTCCCTCCTGAACCACTGCTTCCCTTTCATAACCCTCGACTATTATAACTGCTATCTGGTTTCTGCACGTGTTTTAAATTACATTTTCTCTTCACGCATCTTACCTCTGTAACCTTTAAATTTCGAAGAGTGTAGTCAGGCCAACACTGTCAGAAGTTTTCACTACACCTACCAACGCTATAAAACTAGTTTCTCTTTCTTCACTCTACCTTCTAAGATAAGTCGTAGGGTTCCTGCATTTGTCTCAAACTCAAGCCGATTTTCTCCAAGGTCGGCTTCTACCACTTTTTCCATCCGTCTGTAATTAATTCGTGTTAGTATTTTGCAACCGTGGCTTATCAGACTGATGATTCGCCACTATTTACATCTGCGCTCTGTGGAATTATAAGTCTTACATTCTTCTTGGTATTTCACCTGTCTCATATGTCTTGCGCACCAGTTGGAATAGTTTTGTCATATTTGACTTTTCTAAGGATCAGTAGTCCTGAGGAATTTTTCCACTTCTAAAATCTTGTTACGACTTCTAGTGCCGTTCTCAAATTTTTTTCGCGATATCATACGTACTTCTCAACTGATCTTCACTTAACTCCTTTGCCCTTTCTCTAATATTACCTTCAAGTTCATTTTCCTGGAATGCAATTACAAAATATGTGTAGATTCGTCTTTCGCTTTTATCTGAATGCCAAACCATCAACAGAAGAGAATGTTTGTAAGAGGATGAAGAGTCATCTTTTCGGACAGTTCTCCGAAATGTTACTGGCACTCTGCACGAAGTTTGTCATCTTTGCGGCCCAGTTTGTGCTTAATGTAACTGCCCATCACCTGTGTCATACTGATTCATCAAGTCACGACTACTTCGAGAGCTATCACCAGGGGCGCCAGCTGGTGGATGTCGCGTAAGTTAACAATCTCCCTTTCAGTTGTTTTTCTCTATTAACATGTAATTAATAAACATGTGACTTCCTCGTAGCCTCACCTCCTTAGTCTTGAAATGGTTCAAATGGCTCTGAGCACTATGGGACTTACGATCTGAGGTCATCAGTACCCTAGACTTAGAGCTACTTAGATGTGCCTAGCCTAAGGACATCACATACATCCATGCCAGGGGCAGGATTCGAACCTGCCGCCTGGAGGAGACTGCGAGGAGGTACTGTCTGCTGACTAGCGGCCGCAGGCGTTGCGTCACGTGTGCCACGCTGCCGTCGACCTGCGGCGAGGCTTACCGCAGACCTGCCGGCGCAGGGACTCCCATATTCAGCGAAGCAAAGAGCCGGAAACGGAACAGCTGCGACGTCAGCATGCGCTCTCCGTTTGTGGAGTGTGCGCAAAATAGCTTTGGCTTACCTGCACGGCAGGGTTGCTGTTGTTGTTGTTGTTGTTGTTGTTGTGGTCTTCAGTCCTGAGACTGTTTGATACAGCTCTCCATGCTACTCTATCCTGTGCAAGCTTCTTCATCTCTCAGTACCTACTGCAACCTACATCCTTCTGAATCTGTTTAGTGTACTCATCCCTTGGTCTCCCTCTACGAGTTTTGCCCTCCACGCTGCCCTCCAGTACTAAATTGGTGATCCCTTGTTGCCTCAGAACATGTCCTACCAATCGGTCCCTTCTTCGTGTCAAGTTGTGCCACAAACTCCTCTTCTCCCCAATTCTATTCAATACCTCTTCATTAGTTATGTGATCTACCCATCTAATCTTCAGCATTCTTCTGTAGCACCACATTTCGAAAGCTTCTATTCTCTTCTTGTCCAAACTATTTATCGTCCATGTTTCACTTCCATACATGGCTACACTCCATACAAATACTTTCAGAAACGACTTCCTGACACTTAAATTTATACTCGATGTTAACTAATTTCTCTTCTCCAGAAACGCTTTCCTTGCCACTGCCAGTTAAAATTTTATATCCTCTCTACTTCGACCATCATCAGTTATTTTGCTCCCCAAATACCAAAACTCCTTTACTACTTTTCCTAATCTAATTCCCTCAGCATCACCCGATTTAATTCGACTACATTCCATTATCCTCGTTTTGCTTTTGTTGATGTTCATCTTATATCCTCCTTTCAAAACACTGTCCATTCCGTTCAACTGCTCTTCCAAGTCCCTTGCTGTCTCTGACAGAATTACAATGTCATCGGCGAACCTCAACATTTTTATTTCTTCTCCATGGATTTTAATAACTACTCCGAATTTTTCATTGGTTTCCTTTACTGCTTGCTCAATATACAGATTGAATAGCATCGGGGAGAGGCTACAACCCGGACTCACTCCCTTCCCAACCACTGCTTCCCTTTCATGCCCCTCGACTCTTATAACTGCCATCTGGTTTCTCTACAAATTGTAAATAGCCTTTCGCTCCCTGTATTTTACCCCTGCCACCTTTAGAATTTGAAAGAGAGTATTTCAGTCGACATGGTCAAAAGCTTTCTCTACGTCTACAAATGCTAGAAACATAGGTTTGCCTTTCCGGTGTAGCCGAAACTGGTTGTTTCAGCGCTAACTACCATCCCTACGGTAGGGGAGGGCAGTATTAAGAGGAGAGAACTACGACAGCTGAAATCTACGAGTATGTGGGAACGTGTAACTCGCGTAACTTGTAAACTAAAGTCTGCAACTAAAGTCTACAAACCACCATATTAACAGGTTATATCAGTGTGATCAAAACAAAAGCTTTCCACTAGAGCACCGAAAAAGAAATAGTTGCATGAGCAAAGAATCAACCAAAACAAAACAGAACCTACTATGCTCTGCCAGAGGAAAATCTCATAAAAAAAGAGTGTTGAAAATTATCTCTCAGTCTCCTGATAATCTATTCAGCCTATTCAGCAGTATTATCTGAAAATAAAATTTTCTTCTTCTTCCTCGTGCTTCTTGAAACAGTGAAGCATTGGAAAGTACTTGCAGTTGTTGTTCCATCTCCTCCTGTATTCTTTTCATATTGGGGTTGGATTTGGGTATGGAATAGCTAGAATCTCCTGCAACCCTCCCACGCAAAGTTTTTGCTTCCTCGTTGCCCTTTCCGGCAATAATATAACGACAGTGTGTACAACCGCATGTGCCTCATTACGAAATCTTTCCCTGCACCTATGATGTGTGAAGACTGCGGGGGCTTATTAAGTAGTAGACGGATGGCAACGAGAATGCTGGAAGTGTCGAAATGCACAGGTCCGCAAGCGATAATGAGGCAATCCCCCTTTCAGACCACAGGGATGGAATCAACCAGTGCGCAAGATTAGAGGGTGTTATTTTGCACGAGGTGTGTGCCTGCGGCTGCATCCCTCTAAACAGCGCGTCCTTCGTATTGTTTTAATTCGCAAGTGCCCGCCTCGGCAGCTGCGCAATCAGAGCGGTGGATTGCTCAGTGAAGGAGCCCGGGTTCGATTGCCAGCTGTGTCGGAGGTTTCCTACGCTTTGTGAATGGGTGTTGTGTTGTCCTGATGTTTGTATCGTCTTAAATGACATTACAGTGTTGAAATGGCTGTATGAAAAATTTGCTAAGGGAAACGTCTACATTCTCGCCACATAAGGGATCAGAGAGAAAGCACTTAATACGGAAACTGTGTGACGTTCCCGCTGCCACTACTTAGCGATCGTGCTAATCCAACGAGAGATATGTCTGCCCCACTTAGAAGAATAAATCAGAAGATCGTTAATATTCGTACGAAGCACCTCCGCCATTCACTGTACAGTGGCCAGTGGAATTTATGTGTGGATTTACAATAGAAACGACGAGCACCATGGTGTAGCTCAATCTGCACAATTCTGTATTCGGTGCAATTTTAAACAGTTTCGATAATGTTTCCTTAGCAAAGACATTTGAGCAAGTGTGGAATCGTATTGTACAAACAAGTCTTTTCGTTATCATGATCTGGTATTCTGCAGTGTTGTAGATTATAAGTTGAAAAATTTTGTGTTTAGGATAGTCTAGTGTTTGGTAGTAGGAACTCGCAGAAGACAGGGTGGAATTACACCAGTGGCCATTAAAATTGCTGCACCAAGAAGAAATGCAGATGATTCATTGGACAAATATATTACAGTAGAACTGACCTGTGATTACATTTTCACGCAATTTGGGTGCATAGATCCTGAGAAATCAGTACCCAGAACAACGACCTCTGGCCGTAATAACGGTCTTGATACGCCTGGCCATTGAGTCAAACAGAGCTTGGATGGCGTGTGCAGCTACAGCTGCCCATGCTGCTTCAACACGATACCACAGTTCATCAAGAGTAGCGACTGGCATATTGTGACGAGCCAGTTGCTCGGCCAACATTGACCAGATGTTTTCAATTGATGAGAGATCTGGAGAATGTGCTGAGCAGCGCAGCAGTCGATCATTTTCTGTATCCAGAAAGGCCCGTATAGGACCTGCAACATGCGGTCGTGATTATCCTGCTGAAATGTAGGGTTCTACAGGGATCGAATGAATGGTAGAGTCACGAGTAGTAACACATATGAAATGTAACGTCCACTGTTCAAAGTGCCGTCAATGCGAACAAGAAGTGACCGAGACGTGTAATCAGTTTCATCCTATACCATCACGCCGGGCGATACGCCAGTATGGCGATGACGAATACTCGCTTCCAATGTGCGTTCACCGCGATGTTGCCAAACACGGATGCGACCATTATGATGCTGTAAACAGAACCTGGATTCATCCTAAAAATGACGTTTTGGCATTCCTTCACCCAGGTTCGTTGAGTACACGATTCCATATTCTGCTAACAGTCATTGGATATCAACCAACGCGAGCAGCAATGTCGCGATACTACAAACCGCAATCGCGGTAGGCTACATTCCGATTCTTACCAAAGTCGGAAACGTGATGGTACGCATTTATCCTCCTTACACGAGGCATCACAACAACGTTTCACAGGCAATTGCTGTTTGTGTATGAGAAATCGGTTGGAAACTTTCCTCATGTCAGCACGTTATAGGTGTCGCCACCGGCGCCAACCTTGTGTGAATGCTCTGAAAGCTAATCATTTGCGTATCACAGCATCTTCTTCCTATCGGTTAAAATTCGCGTCTGTAGCACATCGTCTTCGTGGTGTAGCAATTTTAACGGCCAGTAGTGTATATACGTAGCATAAGGTTCACAAGTGCCGTTCATGGTGCTGCAACTTTTGGAAACGTTACTTCATTCCTGAAATTGGGGTAACGAGTCAGCAATAACAGGCATTCTTACATAGGCTGGAGGCGGTATACAGAAATAGTGTGGGTGTGATACTTTTTTTAGTTCTGCAGCGAGTCTGTACATAAAGAGAAATACGATAAGTGCGTAACAGGAGCAGTGTAATTCAGAAACCATTAAGCGTCCAGAAGAAGCAGAGGTGTTGTGGATTCACTGCAATATTACTCAGGAAAGTAAAACTGAAGTAATATCCGGCGTTCCCCAAGGAAGTGTTGTAGGTGCTCTATTCATTCTGGTCTATACTAATGACATAGGAGGCAAACTGAGAAGCCCTATTAGATTATTTGCAGATGATGCTGTCATTTACCGTCTCATAAAGTAGTCAGATGACCAAAACGAATTACAAAACGATTTAGGTGAAATATCTGTAAAGTGCGAAAAGTGGCAACTGACGCTGAATGAAGAAAAGTGTGAAGTTATTCACACGATACCTAAAGAAATCCTCTAAATTTCGATTGCGCGAAAAATCACACAAATTCCACTAAATAGACTACTTAGGGTTTGCAATTCTGCCTCGTGATGACTGGGTGTTGTGTGATGTCCTTAGGTTAGTTAGGTTTAAGTAGTTCTAAGTTCTAGGGAACTGATGACCAAAGCTGTTAAGTCCCATAGTGCTCAGAGCCATTTGAACCATATTTGATTGAAATTACAAATAACCTAAATTAGGACGATCACATAGATAGTGTTGTGGGTAGAGCAAACCGAAGACTGCGATTCATTGGTAGAATACGTAGAAGGTGCAACAGGTTTACTAAACATATTGCTTACACCACACTTATCCACCCTATTCTGGAGTAAAAGAAGGACGGCTAGTTTTGGATTATGGCGGAACAGTGAAGATAGTGCCACAGATATGATACTTGAAATGGATTGGCAATCATTAAAACAAAGGCGTTTTTCGTTGCGACGGGATCTTCTCATGACATTTAAATCATCAGTTTTCTCCTCTGATTGCAAAAACATTCTGTTGGCACCCACGTACGTAGGGAGAAATGATCATCTCGATAAAATCGAGAAATCAGGGCTCGACCAGAAAAATTTAAGTGCTCGTTTTTCCCGCGCGTCTTTCCGGAGTGGAACGGTAGAGAGACAGCTTGAAGGTGGTTCGTTGAACCTTCTGCCAGGCACTTTATTTTGAATAGAAGAGTAATCACGTAGATGTAGATGTAGGGATTCGCAGTCAGACTTTGGCTTCAGAGAAGGATTCAGTTTGGAGAGGAGTACGAAAGGACTTGGCGTCGTGTTTGAAGTTAATGGAAGCGAAGTTAGAGCTTATCGTCAGGGTTATAAGAGCCGGAGCACAAGTTGTTGGAAGACAAGAGTCGCTGACAAACTCAGTGGTGCCCTTCTTTATGGCTCCCCTCGAGCATTCACCTCATCTGATTTACGGAAATGGAGTGTGGAACACTTCCCTCGAGTATAAGAGTTTTATTGTTTTAAGCAGTGCACCGCTTTGCGCTTAGGGTGTTAGTGGTGGGTAGATGAGAAACAGAATGGTAGGACGTGGGGCGGAGTCTCGGACGGATTTGAACTCAGGCGTTCTGACTCGAGAGAGTAAAGCGGGAGAGAAACACGAACTACTATTGGATTAGTTATCCATCGTTCAATGAGTTAGATGAGTCCAGTGCTCAATACTTACACCAGTGCCACGCCTACTCAACACACTGTAGTTAACTATTTATTTGTGTACGTTATTGTAATTGTTCCTCGTGTGTTTCAACGTTATTTTTGTTGTCACCAGACAGTTACAGCGTGCAGGCACCCCGTCATCCCCCCCCCCCCCCCCCACCTGCCCTCAATACAGTAACTACTTTCCTACTGTCTGCACATGGGGTTCTCTTCCAACATAGTGTCCGACCTACGCTGAATATAGGATAACTACTTCTTCCTTTGACGTTTAGGCAGTGTTTAAATGTAAGTGTTGCCGACGACGTGGACACTTGGAAATGAAGGAAAGAGCTTCCCACGCATTACATCGACACTTTCACTGCTTTACACTCCATTTCCATTTGCATTTATTGTGGTGTCCTACACCCTGTTTTTCACTGCGTAGCTGTCAACTAGAAGAAGATGTAAGTCATCAGGGAGAGAATGTTGTTACACAAGATGCTGTAGTCACTGCCTATCAGAACGGTCATTCAGAAGATATTAAGTGCATTTATGTTGAGCCTCTCGCGAAAGCTTATGAAACAATCATTAAAATATCTGAGCCGCTTTCGTAAGTGTGTGTCCAGTACATCGAATGCATATGTTTCGATTCTGGTCTCTTCTTTTCGCGCTGAGAGACTATTTTTACTGTAGTGGGACACGATCAGCGCCTGGAGTCCTTTATTCAAATGTGACGGTGCAAGCTGGCCCGGAGAAAGATGTGAAGGTCAGGGAAGGGCTTACGGCGGATAGGCCAGTCTCGAAGGAGACAGCGGAGCTGGCGAGCTTTATTAATGGTCTGACGAGATTACAACGTAAAGGAAACGCTCTGGGCTGCCTTTACGTCTCCTGGCCGTATACATTGTTCTGTAGTCATTGAGGTGGCACTGCAGCAAACTGCTGTGAACGGAAGATATCTCACGATCATTTATGACGACTATTTTGCGTTCATACTAAAACTCTTAACATTTCGCAAACGACACCATACGTCGCGAACGAGGAAGCTACCAAAGCTCATTTTAATAAGTGCTCTCGGTTATCAAATTTCGGCTCACAGAACATTTCAATATGTAAAACAGTCCTTGCCTAGTCTGTTTCTTGTGCTTTCATCTACTTTCTTGGCTAGAGCTGCTAAATCTCAGTTCGCACCACATCTCGACAGAGGGTTGGTTGGCTGTATTCCAAGTGCAGGAAAGCGTTATGCCTGTCGGAAATTGTCTGAGAGAGAATCATGAATCCTGCCACGATATACTTTCATGTTACTGTATTTGGTACCATCCAACTCGCAAAACAGGTAACATCTCAGGGTAATTCATCTTCTAGGTACGGAGCGAAGTGCATAGTGGTTAGCATACTAGACTGGCATTCGAGAGGACTACGCATCAAACGTGCGTCCAGCCATCCAGAATGAGGCTTTTTGTGATTTCCATAATTCGCTGAAGGCAAATGCCTGAGCGGTTCCTTTTAAAAGGGCACCGCCGGTTTCCTTCCCCGTCCTTTCGTAATCCTAGCTTGCGGCCCGTCTCTAATGACTGCACTGAGGACGGGACCTCAAACTCTGATCTTTCTTCCTTCCTTCTTCCTCATCAAAGCGTAGCAATCAATTCAGATGAACTTTTTAAACGAAAAACTTCGCTGTACTTCTGTCCGGCGCTGTGCCTCTGTCTCATTTTTATAATTTCTCATATTGTAAGAAAGGAAGTAAACAATACAGAACTGCACATGATGTGGGATAGGTTCTGACATTGTAACTTGTTCCAACGCCATTGTAAGAAGTTTCCCCATTTCTCCAATTTATGTTGGGTAACAAGTGAAAATATATTACCATTTGGGAAGAAATTTTAAACATGTTATCACTAACCTGAAATTAAGACTTCTACGTGATACAGGGATTGGGGTTCACACAGATATGAAGAAAGACTAGAGCTGTGAAACAGAACTCCATGGATCAAACGTCGGTGGTCCCTGAGGGATACTTTCAGATGATTTATGTATCAGCGATTCGTGATCCGTAGTGGCTTCTAACACAGTTATTGTATTTCTTTTGATTTTTTTAACCCACAATCTTCTTTGAATGTGTGCTGTATTGAAAATATCTGCATAGTACTGCTACTGTCGACGGTATGGATGACCGTTTTGCTTGTTCTTAATTATTTTACGTACAATATTTGCTACTTCAGTTTTTGGTCTCAAGCCGGACGGAGTGGCCGAGCGGTTCTAGGCGCTTCAGTCTGGAACCGCGCGACCGCTACGGTCGCAGGTTCGAATCCTGCCTTTGGCATGGATATGTGTGACGTCCTTAGGTTAGGTAGGTTTAAGTAGTTCTAAGTTCTAGGGGACTGATGACCTCAGAAGTTAACTCCCATAGTGCTCAGGGCCATTTGAACCTTTTTTTTTTTTTTTGCCTCAAGGTTTCATTCAGTACTCTTCGGTTTTACATCTGTTTTCAGGCAGTGTTACTTGTGTAAAATTCTCAGGTTTACTGATGAACAGTTGGCCGATGCGAATATTTGTGTATGAGTTCACGGAACGCAATGGAAGAGCGACATGACGACTCTATGATGAGCTGTTGCCACGGCGACAGCGACCACATGAGAGCACTTTTACATCTACAGCTATACCTCACATATCTTCTTATGGTATGTAGCGGTGGGTACTTTGTCTACCATTGTCAGTTCTTCCCTTTCCTGTTGAGCCGCAAATAGTTCGCTGGGAGAACCATTGTTGGTAAGGCTCCATGTGAGACAGAATCTTTCTAATTTTAGCTTCATGGTGTTTTCGTGAGATATATTTCCTGGCGGACTCTTCTAAGAATGCATACTCTCGGAAGTTCGATAGTGTAAGTCGATTCACAACGCTACTCTCGTAACGTACGACACTGAACCTAGCCGAACATCTCCGTGACCTTCCGTACTTACTAAATGAACCTGTAACGAAACGTGCTGTTCTTCTTTTGATCATCTCCGTTGCCTCTGTCAGTCCTATCTGGTACAGAAACTAGACTGACGAACAGTATTCAAGTATGATGGTTTTATAAGCTCCTACATTTGTTGATGGATTACGTTTCCTGGCCATTCTTCTAACGAATTTCAGTCTGGCATTTGCGTTGCTTGCAGGTAGTTTCATGTGATCGTTTCACGTTAAATCGTTGCGTATGCACACTCTTAGATATTTTATGGATGTGCTTCCAGAGACTGTCCAGCAATTCTGTAATCATGCAGTAATGGGTCTTTCCGCCTATTTAAGTGCAATACGTTACATTTATGTTGAGGCTCTGTATGTGATTCCATATTACAGGATGTTTCTGTTGTTGTGAAGCTATTTTCATTTAACGAATGTAAATGGTGTGACACACCAAACACCATAATTGCATTATTATTCTTTAACAAGTCTCTAGAGACCACAGCTCCATTATAAAAAAAGTCAGAAAATATCCCAAAATAACCTCCGAAATTTTATCGCTGGAATACAGACAGATACACCATTATATACAGGGTTATTCAGCTGCGCCTACCTGTTGGTTTTAATCAACCTGCAACACCTACAAAAACCAGGCACCAGATTTTCATATTCTCTCGCTCACTAGGAGCAAACTTCTAGTACTACAGAATAAAATGAGAGGATCTTTTTTGTAGGATGTTAATGTAATGTTGAATGTAATTAAATTTTGCACAGAGCTAGGTTTTCGCTACAGGCTGTACTTTTCGAATTATTCAATAAATTAACCATAAAACCGGTTTTTCTTGAATACCTCGAAAACTGTGGCACACAGAGAAAATATAGCCCAGTACAAAATTTAAGTACATTAACTTTCCTACAAAACAGATCTTGTTTTTTTCTGTTACACAATTACAGGGTGGGGTAAATAAAAGTGGCACAGAGAACAGACTTCCGAGGTGAAAAGAAACACAGCGGAGAAAGCTGACTAACCTGACTATAGCAGGTTGCAAGTGACCACATTTCATGTCTTGGCACTTCTGGGCCCTGGTCAGCGAGATGTTAAAGGCAGATCGAAGCTGGGCTGCTGGAATTGCTGCAAGCTCATCCGAAATGTGCTGCTGCTCAAATGGTCCAAATGGCTCTGAGCACTATGGGTCTTAACATCTGAGGTCATCAGTCCCCTAGAACTTAGAACTACTTAAACCTAACTAATCTATCACACACATCCATGCCTTTGGCAGGATTTGAACCTGCAACCGTAGCGGTCGAACGGTTCCAGACTCAAGCGCTTGGAACCGCTCGACCACACCGGCTGGCGCAATGTTCTGCTGTACTTCTTGAAAACTATAAGGGTTGTTGTGATACACCTTAGACTTGAAGGCTTCCCCACACAAAGAAATCACACACTGGGAGGTCAGGTGACCTGGGTGGCCAGTTAGGCCGCGACCAGACAGACCTCTGCTAACAAATCTGTGAGACGTGAAGATTGCGTAATATGCTTCAACGTCTGGCTGTATGTATGGGCAGTTGCTCCATCCTGTTGTAAGTAACTGTAGGTCTTTTCCCTACCCGTTAATGCTGCCACAAATGGCTTCAAAATGGCTGGGCCACTTTTATGTGCTCCGGCCTGTAGTTTGGACAAAGCGAGCGAGAGAATGCGGAAATCTCGCACGTAGTTTTTTAAGATGTTGCGGGTTGCAGAACACCGATACGTAGGGACAGGTCAATCACTTTGTATATACACTACTGGCCATTATAATTGCTACAAGTAGAAATGCAGATGATAAACAGGTATTCATTGGATAAATATATTATACTAGAACTGACATGTGATTACATTTTCACTCAGTTTGGGTGCATGGAGCCTGAGAAATCAGTACCCAGAACAACCACCTCTTTCCGTAATAACGGCCTTGATACGCCTGCCCATCCAGCTTCAACATGATACGAGAGTTCATCAAGAGTAGTGACTGGCGTATTGTGACGAGCCAGTTGCTCAGCCACCATTGACCAGACGTTTTCAGTTGGTGACAGATCTGGAGAATGTGCTGGCCAGGGCAGCAATCGAATAGGTTCTGTATCCAGAAAGGCCCGTACAGGACCAGCAACATGTGGTCGTGCATTATCCTGCTGAAATGAAGGGTTTCGCAGGGATCGAATGAAGGGTAGACCCACGAGTCGTAACACATCTGAAATGTAACGCCCACTGTTAATAGTGCCGCCAATGCGAACAAGAGGTGACCGAGACGTGTAACCAATGACACCCCATACCTTCACGCCGGGTGATACTGCAGTGTGGCGATGACGAATACACGCTTCTAGTGTGCGTTCAATGCGATGTCGCCAAACACGGATGCGACCATCATGATGCTGTAAACAGAACCTGGATTCATCCAAATGATGACGTTTTGCCATTCGTGCACCGAGGTTCGTCGTTGAGTACACCATCGCAGGCGCTCCTGTCTGTGATGCAGCGTCAAGGGTAACCGCAGTCATGGTCTCCAAGCTGACAGTCCATGCTCCTGCAAACGTCGTCGAACTGTTAGTGCAGATGGTTGATCTCTTGCAAACGTCCCCCCTGTTGACTCAGGGATCGAGACGTGGTTGCCCGATCCGTTACACCCATGCGGATAAGACGCCTATCATCTCGAATGCAAGTGATACGAGGCCGTTGGGATCCAGCAAGGCGTTCCGTATTACCCTCCTGAACTCACCGATTCCATATTCTACTAACAGTCATTAGATCTTGAAAAACGCGAGCATACGATAAATCGCAATCGCGATGGTACGCATGTCTCCTCCTTACACGAGGCATCACAACAGCGTTTCACCAGGCAACGCCGGTCAACTCGTGTTTTCGTATAAGAAATCGGTTGGAAATTTTCCTCATGCCAGCAAAAAAAAAAAAAAAAAAAAAAAAAAAAAAAAAAAAAAAAAGTTCAAATGGTTCTGAGCACTATGAGACTCAACTGAACTGCTGCGGTCATCAGTCCCCTAGAACTTAGAACTACTTAAACCTAACTAACCTAAGGACATCACACACATCCATACCCGAGGCAGGATTCGAACCTGCGACCGTAGTAGTCGCACGGCTCCGGACTGCGCGCCTAGAACCGCTAGACCACCGCGGCCGGCTCATGTCAGCACGTTGTAGGTGTCGACACCGGCGCCAACCTTGTTTGAATGCTCTGAAAAGCTAATCATTTGCATATCACAGCATCTTCTTCCTGTCGGTTACATTTCGCGTCTGTAGCACGACATTTCGTGGTGTAGAAATTTTAATAGCCCTTAGTGTACTCTGAGATAACAAAGTAACAGGCGAAAAAACGATGTTGTCTCCCTCCGTTTTCCTGTGACGCTGCCGTTACGCCCCCTAGCGCGCGGCGAAGCAGCAATACTAGCAGGAGCTGCCATCTATTACAAACAAGGTTAGCCGTGCACTTCAACGCCCAGGTGCCACAGAGATTGAGGGATTTTCCAAAAAGAAGAGGTCACTGTATAAATCAGAGATGAGATACATCACTTGTAAGCTCCATGTTTGGCATCTGTGACTGCTGCTGTCACACACCGGAGTCAACAAGCCTCCAGTAGCGTGTCGCTCCAGAAGAAATGAGGTCCACCGACGGGTGCCGGGCGGCGGTCTTCCCAGAAAGGCGCGCAAAACACGGGCAGCCGCTATGCTAATGCGGCGCCATCTGTAGCCTGTCCCGTCCCGTCTGGAGTCGCCGTGCATAATGGCCGCGGGCGGACCGACCTGCGCTGACGCAGTAAATAAGCCGGGAGGACAATGGCGCCGCTGGCCAGGGCCGCGTAATTAGACAGCGTGTACTCTGCGCCTGATAATGTGTGCTTTGTTCCGCTCGAAACGCCCTCACCCGCCTGTACTCCTTCCGCCCATAAAGCTCCCCTGGCGCGACCTCCACCTACCTTTGACTCGCTTCCACTGTGTCCACGCGTCCGTGTTTATGTGTACCGTCTCTTCAAAGTACCTTGTTACCCTGTTGTACATCAACATTTGCGCTGCGAGCTACTCTCCAGTGCTGGGTGAAGAACACCTCCTACTTCTCATCGAAGAATTTCGAACATACAGTGGCAACAATTAATAAGGGAGCTATACAGTCATCTGTACTATGTAATCACTTATTACAAGGTCAGTGAAAACTAAAGCACGTAACTATCTTGTGTGCGACTCACTATGCTTTAGGGAACCATTTGCACTCGAGCACAGACGATATTTAATTTACTGATCTTAGGTTATATGTATAGATTTTTTAAGACAAGAGAAAGCAAAACAAAGGAATTAACACCACTCCCTTGTCACATCCAGTAGGCATCAGCACACTTATGTCATTCGTTGTCCTACACGGACGTAATATTGTGTGTGGCTCCACGGTTAGTCATGTAGATACATATTTGTAGAAAAGAGGTGCAGAATTAATAAGACGCTCCCATTTGTGAATTATCTGCAATTATTTACCTAGAATTTTACGTAAGTGTCATTCATATCGTAATGTATATCTCGAAATGAATACATGTTTTATTTAATCGTATTCTTTTCTCTGTTTTAGTAGTTTTAGTCACCCCATTGTCATGATGGGAGCTGAAGTCAGATATCAGACTTTGTGTACAAAATATATATAATGAGTCCTGGCTACGTTCCGTACATCTTTGGACGTGCTAAGCTCGATAAATTCACGGCGTAAATCGCATTTACTTTATTGTGAGACCTCAATGAACAGTGCTACGTAGTATTTTATGAAACATTAAGAAATTCAATTCCAATCTTAAAACCGAAACAAACTTTAATCTCTCTATTACTTATCCAAATAATAATAATAATTATCATTATTACAATTTATTATTATTACTATTATTGTTAATTTATTTTATTTTTATTTGTTAAGATGCCTACAACTATACGGATATCTCTAAAACTGAGGCGGGTGTGAGATATGTCTTCTTCGGCCCCTCAAGCAACTCATACCAAATGTTTGCACTGCCTTCTGAATTGTCTGTCTACACGCGGAGTTACTGGTCATCAGGGACGCTATTTGTTATGGCTCGTAGACTTTCCCGTTCCTCACGGGTTTCCAAAGTGTTTTAGTATGTGCAATATCCGACATTTGATACACACACTAATAGACGTGTTTCGGATGTAGTATCTCCAATATCCGGCATTTTGATACGCACACTTACAGATATGTTTCGGATGTCTCGAAGGCCATGACAAACTCGAGGATAATTGGGCATTGACGTCCGCTTTCTTTAGATAAAAGAACACCAAGGCATTCTCCGTCGACAACGAGGTCATTATAGACGGCGCACAGGCTCGGATTTGGTAAGGGTGGTGAGGGAAAACGGTCGTGCCCTTTCGATGGAACCAACCCAGCATTTGAATTAAGAGATTTAGGGAATTCACGGGAAAACTAAATAAGAATGGCCTGAGGCTGGTTTGAACAGTCGTCCTCCCGTATGCGAGTGCAGTGTGCTGCTCGTTTGGAGCATTCTCCATAATGAAACTATTGACCGCATGGCTGTGAGGAGCATTACGGAAGGCCAGTTCCGCCCAACACCAATTCCTCGTACGGATATCAGCTCTACAGTCAGGGAAACAGCTTACCATGACTGGAATTGTGATTGGCACGTATTCCAGCATAATAAGGGTGGCCACCTGGCGGCCAAACGTCTCTTCTCGGCCATGGTTAACCTCGGTGGAGCTCAGTAGACGCCATGTGACTCTCTCATCAGCCTGAGGCTGGGACACGGGTTGTTGCCCCGCCCACCTACCCCTTTTGAAAATCATCGCTGACGGATACTGTGATCAGGTCAGAGTGGAGATGGTAGATCAGAACGATGCCATTCAGCGTGTACCAAGCACTCGGCCGCACAGGCGGTTTTGTACAAGAAACTTGCTCCGAGGTGTACCCCCTCATTACATAGGTGCTATCTGCTCGCGAACTATTTAAAAAACGCGGAATCCAGCGTTAACATATGAATTTTGTAGATCTTGTCCTCCCATGGAACTAGAGCCCTGTTCGAAAATTGGGACGTTGTTTCTGTTTGTACTTTGCATTAAGAACTTATCATTGTAAACGTTGCTGTTCAAATGGTTCAAATGGCTCTGAGCACTATGGGACTTAACATCTTAGGTCATCAGTCCCCTAGAACTTAGAACTAGTTAAACCTAACTAACCTAAGGACATCACACACATCCATGCCCGAGGCAGGATTCGAACCTGCGACCGTAGCAGTCGCGCGGTTCCGGACTGCGCGCCTAGAACCGCGAGACCACCGCGGCCGGCAAACGTTGCTGTTGTTCAGCGTTCAACTATAAGTTGCTGTGCTTGCCAGTCTCTTTTGGAACCAGCGTGATTAGAATCCTGGGTCTAAGTTTGTGATTTTTAAGTATATAACGAAATTAGCTCTGTGCTTTAAAAACTTATCACTGTTCGAGTGTCAAAATTGCGCAAATGTTAATTTCACACTGTAGTGACTACAGTCGGCAGTACTGTGTTCGCCTTTTGGCGTTTTTATTTTACATCAAGAAGTTACGTCTGTACATCGAATTCTTTTTATTTTTCTAACGTGGAAATTGCGATTAAGTGGACATGGCCCTTTTGTAATTACTGCCGGCTGTATAGTCTTTGCTCTCCGCAGCATAAAATAAATAATTACAATTATGTGCGTTCTCTTTAGGGAAGAATTTCCTAGAATGTTTCCAACTAATTGGAGTCTTTTCTTTCCCTCCCTAGGATTAAGTCTGCTCATTTGTTTCGCTTCATATAGTGTATCACGTCACCCCTAGATATGTAATCGCCGAGGCAGAATCCGCATAATTAACATGTGTGATTCGTAGTCCATAGATCGACGGCATACCGTAAACTCTAGTTCTGCATTCGGGAACGACAAGGCTGATGTTTCTCACCATTATTTTAGGCTTTTCATTTCCAGAGGTCGCTCAAACGAATGAAAAAGATATGTCCTTCATGAAAGGTTTCTTCCTGCTTCCTCGTACCGTACTGACACAGTGATTTAGCCACGTGTAACGAGATCTGTAGCGAAAAGTAGTCCTCTCATTCTAAGAAAAAACGCTTCCAGTGACTTTAAAACACACTCAATTACGTCATCAGGGATGTTAACCTTTTCCAGATTCTTCCGTTGGCAGTCGTGTACTGTATTATATTTTCGGATAATACTAGGGGCGTTCAGTAAATGATAAATCATATTTTTTGCCTCGGCCAATTTCGATTTAAAAAAAAAAGTGAAATTTGTTGAGGGATACTGTGGAATATTCCTGTTACAGATCCTATAGTTCCATGAAGTTTCAACAGGTGGCGATGCTAGACATAGCCTTCAAAATGGCGTCTTCAACAGAGATGCGTTCCAAGGAGAGAGCTGTCACTGACTTCCTTTTGGCGGAACATCACATCTTCGCAGGTATTCGTAGGCGCTTGCAGAATGTCTGCGGAGAGCTGGCAGTGAACAAAAGCACGGTAAGTCTTTGGGGAGGCATGTGTCATCGTCGAATCAATGTCGCGTAAATCTGTGCTACAATCTGGAAGTTGAAAAAAAAAGAACAAAAATAAAATTAGAAGAACGGTTTCAGCGTGTTCGTTGCACAACAGTACAAACGAACCTCTCCTCCATGACACGAGACTGCACCACCGAGAGGAGCTCACAAAACTTCATTAGGCTGTTCTTTCTAAGCCAGCCTACAGCTCGGATCTCGTACTGTTTGGCCCAATGGAGGATGCGCTCCACGGGAAGCAGTACGTGGATGATGGAGCAAGACACTGACTCCGACGTCGACCAGTAAGGTGGTGCTACGCGGGCATACAGGCCTTCCCAGTAAGATGGCGAAAGGCCGTGCCAGCAGTTCTTCTTCGCTTTTTCACGTAGCATACTGTTATTCATCCGAGGTGCTCGAGAATTTTAAGAAAATATGTTCCTTTTTTTCATCACTCCAAAAAATATATCGACTGCGCCAGAGCGTTCATGAACAACTTTTTCACGTATAAAAGTATAAATGTTATCACATTATACTTCTATTTTTCCTGCACAGCACGGCTTCAGCAGTAATGTTCACATAGCCGCAGCAAGTGTCCTCGAAACTAAATCGCTCTGAATCAGGCAATGGACACACACACACACACACACACACATACGGAACTGTAATACTGGCGTTCGTGCCAAATTCCCTAAAGAAACAACGAAGTTGTAGATATAATAAGAGAGTCACGAATTACAGGAGTATTAATAACTTTGCCGGCCGTCAGTTTGTCAACATCTCAGACGTACAAAAAGGGCGTCGTGATAAAATACAGGCATCCGCTTTTGATGCTTTCCATCTGATGAAGCAGCTAGATTAAATTAGGGGACTGTAAAAGGGAGTTGCCTCTGCTTCGAATTCTTGCTCCAGGCTTGCCCTCTAAGGCGATTACCGGAAGCCGATTTTAAAGGGGAAAGGACAGAGCGGGATGCGGACTGACTCACTACAACAAAAAACGACGCGATAAATTGTATGAAACATTTGCTTGTGATACACCGCAGTTAATGACGTCTTTTCTGTATTGGAATCCATTGTTCCACATCAGAATAAATGATCATTCCGACTAATTGGGTAATCAGACGATCGATGGATAGCAAATAAAATTGTCGTAACTGTTGTGAGAGCTTTTTGCGGAAATGAAATAATGCTCCGATGGAATTCAGTGGTAAAGAGTTCCTTCTTTATAACCTGTCACCTGACGTACTACAAAGTTGAGACAACACAAGAGAATTATCAACTATAAGGTCAGAAACAATGAAAATCTTGTAGATAAATTCTTCTCGGGTTGACAGCCGAGTCAATGCGTTGTTCAGCAACGTTTCAGCAAGTTTCTTACTTGCCATCTTCAGGCCTGAAGTTGGCAAGTAAGAAACTTGCTGAAACGTTGCTGGAGAACAACGCATTGACTCGGCTGTCAACACGAGAAGAATTTATCTTCAAGATTCGCCGAGAAAGCCTGCATTCTCAAATGAAAATCTTGATGCAACTCACTCAAAATGGTTCAGATGGCTCTGAGAACTATGGGACATAACTTGTGAGGTCATCAGTCCCCTAGAACTTAGAACTACTTAAACATAATTAATCTAAGGATATCACACACACCCATGCTCGAGAGGGGATTGGAACCTGCGACCGTAGCGGTCGCGCGATTCCGGACTGAAGCGACTAGAACCACTCGTCTACCCCGGCCGGCCATCTCACTCCACCCGTTTATTCGAGCTACAGACTTCACAGGTGGTGAAGATAGTCTTAATTATGTTTCGCTGAGACAGACTTTAGCTATTCCCTGTTACACCACTTTAACAGTTATTTCGTAAAACCGTATTCTGCCATTAATCTTAATTACAATAAACTTCATACAGTCCATTTTCATGAAGTTACAGACAGTGGCGGATTTGCCAGCAGATAGAGTTGACTAGAGCCTAGAGGGGCTGATTTTAGGGTGTGGCAAATTTGGAGCCTTTTTTTTTGTCTTTCAGAAATTAAAAAGAATCCACGAAGATGACATGCTACAGACGCGAAATATAAGCGACAGGAAGAAGATGCTGTGATATTCAAATTATTAGCTTTTCAGAGCATTCACACAAGGTTGGCGCCGGTGGCGACACCTACAATGTGTTTAGGAAATTTTCTCATACACAAACAGCAGTTGAGCGGCGTTGCCTGGTGAAACGTTGTTGTGATGCCTTGTGTGAGGAGGAGAAATGTGTACCATCACGATTCCGACTTTGATAAAGGTCGGACTGTAGCCTATCGCGATTGAGGTTTATCGTATCGCGACATTGATGTTCGCGTTGGTCGAGATCCAATGACTGTTAGCAGAATATGGAATCGATGGGTTCAGGAGGGTAATACGCAGCGCCGTGCTGCATCCCAACGGCCTCGTATCACTAGCAGTCGAGATGACAGGCATCTTATCCGCATGGCTGTAACGGATCGTGCAGCCGCGTCTCAATTCCTGAGTCAGCAGATGGAGACGTTTGCAAGACAACAACCATATGCACAAACAGTTCGACGACGTTTACAGCAGCACGGACGATCAGCTCGGAGACCATGGCTGCGGTTAGCCTTGACGCAGCATCACAGACAGCAGCGCCTGCAATTGTGTACTCAACGACGAACCTCGGTGCACGAATGGCAAAAGTCATTTTTTCGGATGAATCCCGGTTCTGTTTACAGCATTATGATGGCCGCATCCGTGTTTGGCGACATCGCGGTGAACGCAAATTGGAAGCGTGTATTCGTCATCGCCATACTGGAGTATCACCCTGCGTCGTAGTTTGGGGTGCCACTGGTTACACGTCTCGGTCACCTCTTGTTCGCATTGACGGCACTTTGAACAGTGGATGTTACATTTCAAATGTGTTACGACCCGTGGCTCTACCCTTCATTCGATCCCTGCGAAACCCCTCATTTCGGCAGGATAATGCACGACCGCATGTTGCTGGTCCTGTACGGACCTTTCTGGATACAGAAAATGTTGGACTGCTGCCGTGGCCAGCACATTCTCCAGATCTGTCACCAATTGAAAACGTCTGGTCAATGGTGGCCGAGCAACTGGCTCGTCACAATACGCCAGTCACTACTCTTGATGAACTATGGTAACGTGTTAAAGCTGGATGGGCAGCTGTACATGTACACGCCATCCAAGCTCTGTTTGACTCAATGCCCAGGGGCATCAAGGCCGTTATTACGACCAGAGGTGGTTGTTCTGGGTACTGATTCTTCAGGATCTATGCACCCAAACTGCGTGAAAATGTAATCACATGTCAGTTCTACTATAATATATTTGTCCAATGAATACCTGTTTACCATCTGCATTTCTTCTTGGTGTATCAATTTTAATGGCCAGTAGTATATATGTCATTAGGTCCACTCAAACATTCAACATGTAATATGTTTTACCATTTAGATCACAGGAATTTTAACACGAAAGAATAATCAGTTCCATTGATGAAATGGATTTCTGTAAGTAGTGGCGGATTTACATATCTGCCGCCAGTAGGCTATTGTTGAGTTCGGTATTTGCGGCAAAATTTGAATAGCCTACTGGCGGCCGTGGCGGAAATTTTATCCACTCGGGGGCAAGGCGCTGTGTTACGCTCCTCACGATTTCATCGTCATCAACATGTAAATTGCCGAATGCGATGTCAACTGAAAGACTTTCAATTCGGCGGCCGAACATCCCCGGATGGGAAGCTCCGGCGATCTGTGCCACACGATCAATTCATTATTTTTACCCATTGTTGTACTGTAACGGTGCCATACACACCTATTATGGCTTTCTTGACACTGCATCAAATAATAAATAACCGCCAGGAAAAGGTAGAGGCAGATTTCTACTCTCTACATTGGTCGATACGTTGTAATTTGACATTTATGTTAATGGCACCTTTGATCTGTAACTATAACACTGTAGTACACAACTTCATGAAAAAAAACTGGAAACTGGGAGACATTTATTTACATCAGAGGTACAGAAAAGTATCCATGGATGTATTTAAAGGTCTAAAAGCGGCTGATTCTATAGTCAGCTGATCTCTTCTGGATATTCTCGACACGAAAGGACACGTATATACTTTGCACAAACTTGTATTGGAGGACGTCATACGTTGGTACGGGTATTGGTGCGACGAACGCCCTCTAAATTTCTTCTAGAGGAAGTGTGCCGAGACAAAAACTGGGTTCGCGAAGACCTGCATAAGAACAAAGCCGTATTATAAGACTGCCGAGCATAATAGCCGTACGACTGAATCTCATTAACAAGCGTAATCCGTCGCAAACTCAACATCAACGCTAGTTTCCACAGCACTAAACTCAATGTTTGCCGACGTCTACTGCGTCCGAACTTGCAAGCTGGATAATGCTTGTGTGGGGAACCAGGGACCTTAAGTCAACGTATCCGCTAGACCATTTCTATGAAAGATTCTAGCGTGGCACATTTAAGTGAACAGAATATGCAGTTTTTCGAGTTTTGCCGCGAAGTCTGCATATTTTGGTGCTGAGTAGTTGTTTGATACAGTAATGTTACCTTCAGACCACGTTATAATATTAATCAACCGCTACAGTCGCAGGTTCGAATCCTGCCTCGGACATGGATGGTGTAATGTCCTTAGGTTAGTTAGGTTTAAGTAGTTCTAAGTTCTAGGGGACTGATGACCTCAGAAGTTAAGTCCCATAGTGATCAGAGCCATTTGAACAATTTTTGAATATTAATGAGGTCAAGCGACATTCTATTCCAATACGCCAATACGCTTACCAGAATTTTCAGTTTTCCATTACCTTGTTCAAGGCTATGGCAAAGTGCTGTAATTCTTAATTGTTTTGCAATAGCAGTCAACCCTTAGCCGAACTTTTGCCGATAATTCGACCTCCTCACTTCACTACACTGTTGACATAGCCTTAGTCTAAAAAACTAGGCGTCACAAGAAAAGTACTCATCGACCATAAAGACCTGAAATCAAATTTCATGTTTTTCCGTCTCGTACGAGTATGAAGCATATGTGTCGATAAGGATGAAATGGTGAAGAGCGTAACACAACCCCTAGCCCCCGAGTGGATAAAATCTCCGCCGCGGCCCCGAACGTAAAGTGAAAACTATACCAACAACAGCTACGGCTACAAAATTCAGTTCACCGTAGTGTGTCGGTTATGGTAGCTGACCTTGAAGAGAACCCGTTAGATCTCTAACATGGAGGTAATGTTATATGTGTGAAAAAGTTTCGTTATGGTTGTGTCCACGGTACATACTTGTTCCAAGGAACACTTGTTATTTAATAACCAAGGAAAGCCAATACTGCTGCGATGTGGTAGGATCTGCATTAGGATAGCCGGCCGCGGTGGTCTCGCGGTTCTAGGCGCGCAGTCCGGAACCGTGCGACTGCTACGGCCGCAGGTTCGAATCCTGCCTCGGGCATGGATGTGTGTGATGTCCTTATGTTAGTTAGGTTTAAGTAGTTCTAAGTTCTATGGGACTGATGACCACAGCAGTTGAGTCCCATAGTGCTCAGAACCATTTTATTGCATTAGGATACTAAAGACAGAATTTGGAAACTGATGTTTCCTATCAGTCGCTAAAGTATACTTCTGACCACCAAAACTGCAACAATAGGAAGGATAGCAAATAACGAAGTTTTATATATCGTGCTTACACGACTTAGAAGGAACTGGTTGGTTGGTTTGGGGAAGGAGACCAGACAGCGTGGTCATCGGTCGCATCGGATTAGGGAAGGATGGGGAAGGACGTCGGCCGTGCCCTTTCAGAGGAACCATCCCGGCATTTGCCTGGAGTGATTTAGGGAAATCACGGAAAACCTAAATCAGGATGGCCGGACGCGGGATTGAACCGTCGTCCTCCCGAATGCGAGTCCAGTGTCTAACCACTACTTAGAAGAAATAGCTAGGCTTTTAGGGGTACACAGATTTCAGAATTCACTGCACAAAGCTGCCGCCACCGGCAACAGCAACATCTCTAATCCCGATGGATGACAGGTTAATCAATCCATGTTGCTTGGACTGTATGACAGAGTTTATCACTCGTAGTATTTGGCGTTTGATGGCGAGATGACTTCTGGGAAACTGACGAACAACTGTTTTCAATTGGAGAGAAATCTGGGGAATGTGTTGGCCAAGGCAACAGTTGAATACTCTTTGCATCGAGGTAGGTCAGGACAACATGGGCAGTATTCCGCCTTGCGTTATCGTGTTGAAATATAACGTCACAGAGACCTACAAGACATCGGCTTTAATATGTCAGAAGAATAACGTCTGTTATACAAATTACCGTTTATGCAGAGCGCAGGCGATCATGTTGCCTATCCAGCTGCATGCTATAACATAAACTACATCTAAATCAATACTGCACAAGCCAGCTGACGGTCTTCGGCGGTGGCTCCTTCTGGTGCTACTAACAGATGCCCCCTTCCATGTTCCACTCGTGAATGACGCGTGGCAAGAACATTGGTCGATAAGCCTCTGCATTAGCTCTAATTTCTCGAATTTTTTCATCGTTGTCATTTCGTGAGATGAATAACCAGCTTCCGCAGCCTGAACCACTGCGAGGCTTGCAGAAAGAGAGTCAGTGACGTTTTGGTAGGAACCCTCAGGGCTGTTGAGTCCAGTGTAGTGGCCAGCTGCTCTAGGTTTAATCGGTTGACGATCCATGGCACGAACGATCGAGGTGGTCCCTCAGATTCTCGTTTGGGTATGAATCCGCCGAGTATTGTGGCTATGGGATTACGTTAAACTCATCCTGTTGCTCATCGAACCACGCACGTACGCTATGAGCTGTACGACACGTTGCACCGTCCTACTGGTGGACGCCATCGTGCCGAGGAAAAACGTACTGAATGCATGGGTGGACACGGTCCCAAAGGATAGATGCATACTTGTGTTGATCCATTATGCTTCCAGAATGACGAGACCATCCAGGGAATGCCACGAAAACTTTCCTCAGACTATAAAGCTCCCTCAGCCGGTATGGACTGTTCCGACGATTATTGCAGGGTATTTCCTTTCAGATGTTTCAGGTCGCACATCCCAGCGACCATCTTTCCTATGAAGCAGGTATGGACTGTTCCAACGATTGTTGCACGTATTTCCTTTCAAATGTTTCACGTCGCACACCTTAACGACCATCTTTCCGATGAAGTATAAGAGGTGAGTCATCTGAAAATGCCACCTGTCGCCACTCAGTGGGCGTCCAGATGCGGTACTGGCGCGCAAATTCCTCCCTTCGTCGCTGGTGGACAGCAGTCAGCATGGATGCATGGACGAGACGCCTACTGCGGAGGTCCATACCCAGCAACGTTCGCTGAACGGTAGTTGGGGAGACTGTGTCGGTAGCCCACTGGTTCACCTGGTCGACCAGTTGCACAATAGTTGCACGTGTGCACATGTGCAATGTTCAGATGGTTCAAATAGCTCTGAGCACTATGGGACTTAACTTCTGAGGTCATCAGTGCCTTAGAAATTAGAACTACTTAAACCTAACTAACCTAAGGACATCACACACATCCAAGCCCGATGCAGGATTCGAACCTGCGACCGTAGCGGTCGCGCGGTTCCAGATTGTAGCGCCTAGAACCGCTCGGTCACCACGGCCGGCATGTGCAATGTACACCTCTTCGCAGGTGTCGTTCACCTCTGTCATCTGGTGTTGCCTCCGTGTCGGTTTTGGATAGCGCCATTTTGCCATGCACGGAATACTTTAACCACGGTGACGCGAGAACTGTTTACAGACTTATTTGTTTCAGAAATACTTTCACCCTTGGCCCAAAAGCCAATGATCATGTATAAGTGGGCTGCTTCTGCGTTGGCAGCGCTGTATAGCGCTTTGCATTGAATCTCTGACTGTGCTTTCTTTGTAAGAGACTCTGTGGCTGGTCGGACTCGTTGTTGGAAGCTAATCGCCAGTAGTATTGGGCACTTGGAAGTTACGTCACCAGTTGGGCAGTTGGATGTGAACGGCCAGCAGTGATGGATGTTAAATGTGAGAAGTTAGCATTATTGGACGGTAGAGGTTTGAAGTGTTAGTAGGCTAACGACCTGGAAGTATCCGACTTGGAGATTGAAAATTATTCATGATTATGTATCTTTGTACTGGATGTCAAAGACGATTTCAATTCGTTTCTGAACTGGATGTCGTGGGTTTACATATGTGATCTTCGAGATTCCACTTCGTAAAATTAATAAACAATTTTTACCAACTCGTGTTCTGTGATGTCGCGGCAGAGACTAAACCTAGGCAACCTACACGAACGTGTGCCTCCGCTCTTAAGTTGGTACCAACTGTTTATCAGTTTTACGAAGTGAAACCACGGAGTCCACTTATGTGTAACCATGGGACTGGAGAGGTTAAGATAAAAAAAATACATTATTTGGTTTGCAACAAAATCTTTCTTTTGCTAACCACATGCCTATTAGTACTTAGTGGCCGTGCGGTTCTAGGCACTTCAGTCCGGAACCGCGTGACTGCTTCGGTCGCAGGTTCGAATCCTGCCTCGGGCATGAATGTGTGTGATGTCCTTAGGTTAGTTAGGTTTAAGTAGTTCTAAGTTCTAGGGGACTGATGACCTCAGATATTGAGTCGCATAGTGCTCAGAGCCATTTTTTATTAGTACTTCGTGGCTTTAGTAGTTAGAACTTTCATTTAGCTGGCAGGAGTGACGCTCGCTGTATTGTAGTAGTTCGCGTAATGAAGATTTTTGTGAGGTAAGTGCTTAATGAAAGTATAGGTTATTGTTAAGATTTCTTTTTAGCCAGGGCCATTCTTTCGAATTAATTATCTGAAGTCAGGTTGTAATTTTTTTTTTTTTGAGCAGTCAGATTGCGTTGCGCTAGAATATTGTGGGTCAGTGTTGACACGATAAAAAGAATTAAAGAGAAAGTAGGTTCACTTGCATTAAATTTCACTCAGCAGTTTAAGTAAAATATTTTAATAAAGAAGTTTCACAGCCAGCCGCGGTGGCCGAGCGGTTCTAGGCGCTTCAGTCCGGAATCGCGTGACTGCTACGGTCGTAGGTTCGAATCCTGCCTCGGGCATGAATGTGTGCGATGTCCTTACGTTAGTTAGGTTTAAGTAGTTCTAAGTTCTAGGGGACTGATGACCTCAGATGTTAAGTCCCACAGTGCTCACAGCCATTCGAGCCATTCGAAGTTTCACATGCCCTTTCAGATATCAGATAGTTCGCTCCGTTTCAGCATTACAATAACGACTGCACAATTTTCCGCGTTCCCCCCACACTCTTACACACCCTCCACTGCTAGTGTTACCACCTGCCGTCAGAGATTGTTTATTATACGTTGACGTTGATCATATGCACCGTTTCCAGTAACTTGACTGGACAGTGTAATACAGCTCATCCTATCATGATGTTTTGCCCATATGACCTTGGTGGTCTTGTTATTTTAATGTCCAGCAGTGTATTTTCCTTGCTATTGTAGCGCCTTACTGCACGATTTGTGCTGAAAAAAAAACGACCTGTAGCCAGTCGTATGTCACTGTTCATTGTTTGGTTCATTAAAGCAAGAGCTGTAGATGTTCCATCCTCTGGAAGTAATATTTGCACACAGTGATTTGCATAGAAGCGTGGAAGCAGAGAAAACAGTTCTAAGAGTAGTCTTTCAGTGTCGCGCTAACACTCGAGAGTAAGCAATATTTACACTCAGTGCTTTGCATAAAAAATGCTTCGGAGGCGGAAAGCACTCAACTGCCGCTGGCTTTTCGGTGTTGCGCTAACACTCGACACTCGAAGACAAGTTGGATGGAAACGTGCGGACAAGGCGCCTCCATTACCGTCGGTTTGTTGCAGAATCCTTGAATATATTCTCAGTTCGAATATAATATCAGCATGGTTTTAGAAAGCATCGCTAGTGCGAAAATCAGCTTTCCGTTTTCTCACACAGTATACAGCGACCTATGGATGAAGAGCAACAGGGAGTTCTATATTTATCTATATTTCTAGATTTCCGCAAAGAATTTGACATGGTGCCCCATTGCAGGCTGTTAATGAAGGTACGAGCACACGGAATAAGTTCACAGATATGTGAGTGGCTCGATGACTTCTTAAGTAACAGAAGTCAGTATGCTGTCATCGACGGGGAGTGTTCATTAGAGACAAGGGTACAGTCAGGAGTGCTTCAGAGAAGTGTGACAGGACCGATATTGCTCTCTAAATGCATAAATGATTTGGAGAACAGGGTGGCCAGCAATTAACTGTTGCTTGCCGATGATGCTGTGGTGTCCTGTAAGATGTCGGAGTTGAGTGACCGTAGGAAGATACAAGACAAAATTTCTAGTTGGCGTGACAAATGACAGTTAACTCTAAATATGGAAAGATGTAAGCTAATGCGGATCCGTAGGAAGAACAAACCAATAAGGTTCAGTTACAGTATTACTAGTGTCATGCTAGACACAAAATGGCTCTGAGCACTATGGGACTTAACTGCTGAGGTCATCAGTCCCCTAGAACCTAGAACTACTTAAACCCAACTAACCTAATGACATCACACACATCCATACCCGAGGCAGGATTCGAACCTGCGACCGTAGTGGTCGCGAGGTTCCAGACTGTCTAGGCTAGAACCGCTCGGTCACAACGGCCGGCTGGTAGACACAGTCAAGTTGTTTACAAAGCGATATGAAACGGAATGAGCATGTGAGAACTGTGGTACGGAAGGCGAATCGTCGACGTCCGTTTATTGGGAGGATTTTAGGGCGCTGATGCGACCTATCCTTGATTACTGCTCGAGTGTTTGGGATCTGTACCAGATCGGACTGAAGGAAGACATGGAAACGATTCAGGGACAGGCTGCTAGATTTGTTACCGGTAGATTAAAATGGTTCAAATGGCTCTAAGCACTATGGGACTTAACATCTGAGGTCATCAGTCCCCTGGACTTAGAACTACTTAAACCTAACTAACCTAAGAACATCACACACATCCATTCCCGAGGCAGGATTCGAACCTGCGACCGTAGCAGCAGCGCGCTTCCGGGCTCAAGCTCCTAGAACCGCTCGGCCAATCGCCGGTAGGTTCTAACAACACATAAGTCTTATGGAGATGCTTCAGGAACCAGATGGGAATCCCTGGAGGGAAGGCTACGATCTTTTCGAGAAACATTACGGAGTAAGAAAATTTAGAGAGCCGGCATTTGAAGCTCACTGCCTAATGATTCTACTGCCTCCAACATACACTGCGTGGAATTATCACGAAGATATGATTCGAGAAATTAGGGCTCATACGGAGGCATATAGAGAGTCGTTTTTCCTTCACTCTGTTTGCGAGTGGAACAGGAAAGGAAATGACTAGTAGCGGTACAGGGTTGCCTCTGGCACGCACTGTACGATAGCCTGCGGAGTATCTGTGTAGATGTAGATAAATGATACTCGTGGACCGCCGCTCTAGTGGTTCTCTGTCGTCCGCTGTACTCGCTCGGCCGTCACAGTCTCCAGATTACGTCGAGGAAACGTGACGTCGTGCACTTACATGGCTTCTCCACTAGGCAGTGCTGCAATCAGCCTGCGAACGAACTGTATATCATGTTTACAGCACGCTTAATGCCGACGGGCTACAATGACTTCCAATGAAGCATTTCTAGCTCACCCCACTTCTCTTCTGGCTTCTGACTTTAAAATCGTCCGTTCAGAGCACGAAACGGACGGTAACACAGAGACTCGTCTTCACTCTGTTTTTCCACCCTTCTGAATAACTTATCTTACACTGCCGAAAACAAAAAAATTGTGCAGCCTTTTAGAGGTATACAATTCACTCAAGATTTATTGTTGCAACAGTGCATACGGAGTATATGAAATAATTACATTTACAGATGTTCAAAATCCTCAAATGTGTGTGAGTTATTAAGAGACCAAACTGTTGAGGTCATCTTAGCCTTAGACTTACACACCACTTAAACTAACTAAGCCTAACGTATCCTAGGACCAACACACACACACCTATGCCCGAGGGAGGACTCGAACCTCCTGCGGGAGGGGCCGCGCAGTCAATGATATGGCTCCTCTAACCGCGCGGCCATTTACAGATCAATAGCGCAAGTGATTCTAAGATACCTAGTATCTCCCCATGCTGAAACACCCACATCCGTTTGTGGTGTAGTCTCCACGGGCGGCACTGTTGGCGCTGACTATGGCATTCAGTCGATCTTATAAATGGCGAATACTGTACTGGGATACGTTATGCCAAACCTGCTCGACCTGTTGACCTGTTCTGTAGTTGTTGATTGACGGGTCGCATGAGTCACTTCTCGTCCAGTCATATCTTACTTATTGTCTATTGGATGTCGTGGTGGCCGGGGAAGTTGCTGCACGTTTAACAGAGCACGTTGTTCTTCATGAGCAGTGTGTGGGCGACTGTTATCCTGTTGGAACAACACATCATCTTCCTGTTGCAAAACGCTAAAAGGAGCGGGTCTACAATATTCTACGTACCAACCGCTGGTTAGCGTCCGCTCCAGAGACACCGCAGGTGAACGAGAGTTGTATCTGAGCGCTTCCCAGACTATAAGGCTTGGTGTGGGACTAGTGTATCATGAGACAGTGCTTACCAGGTCCAAGTCATACGCACAAACAGCTGTCACTTGCATGCGAGCGGACTGGTTTCATCGATGAAGACCACGGCGCGCGCTCCAATCCATCTTCCAAGTGGTCCTCTGGCAGGATAGTGGCGAGCGCCTGTGATGCGTGGACGTCCAGAACCTCGTTTACGTGTGGGAGAGTGTTCACGTGACCATTATACCAGCATCTTTGTACAACTGACGCACCACGTCTAACTTGTATAGCAAGTACTCTGAAAGTACCATCCTGCCACTCGGAAGGCCACCATGTGACCCCTTTTCAAACACTCAGTTGGCTGTAGGAAGCGCGAGTGCGCCCCCGTAGCATGGTTGTTTGCTTGCCTCAGACGTTTGCATCACACCGTTCCTTCTGGCTGCTAAGTATTCCCTATTAAAGGGCAGACACAGATGACGTTCTGGTAGCTATGCCATGCGCTGTCTGTTGGCGGATGACGTTGAAACCAATATCAGTACATCTAGTACCCATCAGGTGGCATATGCTGTCACCGGATGAAAATCCATGTTGTTTTTCCAGGTGTACTAATTTTTTCCGGCAGTGTATTTCATATAACTTTCTTTTTTGTTTTGATGGCTCCATCATAGTACCAAAATTTTCGTATAAGGCTTAAACTGAGACGATATTTGCGTAAAATTAAGGGCATCAGAAATAGCAGGGTAGCAGCACACATTAGCCTAGGACGATACTCGTACAGTTATTGCTCTGATTAAGGGTTTGAAGAGAGTAAATAGCTAAGGTCATCAGCCTCTTATTCGCCCTCCAGCGTGAAATCTGTGTATCCTTTCTGTCTACGTTAAAAGTTTCCTATATGGAAGTGTGAGAACGCGTAAAAAAAAGTTTGCATAGCGTGTAAATGAGGGGGACGTGAGTACCCAGCCGGGATTTACCTAGTGGTATGTGGGAAACCTCCTAAAAGTCGCATCTAGGCTGGCGGGCTCAGTAGACCTCGGCGAAGTGGATTCGAACCGGTCAGGTACGCCTCCCTGACTCCCGGAAGTGGCGCTTTAACACGCCCGGGTATCCAAGCAGATTACTGCCCGTCTAGTGAATCGGAAAATCTTACAGAACACATTGGTCGTTGGTAATCCGAAGGCATATGACTGATCGTTATCTGGCTCTATCACAATACCACACTGTGATTCACCAACACCCCAAAAATAGGCTCCCCGAAATACGGGTAGAATATTCCGTTCATGTCTTACCCAGTTACAGAATATGCACCTGATAGAATTCCGTCGTTACATATTTTTTCTGCCACCGAGACTCTACAACGAATTCGCAGTGTGGACTCGAGCACTCTACTAAGACAAACGACATTGGAAAGGCTGTAGATTTGACGACCAGATTTTGTTTGGACATAATGGGTCTGTGCTCCCATTTCGAAACGCGAGACAGACGAATGCAGCGAGGTTGGCGCTCGTGCTTAACAGCTTTCATCTGGCTCAGAATTCCGAGAAGAAATAGGATGCTCGGTAGCAGGACCGAGCAACTAACTGCGATTCTCCGAAGCTCCATCATGGGACACCAGCAGCAGCCAAGTACGGCCTTCGCCAAGCGTCAGTCCCCGTAGGCAAAAGGGACGCGGCGTTAACGTGCCACTGTGTGGGCAGCACTTTTCAGATATAGTGGCTTCTCTGGTTTGACGGAGGTTAAATTCTGGAGTAAAAAATGTGTGTGTGTGTGTGTAAAGCACACGAAGAGACGCAATGTAACTGGTCTGTCTTTAACGTGACAGCCGATCAGGGGAACGATAGGACATGTTCTAAGAGTACTTTTTCGTTTTGGGAAACCTATTAAAAGTAGTAGGTTAACAGATTTCTTAATCATTTCATTAGATTAGCAAAGCGTCTTGGAGGAAAAACAAATTATCGGAGTTCTATTGCAAATAAGGACATTTGCTTTGTCGTGGCCGCTTGAGTGGGCAACTCCATCAGTACACATACAGTCTTTGAGAGTACGTGAAAAGGCTAGTCTAGCTAACACTTCCTCTTACGTTGGCAGGTAAATCGTATCGGTTGCCTCATTTATCTTACAGATTTTCGAAACTAACTTTTCTCTCTTGTTACTATTGTGGTGATCACTTGACTCCTGTCACGGCGGAACTTCGTTCCATTTAAGGGTATGGTTCTGGTATTACGGTATCAGTAAAACGTACCGTACTTTTTTTTTCCTTTCATGTCCAAATGACTTGAGAAACTTTGTGACTGTAAATGTGCAAAGGATAAACTGATTTCGGACCACTGCCGGTAGCGAGCTAGTCCATAAGTCAAAGTAATAAAACTGATGGTTGACTGTTAGTCGTTTCCCACACGTTTGAAATCAGATGTTGATAAATACCACGAAGAGTTTGAGTTTGACTCTAGTGTTGCCATACATTTAGATATATGAATACAAATCTGCCTGTCATGTTCCATGTACAAGTATTTTTTTTCTTTTTTATTTGTGCAGTGGACACTTTCTGCCGAAGCTGCGCCTACATATAATGCCTAAGGATGGGTCTAAATGACTACAACACATTAATGTCTGGAATACTTTAATTTATTGATTTATAAGTTCGCAAATATTGTACTGGAACAGGAAAATTGTTCGAGTCCAAATGCTCAATCTGCTTAAATTTGGATGACATAATAAGAGGGTACTAAATCTGTACAAGACAATTTCAGTGATGCAGAACTAACAAGAGACGAGTAAAATATTTTTGTGTCGAGTTTTGGACAGACGTTTGAATCTCGCAGCATTCGAAAGTTTTCTTCAATCTAAACTTTCTATCGAGAATGGTTTTAACATCATGTATCGCAAATACTAGTGGCTTTAGGCACCATGGAGAGAGGAATAGGGTTTCGGAAGGTGCAATATTCAAACGACCGATTCAGTCTCGACGTTCAATGCACTTTTTCTGTTACATTTCAGAACACATTTGAAGTATAAGCTACATTTCAGATAAACTAAAGTTATGATTTTTAAAGTTTTACCGTGTCCGGTGCGAACATATGGCACTGAAACCTGGACACTAAGAAAATTCGATGAAAATGTACTTACCGTCTTTGAAGGAAAGACCTTGAGGCAAATTCTTGGGACAGTAGAAGAAAATAGTATCTGGATAATATTTAATGAACCAGACATCAGTTGCATAAAGATTAGAAGGATGGAATGAGCACAACATATGCCTGAAGCCAACGACGGAATGAGTAAGAAGATATTCAACGCAGTCCTGAATGAATTTGGAGGGTTGGAACGCCAAAGATGAAGAGGGAGGAAGGCTTAGGAGAGGACACAAGAAAAACTGGAATTCATAATATAAGGAATACGGGAATAAATAGGAAAGAATGGAGTAATCGTCAACAGAAGGCCAACGCTTGTAAAGGGCTGCCCTGCCACTGGTGATAATGTGATATGAATTTTTGTCAGATCTACAAAATGTTGTAACATTGTATTTTTCTTATATAAATCTTCTATTGTGACGAAAAAAACAGCTATTGGTGGTTTTGTTTTTTACACTACGTCATGCAACTGATTTTCCGTAGCGTAAGCAGGCAGAGCTTCCGGAACAAAAGAACCATCTTCTAATCCATTTTCTACCAACAGAGCTATTACAGATGCTTAAGTTCCGCGGGACATACTGTGTAATCATTCTGCAAGGTAAGCAATGTAATATTATAAGCTGGCTTGCCTTATGGATTTCTGCGACGCACTATCGTATTTTTATCGAAAAGTCGGCGTCTTCTAAGTGAGGAAAAGGTTGTCATCCCGTCAGTGCCTGCCACGTGCGGTAAGTCATCGGGGACATAAAAAGCGTCGTCTGCTTTCAATGCGGAGCTGGTGGCGCTTTTCTGGACTCTGAGGATTGATAACACAGAGCCACCGCCTGTTACTGGAGTCCAGCTGTGACGAAGGGCAACTGTTATCAACATGGGGGAGAGTCCGCGGTTTTGGTTTTCTTCATCAGTCTGATGACTGGTTTGATGTGGGCCGACACGACTTTCTCTCC
The DNA here is from genome assembly GCF_023897955.1 of Schistocerca gregaria. Classification (NCBI taxonomy): domain Eukaryota; kingdom Metazoa; phylum Arthropoda; class Insecta; order Orthoptera; family Acrididae; genus Schistocerca; species Schistocerca gregaria. Next base: position 842,707,565 of record NC_064920.1, on the reverse strand, counting down.
TGTGCCAACCTCTTCATATCGGAATAACATCTGCATCCAAAGGACCTAGTTTATTTCGCAGATATATTGCAATGTCTATCTACGGTTGCAGTTTTTGTTTCATTATCATCATCGAGATCAACATTATATCATGGATTTGGCTCTCAATCCATATTTGCCTCGATCTTCCTGGGCCATAAATCGCGATTTCCTATTTTATCAAGGCGTGTGCGTCTAAATAGAGCCATGAGAAACTTCAGTTCTCTATCTTGTATATCGCTGTGGTTCTTTTGTCTTAATGACCACGTTTCACTGCTATACAGAATAAACAGCACTGCTATCACCTTGTACACTTCAGCTGTATTTCAATCAGCGCTGCTTTCAGTGTTCTTCGAGTAGTTCCGCACACTGCCTGGGGTCTTTCTAATTTAGTACTTATGTGTATATCGTAATCATTTGAGATACGAAAGCCTAAATAATTAAAATATTGGAACTGTTGTAAAATTCTGTCGTTGATCTCCGCTCTTATTGGGTGTTTGCCATGGAATGCCATGGTTACTGATTTTCGGGTGCGAAGTTTAAAGTTATATTCTTTAAAATCTTATGTAGTAAATAAATAGTTTTTTGAAGATTATTTTCAGTGTTTAGCATCATCACGAAGTCTTGAGCATATGCTAACACTAATAAAGGGGTCCTCCCTAACTCAATTCCAGGCGGTGCTTCGTCCTTCCATCTCTGTAGGATATCGTTGGTTTAAAAGCTAAAAGTGTAGATCATAGTAATCACTCTCGTCTTCATTTGTGATTAATAACTACAGTTCTCCCACTGTAATTAGAAACATAGTCTGAAGCAGGCCCTGTGTATAAAGGTTTTATAGACATTATTGTATGTTGATGGTAGTCCCGTTTACCCATAATACTCCGTAGTTCACGCTTGTCTGCCTTATCGAAGGCCATAAGTGCACTTACGGTTTCCGTAGCTTTTGATACGTGTGCTGTTGTTGATTCGCGTGAGGAGTGGGGGAAAGATAGAAAGTGAACACGAAGAATCATGAATCGAATGTAGTAGCCAATTCCACTGCTAATTTGTAAATTCCTACGATTCGTAATTTAAATTATCGTTTACTTTGTTTCACTAGCAGCAATTTGATCTGAGCAATTAGGTCCCACCCTCATCACGACCTTGGGAGTCGCGATATATTACGGAAATACGTCGAAACGTTTGTAATAACATTGTCTGTAAAATCTGTGTGCTCAGGTCGCACTCTAAACACTAACATGGATACCACGAAATGTTTCTAGATTATATTAGGGCGATTAAAAATGAAACGAGCAGGATGCTGTAAAATGTAAACCACAGATGGGATGGTAATGCCGTTGCCTGCGGAAGAAGGCGTGGTGTCTATGAGAATGTTGAAGTCCCAAACTAGCAGCTTAAGGAACATGCGCGAACACCCACATGACCACAAGTAAGCACTTGAACGCGTCGACCGGCCACTGCACTCAGCAGTGCTGAAAACAGAGAAATTGAGGCTTCAAAACAAGAACAAAGGGGTGTTGCGCGTTTACTGACAGCGGAAAGAGTGCGAGGAACGGAAATTCGCCAGAGAATGGCGGAAGTGTACAAAGAGCACTGCATATCCGTTGCAAGGGTCAAGGCGTGGCACGAACGACTGAAAGAACGACGGGTGTCGTTGGCCGATGAGGTTCGATATGGAATGCTACACCGCATTATGGCAGGTGGGTGCCTTCATTACTGAAGACCGGCGAGTTACGGTGGCAGCTTTTACCACTGTGGTCGGGGTGAGCGTTGAAACTGCTGCGGACTTGCTGTGCTCTCCGTACACTTGCGCCATTCTCCCTCGAATTTCCGTTCCTCGCACTCCTTCCTTAATAAGGAAACGCTTTTCTCGTCTTCTGAAACCTTCATTTCTGTTTTCAGCACTGCTGAGTGCAGTGAACGGTCGAGCTGTTGACGTAATCGCTCTGTCGTTAGGTGAGTGTGCGCCCGTTTCCCTCTAGCAGCGAGTTCTGGGCCTCAACACTCTTTCGGAGTCCGCAACTTCTTCAGTAAGCAATGGCATTACGACCCCTTCTACCGCTTTCGTTTTACATCCCACGGTTTATTTCTTTTTGAGTGATCCTAATAAATTTCATAAATTTCACTTCACTGAAGCTGTGCTGCTCGGCCTCAACCTAACAACAACTTCAGAAATCGTGATATACTCGAAAACGTACATGATAAATACAGCGACTCTATTGGGTACCGTAATACTAGCACCTGATTGGCTGCGACCAGCGGTTACATATTACCAACAGCTGCACATAACAGAAGATCCGTGGACATCACCGTAAGTGCGCTTTATACAGAGGTGACAATATTCATAGGCTCGAGATACGCACATGTACAGACGGCTTTAGCATCGCGTATACAAGCTATAATAGGGCATTTCATTGGCGGAGTTAAAGTTTGTACTCAGGTGACTCATGTTAAAATGCTTCCGGCGTGATTATGGCCGCACGATTTTGAACGCGGAGTGATGCCTGGAACTAGAAGCATGGGACATTCCATTTCGGAAATCGTTTGGGAATTCAATACTCCGAGATCCGTAGTGCCAGGAGTGTGTCGAGAATACATTTCATGCATTACGTCTCACAACGGGCAACGCAGTGGCCGAAGGCCTTCACTTAACGATTGGGAGCAGTGGCGTTTGCGTAGAATTGTTAGTGCTAACAGACAAACAACACCGTGCGAAGTAGCCGCGCCGCACCGAGTAGCCGCGCTGCCTTGCGCTCCTTGTCACGGTCCACGAGGCTCCCCCCGCCGGGGGTTCGAGTCCTCCCTCGTGCATGGGAGTGTGTGTTGTCCTTAGCGTAAGTTGGTTTAAGTTAGATTCGGAAGAGCGTAAGCTTAGGAACCGATGACCTCAGCAGTTTCGTCCCATAAGACCTTACCACAAAATTTACAAATTTCCAAATAATCACCGAAGTCAAACTGGGACGTACGATGAACTTATTTGTTAGGACAGGGCCGGGAAATCTGGCGTTAATGGGCTACGGTAGCAAATGTTGGGCGTGAGTGCCATCGCTACCAGCACGACATCGCCTGCACCGCCTCCTCTGGGCTCATGACCATGTTGGTTGGACCCTACACGGCTGGAGAACAGTCGTCTAGTCAGATGAGTCCCGATTTCAGTTGGTAAGAGCCCGCACCACGCACCACGAAGCCATGGACCCAAGCTGTCAACAAGTCACTGTGCAAGCTGGTGGTGGCTCCATAATGCTGTGGGCCAGCAGAATCGTTCATTGACTAGCAATGTTTATGTTCGGCTACTTGGAGGCCATTTGCAGCCATTGGTGGAAGCCATGTTCCCTGTCAGAGTAGGAATTTTTATGGATGGCAGTGCGTCTTGTCACCGGGCCACAGCTGTTCACAACTGATTTGAACATTCTGGACAATTCGATGGAATGATTTGACCAGCCAGATCGCCCGACATAAATTCCATTGAACATTAATGAGATGCAAGCGAGAGGTCTGTTTCTGCACGGCCGGCCGGTGTGGCCGAGCGGTTCTAGGCGCTCCAGTCTGGAACTGCGCGACCGCTACGGTCGCAGGTTCGAATCCTGCCTCGGGCATGTATGTTTGTGATGTCCTTAGATTAGTTAGGTTTAAGTAGTTGTAAGTTCTAGGGGACTGATGCTCTCAGAATTTAAGTCCCATAGTGCTCAGAGCCATTTGAACCATCCGAACTGATGACCTCCGATGTTAAGTCCCATAGTGCTCGGAGCCATTTGTTTCTGCACAAAAACCGGCACCGGTAACACTTTCGCAATAAAGAATTGCTGTAGACGCAGCATGGCTCAATACTTCGGCAGGGAACTTCCAACGATTTGTTGAGTGCTTGCCATGTCTAGATGCATAAAATCCTTTCAGCGACGTTTTGAGTCATTACCACGGCGAGATGCTGCACTACGCCGGGAAAATGGAGGTCCAACACGACATTAGGAGGTATCTCATTACTTTTGTCACCTCAGTGTGCACTTCAGCAGCAAGATTTCTGGCTGGCGGTTGTGTCGCCCTGGGCGGTCCACGCACCGGCGGCACGCGTGTTGCGTGGGAGTGTGGCTGCGTGGGGGGAGTTAACAAACGGCGCTGGCCGGGGAAGCCGGGGCGTGGCGCAGGGCAGGCGGCGGGCAGTTTCTCAGCCTCTCCCTCTTTTATTGGCGCGGGCCATTTCGCGCGGGGTCCGGCGATAGTTTGCAACCTCTGTGTATCCAGTTTAAATCCTGCACTTTTTCGTTCCACCCAACCTGTTCTACTGGAGCAGGACGTGTATAGCCCCGTACGTCAGTCGGCCACATTTTATGTATCGCAGAAAGCGCAACGTCGTTACTTTCGACTCTCTGGTTCCATTTTAAGAAGTAGGCGGAGCCGCATTTGTCGCTTCCACGTGATACCAACTTAATCATCTCTTACTGCCTTGCTGCCAATGTCCGGGCAGAATATAAAATGAGGAAAAGAGATGTTTTTTGTAGAGAACCAGAGTCCTTAGCGGTCGAAATGGTGCCCCCGTTCGAATTTAATACCTCTGAGCTCCCGGAGGGTTCCTTCCGCAGAAGAGAAGCGTGTTCTCATTTAGCGGGAGCGAGCTGCGGGCGCGGACGAGGACTTCATTATGGAAGCTGGTCGCCATTCGCTCGGACGGCCGCGCCAGCCACAGGGCACGTGACCAGAATGTACAGTAGGGGTGAGCACTGCGGGCACGCAGCTGACCGCTCTGTCAACCTCGCCCCCAATGGACAAGGGACACATTCTCATTCGTACGGGTTTTCGCGCTTTCTGTGAAACTTTACGTGCTTCTCCTGCAGAAACATGGTTTTGGAAATCCCCCGCAACATCTCTAGTTCTTTAGACCGTGCCTAAAGTAATTACGAAAGGCACAACCTGTGTTCACTGCATCGCAGTCTCGCGTGAAACGACCAAATGTCCATATCAACACTGGCACATTATGAGTAAATTTAATAATTCCTCTTGCTTCTCGAGGGTAGAAATCACAGGGAACAAGTCTACATAGGCCAAACACGAAGAAATTTCAAAGCGAACACCTCAGAGCCCTAAGAAGTGATAGTACATACTCTACTTTTGCAGACCATATAATACGAGAAAACGACCACCAAAAAAACATGGAGACTGATCTTAAGATCCTCAGAGAAAGCAACAGTCTCTATCAAAAACTCACAATAGCGGAGAACTACCACAATCAAAAAGCAATAACACAGGGAAGGAAAGTCCTGAATGAAAATACAACAATGAGCAACAAAACACTGTTTGGAACACTCAAGGAATTATACGAAGCTGACTCCCCCCAAAAAAACATAACAGTAAAAAAAAAGTTCTGTTTTCTTCGTTCCCTCCCCACCCCTTTTTCCATCTCTCTCTCTCTCTCTCTCTCTCTCTCTCTCTCTCTCTCACACACACACACACACACACATTCAAAATCAGTGCCATAACAAACACAAGACCAACGATGAACAAGTGAGCAAAGACAATAACGTAACACCTCTCACTGAGGGTGTTGTCAGGAGTGTCTGCTCAGATCACATTTCGCCACATTTTGTGTAAGTGCATGTGAGGTGAAGTAGTGAGCGGAAATTTGTGATAAACTGAGTGAAAACAATGTACTAAATACCTGTTGGTTGAGACACCAACCAGGGACACGAAACAGGACGAAAAATGTTAGTACAGAAACGTAGATAACTTCTATCCTCGAAACAGCTCTCCACTAATTCGCAATAATTTTCTTCATGGCTGTTTTGCAGATGACATGCTGTCAAAAAAGAGCTTTAAAATTGATGTATAATAATACAATTAAGTTAGCGATGTAATTTTAAGGTGACTGTCTAAACGAAACGAAGCAAATTGCAAATATTGTATTTCTTAGGCCTTCAGCAGTTAAATTATTACAAATGTGATACTTGATACTGTATTTTACAGAAGTAAAAAAAAAATGACCCACAGAAGATGTCACATTGGTGTCAAAACATGTCTGGATAAATATAAAAATAAACTAATTGTGTTTGCTTAAGGCTGATTTCCAATACAACTGAGTTTTTAAATCGCAAACACGGAAGAACGAAAATAGGAGCTTCAAACCATAGTAAAATGAGTAATTCTGATGGTTAAAGAATTACGGTATTTAGTCAGTTTCTCGTTATAACTTGCGTGTTTTGAGAGTAAGACGTTTCGAAGCAACGACCCACTGAAGATCCATGAAAACGTGTCGTTCTTGTTAGGAGTCGTTATAATTAAATATCAGTTAATAACAGTTCGGCGACTGAAGCCTGTAGAAGACTGTAAGATAAATTACGAGGGCACTCAAAAGGGTTTCAGCATTGCGTAGTTAGCTGAGGCGCCACTCCGGCACAGTAGCTCAGCGCGTTCGGTCAGAAGGCTAGCTGCCGTCTGTAATAAAAAACTGAGCGAACGGATCAACGACGAACATGTGTAGATGTCATGGGGAGTACGCCCCGGACTAATGCAACGAATATTAATGAAAGTGAGATCAGCAAAAAAAGAGGCGCCATAGTACAGAACTGAGAGTAGGTCGATATATGGTTCACATCTGGATGTATGTTAACTTCGCGTTTCTTAAAAGGTTGTGTTAACAGAACTAATTTCTGGAACATTTGAAGTTATGTAAATATAAATGCGCTCTCTGTCAGGAGTGAGTTTATTCGATTTAGTGAACTTTTATAAGTTTACTGACTGGACATTTGTCTTTCCTCGAGCGGTCTCTAGCGCTGCAGTCATGGACGGTGCGGCTGGTCCCGGCGGGGGTTCGAGTCCTCCCTCAGGCATGGGTGTGTGTGTTTGTCCTTAGGATACTTTAGGTTAAGTAGAAGATTAGGGACCGATAACCTTAGCAGTTAAGTCCCATAGGATTTCACACACATGTGAACACATTTTTTGTCTTTCCTTTTTGTCTTATTACACATTCACGGATACAGAAGCTTTTATTTATGCATAGCATAGGCAGAACACCATGTCTAACATACGAACAAGTCCGCAGCTCGTGGTCTCGCGATCGCGTTCTCGTTTCCCGAGCAGAGGGTCCCGGGTTCGATCCCCGGTGGGGTCAGGGATTTTCACCTGCCGCGAGATGACTGGGTGTTTGTGTTGTCCTCATCATTTCATCATCAATCATGAAAGTGGCGAGATTGGACCGAGCAAAGGTGGAGCATTTGTGCGGGCGCTGATAACACCGTAGTTGAGCACCTCACAAACCAAACATCATTATCACGGGGAACGTGCAAGGAATAAGTCCCTGCAGGTGCATAATCCTCTGTGCCCTCGGTGGCTCAGACGGTTAGAGCGTCTGCCACGTAAGCAAGAGATCCCGGGTTCGAGTCCCGGTCGGTGCACACATTTTCAGCGTGTCCCCAATGAAGTACATCAACGCCTGTTTGCAGCTAGGTTGTCCATTTAATTATCATTTCATTTCTAGCAAATCTGCATGGTTATCAACGGTAATTGTTCTTTCGAGAACAGATACTACCGTCATATATATCATCATCATCATCATCATATGGACAAGGGAGGTAACACGCGTTCCATTAGAATTAACATAGGGATTATACGCGCGTCTACTTTCATGAATGAACAGTATGGTTTCGCGAGACAAATAAAGCCGACAACTGCCTCTGGCGAGCGCAAAATCACGTTAACCAGCTCGTGCCGTGCTATGTCTCCTGACGTTCGATATCGCATGTGCATGCACGTCGTCCCCTGTGCCGACGACCTCAGGCTCTGCGCCGGTGTTTCGGGTCAGGCTTGCAAGCGGCCGCGTCGCTCCGGCTGCCCTGCATCGGCCACCGAGAAGGAAAGGAGCCGCCAGCGGGCAGTCGCCGGTGGGCGCACACACGCCCCTCGGTCAGGGGCGGCGTTGGGAATCGCAGCGCGCCCCGCCGCTGTGCGACGTTCCGTCACGTCAGCCCACGCCACGGCCAACACCGCCGCCGCCTTCGCACGCAGCAGCTCCACAGCGCAGCGGAGCGTCCAGCTGTGACGGGCGCTCACTAATGACGCCGGCACGCCACCAGCATCCACTCAGCCCAGGAGGGCAGCGGCTCCGTCGTCTTCACTGCCACATCCCGGCCTTTGTGTTGCAGCCTGACACAAGCTAAGAACTGCACTGCTGCAAATCTCGTGACATGTGGAACCTGGAAACTATGATCGACGCTAGGTAGCCGAATACGCAATAGAGAGACGGATGTTACGACCTGGAAGTAACGTGAGCTCAAATCAGCACCAACAAAGCCAGAATCGTCGTAAAGAATATAACATAATCGTACAAGGTTTCTACACAAAGTGCAGGTCCAGAAATGGACGTAGTACATCTATCGAGGCGAGGTGGACAGAGGCTTCAGTTTTGAGATACGAACTGCCGATCCAACCCTGTGATCAGGTATTTATTTCCTGCAAAAGACAAAGATCATTCACATGGAGGTGGGGGTTGACCATTCACATGTGTTTGCAGAAATCGTATCTACAGGATGTTTGTACTTAAACTTTCGCTACAATGGAGGGCTCCCATGAAAAATGATTACATGCGGAGGAGAAATAACGAAAAACCATTGCAAGAAACACATTTTAATTTCCGCGTGAGTGGGTAACATTTGTTACGTTGTAGGCTACAAACGTTGCTCAATGTGACTACCGTCTGCATCCACTACAGCACTTTTCCGACGGTGAACGATGCCGTGAAACAGCTCGTGCACTGCTCGAAGATCGCACGTTGCTTCCAGCGCTCTCATCTATCGAAAAAGTAACTTCTTCAATTTGTGGCATAATTGGCCGTCGGTCTCTCCCAGGAAGTATTCCCAAATCGCCAGTTAATTCAAACTTCCGAATTATGTTCCTCAATCCCGTTGCGGAAAGAGGACCTCTCCCTAACTCCTTTAATGCGGCGATACTAGCGAAGAGCAACAGCAGGTGGAAATCTGGAAATCTGTATGGGACCAAACTGCTGCGGTCATCGGTGGCTAGGCTCACACACTACTTAATGTAACTTAAACTACTTTCGCTAAAGACAACACACACCCATGCCCGAGGGAGAAATCGTACTTCCAACGGAGGTAGCCGCACGAACCGTGGCAAGGTGCCTGAGACCGCACGGCTACCCGGCACGGCAGCAGCAGCAGTATTGCTGTTGTTTTGCTAAAACAGTTTTGCGAGTAAAGTCCTGCTCACCTTGTGAAGACAGGTTGACTGTGGGCAGTTGTAATGCACAATGATGCATGTGGCGCAGCCCTACGTCGCCGGCCCAGTAACGGTTCCCAACGGCAAGTCAAGACATTAACACCGCTAACAACGCAATTCCTGCAGCGCACAGCGAGATCATCATTCGTATAACGTTGGCTACTCATACGGTAAATAGTGCCCCGTCTACACTGCCGGTAGTAGCAAAAGTTTAATGATAACCACCCTATATGTGGCACACAAATAATCCAGCCGATGCTCTCCGAGGATGTCACCATTAGTGGCGGGATATTAGGCCAGTCGTATTATTTACTTTCTTGCTTCAGACTTCCAGAAAATAGAGAAACACTACTATCTGTGAAGTTCGGGCACCATAAAAGAATGCTCAGAAAGATTATTTCTGTGGCACCAATGAACAAAGTCGTATCGTATCTCAAACGGCGTAGTGTCGCTGTAAAACAGTATTTTCGGGAACTCACTCTGTCCCAGTCACCTAGATAAAAAATTGGTTATTCTTACCAGTGTTGTTCTCGAATGAAGGAGATTATACACTTACAGCTGACGACTCTTGAGAATATAAAAAATCGCAGTTTCCAATGTATGTACACTACATGAATCGTAGCCAGTACGCCAAAGGACTCAATACGAAAAGTGTTACTCAAGAAAGAGTCACCGAATGCCTCAGAATCTTTCAGGAAGGCAACACAACTTCGCAGTATTCAGTTTAGGATTAAATATCAACTCAACTGCTTGGCTATGGTTATCAGAAGCAGACAGTGTGCGTCATCGTTCAGTGTAAGGTAGACTAACAGTAACCAGAAAAGAGTCGATATCTGTTCCAAACTGCATGGCAAAATCGAACTGTTTCTGCAAGACAGCTGCTGACTCAGGAACTGTAGTTTCTGACAAACTGTGTATCAACGACGCAGAGCAGTTGGTCTGTTCGCAAGACGGCAAGCCGTGTGTGTCTGCTTTACTCGCGGTGGAGCAGCGATGGATCCAACATCGTGAATGGACCAGCCATGGATGGGGGTACGAGTTCTTCGTACTTGAGAGGTCGGAACAATTTTCATGGTATAATTGAATGGAAAAAATGTACATTTCAGAAGTCTGTTTCGGTGCTAGGGTGGAGTGGTGGGGTGTTGGTGAGCAGAAATGATCGGAGTCCCACTTGCACGTCGGTTGTTTGATGAATACCATGCAGCTCTTCATGGACGATAATGACAGAATGCATCCAGCAGGAGAACTGCGAGAATCCTGTGGATTGACTTGTCACCGAGATCTTCGGATCTCAGGGAATAATATTATGGGATGGACTGGAGCCGGGAAATTGTTGTAGCCCACGCTAACCATAAACACGTTTTTCTCAACTCTACGTGCGACTGTTGAACTTAACGATACCGAACGTACCCGTGTTACGTCATAACGAGCAAACACGTTTAAAACAGATGGCTGACAGTACTTGAATCTGGATGACATCGGAAGTTCACGGAAGCTTTTTGCAGATGATGCTGTGGTGTATCGAGAGGTTGCAACAATGGAAAATTGTACTGAAATGCAGGAGGATCTGCAGCGAATTGACGCATGGTGCAGGGAATGGCAATTGAATCTCAATGTAGACAAGTGTAATGTGATTCGAATACATAGAAAGATAGGTCCCTTATCATTTAGCTACAAAATAGCAGGTCAGCAACTGGAAGCAGTTAATTCCATAAATTATCTGGGAGTACGCATTAGGAGTGATTTAAAATGGAATGATCATATAAAGTTGATCGTCGGTAAAGCAGATGCCAGACTGAGATTCATTGGAAGAATCCTAAGGAAATGCAATCCGACAACAAAGGAAGTAGGTTACAGTACGCTTGTTCGCCCAATGCTTGAATACTGCTCAGCAGTGTGGGATCAGCACCAGGTAGGGTTGATAGAAGAGATAGAGAAGATCCAACGGAGAGCAGCGCGCTTCGTTACAGGATCATTTAGTAATTGCCAAAGCGTTACGGAGATGATAGATAAACTCCAGTGGAAGACTCTGCAGGAGAGACGCTCAGTAGCTCGGTACGGGCTTTTGTTAAAGTTTCGAGAACATACCTTCACCGAAGAGTCAAGCAGTATACTGCTCCCTCCTACGTATGTCTCGCGAAGAGACCATGAGGATAAAATCAGAGAGATTAGAGCCCACACAGAAGCATACCGACAATCCTTCTTTCCACGTACAATACGAGACTGGAATAGAAGGGAGAACCGATAGAGGTACTCAGGGTACCCTCCGCCACACACCGTCAGGTGGCTTGCGGAGTATGGATGTAGATGTAGATATATTAGTTTTTAGAATGGAGGTAATTGTGACAGCCTGACCTTTGGCGTAGCTCACGTCCAGATTATGTTGTAAGATGACAGTTTGATTGCACGAAGGCGAAACCGGCAAACTCAACGGCATGACTATGAAAATTACTGTAATTCTCACCACTGTACGTATTTTTTTCGTATTGCTCTGAGTTGGAGCACAGGAAAATAGATGGAATACATCGTTTCAATTGTTTCCGTTGTTGTACTACAGGCATATATTGCCAGACAAGGCATATCGTATCAGTTGTAAACCCAGCAGCTCACACCTAATCTGAATGGCTGTGATAGACACGAATTATGCTCTTGGCTTTGGATGCCAAGTCGGTACAGGGTACTAATGTCTGCCCTCCATAATATGAACGTCGAGTATTTTTTGTACAAAATTTTCATGCCCAATAGGAAAGGATCTGACGACAACGAACTTTCTTTCTCTTTAAGTCTCAGTTCAGTTTGGGTTGAAGTATTGGCCTACTAGTGGGATGACCTTGCGGAGATGTGTATCGTCTTACAGGAGTGTATTATCCAGAGACGGCTAGGGAGAACGTAAGACGTTATTATTTGCGGAACGAAAGACGTGACATCGGCTATTGTGAGTAATTCGGCTGTTCCAAGCCGTCGAAGATTTTAACTGCTCTGCACCACGATAATTGCACAACCTGAAGTGTTTCTTCCAAGTATTCCATGAGCTGTATTTGAATTTAATGTCAACGTTTAACATGCTGAAAGGTGAGTTCACGGCTTCTTACGTTCACAGCAGATACAAAGATTTTTTCGGCATGCTGTGTTACCGGACCAATCGTCCGTTGAGCATAAGGTGGATTTTGGTGTTTAGTGACAACCGTTTATTAACCAGTACGGACTCATATAAACTTCAAAAATCTGCAACTGAACTTCTCAGGCTACTGTATGGTGCATTTCTGTTTGCGTCCTCATACCTATGTTCAAAGTTTGGCTTACATTACAGGCGTATGATCAATTAGTGTTCCACTGACAATGGGGCCCTTAGTGCTACAGCTCGTCTAAGCAAAACATGGAGCACGTAATTCTAGAAGACCAGACAGAGAACCGAACGCCTTTCCTTCCCAATGCGGATCCATGAAAGATCCGTTCAGTGTCACAACGAATACAGGCTATTGTCGTCATTGTTTCGCTATTAATCAGGCATATTGTTTTGATTTATTAGTTTGCGGCTTGACTGGCTGGGACACCCCGAAGGGCCGGTTCAACTACCTCATTAGAAAGGTTTTTCCTTGCCCTCGCGAGGTGTGAGATTTGTGTTATGTCTATTTGTTGAATGCAGGTACCTGTAATGGGTGTCTGTAGCATGGTATCCCGTGTGTGCTTTTGTTTCATGACAGAAGGGAGAGGTTGAAACCAGGGGCCGCAACATAGCCCACACCACGCTAGCAGCACCTAGAGAGCCCACGGGCTTGACGTCCTCATGTGACGAACGAATCACCATCGAAAGTGTCACATGTCCTCACTTCATAAGGCACTGCGATCAGGTTTGGAATTTAATCGAGGACATTGGCACAAAACCTGGTTATTAACAACTTTACGCCACCACCTCTCCTCCCCTTGCAGCCCAAATACTGGTGGTGAAAATTTTTTCCACCACCAGGATTCGAACCGCCTTACCTCTGAATTGAGCATCACATAATACGTATGCATTACTGACCTGTGGTCCAGAACTTCGCAGTTAACTTTTAAGAGGCTGTTGAGTATACCTTCTGAGAATTTTGGTGTAAGGGACGCACGGTCTCGCTATAGAATAATAATGTAATCATGATTTATTCGGCTTGTTGTCCCAGTCATAATCGTTTCTATGAAAATATGTTCATAAAACTGAATAAGTCTATAATACATAATCACCTAAACGCACAACACAGGTCAAATAACAGCGAAACACCCTCAGACGAAACAAACACGAGACAGAATCGAGAAGTTCTGGGGGCGAAGGATAAAGTGGCCATTATGTCAGCTTAAAGTGCCGAGAGTGAACGGAATAGGTTTCTTTCCAAACAAGCATCACTGCGCGTACCGCCGACATTTGCAAGGTTGTGCACTATTTTACGTGCGATACAGGTACAAAGGTAACTGGTGCAGGAAACCAAACGAAATGCTATAACTCTGCAACAGGCTGCCGAGAACCGTTTGCCGTTTTTCTCTTGTACGAAAACACACAGTAGGTATTCCTGAACAATCTCTGAAGGTTTTTCGGTGGAGTTCTCACGAAGGAAAGGAAAATCATATTCAGCTTCTGATCTGATACAAAGTATAGTTGAAACGTTCCTTTGGAAAAATTATACAAGACTGTGCTTAAACTGACACACAATATATTTTAGCGCAACGCAATCTGACTTTTAAAAATCCCTACGAAAGAATGGCCCTGACTAACATTAACCTATACGTATCACAAATTACTTACATCACCAAAAATCTTCGTTACTCGAACTACTGCAATACAGCGAGCGCCACTACTGCCAGCTAAATAAAAGATACAAACTACGGAAGGCACTAACTACTGATAAGCATAGTTAGCGAACGAAAGATTTTAATAGAGAACAAACAATGTATTTACCTTAATAGTCATAATATATACAGTAGTTCATGACATCCGTTCTTACAAATTTCAAAACTCCGCCATTTCTCTCCTCACATCCACCACTGCTGGCAGCTCGCCTTCAACTGCGCAACGCTACGCGCCATTAAGAGCCAACTGCCCAACGCTACAATGGCGAGTATTACAACAATGCCAACCAGCCACAGACTGCACACAGCACAGCCAGTGATTTTCATACAGAGGTGCTGTTACAAATAAAAAAACCTAAACAGCCTACTTGCATAGTGACATAGTACAGTGTAGTGATGTATAGTAAAATGTAGTCTAGCATTATAAAATACAACATCCGTGGTGTAGCAATGGGGTATGGTACAACAGAGCAGTAGCATGTGTCTTCTGGACTCCGGATGAGCATATATCTGTACGCTAGATGGCCACAAAGGGTAGTGTGCAATTTAATGTAAATCGAACATAAGTAAATAAAGAAATGTTCTTTAGGATGCTTTAAACCGTGCTGATTGGCGATGTTAATGTAAAAATCAAACACAAAAGCAAAATATATAACCTGCGTAATTAGCCTACTAACGTATTAACCACTTAGGTTCAATTATCACGTTTCTCTCGTAACGAGAAACAATATTTTACATTATTACAGCGCTTTGGTAATTTTATGAGTCCACAATTTTTTACTCAATTAAACTGTCATTTGGCTTCACAAGGCTCCGAAAATAAGACGAGAGTACCTTTCTTAATAACTAGGAATACCATCTATTTATAAGAAATCTTCGTGCATAATAGAACCAATTTGAATAAAATTTCTTTTGTCTAGAGCAGTTCCTACTCAACGCATGTTCTGCGCGTGATCCCTGAGAATGGCTATTCCTCCACGCATATGAATTTTGTAGGGTGTTCGGGGTATCCTGTCTTCTTACGTTTCCGTCTGGTTCTTCTGGCAACAGTTCTAACATTTTTCATCGTGTTGTGTCGTTTAGTGACGTTTTCCCACTCTCTTCTACCCACAGGGATTTACTCCCATTGGTGTTCGAGAATATGTCGGAGAGCAAAGCAGGTTTAAGCACCTGTACGTAAATGTTAATACGTATTCGCTACATATTTAACTTGTCTACAGACATTGCCTTCAGGCATCTGTAATGATAGATTAACTAAAAAGAACTCTCTGCCGTGAGACCGACGTGTATAGCAGACGCCTGAGAATAATCTGATAATGGAGGTGACCGGATAACATCACGTTGGCCGAAAGAGGCAAGGGTAATCATAAAGTAATCCAGCAGTCAATGTGCGCTAAATTGAATTACAGAGATTGCAGTGTTTTCTGTTACCAATATTGTTAAGCAACCTGAAATACCACTTAAACAGTTAAGAAACAGACCTGTAAGTCTGTACGACAAATGTTCTCCAAGCAGGTTCTTATTCTTATGGGAACAAAATCTGAATAACTCTAACACACTTCCATGGTTATCTTCTACATCTGCATGGATACTCTGCAAATCACATTTAAGTGCCTGGCAGAGGGTAACTTTTGCAGGTAGCTACACCTTCCAGCTACCTCTCTGCACGGTCGCCGCTCCGACTTACACATTTTTCGTAGTGTTGTACCATCTTTCCTAACCCAAGTCATAGAAGGCAGCCGCCTGTGCTTTCCGCCAATTCTCTGTCCTCCTCTCCAGCCAATTTCCTGTGCGAAGATGTCTTCTTAGTCAGCGGTTCATGTGAGCAGAGATGAGACTCAGCGGGAGCCAATTATGGGCTGTATTGTGGGTGACCAAACACTCCCCACGGAGAACGCTGCACGAGCATCTTCATTGTCCCTGCAGAGTGCGCTAGAGAACGTCGTGAAAAAATATATTCATAACAGTAATGGTATGTGGGCTGCTTGACATCCGGCGTAATGTCTAACCAGGCGCTAACACGTGGCGGGAGACACCCTTACCTAGATATCTTCACGTGTTCGCTGTGTGCTCAGAACTGAAAAGAGCCACGGGACGCGATCGAAGGATATGCTAGAGACTCTGCCCAACACATCTATGCTCCGCTTTATCGGATTTTTACTGTCGTTTCCATTTGGCGCCCGATCGGACCTTACTTTCCGGACAGCCCTCATATTTCTGTCGACAAGAATGAGGTTGAATTATGGTCACTAGCTAAATGTGTCAGAATGATTTTTTTTTATTAGTCATGCATGCAATAGGTATCCATATGACAGCATGCATACCTAATACATCTCAAAGCGATGCGCATACAAAAACGGGATTTTCCGATTCTCATACCTCGGGTTCTGCAGGTGATAAGATATAGGGCCAAGCGAACTATTTGTATACGCTAGGAACTATTTGTATTCGCTATTTTACAGTGCAGGGTCAAAATATGAATATTACACATTTCTCCAGCTCTTGGAAAATGCGTTTAGTGTGGTCTACGATGGGCTTGATGGGGCTTATGGAGGCACCATGGGCGCACCAGTGGACCAAAACCCTGTCGCAGATTCCAAGACCGCTATGCACAGGGATTCCAAGAAGATTAGGCACAGCAAATGGAGGAAATTTTTACGATATATTCCAGTGATCCAGATATCTTTATCCATTTCCAAGACACCGAGGTTCGAAGTTACCTACTTCAACACGTAAAATCTAGTCTTAGACGAAATCAAAATAATAAATAACCGCAACAAATTGCTCAAACCTTAACAACGTATGTTCTAGGCGTTTATCTAAAAGAGAAATATGACCGTTTTCAAAAATTCTTACCTGTTATCGAGAAACACCCCAAACACTTGTTTTTTTGGGTACCAAAACCCAGCCGTGGGTTCCAAGTGATAATGAGAGACAGAGTATCTGAGAATGGCAACGAGGAGGAGAGAGAGTGTGTGTTACTGAGAAGAGGCAGCGACAATAAGTAGGAAGGAATGATAAATTAGCAGTAAGAAAGAGCCAGAGAGAGAATGACAGTGAGAGGAGACAATAGCAGTTGAACAGAAGAAAGGGGATTATGGCTGTCAGACAGAAGACACCGACAGAGAGACACAAAGAGATAACGACAATATTTGTGTTGAATGAGTGAGTGGAAAAGTGCAACTGGGAATGGATGGGTATGAGGGACTTACAGTGAGGGGCTAGTGGTGTGAGTGAGTTACTGTTAGGGGTGCTTGTGGGAATGAAAGGTGTGTTACATGTTAAAAAATGGCCGAATATGTTAGTATGCCAAACTTTTTGGGCAAATTTTTGAAGGTTCAGAGAAAGGTAGAAAGAGACAGCTGGTACCCCACTTTTCAGTCTAAGTCTTTTAAGAGCAACATCTTCGCATCTTTTGTGCTCTGACAGAGCATCATTCCGCTGGTTTATTACTGTTTATGTTCTTTATCGTGAGAAACCATTTATAGCATAAATGTATAATAGCGGTATTAAGAAAACATTCTGTCAACAGAGGATCGAAAATCGACCGCATCAAAGGTGCTAGTTTAAACATTTCCGAAACAATTTTCTTGAAGTATGTAATAAAGAATTCTGTATATTAGAAATGTCTTCATAGCTTGAGCTGTTACACATCTGTAGTATTCATCCCCTTGACACGATGCAGAAGATATTGTAAATACTTATGTTAATCGTTCTGATAAAAGAAATGAGTTTGGACATAACAATGCTGCTGTAGGCAGTGTACCATGTACAATTTCTCCCCAGATTCACGTGGAATCAGAAGCACGTTGCATCTTGGCGTTGTCGCATATAGACAGCAATGGCTGAAATGAACAGTACAGTAAGCGCCAGAATAAAAAAAATCTTAGGCCTATCCCTGAACTTATTGAACTATAGTCAGAAACCCAACTGCTCAAAATACAGTGTGAACCATGTGAACCTGGAGTAATTTAATGAATCATAACATTTGAAGCAATAATGGGACACATTTGCAGATTTGGGAGATGAAAACAGAGAACTGGCGGATTACGGACATACATATGTTGGCAGTGCTCTCCCCCAGTATCGATATAGAACTGTTCTCGTTTCACTATATTCCGCGACGCTCTGTGAAGTATAACTCACCAGTTTCGTTTATTTCCTGTGTTATGGGTCCCATGTAGCTTCGCTGCCGTGCGAGTTCTATTGTTGTACATCGGACTTTCTAGATACCCTCACCCAGGGTGGGTTAGGACCCAATGAAATAGTTCAGGTTTATATCGATCACCCTGTATTGAGCAACTGAAGAGAAATAACGTGCGACCACACACACACACACACACACACACACACACACACACACACACACACACACACACACACTGGCAGAAATAATATCGCAGAAGTAATATCTACAAATTTTTTAATTGATATCATTATGCAGTGTGATCTCTCGGGTTTTATCAAAAATATTCAAATGTGCGTGAAATTTTATGGGACTTAACTGCTAAGGTCATCAGTCCCTAAGCTTACACAGTACTTAACCTAAATTATCGTAAGCACAAACACACACACCCATGCCCGAGGGAGGACTCGAAACTCAGCCGGGACCATGACTGTAGCGCCCCAGACCGCTCGGCTAACCCCGCGCGGCTCAGGTTTTATCGGTGTCATTGATTAATAATGTGCTTTCGGGTGTTTCGCCAAGGTGTTCATTCCATTTCACGCACTATATTTTGACAACCGACGCAGTTGTCTTATTCAAGTGCTGTTTTCTTGTGTGAACTCTTCGGATGACATAGATCAACAATACGGCTAAACATCCGACAGCACGTTATTAATTGTTCAAAGTATCGGTAACATTCGATACGTTAATGTCTTTTACAGGGCTCTCAGGATTTCACAGTTCATGGACAACGTAATAGATGATGTTCTCAGTTGCCACTTGCTATCGTGCAAAATGAAGCTATGCGCTGAATGATGAGTAAAAGTAACGAACAGTAACCGCGACGTATCGTAATCACTTCCTTCCCACTACTTTCGACCGAAGCGCACCAGATTACTCTTTTCCGTCGCCCATCCCTCAGAGAAGAAGGGGTAAACACTCGCGAATCGAGGTGCTGTCCGCGAAGACGCCGACGTGCAGTCACTCACCACTCTGTCGTCGACGTAGAGGTGGCTGCGGGGCGCGGACGAGGCGGCGGCGAGCATCGCCAGCAGCAGCAGGAGGGGCAGCAGCAGCGGCGGGGAGCCGGTGGCGGCGCCGGCGCCGGCCGCGCGCCGCATGGCACTCGTCGCCGTCGCCGTCGCGGACTCTGCAGCCAGGGTGCGCGCCGCGATCCGCTCTCTCCGGCGGCTCCGCACCGACTGCCGGCCCGCCCCGCCGCCGCGTCCGGCGCCGCCCGCCGCGCCTCTGGCGGCCTCGAGTGCAACCACCGCTTCCGATCGCTATCGGCTCAGTAGGCGCCTTACTACTTTTCTCCTCCCCTTCTCGCTGAACACTGTGCGTTGTGCAGCGATCACGTCTATCCAGAAATCCAAGTCGTCGATCTACGATACGTGTACGCCACTATTTGCTATACACAGTTCTTAAGCCGAGCTGTGTCAACCGTGAAGGGATTCCCTGATGTTTATCTCGTCCTTCACCTTTCAATAGCTATCTGATTGCTGCTGATGTTTGTCATCAAACTGATTCCTTACTTAACTCTTTCTTTCATCGTTGTTCAGACGGGCTTCTGTGGAGGCCACGATGTGAATACTGTCATTATAGCCTGCCCTCTAACAATCTATCTAAACTCATATTTACAATATACACTGGTGTACAAAACATAACGAGGAAAGTAGCTTTCGCTTGATTTGTCACTGCCAAGTAACACAGCTCGATGAAACTTGGGCCATGTGTAGAAATAACTGCTGCAATACAGAATAAAAGGCAACTGAAAGAAACACGCAGTGAGACGAACTAAAAATACAATAAATGCACTGAAGTCATTGCGATTTCATATGGCGAGTGGCCGGAACACGTAATGCATTCAGAAACATTGCCTAACATGATCATTTTGGTACTCCAGTGTTATGGAATGCCGGCCGTAGTGGTCGAGAGGTTCTAGGCGCCACAGTCTGGAACCGCGTGACCACTACTATCGCAGGTCCGAATCCTGCCTCGGGCATGGATGTGTGTGATGTCCTTGGGTTAGTTAGGTTTAATTAGTTCTAAGTTCTAGGGGACTGATGACCTCAGAAGTTAAGTCCCATAGTGCTCAGAGCCATTTGAATCGGTTTTTTTTTTTTTTTTTTTTTTTTTTTTTTTAAGTGAAATAGGATGGCATTATGTTGCACTTGCATGCTGACCTCCAAACACTAGGTATCTGCAGAGGTTCGAAGCGTTTTTGTTTCCCATGTTGGATTTCCGGTTGCCATAGATTTATTTATCGACTATCATTATTTATTTATAGTTAGCTGTTGCTATTTGTGTTTAAATATTTTCCTTCTAACATTTGGAGATAGCGAGGTGATCTATGGAACCTAGAAAATGAAGTGTAAAGTGGACAAACCGGAATATTCCTGATATTTTCTTGTTTTTGATGTGAATAGAGGGGTGACAAGTAGAAAAATTTGCGCCGTGAGTGAAAATAATGTCATTGGACAGAGCATGGCAAGGAAAGTTTTCTCGTTTTAAGGAGGATCTTTTTGACGTTAGTGACTCTCTACGTTCAGGAAGACCATAAGGATTTGATGAAGATTGCTTAAATGTATTAATCCAAAGTGATCCACGTCAGAAACTGTGATTAAAAACAAAATGGTTCAAATGGCTCTAATCACTATGGGACTTAACATCTGAGGTCATCAGTCCCCTAGACTTAGAACTACTTAAACCTAACTAACCTATGGTCATCACGCACATCCATGCCCGATGCAGGATTCGAACCTGCGACTGTAGCAGTAGCGCGGTTCCGGAGAGAAGCGCCTAGAACCGCTCCGCCACAGCGGCCGTCAATATGTGATGATCTGTGACCATTTCACCATAATGTGACATTGCCCTGCAGTGGGGAAGGTGCAACAATCGGGTGTGTGGATTCCGCATGCACTAAGGCAAACTCACAAAAATCGGCGGGTGGCCACATTTGCATCTCTCCTTGCTCGTCATCAATTGGCTCGTGAACAACACCGACCATTCCCGTCCTGTATCGTAACTGGTGACGAGAAGTGGTGTCGTTAGGCTAAAATAAAGAAAAGAAAGTAATGGTTGATCCCAAAAAGGCAGCAACTGCCCGTACAAAGACCTGCGCACATCCACAAAAGACACCGTATGCATGTCTCGGAACACCAACAGTTAATTTCTTTTCCCAAAATTTCTATCGTAAAACATCACGAAATATGCGATTCTGATTTTTTGTTCGTTAAAGGTACCGGCGCGAAGTACCGATGCGTACTGTCACAAATCAAGCACCGGATGCAGATGTGGAAATGTAACGATACTCAGTAACCATTGTAATTATAGCGAAGTATATCTCCCAGTTAACATATAAATCAGTAATATTTCATAAACGGTTCGACGGGTCAGAAATGGGTTTCTGACTCATGACAGCTTACAGATAACTACTATCCTGTCGTATTATTAGTACTCTCAACTTATTTATTGTGATAATGAAGTGTAAATGTCTTTTTAATCGAACGGTGTACCTTGTATGAAAAGAGATTGGATGGTATTTGTAAAGAGTGTACAGGAATACAGCTGTTGTTCCGGTTCGAAATGAAACTTCTCCCGAAACAGCTGGGTGATGAGAGGAAAGTTAATGTAGAAGCCACTGGTAATGTCCCCTGCATAACAACGTAAAAATGACATATCAAAGTTAATGTAGAAGCCACTGGTAATGTCCCCTGCATAACAACGTAAAAATGACATATCAAAGATAAAACCGATTATTTTATAGAAGTGGCTCACTCAAAACGTTAAGAAGAGTTATATCATTATGCTTACCAGGTAAGGAATTATGTAAAATACCTTTACAAAAATGTTATCATCAATAATTCTGAAGACAAAAGGAACATACTAGTCCCCTGGATGATATCATCCTTCGAAAACCTTATTCAGATATTTCGAACCATCTAGTAAATATTACTGACCTTGATACAAGTACAGTCTACTTCACATGAATGCCAATCAGGATATTTCTCTTAACAATTATGTCACCTTCATGGTAACCATATTTCAAATTACGAGAATATAAAGGTTTGTGCTGTGTGGTAGGGTGGTGGATAGAATTTTTTATCACTCGATCAGTCCTACATATTTTCGTGGAACTTTTTAAAAAGTCATTTCCGAGAGTGTTGAATAGAGAGTCCGTGTCGGACTTCGAGTGGAGCAGTCAATTAATGTACATTTGAGTCTTTCTTGATATACATTCCCTTAGTAGTGTAATCTTGGCTGGTAGCAAAGGAGGAGCTGGGATCTGGCGAAATCATCATGAACCCAGTGGGTTAGAGGGTGGGTTTTGGGTCCGAACCTAATGCTTTTTCTTATTTTTACTGTTGTTAGTTGTAGGGAAACCTGCAATGTGTATTGGATGCTGCTGACAGCGTCCGCTAGGCTTGCTCAAAGTGGTTCCCACGACGTCAGGTACTTTCCCAGTACAGATGGAAATAATACTGCACGAACTCCTGGCAAGAGGCAACGCGTTTCAGAGAAATGCTTTTAGTGAGAAAAGGGGATGACCAAAAATACTGTTTGCGGTTTCTGTCAAAAACGGATCATAATAGATGCATATTTAATACATACTCTGTTAATCACAGTGAAGCGTGACAAGAGAGTGCTGTGAATATGTGATGCTGCAGTTTCTTTCCATTCCGAGCAAATATGGAGTGCAGGAAGAATGGTTGTTTAAATACCTCTCTGTAACTTCAAATTATTCTGATCTTGTCTTTGCGATCACTGCAAGAGCGGTACGTGAGGAGCTAAAATCTATTCCTAGATCCTTAACTTAATACAGGACCTTGAAACTGTGTAAGTTGGCATTCACGCAATAATTTGCGCTTATCTCCAAGTGACTGCCAGTTCAGGCTATTCAGCATTTGCATGAAGCTCTCCCAAGAGTCAAACAAACCCGTGATTATTCGTGCTGCTTTCTTTTTCTACGTTCATTATCCCTGTTTGGTCTATCTGGATCGGGTCCCACTCGCTTGAGCGATATTCTGAGATGGGGTACACAAGCATTTTATAAGAAGTCTCCGTTGTATACTGACTGGATTTTGTCAGTATACTGCTACTGAATCTAATTCTAACAGTTTCTTTACCTACGATTGAGACTACAACATATTTCCATTTCGCATACGTACAAATTGTTACATCCAGGCTTTCATAATAATTGACTGATTCTATTTGTGACTCACTGATATTGTAGTCTTAGAACACGACTTTTCTGTACGTTATGAAGTGCACAGCTCTACGTTTCTGTACATTTAAAGCATGTTGCTAATAACATGCACCTTTATGAAGTCTTATCTATTTGGACATACACTCTAAGAACAGACTCTCTCTCTCACTCTCTCTCTCTCTCTCTCTCTCTCTCTCTCTCTCTCTCTCTCTCTCTCACACACACACACACACACACACACATACACACACACACACACACACACACACACACACAACCACACACACACACTCAAAGACGTATCACGAAGGAATTATCCGAATGGAGCGGAGATCGGTAGATGTGATGTGTACGTATTGTCAAACAAATTATTACTATTTCAGAAAAATTAGATGATTTATTCAAGAGAAAGAGTATCACAAATTGAACAAGCCAATAACGCGTTGGTCCATCTCCGGCTCTCACGCAATCAGTTTTTCGTCTTGATATTGACTGTAGAGTTGTTGGATGTCCTGAGGGCTATCGTGCCAAATTCTGCCCAACTGGAGCGTTCGATCGTCAAATTCCCAAGCTGTCTGGAAGGCCCTCCCCGTAACGGCGCAAACGTTCTTAATCGGGGAGAATTCCGGCGACTTCGCTGACCAAGGAAGAAAGTAAAAACTTTCGCCATGTGCGAGAGGAAATTACCTTTCTGAAATGAAGGCTAGGATGAGTAGCCCTGAAGGGCAACAAAACGGAACGTAGAATATCGTCGACGTGCCGCTGTTCAAATGGTTCAAATTGCTCTTTATGAACGACTGTGCTGATAAACCTCTTACGTTATTTGATTTTCAAACAGCTGAGCAGAAGTGAACGTACTCAGACATTTCTCACTTTACTTATTCTGATCATCACTAAATTGACACACAATATTTTCAGCGCAACGCAATCTGACTTTCAGTAATCCGTACAAAAGAATGGCCCTGACTAACAACAACCAACACCTTTCATGAATCACTTACCTCACAAAAATCTTCGTTATTAGAACTACTGCAACACAGCGAGCGCCAATACTGCCAGCTAAATAAAAGATTCTAACTACTAAAGGCACTAACTACTGATAGGCATAGTTAACGACTGAAAGATTTTGATAGAGAACAAACAATGTATTTACGTTAATAGTGTTCAAAAGGGTGTTTCAAAAATGACCGGTATATTTGAAACGGCAATAAAAACTAAACGAGCAGCGATAGAAATACACCGTTTGTTGCAATATGCTTGGGACAACAGTCCATTTTCAGGCAGACAAACTTTCGAAATTACAGTACTTACAATTGTCAACAACAGATGGCGCTGCGGTCTGGGAAACTCTATAGTACGATATTTTCTACACATCCACCATGCGTAGCAATAATATGGCGTAGTCTCTGAATGAAATTACCCGAAACCTTTGACAACGTGTCTGGCGGAATGGCTTCACATGCAGATGAGATGTACTGCTTCAGCTATTCAATTGTTTCTGGATTCTGGCGGTACACCTGGTCTTTCAAGTGTCCCCACAGAAAGAAGTCACAGGGGTTCATGTCTGGCGAATAGGGAGACCAATCCACACCGCCTCCTGTATGTTTCGGATAGCCCAAAGCAATCACACGATCATCGAAATATTCCTTCAGGAAATTAAAGATGTGGCCGGGCACCATCTTGCATAAACCACGAGGTGTTCGCAGTGTCGTCTAAGGCAGTTTGTACCCCCACATATTCACGAAGAATGTCCAGATAGCGTGATGCAGTAATCGTTTCGGATCTGAAAAATGGGCCAATGATTCCTTTGGAAGAAATGGCGGCCCAGACGAGTACTTTTTGAGGATGCAGGGACGATGGGACTGCAACATGGGGCTTTTCGGTTCCCCATATGCGCCAGTTCTGTTTATTGACGAAGCCGTCCAGGTAAAAATAAGCTTCGTCAGTGAACCAAATGCTGCCCACATGCATATCGCCGTCATCAATCCTGTGCACTATATCGTTAGCGAATGTCTCTCGTGCAGCAATGGTAGCGGCGCTGAGGGGTTGCCGCATTTGAATTTTGTATGGATAGAGGTGTAAATTCTGGCGCATGAGACGATACGTGGACGTTGGCGTCATTTGGACCGCAGCTGCAACACGGCGAACGGAAACCCGAGGCTGCTGTTGGATCACCTGCTGCACTAGCTGCGCGTTGCCCTCTGTGGTTGCCGTATGCGGTCGCCCTACCTTTCCAGCACGTTCATCCGTCACGTTCCAAGTCCGTTGAAATTTTTCAAACAGATCCTTTATTGTATCGCTTTTCGGTCCTTTGGTTACATTAAACCTCCGTTGAAAACTTCGTCTTGTTGCAATAACACTGTGTTCTAGGCGGTGGAATTCCAACACCAGAAAAATCCTCTGTTCTAAGGAATAAACCATGTTGTTCACAGCACACTTGCACGTTGTGAACAGCACACGCTTACAGCAGAAAGACGACGTACAGAATGGCGCACCCACAGACTGCGTTGTCTTCTATATCTTTCACATCACTTGCAGCGCCATCTGTTGTTGAAAATTGTAACTACTGTAATTTCGAAAGTTTGTCCGCCTGAAAATGCACTGTTGTCCCAAGCATACTGCAACAAACGGTGTATTTCTATCGCTGCTCGTTTAGTTTTTATTGCCGTTTCAAATATACCGGTCATTTTTGAAACACCCTGTATCAGTTCATGTAATCCAGTATTACAAATTTACTCTTTCTGGCAGACACACCTCCAGATCTTCCGCTCTTAAAATTCTGCCATCTCTCTCCCTACATCCACCACTGCTGGCGGCTCACCTCCAACTGCGCAACGCTACGCCAACTGCCCAACACTACAATAACGACTATTTCAACAATGCCCACCAGCCACAGACTGCACATAGCACATCAAGTGATTTTCATACAGAGCGCTAGGTGACGTTACCAACATAAAAACCTAAGCAGCCTACTTACAACACATCCATGCCCGAGGCAGGATTCGAATCTGTGACCGTAGCGGTCGCGCGGTTCCAGACTGAAGCGCCTAGAACCGCTCGGCCACATCGGCGGGCGTGCCGCTGTTCTGTAAGGATGCCGCAGATGACAACCAATGTGTTCCTGCTATGAAAAGGAATGGCATTATAGACCATCACTCCTAGTTCTCGGGCACTATGGCAGGCGACAGTCAGGTTGATATCCTCCTACTGCTGTCCGGGGTGCCTCCAGACAGTTCTTAGCTGACCATTGGGCCTCAGCTCGAAGCAGGACTGATCACTGAAGACAGTTCAACTCCTGTCATTGAGATTCCAGGCAAAAGACGTCCGGACAGGCGTGACATACCAACCTGACTGCTGCCCGCCGTACGACCCAACAGTCAAGAGTGATGGTTTGCAGTGCCACTTCTTTTCATAGCAGGACCCCTTCGCTCGTTATCCATGGTAGTGTTACAGCACAACGGTACGTCGACGATATTCTACGCCCCATTATGATGCCCTTCAGGGCAAGCCATCCTGGAATTACATTTCAACAAGATAATGTCCTCCCGCACACGGCTAGGGTTTCTACTACTTGTCTTCATGCTTGCCAAGCCCTGCCTTGTCCAGCAAGGTCACCAGATCTCTCTCCACTTGAGAACGTTTGGTGCACTATGGGCGGACCCCACCAACCATTTCAGGATTCTGATGATCTAACGTGCCAATTCTAATAACTCTATCAGTCAATAACAAGCAGGGAAACTGCTTGCATAAAGGCTAGATATGGACCAAGGCGTTACTGACTAGCTCAATTTGTGAATTTATTTATCCTGAATAAATCATGCAATTTTTTCGAAATTACAATCATTTGTTTGACTGCACATGTACATCACATCTTCCAGTTTCCATCCCAATCGGATGATTCTTTCGTGGTGTGTCTGTTTTTGGTCTTAGAGTTTATATGCAGAGTCTTTCTTTCAGATAGTACTTTATTAACTATAATTACAGCTTTTACAAAAAGTCTGAGGTATTATTAATACTTTATCGCAGCTCATTAATGTGTAACGTGAAGAGGAGAACACTTGTGGATGCGCACCAGAGCTTCGGATCCGACTGGCTGACAGCCGTCAAACTTTTTTGCAGGGTGGCTGGAAAGTCTCGCAGTCTAGAAGTCAGCCGGCGGTTTTATTGGGTATAGCAGGCGAATCTTCGGTCTTCTGTGCTGCAGACGCTGTTTTACTGTATCATTGGTTTTTGGTTGAAATTTAGGGCTCATTCCAATTTAGAAGCCTGCAGTACGAAAATTTATTATGTGTTTTTAAGGCATTTCCTTGCGTTGGCGTGGAATTCCAATCAGTTCTTACGTCAGTGATGCGGCTTTTGTGCACGTTCGTGCTTAGTCCAAACAGGTTTCGTATCAAATAGCTGAGCAATTACCTAGCTGGAGGCGGTGTTTGATCGAAGAGGCGGACTTGGCGACGGTTGATTTAAGTTAATAAACTGCATTTATGATCACAGAAACCTCAAGTAAATTTGCTATGACTTTCGATGTTTTGGCTTTGCACTGTTATCCATTTTTGTCCTGGGGATATTTTTGCAAAGGTTGCAAGGGACGAGCTAGAATCGGTGTCTCAAATGGAAGGTGCGTACGTTATTCATCACAGCGAATGGATTGCGAAATCTTCTTGAAATCAGTTAGCAACAGGGAATTTACCACTGGTGTTGGTAGGAGCAATGTCTCCAAATGCTGCATAGCTGTATGAAGGAGCTTTATTTACAGCTACCGGTTTCACGTCAGTAAAGATGTATCTTCAAGTTTGTAATGGTTATATTTGCTTAATGAGATGGACAAGTACGGAATTCCAGTATTCGAAATATTATCCACGTTAAAAATCAAACCGCATTGGCCTATTTGGTTGTCAAAATGTACAAAGCATGACTACTGAATGTGCCAGATCAGATAACGTCCCGTATGATGTATTACAGTACTCAAGCACACACCAGCTGTATAAAACAGATGTAAGTAAAACTTAAAATCCTGTATGCTGTGCATACATCCGCCGTATTGCAAACAGGCCGAAAGGGTTCATGCAGCCCGTGGAGCCTAGCAATACACTGAAAGGCGGAATACCATGGGCTGCTTTAACCACATCAGCCTGTTAGCAATACGGCAGATATGTACACATCATACGGGATTTTAAGTTTTTCTTACATCGATTATATACAGTTGGTGTCTACCGAATCCGACAACATATCTTACGGGGTGTTATCCGGTAATCTATTTCTCATATTTGTTTCATTGTTGACGTTTCGGTTCCATACTATTGTATTATTTTTCGGATGATATCCTCTCCTGTACATATAGTACCTCCTCTATCGTCAGTTAATTTTTATGCACTTCATCTCCATTCGTATTAGTGTCCCGCTGGTCTTTTTTTTTTTTGTATCTCGCTTTTTTATAGGCGTGGCTCATTCAGCATTCAATCTGTACACTTTTGACATAATATCTTTTGGATGTACTCAAGTCTAATATGACACTCCACCACCGAGGTTTGAGTCTCAACTTGGGTAACTTTCCTAAACCTGGGACGCCATAATTATGCATAAATACACCGAACAGCCAAAGAAACTGACACATCTGCCTAATATCGCGTAGGGACCCCGTGAGCACGCAGAAGTTCCGCAACACGAAGTGGCATAGACTCGACTAATGTCTGAAGTAGTACTGGAGGGAACTGACAACATGACTAACATGACTCCTGCAGGGCTGTCCATAAATCCCTAAGAGTACGAGAGGGTGGAGATCTCTTCTGAACTAAACATTGCAAAGCATCTCAGATATGCTCAATGATGTTAATTTCTGGGGAGACTGGTGGCCAGCAGAAGTGTTTAAACTCAGAAGAGTGATCCTGGAGCCACTCTGTAGCACTTCTGGAGGTGTGGGGTGCCGCATTGTCCTCCTGGAATTGCCCAAGTCCGTCGGAAAGCACAGTGGTCATGAATGGATGCAGGAGATCACCTGTCAGACGTATCAAACTGCAGCAGTTTGCGGTAGGGATGCACTCCTGTCACGCCGAATAGTTCTCTTCAGTCGTCTTTGGTCTCGTTCTTGCAGGTTCTTTTTCCGGCCGTAGTGATGTCGGAGATTGGATGTTTTACCGCATTCCTGATATTCAGGGTACACTCGTGAAATGGTCGTACGGGAAAATCCCCACTTCACCGCTACCGCGGAGATACTGTGATCCATCGCTCTTGCGCCGACTATAACACCACGTTCAAACTCACTTAACCCTTGATAACTTGCCATTGTAGCAACAGTATCCATTCTAACAACTGCACCTGACACTTGTCTTATATAGGCGTTGCCGATCGCAGCGCCGTATTCTGCCTATTTATATATCTGTGTATTTGAATGCGCTTGACTATACCAGTTTCTTTGGCGCTTCAGTTTATAATGAAAATATAACTATTGTGAGTGCTTGTAGTTGTTTGATATTGATTGCCAATGCTATCTGTGGCTCGGTATTTCTACCATTTCATAAAATTTCAAACTGTGATTTATATTATTGACAGACAAAACTGATGATGCTTCTATACTGACGTGAAACCGGTAGTTGTGAAGAAAGCGCTTTCGTACAGCTATGCGCATCTTGAAAACATCTCATCATTCTTGACTGTTGTAACTGTTATCAGTTTATGGTAATTTGAATGTTTGTCGAGTGTTGAATGTTTGTTATTGCCATTCACAATGTCTCTGAGCTGTATTTGCTCTCCCCAGAAAATTGTTCGTAGCTCGTAACGCTAACCTCAGAGTAGCAGTGCGGCGAACTGACGTGGAACCAGTGATGGAACGTCTCGGAGCTCATTACTGCAGCAACAGGACGCATAATGCGGCTCGCCCGCCCCGCAGCTCTAACATCGCTTGGATTCACGCCGGGGACAGCAGCGTGAGGCTCGCTCAGTGCCACGCTAAGTCCGAGGGCGGGACACAGGAACTTTCTCAAGTTGCTGTGACCTACATCGCTAGCAATGATTTTTCAGCTAGCTAAGTTTGGTCTGGCAGGAGGAACAAGACTTTTGGTCAGGTGAATACAGCGTTATAAATACAAAATCAAATAGGGGTAATGCAGGAGTAGGTTTAATAATGAATAAAAAATAGGAGTGCGGGTCAGCTACTACAAACAGCATAGTGAACGCATTATTGTAGCCAAGATAGACACAAAGCCCACGCCTACTACGGTAGTACAAGTTTATATGCCAACTAGCTCTGCAGATGATGAAGAAATTGAGGAAATGTATGATGAGATGAAAGAAATTATTCAGGTAGTGAAGGGAGACGAAAATTTAATAGTCATGGGTGACTGGAATTCGTCAGTAGGAAAAGGGAGAGAAGGAAACATAGTAGGTGAATATGGATTGGGGGGAAGACATGAAAGAGGAAGCCGTCTGGTAGAATTTTGCACAGAGCATAACTTAACCATAGCTAATACTTGGTTCAAGAATCATAAAAGAAGGTTGTATACATGGAAGAATCCTGGATATACTAAAAGGTATCATATAGATTATATAATTGTAAGACAGAGATTTAGGAATCAGGTTTTAAATTATAAGACATTTCCAGGGGCAGATGTGGTCTCTGACCACAATCTATTGGTTATGAACTGTAGATTAAAACTGAAAAAAATACAAAAAGTTGCTAAATTAAGGAGATGGGACCTGGATAAACTGAAAGAACCAGAGGTTGTAGAGAGTTTCAGGGAGAGCATAAGGGAACAATTGACAGGAATAGGGGAAAGAAATACAGTAGAAGAAGAATGGGTAGCTCTGAGGGATGAAGTAGTGAAGGCAGCAAAAGATCGTAGGTAAAAAGACGAGGGCTAGTAGAAATCCCTGGGTAACAGAAGAAATATTGAATTTAATTGATGAAAGGAGAAAATATAAAAATGCGGTAAATGAATCAGGCAAAAAGGAATATAAACGTCTCAGAAATGAGATCGACAGGAAGTGCAAAATGGCTAAGCAGGGATGGCTAGAGGACAAATGTAAGGATGTAGAGGCTTATCTCTCTAGGGGTAAGACAGGTACTGCCTACAGGAAAATTAAAGAGACCTTTGGAGAAAAGAGAACCACTTGTATGAATATCAAGAGCTCAGATGGAAACCCAGTTCTAAGCAAAGAAGGGAAGGCGGAAAGGTGGAAGGAGTATATAGAGGGTTTATACAAGGGCGATGTACTTGAGGACAATATTATGGAAATGGAAGAGGATGTAGATGAAGACGCAATGGGAGATAAGATACTGCGTGTAGAGTTTGCCAGAGCACAGAAAGACCTGAGTCGTAACAAGGCCCCGGGAGTAGACAACATTCCATTGGAACTACTGACGGCCTTGGGAGAGCCAGTCATGACAAAACTCTACCATCTGGTGAGCAAGATGTATGAGACAAGCGAAATACCCTCAGACTTCAAGAAGAATATAATAATTCCAATCCCAAAGAAAGCAGGTGTTGACAGAAGTGAAAATTACCGAACTACCAGTTTAATAAGTCGCAGCTGCAAAATACTAACGCGAATTCTTTACAGACGAATGGAAAAACTGACAGAAGGGGACCTCGGGGAAGATCAGTTTGGATTCCGCAGAAATGTTGGAACACGTGAGGCAATACTAACCTTACGACTTATCTGAGAAGAAAGATTAAGAAAAGGCAAACCTAAGTTTCTAGCATATGTAGACTTAGAGAAAGCTTTTGACAATGTTAACTGAGATACTCTCTTTCAAATTCTGAAGGTGGCAGGGGTAAAATACAGGGACCGTAAGGCTATTTACAATTTGTACAGAAACCCGATGGCAGTTACAAGAGTCGAGGGGCATGAAAGGGAAGCAATGGTTGGGAAGGGAGTGAGACAGGGTTGTAGCCTCTCCGCGATATTATTCAATCTGGATATTGAGCAAGCAGTAAAGGAAACAAAAGAAAAATTCGGAGTAGGTATTAAAATTCATGGAGAAGAAATAAAAACTTTGAGGTTCGCCGATGACATTGTAATTCTGTCAGAGACAGCAAAGGACTTGGAAGAGCAGTTGAACGAAATGGACAGTGTCTTGAAAGGAGGATATAAGATGAACATCAACAAAAGCAAAACGAGGATAATGGAATGTAGTCAAATTAAATCGGGTGATGCTGAGGGAATTAGGTTAGGAAATGAGATACTTAAAGTAGTGAAGGAGTTTTGCTATTTGGGGAGCAAAATAACTAATGATGGACGCAGTAGAGAGGATATAAAATGTAGACTGGCAATGGCAAGGAATGCGTTTCTGAAGAAGAGAAATTTGCTAACACCGAGCATAGATTTAAGTGTCAGGAAATCGTTTCTGAAAGTATTTGTATGGAGTGTAGCCATGTATGGAAGTGAAACATGGATGATAAGTAATTTGGACGAGAATAGAAGCTTTCGAAAGGTGGTGCTACAGAAGAATGCTGAATATTAGATGGGTAGATCACATAACTAATGAGGAGATATTGAATAGAATTGGGGAGAAGAGGAGTTTGTGGCACAACTTGACAAAAAGAAGGGAACGGTTGGTAGGACATGTTTTGAGGCATCAAACACCAATTTAGCATTGGGGGGCAACGTGGAGGGTAAAAATCGTGGATCGAGACCAAGAGATGAATACACTAAGCAGATTCAGAAGGATGTAGGTTGCAGTAAGCACTGGGAGATGAAGAAGCTTGCACAGGATAGAGTAGCATGGAGAGCTGCATCAAACCAGTCTCAGGACTGAATACCAACAACAACAACAACAAGTTTGGTCTGCATCTTAATTTTTAAAAATAGATCAATGTTTCTTGGTCGCCTTAGTGACTATTTTTGGGGAAAGCCGAGACATTGAAATGATTGAAAAACTTAAAATCAGTCCACTATCTTGTCAATAGCGATTCTACTACAGTAATGTACATTTATAAACACATTTTCATCGTCAAGGTTTTCAGTTGTTAGGACAATCGTTACTTTGTCAACACAACAGAAATGCGAGTGTGTGAGTGCTTGTGGTGTGTCCTTAATTGAAATTTGCAGAGTTGTAAAGGAACGTGTACAGATTTACAGAAGGACTTCCGTAGGTATTTGTTAAAACGTACAGTATACCTACGAATGTTGCTGATTTCTGTTGTATATGACATCGCAGTGAACTATCTACCAAACGGTGTTTACTCCGTTACGTGCTGGCTAGCAGTTTTTAAAGATGCGACTCGAAGTTTCACAGAAACTGTCAGATTGTATAGATATTATAATAGCAGAAAGCTAATAAAGTAGTCACAAGTTTTAAAAAATAATTAAATCTTTAAACAAATTTTAACTTACATACGAGCATTCTACAGAAAATTAATAGTACAGTCTTTCCTTGGCAGTGGTTGAAATTAGACGTGAACATTAGTATTGCAAGTTACTGAAACTGTACAAAGTAGATGAAAGTTTCTTTACAGAGAAAAAGTGGCTAACAATCAATCCACGACCAAGTCTCTCTGACAAATTCAAGCAATCTTGTGTCTACAAAATCACTTGCCATAACAGCAATTGCTTTTACGTGGGACAAACTGCGAGAAACATTTCCAAAAAATTCAAGAAACAGTTTTCTGCTTTCTGTGTCAAACAAAATAATTAATCAACCATTACTGAATCCCAATACTGACCATATAGGGACAGATTTGAGGACGCTACGTGTTCAACTCAAAGACTTCAAACTAGATACCTCAGAAACCTTGGAAATACAGTAGCCTCTCGTATAAAAGCCCAGTCCAACCTGAAAGGAAAGCCTGAAAATGAATTCAGCGGCGTCCTATCAACAGTGAGCAAATTCTTCAACATATAAATACACAGACACACAAACACTGGTATAAGTTCGAATATTTTTATGTGCAGTACCTTAATGTTGTATGTACACATATCAGTGTGAGGGTCGTCTTTCCTCTGCGTCAAAGTCTTTCCACAAACGTGTCACAAACGTCATGACCTGATGCTTTCTCCACAGTCTTAGCTGCATCACTAAGTGGACTGGGCCTATTAGTATAGCCGGCCGCTGTGGTCGAGCGGTTGTAGGCGCTGCTACGGTCGCAGGTTCGAATCCTGCCTCGGGCAAGGATGTGTGTGATGTCTTTAGGTTAGTTAGGTTCAAGTAGTTCTAAGTCTAGGGGACTGATGACCTCAGATGTTAAGTGGTGGTGGTGGTTAGTGTTTAACGTCCCGTCGACAACGAGGTCATTAGAGACGGAGCGCAACCTCGGGTTAGGGAAGGATTGGGAAGGAAATCGGCCGTGCCCTTTCAAAGGAACCATCCGGGCATTTGACTGAAATGATTTAGGGAAATCACGGAAAACCTAAATCTGGATGGCCGGAGACGGGATTGAACCGTCGTCCTGCTGAATGCGAGTCCAGTGTGCTATCAGATGTTAAGTCTCATAGTACTTAGAGTCATTTGAACTATTATGAGCCTATTAGTATAGACTAACGGTTTTGCATTCATGTGGCCACAGGTCAACACTTGACTTGCTGCCCAAGGGAAAATAAGCATTACTGGTTTAACCTTGTCACATGTACTTGGGGCCGCTAACCAACCTGAAGATATGGTACTCCTAACAGCTAAAATTATTATTCTGCGAATGAAATAAATACTGATGTAATGTTAATCAGCACTCCGTCTTCAGTACCAACATAAATATCTGCATTGACAGTCGTTACTACATGCGTACTGGATTCTTCAAAGTCTTTGCAGCAATCGTCTAGGGGTGATAGATCACTTTTCGGGGAACAGCTTCTGATAGAGACAAAATATTCTTTGACGCTTCAGTACGACACTAGGCGTCTTTTAATTTAATTTGCCGGTCCTGCGACGAAGAGATTTCACCGAGCTAGCAGGGTCTACTAATCAAATGTGCAGTGCATACCATCCACTTCAGCAAATTTGAATTTCAACAACGGAAGCTTAAGAATAAATATATCGAAGCAGAGAAAGGTATTTTTAGAAGCTCGGCCTACTTGCTTTCGCGCAGAATAGATGGTTGAATTATGCGCGGCACACACTGCACACGAACTCCGCAGATTGCCTTCCCTTTGCTGCCTCTCAAGGGTATAACAAATAAAAAAACGACTGGCATGCGCGGGGAACTTCTGAGAAAATTTTGTTTTTAACAAAAGTACTTCCCTTAAATTTAAATGTGATCTATCACGTATAGTGCAATGTCTCTGAAATGGAACAAAAAATAGTACAACTGGAAAGATGACGTCGATCTTGATCCGATAACGGCATATGCCACTTGGGGGATAGCAAATGTTCTGCTAACAGATAGCGTGATGGCATAGGTATCAGAGCTCCGTCTGTGTCTACTTTTAATGTGGAATTCTCACAGCCAGAAGGCTCAGTGTGGTGCAAACGTGGGAAGCAAGGAGGCAACCATGCCGTGGAGACGCACTCGTGCTTCCTACAGCCAACTCAGGAAGAGGTGAAACTGTGGCCGTCCGGGTAGCGGGATGGTTCTTTCTGAGAACTGGCACACATGTTTGACGTGCTGCGTCAGTTGTGCAACGATGCTGGTATCAGTGGTCACGTGAACACTCCCTTGCCCGTAGACGAGGTTCTGGAAGTCCACACAGCACATACGTCCGCCAGGATCGACGTATTATAAGGGCAGCAGTGGCAGATCGTACAGTTACTGCTACACAGACAAGAGGACTTGTGATCCCAGACGTGCCAACGTGAACTACATGGAGCAGTGTGATTACGGGCACGTACACCTCTAGCCCATCTTCCACTCACGCCACAGAATCGATGGGTGCCGTCAGAGGACCACTTGGAAAATGGAATGGCGCGCCGTGGTATTCAGCGATGAAAACACACTCTGCCTTCACGCAAGTGACTGTTGTTTGCACGTACGACGTAGACCTGGTGAGCGCTGTCTCGTAGAGTGCATTCGTCTAATACACACAATGTTATGGTCTGGGGTGCGATAAACAACTATCGTTCCACATTGCTGTTTGTGGTGGGAACGCTAACCAGTGCTGGGTTGTGCAGAATGGTTATTAGACCAGTGCTTTTGCCATTCTTGCAACGAGAGAGTGATCTGTTGTTGCAACAGGACAATGCTAAAAAAAAAAAGGTTCAAATGACTCTCGAACCCGCGACCGTAACAGCAGCTCGGTTCCGGACTGAAGCGCCAAGAACCGCTCGGCCACAGCGGCCGGCGGATAATGCTCACCCACACACTATCCATGAAACCCAACGTGCTCCGTTGAGCGTGCAAGATCTTCCATGCCCACACAATCTCCGCACTTGTTTCCAATCGAGCACATGTGGGATACGATGGGATGAGAAGTGACCATCTGAATGATTGACTGGAAGTCATACTAAGCGCTTCACTGCAGCCCGTGAAGGCAACACTACACACTAGAATGGGTGTTACAGCATTGGTGAACCTGGTACCTCAGAATCGCTTGTGCTCTTCATCTGTAAATGTAATCGTTTCATGTACTCTGTATGGTATTTCGTAACAATAACTCTTGAGTGAATAGGAAACCTCTAAAAGGATGTACTAACTTTTTCCGGCAGCGTATATACAGGGTGTCTCTCCTAAGATTCGCCAGGCAGGTATTTGCAATTTCTATTTTACAACGTGTAGAACGTGTAGCTGGAGTCAGACCAGATAAACCCTGCTAATCGCGTCTTTCTTATGACGGAAAGCGTCGGTTTGTTTCCCATTACAAAGAAATTATTTTTACAGTGCAATTTTACCTGCCTAGTCAACAGAGCGGCCCCAAATTAGTTTGGAGCGATATTCATTTTATCGTTGTGTATTAATAGGAACAGTAAAACACGAAGGATAACCAGTACTCCCGGAGCGAATCAGAAGCACTTCTGCATGGCAGCAGATATCAGCACGGGCCTGGGTGGCCCTATTGCTGCCAGAGTATTGCTTACTCTTCGTGATTCACTGTCACAGTTCATACACATCGATAAAACGAATATCGCACTAGCCTAACTTGGGACCGCTATGCGGAATGGGGACGTAAAATTCTACTTTAAACATCATTTTGTTTGTAATGAGGGAGAAACCGACCCTTTCCGTCGACGCTGGGTGTCGCATGAAAGAGTTCATCAGCAGTGTTCGTTTGGCCTGAGCGCAATTACCTGAAAAAGCACCAGAGAAAATGCGGTTGACGTCTCCTAATGAAAGACACTTTAACGCAGAGAATTGCAGGATCTACAAGAGCAAACCTGCCATAAAAGTAAGGGACAACCTACCATTTTTCGGAACTGGATTCGCCGTACACACTTTCGTACTCGGCCCAATTATTGACGTCACGTCTCCCAATGAAAGAGTCTCCCTGCGTTCAGTAAAATCAGCTAATAAAAAAAAAAGTTCAAATAGCTCTGAGCACTATGGGGCTCAACTGCTGAGGTCATTAGTCCCCTAGAACTTAGAAATAGTTAAACCTAACGAACCTAAGGACATCAGACACATCCATGCCCGAGGCAGGATTCGAACCTGCGACCGTAGCGGTCTCGCGGTGCCAGACTGCAGCGCCTGGAACCACACGGCCACTTCAGCCGGCAGGGAGCAGCTAATAAAGCCTACACTTTTATCAATGTGCACCCCCCCGGAAATCACCACAACAAGATCGACCCTGAAACAGTGGACAATTTCTGAGAAACATTAGAAAAAAATAAAAAGTACCAAGGCACAATGTGAAAATCTTATTAGATGAATTTAACGCACAGTTAGGCAAGGACTAAAAAAATTCAGTGCTACCACTGGCCCCCATAACAAACAGAAACGTACCAACAAGAATGGCGAAAAACTAAACGACTTCTGAAGAAACTTCGTACTTAAAATCAAGAGTTCCCAGTTTCAAAAACCTGCACATAAATCAACCACTTGGAAATCACCGTTTCTTAGTCAGGGTGCATACCAAATTGACCATGTCGCAATTTCCAAGGAAAACATAAAACATATTCTAAAAGTCAGAACCCGCAAAAGGTGTCTTTGAATCAGATCACCATCTTCTCCAAATAAAAACAAAATTCCAACCTAACAGAATGCTAATAAGGTCAGCCAAAAGAACCAAAGCAAATCCGGAATATCTGAAACTCAACAAGGAAAAAATCATCATGCAAATCAATCAGGAAAAATCAACAGACCTGAAGAAACTAATAGACAAAATTTAGGAAGCCATCAAATTAGGAAAACCCCCTCGCACAAGGAAACATCGCTGGTGGAACGCAACTTGCGATCAGGCAGTCCACAAGCGAATGCCTGCGTGGAAAAAAATTTAGCAGTCACATAACTTAAGAAAACTAGTAGAACTTTCTTAAAACCCAAAAACAAACATAACAAATAATTAGAAAAAAAAACGGGGATATAACAACAACAGACTCTTGGAAATGCCGCAAGATTTCATCAAAAAAACACAAGAAATTTCTATAAGACTTCCAGAGAAAACTTACAGGGATACCAAGCGCCTAGGTCGTGCTTCAAAAAGCCCGATGGCTCTTTGGAAACTAACACGAAAAATAAGTGCAAAATATTTCAGTTCCCTCCTAAACTGCGAACCACCCTAAGAGAAACTTGTCTTCTCTTCTCCAGTATTCACGCACCTAGACTCACGTGCCATGGATCTCGAAGAAATTATGGTTACAGTCAAACAGTAGAAAAATAACAAAGCACCAGAAGAAGATGGGATCATTGCTGAATTCTGGAAAATGAAAGATCCTATACTTATGAAGAAACTACATCATACAATATCAGACATATGGATGACGGAGCGAATACCAAAGGACTGAAAATGTGCTCTAATTCACCCGCTACACAAAAATGGCGACGAGACAGACTTCAACAATTACAGGGGAATTTTCCTGCTCCCAGTCGCTTACAAAATCCTGTCCAAAGCACTTTTAACAAGGATAGAATCCCTAGCAGACCCACTAATTGGTGAACACCAGGCCGGATTCAGAAAAGAATGATTATGTGCGGAACAGATCTGGTGCTTAAAGATGATATTACAAATGAGAAAGAAACACAGTAATTACATCCATCAACTTCAAGAAAGCATACGATTCCTTGGACAGTGAAACCCTGTTTAAAATCATGGAAGACACTAAAAATCACAAAACAGACACTTACAGGAACAACATGCAAAGTGAAATTCATGGGCGAAATATCAGAACCCTTCTAAATCAAAACTGACAGGGGGACGGATTATCCCCAATGCTTTTCAATACTGTTCTAGAAAAGATCACCAGGGAAAGGGAATCTCATGTAAAGGTCATCCAAATTAATATCAAGAAAGAGAACCGAATTAAAGTCAAGTGCATTGCTTTCGCTAACGATATTGCAATTATCATTAATAACAGAGCACAAGCGATTCACGCAGTGGAAACACTACATGGAATTTCACAAAAAAAGGGACTACAGATATGAAAACCAAATATATGGAAAGACAGCCAGAAAATAAATACCCTTTAGTCACAAAACATGGTAAAATTGCATAAGTCTGCCATGTTAAATACCTCGGGGAAACTATGCAGTCCTCAGGATTAAACCGAATCACCAATGAACAAAGAATCACCAAGCTCCAGAAGGCCTACAAGTTAAGATGGACACATTACAACAAGAAGTGCATTTCGACAGATGCAAAATTTAGGCACTATAAAACAGTGATTCTCCAGAAGCAAACTACGCAGCCGAAACAATGGTGACTGATGGTCATTCAAAAATTAGGGACAGAAAAATTCTCAGGAAGATTTACGGGGCAATCAACAAAATCGGCATTAGGATGAAGAGACCACAAAACGAGCTCCATATGAAGACCAACACACTAACAGACGAAATCAGAAAACACCGAGCCAAATTTTAAACGCATATCTGCAGGATGGAAGACTTCAGAACAGCAAGGAAACTTTTCAATATTATAAGAAAGAGCAAATACAGAACAGAATAGCTGAAAGAAGTCCAGAGGGATCTGCAGCAGATCAACAAAAAAATCTCGAAGACCGTACTGAGTGTCGGAATAAAACCACAAGTGCGAAGTTTGAGGAAAGAACATCGCGCCAGCCTGGTAAAAAATGGACAGAAGAACGGAAGAAGAAGCATTCTGAGAGGATGAAGAAATTTTGGCAAGCAAAGAAGGAAAACGTCTGGAGATGAAATTATGAATTCAAGTTTCGGGTGTGCAGCCGCAAGAAATCTCCTTCTTCTAATATTTCGGCTGAACGTTTGCGGCTCACTCTGAAGATGGCTGAACGTTATACAGCCGAAATTTTAGAAGAAGGAAATTTCTTGCGGCTGCACACCTGAAACTTAATGGAACAGTCTTTGCGCCGCCAAAATCTGAAGATGCACATTATGAATTCAAGTTCAATCGCTCTCCTAAAGGGGAACAATCGTTGACCCATCTCCTTTTTTCCTCCCACTTTTATTTTCTTTCATACTATCCAATTGTTACAACTATAACTTCACTATTAGTAAACTCTGTTAATTTTTCATATTAATAAACGATTAATGCTCATTATATTACTTGTTAGTGCACATTGTACTCCTACATAGTGTAATAACTGTTATTCCTGTCTTAAAGCCGCGTCATTTAGCCAGTTTGCTCCCTGAATAGACACTTACATTTACGTTGTACTGCCTTAGGAACTGTTTTGTAACTTGCAGTACTAATGCTCACGTTTGATTTCAACCAATGCCAAGAGTAAAAGGTGTTGTTAATTTTACAATCAAATATCTAAGTATTTTTTTTTTTTAATATCAGTTTGTGTTGTACGACAAGTAATTTCCAGAATGAAATTTTCACTCTGGAGCGGAGTGTGCGCTGGTTTTGAAACTTCCTGGACCGAGACTCGAACTTACCCCAGAAAGGCAAAGGTCCCGAGTTCGAGTCTCGGTCCGGCTCACAGTTTTAATCTTCCTGGAAGTTTCAGAACAAGAGCACACTCCGCTGCACAGTGAAAATTTCATTCTGGAAGCAATCCCCAGGCTCTGGCTAAGCTATTTCCGCAATATCCTTTCTTCCAGCAGTGCTAGTCCTGCAAGTTTGGCAGAACTTGTGAAGTTTGGAAGGTAGGAGACGAGGTACTGGCGGAAGTAAAATTGTGAGGACGGGTCGTGAGTCATGCTTGGCTAGCTCAGTTGGCAGACCACTTGCCCCCGAAAGGCAAATTTCCCGAGTTCGAGTCTCGGTCCGGAAAGCAGTTTTAATCTGCCAGGAAGTTTCAACAAGTAATTGATTTATTATCTTCGTACTGCTAAAATAGCCATGACATTTTCCATGTTTTCTGCAGCTCGTAGTGACGTCTTGGAAAACTGTGTATGTAAAGATAACAATGTAAACAGCGCGAGGAAGTTACTTCATTGTGTCGCGATAATTACAAAAATTAGCGAAATTCGCAGTTTTTAAAAATTTCTACATATATTCTTCTGCAGTTCTGTATATGCTCCAGCAAAACATCGTAAACTGTAGTTAATAACGAGCTACTAGGTGTGGCAAATAAAAGTGGTCCAGACGAGTGGATACTATTGGACGTGAATCTGTGGCAGCATTAATGGAGGAGGAAAAGACCTACAGTTATTTCCAACAGATTGGAGCAACAGCCGATACAGCCGGCCGAACCCTGGAGCGCATTTATATAATCTTCATGCCTAACAGAGTTGTTAGCAGAGGTCAGTCTGGTCGGGGACCTATGTGGCCACCCACGTTACGTGGTCTGCCGCCTTGCGATTGATTTGTGTGGGGAGCCCTCAAGTCTAACGTACATCGCAACAACCCTCACAGTCTTCAAGAATTGCAGAAGGACATTTCGGATGAGACTGCAGCAATTCCAGCACTCCAGCTTCGCCTCACCTTCAGCAACTTGCTAATTAAGTCCTAAGAGCGTAAAGAAATGAATGCTGATCACTTTCAACATCTGCTATAGCCCGGTTAGTACTGTATTTCATTTCCTTTGCTATGTTTCTTTGTACCCTGAGCTTCGTTTTGCCCCGTCCTGTACAACTCTCACAGGTATACCTTCTGAAGGACTGACGATGAAGCTGTGCTTCTAAGTGTATGCAGGGGAAGCACAAATACTAATGACAAAGATAAGATGAATTATGTTGTCGAGACATTGTTTTTACAAATCATTTCGGGTTTAAGCCGTTGCCAAATGCAACAGAGCGAAATAGTTGTGCTTTGGCATATGTTAAAATTTAAAAATAGTGTATCAAACATTTTACATTATCATCAAATGGTTTATATCCAGTGGCTGATTATTTAATGTTTTGGCATCTATCGCACATGTTCACGGTTTGATTGTAACCGAACAAGGTGAAAAAAAATTTAAATACTCAGACAATGGAGATGGATCATATGATGAAGTCATTAATAAATGTTTGATAATTTCAAATGTTTGCATGCGCTAAAGCACGTAATTTTCGCAGTGTTCCACTTGAATGGCTAAAGAACGAAATTACAATTGTACACTTTAATACAAATATTTTTAAGAGTCTAAGGTTGCAAAGACTTCTTTTAAAATAGTTGTCCATTCAGTTTCATATTCATGGCGAGACCACATCGACAGGATTGTATCAAGCAAAGCACAGTGGTGTTTAAATCCATCGTCTCGCTGATGGATTCTTTACCTAATTCTTCTTCAGGTAAAGGCATACTAGCTCGGTTTTGTGTACATTCTCTGTTTACCCGAAATATATACACGAAACGCAATATATTTGTCGTTTGAACGTTCTAAAGCTTTCGTGTTCTTTCGCGTGTTTGGAACTGCTATTCACATCATACTTATGAAAATCGCTGTGATAAAACACAGAGAAAATACTGTGGCTCACAAACAGTGATAGTATGGAACAATTGTCTACCAAACTACGTACAAATATTATATCCTAGTATGCATCGTGACTGAAGCTCATACATTGTTTCGGTGCGTGCCGTCTCTCTTCCTAGCAGACCTGTAAAGTGGAAATTATTAGTTTTCTGTTGTCTGAAAATGCTATGAAGTGTGTGCTGAAAATACAGATAATGCACATGCATAAAGGGAACTGCGGTGTCGGCCTGCTGTAAGTTACGATATCAACGCGATCTCCCTCTTGGCAGTCACTAATCCAAGTGAAAGCTATTGTCAGTCTCTTCTCTCTCTCTGGCCGTTCCGTCAATATGCGTAGAGAATCTCATGTGTCCATTTCGTTGGCTGTGGCGCTTATTGACTTTGGATCCTGCGTGTCGGTAGATCGTCCTTCAATTGGCTCCGACTATGGACTCCGACGAGACTCTTATGACGTACGGCCGTATCGCGAGGGAAACTGTTCCAGTCATTCATTACGGGCGACGCATCCTTTCTTTTTGGCCCTGCCTTCGCCTTCTGCCCCAAATAGACTCTGCGTTTTGTTTTCTTTGTGTGCCACCATGAGTCACTAAGCTTCCGCCAGGCCTGGTCTGCAGATGACGTCAGAGCAATTCGTTACATTTGACATCTGCACTGCTCCCGCCCTTGGTGCAGACTGGCTTTGGCCAATTTGTATTTAATAGTGCAATTGAGACTGAAGCTATCATTACACTCTACTTCTATCCGATATTTATCAAGAATAACTATTTATAAACAGGTGAAAAATACTACTAATAATTCTATCTGTATTCTAGGAATTACCATCACTGGCCACCGACGCTGGTTTTTCAGATTAGGTTCCCCTGTAGTTGTACACTGAGGTGACAAACTCATGGGCCAGCGATATGCATATAGGCAGATAGTGGTAGTACCGCGAACGCAAGGTATAATAGGGCAGTGCATTGGCGGATCTGTCATTTGTAGTCAGGTGATTCATGTTAAGGTCGCACAACGGGAATAACGGGCTTTGGACGTGAAATGGTAGTTGGAACTAGACGCATAGGACATTCAATTTCGGAAAACATTAAGCCTTCAACATTCCGACATCCATAGTGTCAAGAGTA
Source organism: Schistocerca gregaria (assembly GCF_023897955.1). Lineage (NCBI taxonomy): Eukaryota > Metazoa > Arthropoda > Insecta > Orthoptera > Acrididae > Schistocerca > Schistocerca gregaria. The sequence continues at coordinate 842,663,181 of NC_064920.1, read as the reverse complement.
TGCTGAGAATATCAAATGTCAGGCATTACCTCTCACCACAGACAAAGCAGTGGTCGACGGCATTCATTTAACGGCCGAGAGCAGCAGCATTTGTGTAGGCTGTTTAGGTTTTTATGTTGGTAACGCCACGTAGCGCTCTGTATGAAAATCACTGACTGTACTGTGTGAAGGCTGTGGTTGGTTTGCATTGTTGAAGTATATGCTATTGTAGTGTTGGGCAGTTGGCTGTTAACAGCGCGTAGCGTTGCGCAGTTGGAGGTGAACCGCCAGCAGTGGGGGATGTCGGGAGAGAGACGGCGGAGTTTTGAGAGTGGATGATCTAGACGTGTGTCCATCAGAGACAGTAAATTTGTAAGACTGGATGTCATGAACTTATATATATATATATATATATATATATATATATATATATATATATATATATATATATATAAAATGACTTTTGAACACTATTAAGGTAAATACATTGTTTGTTCTTTATCAAAATCTTTCATTTGCTAACTATGCCTATCAATAGTTAGTGCCTTCAGTAGTTAGAATCTTTTATTGATCTGGCAGTATTGGCGCACGTTGTATTGCAGTAGTTTGAGTAACGAAGATTTTTGTGAGGTAAGTGATTCATGAAAGGTATAGGTTATTGTTAGTCAGGGCCATTCTTTTGTAGGGATTTTTGAAAGTCAGACTGCGTTGCGCTAAAAAAAATATTGTGTGTCAGTTTAAGAACAGTCATTTATAATTTTTCTAAGGGGACGATTCAATTCTTCTCTCCAAAGTAAACTAAAAGCCTCTGTAATACACGGTGTCCCACTCAAACCTCCCCGATTTCTAGGACCCAGGAGAGAAAAACCACAGTAGATATGACAATGCACCACATTGTAGAGCATCTCGAAGAGTTTATATTCCCGCTGCAGAAGTGCCAAATATCGTCGTCAGAGTGCAGAATGGTTGCATGAAGTGAAAATGGCGACTCCGCAGCAGCGCGCGCAAGCAGTGGAGTGGTTTGCAGAAATAAAATCAGCGATTACTGTGTAAAGGAATTATCGTCATGTGTACGAATGTGATTCACCTGATGTGAAAACAATCAAGGAATGGTATAGGAAGTTTCTGGTAACAGGAAGTGTTCTGAAACATTCTGGCGGTGCACGTTGCGGAGTTTCAGAAGAGACAGTGGAGGACATTAAACAAACGTTTCTCAGAAGCCCACGTAAGTCAATTTGTCAAGCATCTAGACAACTTTAAGTACCTCGATCAACATTGCATCGTGTACTTCACCGGCGTCTTCGTATGTGTACTTACAAAGTGCAAATTCTGCAACATCTGACGCCGAACGACAAACCATACCGACAACAATCTGGTGTCAATATGCTGCACGGTATTGATATAGATGCCAGCTTCCTGGAAATATGTTTATTCTCAGATGAGGCAGCCATACATCTATCGAGAAGGGTTACTAGGCATAATGCTCGAATTTGGAGTTCGCAAAATCCTCACGTTGTCATTGAACATGTTCGTGATAGCCCTAAACTAAATGTCTGGTGTGGGCTTATGCACGACAGGATTGTTGAACCGTTCTTCTTTGCGGAACAAACAGTGAATGGGTCGATTTCTCTGGACATATTGGAGCAGTTTTTATACCCTCAGATGCAAGACTTGCAACCCAACATCATTTTTCAAAAAGATGGAGCTCCGCCGCATTGGTCAACGGTTGTTCGCAAGTTCCTGGACAGGAAATTTCCCAGTCGTTAGATCGGAACCGGAGGACCCATTGCCTGGCCACTGCGTTCACCAGACATTACGCCGCTTGTTTTCCTCATGTGTAGATTCGTGAAGGACCGCGACATTGTATCACTAATGCGATTGCAACAATAAGAGAGGGAATGTTACAAAGAACTTGTCAAGAAATTGAATATAGACTCGATATACATGGTTCACATGTAGAGGTGTATTGATGATAAATAAATAAATTCTTTGAGATGCTCTGCAATGTGGTGCATTTTTCATTGTCGTATCTACTGTGTGTGTGTTTTTTTTCCTGGTTCTTTGAAATCAGGGAGGTTTGAGTGGGACACCTTGTATTGAGCTCAGGTGACTGTGTTGGCCAGGGGAGATGCTCACACATCCATTCCTAGACGATGAGAGCTCTGTGGACAGGGCACCCGTCGTCTTGGAATGCAGCATCACCATTGGGGAACAGACATTGTATCATGGGATGGATCTGATCAGCCATAGTGCTCACAGAAGCCTGGGCAGTAAGACGACGTTGCAGAGTAAACGTGGGACTCATGGAATGCTAGAATATGGCTGCCCAAATCATCACCGAACCCCGCCATATTTTACATTTGACACGCAAACTCGGTCATAAGTTGGAAATAGTGTGCAACAAGACGCGCCCGACGAAATGAAGAAGTAGATATAGATGTAGACGTACAAACAAATTTCTTCCATTGCTCCACGTTCCACTTTTTATGGCTTCGGCATTAGATTTTCCTATTATGGACATTTGCATCACTGATGTGTGGTTTTGGAATTCTAGCTCGTCGTTCAATCCCCTACTTATGGAGCTCCCCTCATCTTGTTTTGTTGTTGACGGGATACGCGAGTGCGACATTCAGTTCTGCGGTGACCTTTGAAGCTCCTCTACGCTTTTTCTCGTCACAGTCCTCTTCTGTTACTATTACTCGATTCCGGATCGTGACTTAGCGAGTGGTGTTTTTTTTTCGCTTTCTCTGTATGCGGTATATATCCTCGATAGAATGCCTCTTGGAACACCAAACACTTCGGCTGTCTTGGTTATGGAAGCATCCACTATACGACCATCAAAAGTTTGCCCACTTTTGAATTCATTTACCTACGACACAACGCACTCGTGTGTACACAGAACACTGTTATGACCGTGTTGAGGACACTGTACAGGTGCCGTTCTTTCTGAAAATGCAGCAGTGCAACCTGCAAACTTTGCTACGATCTGCATTTGTCTTCAAGCACGCATTTAGGCGTTGTATCCACATTTTCTGTCCAACCTCTATATACAGTCCGGGTAACGTTACGGGAGCCGGTTTGCCAGATATTCTTGAAACCATTGACTCTATTTGGTTAGTAGTCCACGGGGATGACAATGTACAGCTTCGGGAATATAGGAGAACGGAATTTATCCGTCCTTCTCCCTCTATTCCTTTCACGCTGCAGCGCAAGAGCAAAGAAAACTGTGCGCCAAGTGCTTCAGGCATGTGCTCCAAGCCTGGCCTTTTCCCTTATCGTAAATATCCACAACAACATCAAAATACAACACGGGAAAGGAGTAGTACTAATCATATTTCACTGTCGACCTTTGACTTATCATCCACAGTTCGCAAGATGGTGATAGTAATAATCTTCAGTGGTATCTGGTAAAAACGGAAATGCCGTGTGGCTAGGGCCTCCCGTCGTGTAGACCGTTCGCCTGGTGCAAGTCTTTCGAGTTGAAGCCACTTCGGCGACTTGATTGTAGATGGGGATGAAATGATTATGATAAGGACAACACAACACCCAGTCGCTGAGCGGAAAAGTCTCAGACCCAGCCGGGAATCGAATACGGGCCGTTAGGTCTGACATTCCGTTGCGTTGACCACTCAGCTACTAGGGGCCGACAGTGGTACCTGCTCATGAGAGTGATGTAAGTGATACGATAACGCCACTACGGAGTATTTGGATTCATTACGTTTTTCCAAATACCACAAAATCTAGCAGAAGCTTACGTACACCCGAAAAAGCAGAGAACTATGGTAAGGCAGATGCAGTTTAAGGCACTGATATAATAAGTAGCAAACTCATGTTTACCTACTTTCGACTAAAACACAAAGAAACTGTCCAGAACCTGGAAAACATTATTAATCGATCTCGTCTTTACCCAATCCCCACCAACACAGCGTAATAGCTTATTACATAACCAAACAAAGATGTATTATGATATTTATTGAATTAGGAAATGGACTTCTACATCTACATCTACATCCATACTCCGCAAGCCACCTGACGGTGTGTGGCGGAGGGTACCCTGAGTACCTCTATCCGTTCTCCCTACTATTCCAGTCTCGTATTGTTCGTGGAAAGAAGGATTGTCGGTATGCTTCTGTGTGGGCTCTAATCTCTCTGATTTTATCCTCGTGGTCTCTTCGCGAGATATACGTAGGAGGGAGCAATATACTGCTTGACTCTTCGGTGAAGGTATGTTCTCGAAACTTTAACAAAAGCCCGTACCGAGCTACTGAGCGTCTCTCCTGCAGAGTCTTCCACTGGAGTTTATCTGTCATCTCCGTAACGCTTTCGCGATTACTAAATGATTATGTAACGAAGCACGCTGCTCTCCGTTGGATCTTCTCTATCTCTTCTATCAACCCTATCTGGTACGGATCCCACACTGTTGAGCAGTATTCAAGCAGTGGGCGAACAAGCGTACTGTAACCTACTTCCTTTGTTTTCGGATTGCATTTCCTTAGGATTCTTCCAATGAATATCAGTCTGGCATCTGCTTTACCGATAATCAACTTTATATGATCATTCCATTTTAAATCACTCCTAATGCGTACTCCCAGATAATTTATGGAATTAACTACTTACAGTTGGTGACCTGCTATTTTGTAACTAAATGATAAGGGATCTCATCTTTCTATGTATTCGCAGCACATTACACTTGTCTACATTGAGATTGAATTGCCATTCCCTGCACCATGCGTCGATTCGCTGCAGATCCTCCTGCATTCCAGTACAATTTTTAATTGTTGCAACCTCTCGATACACCACAGCATCATCCGCAAAAAGCCTCAGTGAACCCCCGATGTCATCCACCAGGTCATTTATGCATATTGTGAATAGCAACGGTCCTATGAGACTCCCCTGCGGCACACTTGAAATCACTCTTACTTCGGAAAACTTCTCTCCATTGAGAATGACATGCTGCGTTCTGTTATCTAGGAACTCCTCGATCCAATCACACAATTGGTCTGATAGTCCATATGCTCTTACTTTGTTCATTAAACGACTGTGGGGAATTGTGTCAAACGCCTTGCGGGAGTCAAGAAACACGGTATCTACCTGTGAACCCGTGTCTATGGCCCTCTGAGTCTCGTGGACGAATAGCGCGAGCTGGGTTTCACACGACCGTCTTTTTCGAAAACCATGCTGATTCCTACAGAGTAGATTTCTAGTCTCCAGAAAAGTCATTATACTCGAACATAATACGTGTTCCAAAATCCCTACAACTGATCGACGTTAGAGATATAGGTCTATAGTTCTGCACATCTGTTCGACGTCCCTTTTTGAAAACGGGGATGACCTGTGCCCTTTCCCAATCCTTTGGAGCGCTTCGCTCTTCTAGAGACCTACGGTACACCGCTGCAAGAAGGGGGGCAAGTTCCTTCGCGTACTCTGTGTAAAATCGAACTGGTATCCCATCAGGTCCAGCGGCCTTTCCTCCTTTGAGCGATATTAATTGTTTCTCTATCCCTCTGTCCTCTATTTCGATACCTACCATTTTGTCATCTGTGCGACAATCTAGAGAAGGAACTACAGTGCAGTCTTCCTCTGTGAAACAGCTTTGGAACAAGACATTTAGTATTTCGGTCTTTAGTCTGTCATCCTATGTTTCAGTACCATTTTGGTCACAGAGTGTCTGGACATTTTGTTTTGATCCACCTACCGCTTTGACATAGGACCAAATTTTCTGCCAAGTCAGTACATAGAACTTTACTTTCGAATTCATTGAACGCCTCTCGCATAGCCCTCCTCACACTGCATTTCGCTTCGCGTAATTTTTGTTTGTCTGCAAGGCTTTGGCTATGTTTATGTTTGCTGTGAATTTCCCTTTGGTTCCGCAGCAGTTTTCTAACTCGTTTGTTGTACCACGGTGGCTCTTTTCCATCTCTTATGATCTTGTTTGGCACGTACTCATCTAACGCATATTGTACGATGGTTTTGAACTTTGTCCACTGATCCTTAACACTATCTGTACCTGAGACAAAACTTTTGTGTTGAGCCGTCAGGTACTTAAAGAACCTGTACCATGAAACAGTAAACTCTTCACTATCAGCACTCTAAATGTTAGACCGAGACACCTTTTTGGGGTGGAAGAAAAAATCTAAAAGTACTTCTTGTGTAACGTCAAACTCAGTAAGCTTCTTGGATGTATTTCAAAATGGTTCAAATGGCTCTAAGCACTATGAGACTTAACATCTGAGGTCATCAGTCCCCTAAATTTGGAACTACGTAAACCTAACTAACCTAAGGACATCACACACATCCATGCCCGAGGCAGGATTCGAACCTGCGACCGTAGCAGCAGAGCGGTTCCGGACAAGCGCCTAGAATCACTCGGCCACAGCGTCGGCCGATGTATTTCGCATGTAGAAATCTGAGTAGTGTTTGGTGCAATGACAAACTAAGTCCTGGAGTAGTGTGGTCCTTGCCCCAACTCTCTACGTCGACAAGTCCAATTCCTGTATTGTTCTGAACTGATGCCCTGCACAGCTCTCATTCTTGCACTACACGATGGGGCAATTTTCGGTATATGAAACGGTAGTAAAATATTATTTTCGGCCAAAAGTTGACGTATCTCGTTATTGCAACAATGCCTTTAACTGTTTCCCAGACGTTTACAGCAAATAATGGGAATGACGAAGAAAACCGCATGTGGTGCTGCCTTATTTTGTGCTTTGTCATTATCGGCTGACGAGCTGAGGAGAAAGACCGCGTTATATAAATAGCGTTCCCGCGACGTTTAAGCGGCCTCGCTAGACAAATGGACGTCAACTGGGCGACCTCGCGCGCCCGCCAGGACTCGGGAGCAAGTGGAGGCCGGCGGCGCGATGTGTCACCCGCGCCCTGCAGCTGTCGGCAGCCCGCGCCGCGCCGCGCCGCGCCGCCCTTTGATTCGTCAAACGGTAAACACTGCGCCACGGGTGGTCCTTCAAAGCGAACAGAAATCTATTAGCGTGACAGCGGCTCGATGCTTACCCGAGCGTAGGAGAGCGCCGAACAGAGAGGTACTGAAACTATTCTTACACATTGTGACGTATCATGAAAGAACAGTATAGAGTAACGTATGTGCGAGGCATTGGAGATTTTATTGTGTCGAAGTTGAGAACACATTCGAAAGCTTTCAGAGAGGAAGCGAGACCGAACTTGCTTTCGTATTACACTCATGCTCATAAATTAAGGATAATAGCACAATGTGGTGCCACAGAACTGTGCACTTCACAAAACTGGCTCTAATAGCATAGGCACATAGGGAACACCCACGACACAGATATGTAAGTCCACGGTATTGGTGATAAGTTGAGAAAACCGTCCCGAAATACATGTGCTACAAAACGCCACTGTTTCCTGCGCATGCATCAGTATGGGATATGATTACCATGTACAAGTACACAGACCGCAGAATGGGTTGGCATATTCTGGATCAGGCGTTCGAGCAGCAGCTGGAGTATAGCCTCCCATTCTTGCACCAGTGCCTGTCGGAGCACCTGAAGTGTCCTAAGGGTTTGAAGACGTGCAACAATACGTCGATGGGGTTTAGGTCTGGAGCACAGGCAGGCCACTCGATTCGCCTGATATACTTTGTTTCAAGGTACTTCTCCACGATGGCAGCTCGGTGGGGCCATGCGTCATCATCCATCGCCCCTGAAAAGGCGGACATACTGGTGCGAAATGACATCCCGATACACCTGACCTGTTACAGTTCCTCCGTCAAAGACTGCATCAAACCACGACCTCCATACAGGTCCCTTTCAAGGACATTAAGAGGTTAGTATCTAGTTCCTGTTTCACGCCAGATGAAAACTCGGGGAGAATCACTGTTCAGACTATACCTGGGCTCGTCCGTGAACATAACCTGGGACCACTGTTAAAATGACCATGTACTGTGGTTTTGACACCAGGCTTTACGGACTCTCCTATGACCAGGGGTCAGTGGAATGCACGTTGCAGGTATCCAGGCGAATAAACCATGTCTGTTAAGGCGTCTGTAGACTGTGTGTCTGGAGACAACTGTTCTAGTGGCTAGTGTGCTGGACACGGACTCGAACGCAGGACCTTGCCTTTCGCGGTCAGTACTCGTTTCAACTGATCTATACAAACACGACTCACGACCCAAATACTCCAGCGAAGAGTGAACATCTCATTCTGAAAAGATGCCAGAATCAGTACAGAATATCGAAATCTCTGCATATTAGATGTGTAGTGGTTAAGAATTGCGTGTGTTTGTTCTTGGTCGTTGCCTTGAGGAGATGTTGAAATTAGAACGCGTGTTGGTAGAGACAAGATTTACGCGGAAGCTCTTTAGAAACATTCTGTGACGGCCGGTCATCGTCAAACACAGAGCGACCAACCGAGTGCAAGCTGATTGAAAAATCTGAAGAAAGGAAATTATACGTCAATCATCAGTACTCTTTACCAGGTAAAAAATAAAACATAAATAGAAATAAAACAAAGCTTATCTTTGCGTGACCTAGTTGAGCAAAGTACAGAAGCTCATTCGTTACTAGGTTTATAGGTGTCAACAGTAAAGGAAAGACTAACTAAAAAATTCCACCAGCACGTAAGAAAATTCCAGTTAATACAGGATCAGTGCAACAATTTTGACTTTGGGGTTTCGCTTAATGCCACGTGATAAATCAAGAAGCAGAAAATTGTCTTCGGTGAGGTGCACATTTACATTTAAATGAAGAGGTGAACAAGTAAAATTGCCATGTAGGGAAACGATGTTACCATTACTCACACCTGTGTTGACCTCGTTTGGTGCAACGAACGTCACACTCAGCTTTTTTTTTTTAAACAAAAACCTCTGGCTGGTTTTATGTGGCCCGCCACAGATTCCTCTCTGGTGCCAAACTCTTCACATCTCTAAGTAACAATTGAACCCAACGTCATCAGTTATTTGTTGAATGTATTCGAATGTATTCTAATCTCTGTCTTCCCCAACATGTTTTACCCGTTAGAGCACCATCTAGTGCCATGGAAGTCTTAACATATGTCGTACCATCGTTTACCTTCTTACTGTCTCTGTTCTCCATAATTTTCTTTCTTCACCGTTCCTGCGGAGTATCTAGGTAAGTGCGGCGCCATAACTGCACTCATGCTCACAAATTAAGGATAATGCTGATGCATAATGAAACAACGCTCTGGTGGGCGGTTTTCGGGTTTAAATCACCTTGTGGTATGACCATGCGGTGTATTTGACTTGCGGTCACGGTGGCGCTGGCAGTAGTCACATACGCAGAGGTGTGTTGGTTCATGTCGGAGAACCGTGCAGCGAGTAAGTGTGCAGACGCTTTCAGACGTGCTAATGGAGAGTGTGTGTTGAAAATGGCTCAAAGAACACATAGTGATGATGTTATGAGGGGTAGAGTACTAGGGCGACTGGAGGCTGCTCAAACACAGCAGTTCAAAGCCCGGGCCCTCCGTGTGCCACAAAGGGTTATCTCAAGATTATGGTAACGATTCCAGCAGACAGGAAACGTGTCCAGGCGCTACAGTACGGAACGTCCACAGTGTACAACACAACAATAAGACCGATGTATCATCAGACGGGCACGGAGTACTGCATGTAGCCTTACTCGAGACCGTGCAAGGCTTAATATTCCGTTGATAACAAGAATCATCACAGAAAAAATGGTTCAAATGGCTCTGAGCACTATGGGACTTACTTTCTAAGGTCATCAGTCCCCTAGAATTTAGAACTACTTAAACCTAACTAACCTAAGGACATCACACACATCCATGTCTGAGGCAGGATTCGAACCTGCGATCGGAGCGGTCACGCGGTTACAGATTGCAACGCTTAGAACCACTCGGCCATACCGGCCGGCAATCATTACAGAAGTTGAAAAGAAAAACAGCTACGAAGAAGGTATCTGCGAAGAAACCATGGCTAACAGACATACTTCATGTAATCGATGAAAGAAGGAAGTACAAAAATGTTCTAGGAAACTCAGGAATGCAGAAATACAAGTCGCTGAAGAATGAAATAAAAAGGAAGCGCAGGGGAGCTAAGACGAAATGGCTGCATAAAAATTTGAAGAAATCGTAACAGAAATGGTTGTCGAAAGGACGGACTCAGCACACAGGAAAGTCAAAACAACTTTCGATGACATTAAAAGCAAGAGTGCGGCGGGAATTCCACTGCTAAATGCAGAGGAGAGAGCGGATAGGTGGAAATAATACACTGAAACCCTCTATGAGGGGGAGGATTTGTATGATGTGATAGAAGAGAAACAGGAGCCGACTTAGAAGAGATAGGGGATCCAGTAATAGAATCAAAATTTAAAAGAGCTTTGTAGGACTTAAGATCAAACAAGTCAGAAGGGATAGATAAGATTCCATCAGAATTTCTAAAATCATTAGGGGAGGTGGCAACAAAACGTCTGTTTACGTTAGTGTGTAGAATGTATGAATCTGGCGACATACCATCTGACTTTCGGACAAATATCATCTACAAAATTCCGAAGACTGCAAGAGCTGACAAATGCGAGAACTATCGCACAATCAGATTAATAGCTCATACATCCAAATTGCCAACAAGAGTAATATACAGAAGAATGGAAAAGAAAATTAAGGATGTGCTAAATGGTGATCAGTTTGGCTTTAGAAAAGGTAAAGGTACTACAGAGGCAGTTATGACGTTTCGGTTGATAACGGAAGCAAGACTAAAGAAAAATTAAGACACGTTCATAGAGTTTGCCTACCTGGAAAAATCGTTCGACAATGTAAAATGGTGCAAGATGTTCGAAATTCTGAAAAAAATAGGGGAAAGTTATAAGGGGAGACAGGTAATATACAATAGGAACAAGAGCCAAGAGGGAACAATAAGAATGGACGACCAAGAACGAAGTGCTCCGATTAAAAATAATGTAAGTCAGGTATGTAGTCTTTCGCCCAATCTGTACATCGAAGAAGTCGTGATGGAAATAAAAGAAAGGTTCAGGAGTGAAATTAAAATTCAAGGTGAAAGGATATCACTGATACGACTCGATGATGACATTGCTATCCTGAGTGAAAGTGAAAAAGAATTACATGATCTGCTGAACGGAATGAACAATCTAATGAACAGAATGTGGATTGAGAGTAAATCGAAGGAAGAGGAAAGTAATGAGGAGTAGCAGAAATGAGAACAGCGAGAAACATAACATCTGAACTGATGGCCACGAAGTACATTCCTGGAAATGGAAAAAAGAACACATTGACACCGGTGTGTCAGACCCACCATACTTGCTCCGGACACTGCGAGAGGGCTGTACAAGCAATGATCACACGCACGGCACAGCGGACACACCAGGAACTGCGGTGTTGGCCGTCGAATGGCGCTAGCTGCGCAGCATTTGTGCACCGCCGCCGTCAGTGTCAGCCAGTTTGCCGTGGCATACGGAGCTCCATCGCAGTCTTTAACACTGGTAGCATGCCGCGACAGCGTGGACGTGAACCGTATGTGCAGTTGACGGACTTTGAGCGAGGGCGTATAGTGGGCATGCGGGAGGCCGGGTGGACGTACCGCCGAATTGCTCAACACGTGGGGCGTGAGGTCTCCACAGTACATCGATGTTGTCGCCAGTGGTCGGCGGAAGGTGCACGTGCCCGTCGACCTGGGACCGGACCGCAACGACGCACGGATGCACGCCAAGACCGTAGGATCCTACGCAGTGCCGTAGGGGACCGCACCGCCACTTCCCAGCAAATTATGGACACTGTTGCTCCTGGGGTATCGGCGAAGACCATTCGCAACCGTCTCCATGAAGCTGGGCTACGGTCCCGCACACCGTTAGGCCGTCTTCCGCTCACGCCCCAACATCGTGCAGCCCGCCTCCAGTGGTGTCGCGACAGGCGTGAATGGAGGGACGAATGGAGACGTGTCGTCTTCAGCGATGAGAGTCGCTTCTGCATTGGTGCCAATGATGGTCGTATGTGTGTTTGGCGCCGTGCAGGTGAGCGCCACAATCAGGACTGCATACGACCAAGGCACACAGGGCCAACACCCGGCATCATGGTGTGGGGAGCGATCTCCTACACTGGCCGTACACCTCTGGTGATCGTCGAGGGGACACTGAATAGTGCACGGTACATCCAAACCGTCATCGAACCCATCGTTCTACCATTCCTAGACCGGCAAGGGAACTTGGTGTTCCAACAGGACAATGTACGTCCGCATGTATCCTGTGCCACCCAACGTGCTCTAGAAGGTGTAAGTCAACTACCCTGGCCAGCAAGATCTCCGGATCTGTCCCCCATTGAGCATGTTTGGGACTGGATGAAGCGTCGTCTCACGCGGTCTGCACGTCCAGCACGAATGCTGGTCCAACTGAGGCGCCAGGTGGAAATGGCATGACAAGCCGTTCCACAGGACTACATCCAGCATCTCTACGATCGTCTCCATGGGAGAATAGCAGCCTGCATTGCTGCGAAAGGTGGATATACACTGTACTAGTGCCGACATTGTGCATGCTCTGTTGCCTGTGTCTATGTGCCTGTGGTTCTGTCAGTGTGATCATGTGATGTATCTGACCCCAGGAATGTGTCAATAAAGTTTCCCATTCCTGGGACAATGAATTCACGGTGTTCTTATTTCAATTTCCAGGAGTGTAGATTAAGTTAAGGAATTCAGCTACCTATTCAGTAAAATAACGAATGATGCACGTAGCAAGGAGGACATCAAAAGCAGACTAGCAACGCCAAAAAGAGCATTTCTGGCCAAGAGAAGTACTGGTATCAAACATAGGGCTTAATCTGAGGAAGAAATTTCTGAGAAATATGGACTGTGGGAAAACGGGGACAGAAGAGAATTGAAGCATTTGATGTCTGGTGCTACAGACGAATGTTGAAAATTAGGTGGACTTATAAGGCAAGGACTGAGTTGGTTCTGCGCAGAGGAAAGGAATATGGGGAAAACGCTGATGGGGAGAAGGGACAGGATGATAGGACATCTTTTAAGACATGAGAAAATGAATTCCATGGTACTAGAGGGAACTGTAGAGGGCAAGCCGGCCGGGGTGACCGAGCGGTTCTAGGCGCTTCAGTCTGGAACCGCGCGACCGCTACGGTCACAGGTTCAAATCCTGCCTCGGGCATGGATGTGTGTGATGTCCTTAGGTTAGTTAGGTTTAAGTAGTTCTAAGTTCTAGGGGACTGATGACCTTAGAAGTTAAGTCCCATAGTGCTCAGAGCCATTTTTTTGTAGAGGGGAAAAACTGAAGAGAAGACAGAGATTGGAATACATCCAGCAAATGATTGAGGACTTAGGTTGCAAGTGCTACTATGAGACAAAGAGGTTGGCACAGAGAGGAATTCATGGCATGCGGCATCAAACCAGTCAGAAGACTGATAACCTTCTCCCCCCCCCCAAAAAAAAAAATGTTATTGGAGATGGAGAAAAAAATTTGGCAGGACGAGGACGTTCCGTAGAAACTCCACAATCGATTTAAAAACATCAACAGAACCCTTTATTTCGACGAACGTAAGGGATTTGAACCCCATTACTTGCGAATACTGTTCTCATACCTTAACCATCAAGTTACTGCTCACACTGGTGACTTGAGAATAGCTTGCCCGATTTAGAGTTCACTGTGTTGACCATTGGCCAACGGCCTTGCCGCAGTGGTAACACCCGTTCCTGTCAGAACATCGGAGTTCAGCGCTGTTGGACTGGGCTAGCACTTGGATGGGTGACCATCCGGTCTGCCGCGCGCTGTTGGCAAGAGGGGTGCCCCTCCGTATCCGCATCCAGTGACGCGTATGGACTGAGGATGACACGGCGGTCGGTCAGTACCGTTGGGCCTTCATGGCCTGTTCGGGAGGAGTTTAGTTTTTTAGTTTGTGTTGACCGTTGCGCAACCTTCTATTGTACTCATGTTAGAGAAGTAATACGACAGGCACCAATGGAAGGAGCAGCGCCGGACACGTACTGCCAGACATTTCAGTCCACGTCAAAGGAAGGAAGATAAGGTACAATCATGTGCAAGGAAGAACAAATAATGTCTCTGAGCGAAGTATGTTACATCTTCGTATGAAGATCTCTGTAACGAGCAAGTGCTGGATGCCGGCATAGTTTATATACAATCATGTAATAAGTGAGTGATGTGTTAAGGACTGTCAACGCCAATGGAAATCAATAGCTGGATGCTAATAACAAAGTTGCCCATAATGTGGCTGTAAGTGCAGAATTCATTTTTCATCCAAATCGCTGTTTAAAGAATACTCATGGTAGTACATTAAAGCATGATACATCTTCTTGTCACAGACCCAGCACCCAATCATTACGCTATAAACTACTCATGTTACCTCATATGCACCTGTTTATGGAATAAACAAGTATTTCAAAAATGTGACTGGTTGCAGTTTTCTGTATTTACCGGGTGATCAAAAAGTCAGTATAAATTTGAAAACTGAATAAATCACGGAATAATGTAGATAGAGAGGTACAAATTGACACACATGCTTGGAATGACATGGGGGTTTTATTAGAACAAAAAAAATACATAAGTTCAAAAAATGTCCGACAGATGGCGCTTCATCTGATCAGAATAGAAATAATTAGCATAATAAAGTAAGACAAAGCAAAGATGATGTTCTTTACAGAAATGCTCAATATGTCCACCATCATTACTCAACAATAGCTGTAGTCGGGGAATAAAGTTGTGAACAGCATTGCAAAGCATGTTCGGATTTATGGTGAGGCATTGGCGACGGATGTTGTCTTTCAGCATCCCTAGAGATGTCGGTCGATCACGATACACTTGCGATTTCAGGTAACCCCAAAGCCAATAATCGCACGGACTGAGGCCTGGGGACCTGGGAGGCCAAGCATGAAGAAAATGGCGGCTGAGCACACGATCATCACCAAACGACGCGCGCAAGAGATCTTGCAATATGGAGTGGAGCGCCGTCCTGCAGTTTGGTTCCACTAAAACCCCATGTCATTCCAAGCATGTGTGTCAATTTTTACCTCTCTATCTATATTATTCCCTGGTTTATTAAGTCTTCAAATTTATATTGAGTTTTTGATCACCCGGCATATTGAATAAACAGTCCCGGGTCCTTAAACATCCGTAACGGACAATCTTAACAATAAGATTAGGGTTTGGCGTCATGTCGACTATGTGTTCATTAGAGATGGGACTCTTCGTTAGTCGCTTTGCCGAGCCATGTTTTTGTCAGACGTTTCGTAGTTCGAATGCAGCTAGCACTGCGGTCTGTGTTTTATCGTAACTGGCTGATCGGCTAGCCACGAGGTACCAGGCGAGCGTCCCCGCTGTGCAGTTCAGACGCCGCGCCGGCACCTCAGACCCGCTTCTATTTCTGAGGGGGGCGGCGGAGGCGAAGGCGGCGGCGGCGGCCGCGACTGGAGGCGCGCACCGGAAGCTGGCGCTTTCTTTTGTTTTTCCCGTTAGCGGGGCGGCAGTCATTTCCGGCGCCGAACGGGGGCGGTGTTCGCTGGTCAACGCTCCAGCGGCTGTGGTCACTCCACTTGTCACCGCCGATTTACAGGAGCCACACACGGCGTAGCTACAAACAGTCCGCAGGGGAGAAACTGAAGAGTTTCAAAGGTGATTTTGACCTTACGCGTGTGGAGAACGAGCCAGTCCTTGGAATCGAAAACAATTTTCGATATTTTTCCTGGGTTGTTCCTGCACTACTACTACTATTATTATTATGGTTTTATTCGTTTTGCCCAACTAAGGATCGCGTATGAAGCGATGTAGTGTCTTCTTTTTTCCTCTACATCTCTCTTCATTCGCTCGCTGTATTCCTTTCTAGGTAACTCTGTCCATCCTAAATATGCATCACGGAAAATGTTCAAATGTGTGTGAAATCTTGTGGGACTTAACTACTAAGGTCATCAGTCCCTCAGCTTACACACTACTTAACCTAAATCATCCTAAGGACAAACACACACACCCATGCCCGAGGGAGGACTCGAACCTCCGCTCGGCTAATCCCGCGCGGCAGCAGCATAGACTTATCATCAAATTTGCTTTTGTGAATTACGGTCGTAAATTTCTTTCCGTCTCGCATTACGTCTTCATGAATGTCTATTTCTTTAAGCTCTTCATTAACATTTCACTGGTGAAAAGTGTCAGGAAATGCAATGAATTATTTTTAGATCATAGATTTGGTAAAAGCCAGTAACCCTTCTGTCATTTCTGCTTGCTGATGTATTCCCAATGTCCGTCTTAGTAGCTAAGTGGTCGTTGTGTCTGGCTGTAATGCGGAGGACCCGTACTTGAGTTCCCGTACTGCCAGGGACAGCTCCTTGGCGGCAGGACTGGCGCAGGCGCACTGTGCCTCATGGTGCCAACTGAGGAGCTGCTCGAGCGAGAAGTAGCGACTCGAATGTCAAGAAGGCCAACAACGGCCGGGAGAGCGGTGTGCTGATCCCACGCCTCTCCGTAGCGCATCCGAATGACGCCATTGGAATAGGACGACACGGCGGATGGCCCAAGAGGGCCCGGAGAAGGACCTTTAGCTTTTTACATACTGCGACTACTCTTATGACTTTTTTCTCTTTACCAGTTTGCGCACTGAGGACTCTCAGCAATATTTTCACGTGGTATGCTGGGTTCAAAATGGTTCAAATGGCTCTGAGCATTACGGGACTTAACATCTGAAGTCATCAGTTCCCTAGAATTTAGAACTACTTAAACCTAACTAACCTAAGGACATCACACACATCAATGCCCGAAGCAGGATTCTAACCTGCGACCGTAGCAGCAGTGCGGTTCTGGACTGAAGCGCCTAGAACCGCTCGGCTACATCGGCTGGATTTCCTCTGGTTCAGATAAGTTATCTACTTTTTATGGGTCTTTATAGTTATAACTATTTGTTGGAAAACGTACACTCAATAATGTATAGGATTTCTTTGCTGATTTGATAGAAGGAGTGACATTTACTCCGTTATTGATGAAAAATACATTTCCTGATGTACACTCAGACTGCCGATGTCATTTTCATGTACCACTGTTCGTCTTCTGTAATACGTGTAAGGAATGGTACGCGAATGACTCGCAGCTGACTACGATATGTTATAGTAGTAGCAGTAGTAGCTTTATTCATCCGTAGATCTCTTTTTACAAGGACATGTCAAAGTATTTACAAATTTAGATCAATTTAAAATAAGCTATTTCCTATACACATACATTTACAGACTTCTAGTTAGAGACAATCATTAGATTTACTCCTGGTATACAATAAGTTTTTTACAAATAACGTATTAAATAAAGTAATGCCACATTATTTACTTATCAGAGAAACTGATTCAGCATCCCTCCATAATGAGTGAGATGTTGAGCTCAGAAAGGGGAAGCGGTCTTAGTACTGTGTCATGTATAGCTTGGAGGTAAGTATTTCTAGAAAAGAAGAAAAAGAAGGAAAAAAACATAAAGTGAAGGTGTTATGTGAAATGTTGGAAATTTTATAA
The DNA here is from genome assembly GCF_023897955.1 of Schistocerca gregaria. Taxonomy (NCBI): domain Eukaryota; kingdom Metazoa; phylum Arthropoda; class Insecta; order Orthoptera; family Acrididae; genus Schistocerca; species Schistocerca gregaria. The sequence continues at coordinate 842,645,747 of NC_064920.1, read as the reverse complement.
TCATTAGTAATATTATTTATTTGTATAATATTTTTTATCAAATCCGTACTCTATTTTAGCGAAGTGATCCTAGAATGTATAAAATGTAGTGCATAACAGGTACTTTTTAGCTGACTTTCTAAATAAGTGTATTTTTGCAATTCCTTTAATCTCTTTTGGTAATTCTGTAAGTAGGATGTTTAGGTTTTTTTATTGGTAACGCCGCCGCCACGTAGCGCTCTGTATGAAAATCACTGGCTGTGCCGTGTGCAGTCTGTGGCTGGTTTGCATTGTTGTCTGCCATTGTAGTGTTGGGCAGCGGCAGCTGGATGCTAACAGCGCGTAGCGTTGCGCAGTTGGAGGTGAGCCGTCAGCAGTGGTCGACGTGGGGAGAGATATGGCGGAGTTTTGAAATTTGTCATGAACTGCTATATACACTCCTGGAAATGGAAAAAAGAACACATTGACACCGGTGTGTCAGACCCACCATACTTGCTCCGGACACTGCGAGAGGGCTGTACAAGCAATGATCACACGCACGGCACAGCGGACACACCAGGAACCGCGGTGTTGGCCGTCGAATGGCGCTGGCTGCGCAGCATTTGTGCACCGCCGCCGTCAGTGTCAGCCAGTTTGCCGTGGCGTACGGAGCTCCATCGCAGTCTTTAACACTGGTAGCATGCCGCGACAGCGTGGACGTGAACCGTATGTGCAGCTGACGGACTTTGAGCGAGGGCGTATAGTGGGCATGCGTGAGGCCGGGTGGACGTACCGCCGAATTGCTCAACACGTGGGGCGTGAGGTCTCCACAGTACATCGATGTTGTCGCCAGTGGTCGGCGGAAGGTGCACGTGCCCGTCGACCCGGGACCGCACCGCAGCGACGCACGGATGCACGCCAAGACCGTAGGATCCTACGCAGTGCCGTAGGGGACCGCACCGCCACTTCCCAGCAAATTACGGACACTGTTGCTCCTAGGGTATCGGCGAGGACCATTCGCAACCGTCTCCATGAAGCTGGGCTACGGTCCCACACACCGTTAGGCCGTCTTCCGCTCACGCCCCAACATCGTGCAGCCCGCCTCCAGTGGTGAATGGAGGGACGAATGGAGACGTGTCGTCTTGAGCGATGAGAGTCGCTTCTCCCTTGGTGCCAATGATGGTCGTATGCGTGTTTGGCGCCGTGCAGGTGAGCGCCACAATCAGGACTGCATACGACCAAGGCACACAGCGCCAACACCCGGCATCATGGTGTGGGGAGCGATCTCCTACACTGGCCGTACACCTCTGGTAATCGTCAAGGGAACACTGAATAGTGCACGGTACATCCAAACCGTCATCGAACCCATAGTTCTACCATTCCTAGACCGGCAAGGAAACTTGCTGTTCCAACAGGACAATGCACGTCCGCATGTATCTCGTGCCACCCAACGTGCTCTAGAAGGTGTAAGTCAACTACCCTGGCCAGCAAGATCTCCGGATCTGTCCCCCATTGAGCATGTTTGGAACTGGATGAAGCGTCGTCTCACGCGGTTTGCACGTCCAGCACGAACGCTGATCCAACTGAGGCGCTAGGTGGAAATGGCATGGCAAGCCGTTCCACAGGACTACATCCAGCATCTCTACGTTCGTCTCCATGGGAGAACAGCAGCCTGCATTGCTGCGAAAGGTGGATATACACTGTACTAGTGCCGACATTGTGCATGCTCTGTTGCCTGTGTCTATGTGCCTGTGGTTCTGTCAGTGTAATCATGTGATGTATCTGACCCCAGGAATGTGTCAATAAAGTTTCCCATTCCTGGGACAATGAATTCACGGTGTTCTTATTTCAATTTCCAGGAGTGTATATTTTGACTATTAAGGTAAATACATTGTTTTATCTGTATTAAAATCTTTCATTTGCTAACTATGCCTATCAGTAGTTAGTGCCTTCAGTAGTTTGAATCTTTTATTTAGCTGGCAGTAGTGGCGCTCGCTGTATTGCAGTAGCTTGAGTAACGAAGATTTTTGTGAGGTAAGTGATTCGTGAAAGGTACAGGCTATTGTTAGTCAGGGCCATTCATTCGTAGGGATTTTTGGAAGTCAGATTTCGTTGCGCTAAAAATATTGTGTGTCAGTTTAAACACATTCTTGTATAATTTTTCTAAGGGGACGTCTCATAATTTATTCCTTGGTAGAAAATGCTATTTTGAGTTTTATGTTTATTTTTTCTTGGTAGATGTAAGTTGAGTCTATCTCTTGTTGCATGGTCATGGAGAGAGCTGTTTGTGCAGTAATTACCAGTGTTATTTTTGATATGTGGAACTGACTGGTAAATGTATTCACATGGAGCATTTAAAATCCCCAGTGTTCTGAACAGATCTTTACAATGAGCTCGACTAGTATTTTTGCTTATTATTCTTATGGCTCTTTTCTGGAGTTTGAAAACTGTGTTCATATTTTTTGCATTTGCTCCCCAAAAAAAAATCCCACAGCTAAAAATTGAGTGTACATATTAATAATATGTAACTAAAAGACACGAAAAAGTAAATTCTCAATTGTATGGGCACGCGGAAACGCAGGGAGGCGCAAGTAGAACGTATGTGCTTGAACGGAGTGTAACTCTATTGATTTACAGAAAAAACACGTTTTCTCAATTATAGCATAGTGATACAAACTCTTCGTTGAGATATATCATTACCAGCAGGAAAATGCTCCTATCGGAGCACAAAAAGATACAAATGCTTCTGTTTAAAAGACTTTGAGTGAAAAGAGGTAGAGTAGTTTAGAAACTGTTAGCGTCACATATTCTAGGGTGAAATTACCTATTTACATCTTTTTTATTTTTTGCAATAGCCATTTCTCGTTAAGGCAACTTTCAAACGGTTTAGTAGTTTTTCGACGTGTTGTGGTTAGCAGATTGTCGCAGCACGAGTTATAATAGCACTCTACAACTATTCTGCAAATTAGCAATTGCTGTTCAGTTGCTATTTAGAATCAGCGACTCGGTTAGTGATCACAGAAGTGATTTAGAAATCTTGTATCTGACAAAGAGGTCACTGGTAAACTATTAGAAAGTTTGAAATATAGAATCACTCCACTGATTATCCATGGACTAATCAATACTGATTTACACTACTGACATAGAAACGTTACGACGTTTTCCTCGACCCGTCTATATTACTAAGCGAGCAACCCGGTGCACGGTTCATGATGCATGGCCACAGTTGCAGTCTCCCTATCTATGGCTTCCATGGGGAACAAAACCTTGATTTTCGACATTTCATGTGACTACTGACCGAACTTAAAAATTAAAAATAAACGCTGTCATAATCTACTCATTAAGAGTCATAATCTTGTATTTAATGTTTAAGACAGGCTGGTAGTTGGAGCTAGAGCCGTGAGACATTCCATTTCGGAAATCATCAGGAAATCCAGTATTCCGAGAATCACAGCGTCCGTGCCAAAATTAGAACATTTCAGGAATTATGTCCCAGCACGGACAACGCAGTGATCAGTGGCCTTCACTTAACTGCAACAGAGTAGTGGCGTTTGCGTAGATTTGTCAATGCTAACACACAAGCAACAGTGTGTGACGACGAGAATGCCTTTGCTAACAGCACATCGCCTGCAGCTCCTCTCCTGAGCTTGTGACCATATTGGATGGGCAACAGACGACTAGAAAACCGTGATCTGGTAAGATGAGTCCCGAGCGCAGTTGGTAAGAGCTAATGGTAGCCTTCGAATGTGCCGTAGACCCCATGAAGCCAAATTGTCAACAACGCACTGTGCAAACTGACAGTCGCTCCGTAATGGTGTGGACTGTGTTTACATGGAATAATCTGAGTCCTCTGGTCCAACTGAACCGATGATTGACTGGAAGACATTATGGACGGATACTAGGAGACCATTTGCAGCATTCATGGACTTCATGTTCCCAAAAAACTATGGAATTTTTATGGATGACAATGCGCCATGTCACCGGGCCACAATTGTTCGCTATTCGCTTGGAGAACATTCTGGACAACTCGAGTGAATGATTTGGCCACGCAACTCGCCAGACAAAATCTCATCGAACATTTGTGGGACATAATCTAGAGGTCAGTTCGTACATAAAATTCTGCACCGGCAACTCGTTAACACTTCTCAGTTAAGGATGGTTATAGAGGCAGCATGGGCCATTGTTTCTGCTGGGGCTTCTAACGACTTGCTAAGTCCATACTATGTCGAGTTGCTTCACTACGCCAGGCAAAAGGACGTCACACACGATATTGTGGGTATCCCATGACTTTTGTCTCCTCAGCTTATTCCAACACACTTTAAACGTAATTTCAAATCTTTTTTAAACTTTTTCTCGCTTACATGCTTAACCTCTGTTATTTAAGACGTTAACTCATTTTCGAAGTCATCAGGCGTTTGAAGCTGTTACATACATGAGAGTTCGATTCTTCAAAGAACAGATCAATTAACGGTAACTGTTTGAGGATGTGGAAATCCTTGAGTGTCTGTAGCTGGTTACACTACCGAAGATAAACTACACTGCTGGGAAACGGAGTTCATACATCTTTTTTGAAGTATCCAATTCTCTCAATATTTATTGTTGCAACAGTGCATATGGACTAGATGAAATGATAGCATTTACAGGTGAATAGCACAAGGGGTTCTGCCTCCCAGTGTGGACTAGCGGTTCTAGGCGCTTCAGTCTGGAACCGCGCGACAACTACGGTCGCAGATTCGGATCCTGCCTCGGGCATGGACATGTGTGATGTCCTTAGGTTAGTTAGGTTTAAGTAGTTCTAAGTTCTAGGGGACTGATGACCTCAGATGTTAAGTGTCATGGTTCTGAGAGCCATTTTAATCATTTGCCACAAGCGGTTCTGAAATTCCTTCACCAGGGAAGACGAATGTAATATTCCAGAATTTGAAACACGAACATCTGCTAGCATGAGTTTCTTAGAAGTAGATACCTTAGGGGTTGCGAAGCAACTCAAATCGCTTGATACGGGTAAGTCTTCAGGTCCAGATTGTATACCGATTAGGTTCCTTTCAGATTACGCTGATACTATAGCTCCCTACTTAGCACTCATATACAACCGCTCGCTCACCGATAGATCTATACCTACAGATTGGAAAATTGCGCAGGTCGCACCAGTGTTCAAGAAGGGTAGTAGGAGTAATCCATTTAACTACAGACCTGTATCATTGACGTCGGTTTGCAGTAGGGTTTTGGAGCATATACTGTATTCAAACATTATGAATCACCTCGAAGGGAACGATCTATTGACACATAATCAGCATGGCTTCAGAAAACATCGCTCTTGTGCAACGCAGCTAGCTCTTTATTCGCACGAAGTAATGGCCGCTATCGACAGGGGATCTCAAGTTGATTCCGTATTTCTAGATTTCCGGAAAGCTTTTGACACCGTTCCTCATAAGCGACTTCTAATCAAGCTGCGGAGCTATGGGGTATCGTCTCAGTTGTGCGACTGGATTCGTGATTTCCTGTCAGGAAGGTCGCAGTTCGTAGTAATAGACGGCAAATCATCGAATAAAACTGAAGTGATATCAGGTGTTCCCCAGGGAAGCGTCCTGGGACCTCTACTGTTCCTGATCTATATAAATGACCTGGGTGACAATCTGAGCAGTTCTCTTAGACTGTTCGCAGATGATGCTGTAATTTACCGTCTAGTAAGGTCATCCGAAGACCAGTATCAGTTGCAAAGCGATTTAGAAAAGATTGCTGTATGGTGTGTCAGGTGGCAGTTGACGCTAAATAACGAAAAGTGTGAGATGATCCACATGAGTTCCAAAAGAAATCCGTTGGAATTCGATTACTCGATAAATAGTACAATTCTCAAGGCTGTCAATTCAACTAAGTACCTGGGTGTTAAAATTACAAACAACTTCAGTTGGAAGGACCACATAGATAATATTGTCGGGAAGGCGAACCAAAGGTTGCGTTTCATTGGCAGGACACTTAGAAGATGCCACAAGTCCACTAAAGAGACAGCTTACACTACACTCGTTCGTCCTCTGTTACAATATTGCTGCGCGGTGTGGGATCCTTACCAGGTGGGATTGACGGAGGACATCGAAAGGGTGCAAAAAAGGGCAGCTCGTTTTGTATTATCACGTTATACGGGAGAGAGTGTGGCAGATATGATACACGAGTTGGGATGGAAGTCATTAAAGCATAGACGTTTTTCGTCGCGGCGAGACCTTTTTACGAAATTTCAGTCACCAACTTTCTCTTCCGAATGCGAAAATATTTTGTTGAGCCCAACCTACATAGGTAGGAATGATCATCAAAATAAAATGAGAGAAATCAGAGCTCGAACAGAAAGGTTTAGGTGTTCGTTTTTCCCGCTCGCTGTTCGGGAGTGGAATAGTAGAGAGATAGTATGATTGTGGTTCGATGAACCCTCTGCCAAGCACTTAAATGTGAATTGCAGAGTAGTCATGTAGATGTAGATGCTGATACACCCATATTAGTACGTGGTATAGCCTCCAAGGGCGGCAATGTAGGCGCTGACTCTTGCATCCAGTCAATCGCACAGGTGGAAAATATTGTCCTGAGATATGTTATACCACGCCAGCTTGACCTGTTCACGTAGATCTGTAAGAGTTGTTGGCCGACGAGTCGCGTGAGTCACTTCTCGTCCCATGACATTCCTCACGTACTCGATTGGAGACAAGTCCAGGGATCATGCTGGACAGGGAAGTGGTCGCACATCATGCAGAGCACTTTGAGTTTCACGAGCAGAATGTTTGCGAGCATTATCCTGCTGGAACAGCACAAGACCTTCCTATTGGAAGAACCGCAAAATAACGTATCTAACAACATTCTGCGTGTACCTAGCGCTCTTTAGTGTCTCCTCTAGAAACACCAAAGTCGGGGTCAGTGTGTCTTGGATGAATGCACTCTACGAGATAGCGATCACCAGGTCGCACGCACTATCGACAATCACTTGTGTGAGGGCAGGATCTATTTTCATCGCTGAATATCACGGCGCGCCATTGCATTTTCTCAGTGATCCTCTGACGGCATCAGTCAAACTCCGCAGGTCGATTCTGTGGCATGAGTGGAAGAGGGGCTAGAGGTAAGCGTGCACGTAGCCACTCTGCTAATAACTGGTTCACTGGTTCGTGTTGGCACGTCAGTGCTGTGTGGACGCTCAAAACCTCGTCTACAGGTGTGAGGAGGTTTACGTGACCATTGATACCAGCGTCGTTGCACAACTGACACATACGTCCAACTTGCGTGTCGATTCCCCGACAGCACCAACCCGTCACTCTGAAGACCACAATTTGGCTCCTTTCAAAATCGCTCAACAAGCACGCTATAGCAAGCACGTGTGTATCTCTATGGCACGGTTGCCTACTTGTTTAAGAAGTTTCTACCAGACTGAGCCTATTGGTGGTGTGCATTCCCCATTAAAGGGTAGACACAGGTGGCGCTCTGCTACCTATGCCACTACGCTATCTGTTGGCGGACGATTCTGAAAGCACTATCAGTACATCCATAACGCCCCATGTGCCACATGCCGTCATCGGATCAAAATCGACGTCTTCTTCCCAGGTGTGATAATTTTTTCCGGCAGTGTTTATAAAAAAATGTTCAGTAAATGATTATCGTCAATTGCTCAGGTTCAAAAATGGTTTAAATGGCTCTCAGCACTATGGGACTTAGCATCTGAGGTCATCAGTCCCCTAGAACTTAGAACTACTGAAACCTAACTAACCTAAGGACATCACACACACCCATACCCGAGACAGGATTCGAACTTGCGACCGTAGCGGTCACGCGGCTCCAGACTGAAGCGCCTAGAGCCGCTCGGTCACGCCAGCCGGCTAAATTGCTCAGGTCCCTATAGCTTTAATCACAATATTTTACCACTGAAATGAATGTGCTGATAGTGTTCACACAGTTAATCTAAGTGTTTATGAACAGAAAGTTTATAAACTTCTCAAAAAGTCGACCGAAAGGATGATGACGAGTGATCAAGAACATGTAAGCAACACAAGCCCAACAAAAACAAGTTTACCACTTATGATCTGGTTTGTAATTTCTGTATTATCGTAGCTGATTTACAAATCTGATATTCTCTCAGGCGCTCCGATCATAGATACAACATAATGGACCGTCTGCAACCACTGTGAATCTTAATGATAGTTCATTAAGTCCGCCCCTCGTAGCTGAGTGGTCAGCGCGACGGAATGTCATGCCTAACGGCCCGGGTTGCGCATTGGAAACTTCTGCCCATTTCCTTCGAATTAACAGGAAACATTGTGTTATGTCCGTCTCGATAGTCGAGTGATCAGCTCGACGGAATGTTATGGCAAGGGGCACGGGTTCGAATCCCAGCTGGGTCGGAGATTTTCTCTGCTCAGGAAATGGGTGTTGCGTTGTCCTTACCATTATCATTTTATGCAAATCGCCGAAGTGGCGTCAACTCGAAAGACTTGCACCAGGCGAACGGTCTACCCGGCGGGAGGCCCTCGCCACACGGCACTTCCATTTCGATGGTTCATTACCACTGAAACGCGCTCTAGGTCGCAATACAGTGTAATTTAGAGGTAGTCTTTGTACATTAAGCAGCCAGAAAGACCACTTTCGGGCAGTGGAGATACTCGCAGACTCCACTGACACCTCGCCGCCCACGCGCAAACATTCGTCCCTCTTATGCAAATTAGTCTAGACGAACGGTGGCCGCCTCGAAGCAGAAGTTCGCAGATCTCAAACACCAGCCGTTGCTCACACAAAAGCGAGGAGAAAGTGGCCAATTAGCACTCTGCCCCTCTTGTTTGTACAAGCGACTAGCAGCTGCTGGCGCGTGCGTTGTACAATTAGCGTTCCACACGGCTGCTCATTCGCATTAGTTTGTTAAACCGCTCAGTGAGGAGGGCTTTACAGTTGCGCATCTCTGTTTAATTTGTAGTACTTGTTTCTCTGATCACAGTGACAGTTTCTTGGAAGCAACTACAATGACGCAAATGAAAAGTGCCACACTATGAACACCTTTGACGAACGCTACCAAACGGTACTCCCTTATTTCCATGCCTGTAGGATATGTTTCCTCATACTTTGTGGTAAGATCTTATGGGACAAAACAGCTGAGGTCATCGCTCCCTAATCTTACAGACTATTTAGTCTAACTTAAATTAACTTCCACTAGGACAACAAACACACCCCTGTCCGAGGGAAGAGTCGAACCTCCGACGGAGGGAGCCGCGCGGATCATGACAAGACGTCTTAGACCGCGCGGCAACATTTCGAGATAACACATCGCCCATTTACTCTTCAATGTCCGTGAAGAGCTTATAATTCGTAAACTGCTATTGTTTGTAGTAAGAATTTCATATTAAGATGTTACTGTTGTGTACAAAGGAGCGGGGGAGACGAGAGCACCATCCTATGCCAAGCAACCGGGCGTAACACCGAAGTCTTCGATCAAACGCCAAGCGTTCCCCATTCATCTATGCTCCGCTTTTGCGCTTTTGTTGTTGCGTTACGTGCTGTTATCGTGTTACGTGCCCAAGACACTACCAGGTGGTATTCAGTGTTTTAGTGGGCAGTGTTCATAATGTTTTAGCTCATCAGTGTAGGTAACATCCAGTTTCTTGCTTGAATATTTGTATTAAACAGCACAATTTCCTGTCTATCAAAGGGCAGAATTTCATCAGAGAAATCTAACAATTTGACTTGTTCTTAGACTGAAACATATTTTCCATAAATACTCTCACTATTTGTGAGTGCTATTTTCTTTGACAGTTTTATGACCTTGACTGAAGATTTGCAGTTCTCGGGACGTAAAACATTAGTGACCTCCCACTAAAGTATCAATTAATCGCAACTGACGTTGGCAGTACCATAACCGTGTCTGAGACAGGTAATGCATGAAATGATCGCATTGAATTAGTAGCAGGTGGAATCCCGTTGAAGGGGTTAAGCTACCAGTCATGTAAGATATTGTGGAGTGTAAAATTCATTGTAGTGAGCACTTACAACGAAGGGCAACATTTCAGTTTATCAGCTTCTCAGACCCAAGTTAGAGACTCATAGAAATACTTAAAAATGTTCACAGACCGAGATTAGATGCCATCCGTGTGAAAACAGTTAAGGATTTCTACTTCGAACCGACGGTACTGATGTTGTGAATGTAAACATTCGGAGATGTTAATTCCAGTCTCTGTATTTTATATTTCATGCTTGTAACCACGCTCGTTCAGAGTCTCCTCATTTTGACAAAGTGGGATGCATATAGGCAGAAATTAAAAAATCTTCAACTTTTTTATGGTCGAAATCTTTCATACGGAGAATGGCAACACCGGTATGCCATGAGGAATTCCGAGAACTTTCGGAAATACTAATAACTCGAAGTTTAATATATCTGTATATTTTGTAAATGTAAACCTATCCTCAACCAGAGAGTTGATTTGAACACAGTTACACTTTACTTAGCAAGAGAGTTATGGGAAGACCTTCAGTTTACTGGGGACTCCGAAAGACTTTGTGCCTACCCTGCTTTCCCTATACTCAAATTGCCAGAGGTGAAAGAAACTGTTAAGTGACCAAATAGAATGGAACCGTCTGAAGCTGAACTCTAAACTTTGGATTTGCAGTCTGGCACTCACCTACTCACTCACGAAGCCACACAAATATTATGCACCAAATTTGAAAAGAAAGCAAGGCCGTATTCAACGAAGGAAACGGCTTTGCAGCAGTGGATACACCGGTTGCCGTAGATCACCGAAGTTAAGCGCTGTCGGTCGTGGTCGGCACTTGGATGGGTGACCATCCGGGACGCCAAGCGCTGTTGCCATTTTTCGAAGAGCACTCAGCCTCGTGATGCCAATAGAGGAGCTACTCGACCCAATAGTAGCGGCTCCGGTCAACGAAAACCATCATAACGACCGGGAGAGCGGTGCGCTGACCACACGCCCGTCCTACCCGCATCCTCAGCCGAGGAAGACATGGCGGTCGGATGGTCCGGATGGGCCACTTGTGGCCTGTAGACGGAGCGCATTCAACGAAGAGCCGAAGAGTGCAGGGAAAGTGAGTTGTGATCTTCGTAAACCAGCCTTCCATCCTACTGCTCCACACAAAATAAATGCCACCTTTCTCCTTGCAGCTGACAATTCCAGATGGCTCTGGGTTCTGAAATCTTCCAGTAGCATTAGGATATGCCTTCATTTCATATTGTTTATTGTATTTTTCTTTTATTCCAGGACAATGCAACAAACTACAAAATTTTGTGAATACAAAAAATAGCAGCTGACTAACAGGAAAATAGTATGAACATATGTCACACAAACTGTACTCTCCCAGCTAAAAATATTATAAACAGTTTATAAAGTTGTAGCATTATAACATTTGTAAATTAATAAACACAGTTTTTCAATAGTTTGGTGTTTTATTTTTCAAGATATGCTGTTTGGTTTTCACTATCCTTTCCGCTTCCACGAGACTACAAGTAATGTAAGTTGCCTTTCTGGCACCCTATGCTCCTTAATGCTGCTGGTAACTTTGGTTTTATTTTCCCTCTCATCTACCAGCCTATTGTCAACTACGAACAGCGTTAAATATGTAATGCAATAAATTTCCTTTCTCGGCCAATTTCGGCTGAAGAAAATGAGAAATTTTTTTGTTGGACGTCCTGAAATATTCCCGCTTACGCCCCTATAGTTTCAAGACATTTCAGTTGGTGGTGCCGGAGGTGCGTTCCAAGCTTGAGTTTCTTTTGGCGGAAAACCAGAGCGTCGCAGATATTCGTAGGCGCTTGACGGAGACCAGGCAGTGAATAAAACCATGTGGTATCCATAGGTGAGACGCCTGTCATCATCGTAAGAAGACTGCGGAAACCTGTCCGATCTCCCGCGTGTCGGCCTGCCGCACACAGCTGCGGCTCCTGCAGTGTTGGAATGTGAGGACACTCTCATTCGAGGTGACCGACAGGCCACAATCAAACACCTCACTGGCAGCTGGACGTCTCTTTTGGCAGTGCTGACACACTGGTCAGTATCACTTGTGGCATTCAAGCGTGTGTCCGTTGGGTTCCTCGCTGCCTAACGGAAGACCATAAAGAGTAACGTAGGACCATCTGTGCGGAGTTTCTTGAACCTTACGAGGCTGATCGTGACAATTTCTGATGCAGCAAGACGTTGGCTCCGATGCAGACCAGCAGAGCGGTACCACGCGAGGTGGCGTAAGACCGTGGTATTGAACGGAGATTATGTTGAAAAATTAGGGTTTTGTAGCCAAAACAATGGGGAATAATATTGTATACTGGAAACCCGAATAAAACCAAAAAGCTTTCATAAAAAAGTGTGATGCATTCCCTATTCAACTCCTCTCGTAATAGGAAGAAACTCAAGTCTCCTTCCATTTAAACACGTCAGCGAACGTGTGACAGTGCAAGGCTTCTGCACTGTTGAAATCACCAAGAAGTGTTGTTCCCGTTCTTCGAGCTGCTTCAAAATGCAAATGGCTAATGGTTCAAATGACTCTGAGCACTATGGAACTTCTGAGGTCATCAGTCCCCTAGAACTTAGAACTACTTAAACCTAACTAACCTAAGGACATCACGCACATCCATGCCCGAGGCAGGATTCGAACCTGCGACCGTAGCAGTCGTGCGGTTCCGGACTGAAGCGCCTACAACCGCTCGGCCACCGCGGCCGGCGAAATGATAGTATCCAGCCAGGTGACGTCAGATACCCAACTCCTGCCGAAGAGTACCCAGAACGGCCGCCCAGATTAACACCGACAACAGTGTCACATATGTGTACTCTCTCCATGAGACACTCTGCAGAGGTTCAGCTTTTAGCCACAATGTAAGCACAGTCCTGAAGGTGAGACAGTATATCATCACCATGAACTGAAGTAGTCACCTTCCTCTAGAGCGTCACTGACCTTATAAGGCTTTGTTAAGGAGTCGGATAGCCCACCTTGGCGGGCCACTTGCCAAGAGCATGTACTATGGTTCGTCAGAAACCGGTTCTCCAAATCTGGTGTCTGCACCGGGAGCGACCTGGTTGCACGTTCGCTTTTCTGCCAGGACCCAAGATCAAACAAATGCCCAAAAAGGGCTTGAAATATTGAGCGATGTGGTTAGTGTCTTTGAGGGTACTTGTTTTGGTATAGCCGTGCTGCCTCCCCACCGTTCCCATCTCGGTTCGTTCTCAACATGAAAACTGGATCATTCTGCTGCTTACAGTACGCTGCGTCAATCACACAGTCTGCGTCACACAAGGACCACACGGCACGTGGCCAGAGGAACTTCCATTCGTCGGCGTCATCTACCGTGGCAATGATACATTTCCGGACACATGTTCATACGACCTCTTTTCCTCCATTTCCCGTCAGGAATGCGACTCTGCAGCTTGTCGGTCTTATTAATGTTCGCACTGTATAAGAAGCTGTTGACCGAGACGTCCAAACACTAGAAGTGCGTATATTTTATTATCATTGCGTTATTTTCCGATTTTGAATAATTAGAGTTGAAAATGCGCATTTAATTAATTGAATCGAAAGATAAAAGCACTTCAGAATAACAATATTTCACAGGCAAGACACTACGCAGTATCCGACATTTTAGTAAAAGGAGAGCGGAGGACAACGTTATCTAAGCCTCGAGTATAGACCAAATTTATTTTGTGATAAACGTTTAGCCACAGAAAGCGACAGTACTTGGCTTGTGGTGACATTAATGACGTGAGGCCTCGAAGAACTCTACGTACACCGCTGGCTATCAAAACTGAACACCAGGAAGGATAACAAACAATCAAAGTTTACTTGTACTGTGTACACAATATAACAGCAAGAACACACGATTAAATTTGTAGGTGATTTTTGGGTATAAATGGCGTAGAGAGTGGCCACTGCTGGCATCAAACCCGCCTCTAGCCACGCTGGGCATCGAGTCGAAATGAGCTTAGATGAAGCATACGGGTACGTAACTCCACGCTACTTCTACTCTCTGCACGAGTTCCTCACGCTAAGTGGCTGGCGAGTATTGTGGCTTTCCAGTCTCACGGAATTCCATGAGTAGACGTTTCCAGAAGAACAGGAAGCTGCAGTATGTGCTGACAAGGGCAACAGTCGAACACCCACTGTACAGATGTAGGTCTGGACAGAACGGGCAACATTCGGTCTTGCGTTATGTTGTTGAAAGATAACGTCGTAGATTAGGCACAGCTACCGGCCTTAACATCTCAGAAATGCAACGTCTGCTGTCCACAGTACTAGCTATGTGAGCCAGAGGTACCCTTTGTCATCCAGCCCCATCAGATCATGGGTTGGAGTCACACAATGAAAACGAAAATAGTGTAGCAATTTTCGTTCTCTTCGGGGTCTCCACACGCTGATACGCCTATTCTGATAGTGTACGCAGAACAGGAGCAGACTGAAGATACGACGTGGCGTCAGTCTTAAGTGTGGTGTTGTCGCTGGGCTCTTCGCTGTCGGAGTGCCTGCCTCTCTGCTGCTGCCGCATGCCGAGATCCAATAGCCGCTGTGCTGACGGACCATGCCGCTCCGGACTTCGTCGGACTGTCCTTGTGGGCACTTGCATTGCTTGAACTTCTTCAGTCAAGGTATGTGATGCGGCTGCATGGCCGAACGAACAATACGTCTGTTCTCTAGCGCGCCATTCACTCAAGGCCGCCGAGATCGTAATTGGCGCTGGCTGTGGCCATCCTGTACCCATTCATTCCCTGTTCACGTGACAGTCGTGGCTGCCCGACTAATGCGATCAGACATATCGCGTAACGATATAGCAACATCGCGTAATAATGTAGGTCAATCGTGATAAATCGCGATCTTGCCATTGTCGAAGTCCGACGCATGCTGGCAGGTCTTTCTCCGTAACACCATCTTCTCAAAACAAACAGCAGCTAAATGGGGTTTCTGAATGAGAAATCAGCTGCGTAATCTTTCCTTAAATTTATTTTATTCATTTGTTTAACCCTCTCTTACATCGGACCAGGGTTTCACACATACAATGTTTACTACCTAAGAAATAACAATTTTAATATGGCAACTAGATTTAAAATGCTTTGTCTGTTTGAATTGACAGTGTGAGTTAATTATACTGACTACGAAATAAAATACTTGAAGACATCTATCTATCTACCATTCTACGTGATTACTCTGCTATTCACAATAAAGTGCCTGGCAGAGGGTTCAATGAACCACCTTCAAGCTAGAATGAGATTTCCACTCTGCAGCGGAGTGTGCGCTGATATGAAACTTCCTGCCAGATTAAAACTGTTTGCCGGACAGAGACTCGAATTCGGGACCTTTTCCTTTCGTGGGCAAGTGCTCTAACAACTGAGCTACCCAAGCACGACTCACGCCCCGTCCTCACAGCTTTACTTCCACCAGTACCTCGTCTCCTACCTTCCAAACTTAACAGAAGCTCTCCTGCGAACCTTGCAGAACTAGCACTCCTGAAAGAAACTATATTGCTGAGACATGGCTTAGCCACAGCCTAGGGGATCTTTCGAGAATGGAAAACGCCTTTGTTTTAATAATTGCCACTCCAATTCACGTATCATGTGTTTGACACTATCTCCCCTATTTGGCGGTAATACAAAACGAGCTGCCTTTCTTTGTACTTTTTCGATGTCATACGTCAGTCCCACCTGATGCGGCTCTCACACCGCACAGCAATAATCCAGAATAGAGCGGACAAGCGTGGCGTAAGCAGCCTCTTTATTAGACCTGTCGCCCCTTCTAAGTGTTCTCCCAATGAATCTCAGTCTTTGGTTTGCTCTACGCACAATATTATCTATGTGATCGTTCCAATTGGGTTATTTGTAATCGCAATCCCTAAGTATTTAGTTGAATTTACAACCTTCAGATTTGTGTGACTTATCGCGTAATCGAAATTTAGCTGATTCCTTTTAGTACTCATGTGAATAACTTCATACTTTTCCTTATTCAGGGTCAATTGCCACTTTTCGCTCGATACAGATATCTTATCTAAATCATTTTACAAGTTGTTTTGATCATCTGATGACTTCACAAGACAGTAAATGACAGCATCATCTGCAAATAATCTAAGAGGGCTACTCAGATTGTCTCCTACGTCGTTAATATAGATCAGGAACAATAGAGGGCCTATAACACTTCCTAGGGGAAGCCTGATATTACTTCTGTTTTACTCCATGACTTTGCGTCTTTTACTACGAACTGTGACATTTCTGACAGGAAATCACGAATCCAGTAGCAGAACTGAGGCGATACTCCGTAGGCACGCAGTTTAGCTAGACGACGCTTGTGAGGAACGGTGTCGAAAGCATTCTGGAAATCTAAAAATATGGAATCAATTTGACATCCCCTGTCGATAGCACTTATTACTTCATGAGCTAGTTTTGTTTCACAAGAATGACATTTTCTGAAACCGTGGTGACTATGTGTCAATAAATAATTTTCTTCGAGGTACTTCATAATGTTCGAATACAGTATATGTTCCAAAACTCTAGTGCTACTGCAGCTGCTGCCACAAATAATAATAATAATAATAATAATAATGATAATAATAATAATAATGATAATAATGATAGTGGCGGATATAAGAAAAAAATATAGGTATACAAAATTTCCTAGTATAGAGAGTTCTAGGAAAAGAAGGTCTCCTAGTGTGAGGAAGATCAGATTGGAAAGAGGGATGTACAAGGGTAAGGAGTGCATACTGAGACGATGGCAATCATTATTATTGCTTTAGTTGATTCGTTATTAACTGCACATTGGAGCTGGAGATGTTACTTAGTTCTCTAATATAATGCGAGAGTTTGTTCCACAGTCGGGATGCTGAGAAGGACATCGGTGGTGGCTGAACTATGGAGTGGGACAGAAAGGGTTTCGCTCTGATGGGAAAGACTCTTTCTGTCGTGTTGTTCAGGCAAGAGCCTTAAGATTGACGACTGATATCAGGGACAGTGTTCACTGATAAGACAGTAGATAAGAGAGAGAGTATGAAAATCTCTGAGCTTGTCTGCAGGAAGCCACGGCAGCTGTGAATATGATGGTGAAATGTGATCAAAGAGTCGAACATCACAGATATCACGAAAACAGGCATTCATAAATAGTTCCAGGCGTCGTGACCTTTCCTGTGATAAGCCTTGCAGGATAACATCCCTGTATTCAATAATACGAAGTACAAGTGTTTGAACAAGTTTCATTTTCAGATGAAGAAGGAAGAGAATTTTATAATTTTGGAGGGCATGGAGAGATGCTGATGCCTTCTCGCACATTGCAGTTATGTGCTCTGTTCCATTTAGACTTCCATCTATTATTACTCCTAGACTCTTTGCTGTAGGAGAGAAATTAATATTTGTCCCATTTAGGGTTAAAGATGGCAGGCATTCCCGATATTTGGGGCTAATGAGCCTAAAATTACCAATCATTACCACTTGGATTTTGGATGGGTTGAGCTTGAACCCTACATCCAGTACACATTTTGATAATGCACACAGGAAGGGAATGTGTTTCCTGATACCTGCCTTCAGGTTTATTCGTTTGGCACTTAGATGGAATTGGAGGTCGTCAGCGTACGTATGGTGTCTGCAGTAGGACAAAGCTCATTACACGTAAATGACGTGCAATGAGAAGAGTGTAGGAGCTAAAACCGAAGCCTAGGGGATGCTTGATACTACTTGCCTCTACTGTGACTTTACGGTGCTGGACATGACGCATTGCTAGCGAGCCGTCAGGTGTGAACGAAACCACTGCACTGCTCTTGACGATAAAGTTATGCAGAATATAGATAATATATCTCCATCTAATTCACGTGGTTCGCTAGGACGTAGTACAGTTCATATCAATTAGACTTTTATTCCATACCGACATTGTGGTGTTGCAATTTTAATGGTCAACAGTGTATAGGTAAATAAATTTGCTGCTATAAAGTTTCGTATGCCCGTCCACTATTTTTGTTTAAAAACTGTCCCTAGAAATTATACTTATCCTCGCCTTTCCGCCATCGTAGTTCAATTATCAGCGCAGTCGACTGCCACGCGGATTATCCGGGTTTGGTTCCTTGCACTACCAGGGATTTTTCCCCCCTTGTTGAGAGGACTGGAACGGGATGCACTCAGCCTCGTGATGCCAATTGAGGAGCTACGTGACAGAACGGTAGCGTCTCTGGATTACGAAAACTGACAAAAATCGGTGAGCTGATCCCACGCCCCTCCATATCGCAACCAATGATTCCAATGCTGGAGGATGACACTCCAGTCGGTCGGCACCGATGTGCCCATTGAGGCCTTTGAATATCGAGTATTAACTCTGTTTACGTTCATAATCTAGCGACTTTAGTGTGGACTAGATGTGCAATGTTATGTGAAGGCAATATTGTAGTTTTTGACGTTTCTGCTGTAATTGCTCGACGAAAGATCTTATTGACATTAGCTGCGTAGCGTTTAGTGAGTTTTTCACAATGAACTGTCTTTCAAAAAAAAAAAAAATCAATTGTAGATGACTTCCACTCTGACGAAATAATTTTAAGTCTAGAAGTAACAATTCATGTATCGACTCCGAAATTAATGGTTTTTCCGAGTAGTTACTCTTTAGTCCGACCGTCACCGAATTCGTGTTCAAAAATTTTATTAAAATATTCTGAACTCTGCAGACATCGACGCACATAACTTCACAATATTTGTGTTAACACATGTTGAAACGTAACAATTCAATTCGGTTAAGAACAATGTAAATTCCTATTAGTTTTCGAACATCTAAGTTGAATGACTGTTTCCTTGGATTGATTTATTTCAATTTCGTTAAGTTACATGTGTGATTTCTCTTAAATTCGAAAGCATTTTTTACATTTATGTTTACTTTTATTTTATTTTCATAGTGAGAAGGACAATGCCCCAACCACAGTTACACATAACAGAGGAATACGGTTACAAAATATGGCAGGAAGCTCAAAGTCGTATGTCGACAGCGGAGTCTTCAGAAGTCTGTCGGAGAAGGGCAAGGGAAGGAAGCGACGACTGCCTGTTTAGGAAATCTGCTCGCCGTGATTTAAGGGAACAACGGAGACGTAAACTAGAGTGACCCGACACATATTTGAACACCGCCCCTCGCGCATGAAGGTCCACTCCCTTAACCACTGTACCAAGTCGTTCGAAACACTGTGCCTTGGAACACAGCTCCTGTACGCTTTTGAACGTTTCAGCTGTCCATCCAAACAATGTATTTCTATCAAGACTCATTTAGCGATACTAAGACATCATGTGAAGCACTAAGCAAAACAGAAAATCCTTACTCTCGAATGATACCGATTTTTGTACGTGTTCATGAGAACGAATGGAAAAAATTCTTCAGCAGTTATGACAAAAAGGAAAAATATGTTTTAATTAGTATAAAAGGTAGACTCTACATATTATCAACAGAGATGCTATAAGGAATTAGTTCCATTGGCGGAAAGTGAAGAATCGAAGAAGTCACGCGCTCTTAGAATTTCTGATATCTTCATCACTGGTATCTATGGGTTGCAACACTTAATGGGCATATATTCAGATGAGCAATGATGTGGTAAATGGGTCACGCAGCCGTCCCGCAATGAGCGGTCTTCACTCTCATACTGTACACCAAGAATATATCTAAACATACCAGCTGTCATCTGCGTATTTGTTCAATACGCAAACGATACATGCTTCTACCGAAAGGTCACAACTTTTAAGGATAGACGCATTAAAAAATAAGCTAGCAATACCTAAAATCGCAAGGAGTGGTGTTTATTCGCAAGCGTGTATAGCAGCTTTCCCTGCGAATGACGTAGACTCTATATAAAGACGATAAGATATCAGCAACCATTACTGTACGATTCCTGGGATTAATCTTCGACTCGCGGCTGACGCGATGTGTTCACATCAGACATTCTTCCGGGGTTGGAGCAAGCGATAAGCGTTCTCTGGGCGGTACGCTGGACCATGTTTGATAGAGTGCGCATAACGTCACTGTTCTCACCCAGTATATCTCAATAAGATTACGGCGCGATAATTTACTACAGTGACACCAAAGCAGAACTTCAAAGTTAGACAAAATGCAGTACCGCTGTTTTGGAATTTTGATCCGAGTGAAGTCTTCATCTTCCACCAGTGCTCCACCATTGGAAGAAGGGAAAGTGCCTTTACAAATTCGGCGACGGTAACCTGCCCATAAATAAATGTCCCTCGCCTGTTCAGAAATTACTAGCCTTGTAGAAGGTTATTCTGGCAAATTATCGTTTTATTTTTGGAACAAAAAGCATGCTGGTAAATAGTAATCTCAACTTAACAGGAACTCTTCGAAAGTTCGTTGGTCTAACTATGATATACTCTTCTCGTACCAGTTTGCTTTCTGCTACATCCATTGGTTGCCTAAAAGGGAAACGTCAAATACTGGCACCACTTTTGCGACAACAGACTGACCAGACCGGGTCGAAAACAAATGGTAGCCCATTATAGGTCTTCCCTCCTTTCGTTCTGATTCTCAAACATAACGGCCATGCTCCGTCCCTCAGAACACGCCAGTGTTTACCGCAGAGGTGATGGCCGTCATGTAATCTCTTCGGTTTGTCTGGCCGCTAGAAATGAATGGCATCAGTATCATATCTCGCTCGGTAAATGTGCTGTCGGCTCTCAGCAATGCGACGAGACAACAATATTCACCTTATGAACTTAAGGCGGAAGGAGGTTAAGTTACAGAGGTAAGGCCTTCTCTGTGTGCTTTTTTCTGGAAACTAGCGCCCCAAAAGACTAAACAAAACGAGTACAGTGGCATCATAAAGGACGCAACGCCCTATGAGGAGCTACTTATCCCCGATTTCAATGTATTCGACCACATTTTTGAACTTAAATCGAAGGCGTCGGAAGAAAAGTGGGAATAAGTAGTAATCTGCAATTTATCGTCTCCAAAGACCATCATTTACGTTTTGGATATGCGGTAGACCGTACGACAAGTGTGCGGTTTGATCAACGAATCCGCAAATACTTGGTTCTATTGAAGCACAGAATGTGACGTAATTAACCTATTATTTCGGTGTGAGCAATGCCTAGATTAGTCTCTTTTCATTGCTGACTAAGTATACTCTGAACACCATTCTCCCACTAGTATCACCACTGCCGTCGCATCAGAAAAATAAGCAATTACGTAAAACGTAAACTCCGCCCACAGGCCCTGGGGGACTCAGCCTGTCCGACCGGACGCCGTGTCATCCAGAGCCCACAGGCGCCACCGAATGAGGATGTGGAGGGGATTGCAGTCAGCACACCGCTCTCCCGGCTGTATGTCAGTTTCCGAGCCACTGCTTCTCAATCAAGTAGCTCCTCAGTTTGCCTGACAAGGGCTGAGTGCACTCCGCTTGCTAACAGCGCTCGGCAGACCGAATGGTCTTCCACTCAAGTGCTGGCCCAGCCCGACAGCGCTTAACTTCGGTGATCTGATAGGAATCGGCGTTACCACTGCGGCAAGTCAAGCAATTACGTAAAGAATGAAAATGGACTTACGAAGTGATTTAATCTGGTATGTAATCGTTTGCATTTTATACAAACCAGTTTTGTACTACCCTTGGACTGCGGTATCAAACTATAGTCCCATATGTACATATTCTTTAATTTTTATCTTATAAATTCGATTTATTTCTACATTTGCTCATTACCTCCGAGCATCTCCGGATCTGTGAGTGTAAATTACGGTAAATGACAACACAATCAAGTAAAATTAATAATTAAAACGTTGCTTTTAACATGGAACCTTAGATTCATGGCCCTCATGTTAACACCGTAAAGGTTGAAAGCTTCTCTCAGCACCATCGTCTACACAAAGCTGTGTTAGTTGAATGGTCAATTTTTCATTGTAGGCTTATTATTCAGGTGTACGATTTTAAGTATAAATGGGAAAAGTTAGATCTCATTGGGAAAGTGAAAACCGTGTCGATATACTCAAATATATAATTTTGGTAGCTTGTACAATATATTTACATATTTCCATTTATTTATTTATTTATTTTGTCCAGGAAGAAATTTTCCCATATTGCATCAACAACGTCTATGTCTGTAAATCTCAATATTACTGTTGCCCTACCAAAAATGTGTGGTACTTTATTTATAGTTGTGCTATGGCTCATACACCTGTCCGATGAGTTTGCACTAAAAAATTCCACACCCAATTCACACCATTTTGTGTTAACGTTGACGCTATATCGAGCACAAAAGTTGTAACGTGTTGCCATCAAAGAAACGATTATAAGTTTACCCGATGCTGTTGTTATGTATACCGTATTAGCTGCAATACCCGGTGCTGCCCATGTCAGAATATATGACACGCTTGGTGGCATGAGGACCATTACGACCGTTCTCTTTATTAGATATATACAGACGTATATTCCACTAAACGTACGATATGTATAATTTGTTCAAAATTAATTAATCACGATGCGATTAAATTTTATTATTATTGAAATAAAACAAGACAGAATCAAAAGTCACTTGACTTTTATTGTACATAAATATTTACATTTTCATTTTTTTTCACAACACTTGCTTATGCACCACATTTACTGTTTTACTGCTCCGGCTACAAATGAAAAAAATTTGAGGTGATCCGAGTCTTGAGTACGCGACGTATAACTGGCCGTGTGAAAGGCACGATTCCCTTAAGCTAACTCCACAATATCATAACGGTTGTGCCTGTGTAAAAATTCAATAGGAAAATTTGCTCTTTCAATTTCGTCAGGGTGTTATAGATCGACAAGTAAATTTTCTCTGCCGCCGGAGCATCTCTTGAACGGTACTGTTGACGTACTAATAATTCATTATTCGTCGCTAGAGCAACTCGCTCGTGTAACCATTCTGAACTGGTATACTATTCGATGATATCTGGGTATATTTCATTTATGAGTTGTTCAAGTTTTTCAACGATATGAGACAACTCATTTTTCAGTATGATTTGATGAGAATTTTCGTCTGTTGGATAGGAACCTTTTCCTATTTGAGAAAGGTTTTCGATAAATTCTAGGGTACTTTCGTCTCCCGAAATCTGCGTTCTCCTGTTTGTTGTTAACTTGATTATTTTTACTTGCTGCCTTATGAACAGTTTTTTAACCAGGCTTTTAACTTGTCAGCTGGCGTCGATTTCAGAAGGACAGATAGCGTTTGACAATATTAGTAATACACCTTCCATTAAACTGAGATTATCTCCTAAGTTCAGGAGTGTTTATTCAGTGCTTCCAAAGTCTTCCTGTAAGCCACTGTGCCTTGGTCCCATATGATGACCTTATACTCTTCCCGTATTTGTCCACGTGATGATGATTTTTCTATGTTTCATACTGTACAACACTCGGATATATTCGAAACTGAAGAAATTTCGCAAAAAATTAACCTTAAACACTCTAAAATTTTTTGAATATTTTAGAAATTTCTGCGAGAGAAAATTTTGAAACTTGATAAAAAAAACTACTGTTTAAAACAGCTTTGAGAAACTACCCATAAACACAGTATGTGAGAAGACGATTTTTGCCACCCACACTCACGCACTTCTAGCCACCGCGACCACCTCCTTTAGTGACAACAGGAGACCAACGGCTATCAACCATCTCAACCGCGAGTGCGTAGAAGTTGGTGGACATGGAGAGAAGTGTGTCTTTATGTACACACACTTGGCTTCTATGAATACGTTATGATTTTTCACCCACTGATCTGGGGCGAAGTTAGTAATAAATCAAGCAGTTGGCCGCCTATGGCCGTTTATCTTCTTTTTCCTGGTCTTACCCCGCATCTTCAGTGGTCGGAATGTTATAGCGGATTTTGTAACGTTAGGGACAGAGAGAGGCTGGATGTCCTTCCTGTAGCCACTTCTTCTGCCCCTCCAAAGCGCCCCCACTTCCTGGATGGAAGTTCCGTACCCCATTTGTGTTACCCCATGTGAAAGTTCACAAACGTTTTCGAAATGTTCGAAATCATATAAGTCCGGTGGGACTTAGATACCAGTCCGGTATTCACCTAGTCGGATATGGGGAACCACGTAAAAATCTCATCTAGGCCGGCCGGCCCACCGGTCCTCGTTATTAATTCTCTCAGGGGCGAGAGCGCCTCCCTGAATCCCGGATGTGGCGTGCGGTTTTATCAAGTCGTGATGTTCATGTGAGTAATACTATTAAGGGTAACACCGCTCAGGGATGCCGGAATTGCAGTACATTACCAGGTCCCGTTCCCCAGGTGGACTTGGTTTCCAGATAACTATTTTTCCACTTTTTTACCTTATTTCTTCTTAAAGCTGAACACAGATTTTTATTTCCCTGCTACCAGTTCCATGTATTTTCTTGTTAAAAATTACGTATGCTATATGTAAAGAAACTAAACAATAAAAGAGCAGGCAAAAGAAGGCCACAAAGCCCCAGCTCCATTTGGTAGAGCATGGGCAAAGGTTCCTGACGCCTCGGCTGCGCAATGGAGTCCTGTAGCGCGGTGGCGGCCATGAGTATTGGCTCAGTGGAGTGCGTGGAGTACTATGAACCAAATGGCAGGCCTTAGTTGCAGAAATGCAGCTACCTAAAAAAAAAAAAAAAAAAAAAAACAGCTATTCTGTCGGGTCACCTGTGGCCGTATCTGCACATTAATTTAATTAATTCGTATCAGCTGGTTGGTAAAACTTTTATCAGGAAAATGAGTGGAATAAATTGTGATGGAGGACACTAGATTTTTTGTTTTGTTTTTGGGTACTGTAGCCAGTGAAACCACATCTCTGAATGTCCACGACAGTAAATTTTGTGTAATTCTTGTTTATAGAAATTTCTCCTGTCACATCTTCTCACACGGGATGGAAGAATACGATAGCTGTACAGTCACACGTTTTCGCTTAGAATGGAAAAATATGATGGTAAACGAGATAGTGAGGCAAAGTGCAGTGATCAGGTGGTAGAGCCGTGCTCTACCAAAGCTACGGTGTGGTAATTTTGGCACACTACATAAATCATGTAGGAAATGGTAGAATTACCGGTACGATTTTTAAAATTGGTAGGAAAGGAAACATAAGTGAATATGTAAGAAATAAACGGGGAGCCAACGACTTGTCTTTGTATATTTGATTGTTTGGTCGGCTGGTTTGCACATAATTAGAACTGTACATTTGGTTTCAAATCCATTGCTTAATTTATGCCCTTACAGAATATGAATTATTTTAAAATTAATATAGTTGATCGCGTAACTTCTGCACTTTTATGGAACCAAGGCAATTACTTTTGACGTATGTACAGTTCACATGCACAAACATGGGGTATATAAAATTGTTTTTACTTTATGCTCAACAGAATGTTCTTCGTGATGATCAGAGGCAGTAGTTTCCCGTTGTTATCGCTATATGCGAACGTTGTTTATGAATAACAGAAACATGTTTTACACGGGATGTTGCACGCTTCTAGAGGTTGTAGAGCGGACTTAGTAGATCAAGTTTTACACAGAAGCCTATGTCCGGAAACGCCATCCACCGACGCTACAGAGCATCAAACGAATTGGCGCCGGCCCCTATAAATGTATGTACATGCAGGGTGATTCCGTAATGATGTTACAAGCTTTCTAGGATGATGGAGAGGATAAATGTATCAATTTGAGTGCTGGGTCCCTGTACCGGAATGGAACGAATCGATGGTTATAAGCGGAAATCGTTCTGATTCCTTCGACAGTAGAATTCATGTACTGGCACTGTTGTAGCTAAGACTGTACGGTAGGCAACTTCCAGAGGTGGTAGTATGAACCAAAGCAAAGAAAAAATGTCCAGTAAACATGGGCTCTAAAATGCATACCTTTAGACCTATGAGCACTTATTAACCTTCGCCGCTGTGAACCACGTCTCCTGTACTCAACAAGTGCTCATAGCTCTTAATGTATGCATTTAGAGCCCATGTTTACTGGATATTTTTTCTTTGCTTTGGTCCACCCTACCATCTTCGAAAGTTGCTTACACTACAATATTAGCAACAACAGTACGAGTACATGTATTCCATTATCAGAGATATCAGAACGGTTTTCTCTTGTAACTATTGACAAGTTGGTTTCCGGTGCAACGACCCTTAACTCAAATTGATACATTTATCTTTCTCCATCATCCTAGAAAGTTTGTAACCGAATCACAGAAGCACCCTGATACACATACATTTAGAGGCTCCGGCGCCGATAACTTTGACGCTCTGTGGCGTCGCTAGATGATACTTCCTGACATGTACAACACTGCAGTGCCTTTGTTATTTTAATGTAGATGCATGTTCCTTTGGGCATGCAGCCACTGCGGCGACAGCAGCCGTTACTAAACACGTGAAATTAATTCTCAGTTGCGAATAAAAACTTGCATCAGCTGTAGAATACAATGCCGACAGTGAAAATTTGTGCCAGACAGGGGCTCGAATCCGGATTTCCCGCTTATCGCGAGCGGTCACCTTACAATTTTTTTTTATCGTTGTGTTTGGTCGTTGCGGACGTCACATGACATCCGTTCAAGTTCGTTTGTTGATCCACTCATTTCTTACTACAGAGGCCAACCGGCTGTCTGACCGAATATGCTGAGCTACCGTGCCGTCTTCCATTTGGCTATCCGTGCACGACTCACGGCCAAGCCAAAACTTCCGTATGTCGTCAACCATACATCTACGCCAAATATTAAGTGACCGCTTGCGATAAGTGGGAAATCCGGGTTCGAGCCCAGGTCTGGCACAAATTTTCGTTGTCGGCATTCCATTCCACAGCTGATGGGAGTCCTTTTTGACAACTGCGAATTCATTTGATGTCTTACCAGACAAGAGTTTGTACGTGAGACATAATCTAATGAGTCCCCTCTACAATCTCCACAAGTATGTAACACCCTATATAAGTCCGAGGAACTACTGAAGCAATGTTTGATATTGTATGTTTTGTAGTTTTCTTTATTTTGCCATTTTGTTGAGTAAAATGTGTTTTCTAGTGCTATATAATAAATCTGTATTTTCTTTGTTTTGTTTTTGCTGCAACACCCCTCTGTTTCACACAGAAAATCGACAATTTTCGATTGAAACCTGAATTAAATACTGGCAATTTTAGTTTTACTGTAAATACTGTTTATTCTTAATCAACAAACAGGAGCATAACAATGTAGACCAAAAATATTTCGCAGGTTACTCAGACCTTTATACACTACTGGCCATTAAAACTGCTACACTAAGAAGAAATGCAGATGATAAACAGGTATTCATTGGACAAATATACTAGAACTGACACGTGATTACATTTCCACCCAGTTTGGGTGCATAGATCCTCAGAAATCAGTACCCAGAACAACCACCTCTCGCCGTAATAACGGCCTTGATACGCGTGGGCATTGAGCCAAACAGAGCTTGGATGGCGTGTACAGGTACAGCTGCCCATGCAACTTCAACACGATACCATAGTTCATCAAGAGTAGTGACAGTTGGTGACAGATCTGGAGAATGTGCTGGCCAGGGCAGCAGTCGAACATTTTCTGTATCCAGGAAGGCCCGTACAGGACCGGCAACATGCGGTCGTGCATTATCCTGCTGAAACGTAGGGTTTCGCAGGGATCGAATGAAGGGTAGAGCCACGGATCGTAACACATCTGAAATGTAACGTCCACTGTACAACGTGCCGTCAATGCGAACAAGAGGTGACCGAGACGTGTAACCAATGGCACCCCATACCATCACGCCGGGTGATACGCCAGTATGGCGATGACGAATACACGCTTCCAATATCCGTTCACCGAGATGTCGCCAAACACGGATGCGGCATTCACGATGCTGTAAACAGAACCTGGATTCATCCGAAAAAATGACGTTTTGCCATTCGTGCACTCAGATTCGTATTTGAGTACACCATCGCAGGCGCTCCTGTCTGTGATGCAGCGTCAAGGGTAACCGCAGCCGCGGTCTCCGGGCTGACAGTCCATACTGCTGCAAACGTCGTCGAACTGTTCGTGCAGATGGTTGTTGTCTTGTAAACGTCCCCATCTGTTGACTCAGGGACCGAGACGTGGCTGCACGATCCGTTACAACCATGCATATAAGATGCCTGTCATCGCGACTGCTAGTGATACGAGGCCGTTGGGATCCAGCACGGCGTCCGTATTACCCTCATGAACCCACCGATTCCATATTCTGCTAACAGTCATTGGATCTCGACTAACGCTAGCAGCAATGTCCCGATACGATAAACCGCAATCGCGATAGGCTACAATCCGACCTTTATCAATGTCGGAAACGTGATGGTACGCATTTCTCCTCCTTACACGACGCATCACAACAATGTTTCACCATGCAACGCCGGTCAACTGCTGTTTGTGTATGAGAAATCGGTTGGAAACTTTCCTCATGTCAGCACGTTGTAGGTGTCGCCACCGGCGCCAGCCTAGTGTGAATGCTCTGAAAAGCTACTCATTTGCATATCACAGCATCTTCGTCTTGTCGGCCATATTTCGCGTTTGTAGCACGTCATCTTCGTGGTGTAGCAATTTTAATGGCCAGTAGTGTATATCCTCACATTCCATACGTCAAAAAATAAACGATCGATATGAGGTAACGCCTGATAGGACTGCAACACACCAAACGTGCAAGTAATGCAATTTCGACCTTAACTGACCCAAGCTACTAGGAAAACCTACAGTTAATTGGGGTAGTCTGCAGTGGTTTTACAGCTCTATCAGATGGCTGTTAGTCAGGAGACTGACGAGTGTCGTCCTGGGGAGCGAGTACTCACCGTTTCGCCGTCGATGTACAGGTGGTCCGCCCGACCGCCCCCTGCAGGCTTGCCCTCGGCCGCGCGCAGCGTCGCGGCCGCCAGCGCCCCGACCAGCGCACCCACTACCACAGCAGCCCTCATGGAGCGCACTGACCGTCACTCCGCGCACCTGCACACCACGGCACCGCACAGCACCCACCACAGTGCACACTGGCGCCGCGTCCACCTCCGGCGGAAGGTGGCAGCCAACTGACCGCACGCACAGGAGGGCCTGCCTCGTCCCGCCTCCTGCCTCTGGCGACAATCGCGCCCCTGGCGGCGTCCGCCTCCGATCGACGCCGCCGGTACCGGCGGCTGCGTCACTCGTCGCGCACTCGTGCCTAAAAGCGCCGAAAGCATTCGCACTTCCATTCCGTGCTTCACGGACAAGACCGATTACACTGATGTGCCAAAACATTATAACCAATGCCCACAGCGAGGTTGAATTCCTCCTGGTGGTATTGTCGGCACGTGGCGCAGTAAGGAAAGAGTGTAAGCGGAAGAGACGCTATTGGGCAGTTATTATAGCAAAGATATGAGCTCAAAATGCGGAAATCCACTGATGTAAGCGGTTTTGACAAAGGGCACATAACTATGGCCCTGCGGCTGGAAGCGAGAATCTCCGAAATGGCGAAGCTGGTCGACTGTTGGCGTACAACAGTCGTGAGCTCCTACGGGAAGTGGTTGAAAGATGGGGAAATAACGAGTAGGGCCTATGGTATCGGACGACCACGTCTCATCACAAAACGTAGAGGTCCGAGGATTTCCCACTGTGTGCCGGCCGATGTGGCCGAGCGGTTCTAGGCGCTTCAGTCTGGAACTGCGCGAACGATACGGTCGCAGGTTCGACTCCTGCCTCGCGAATGCATGTGTGTGATATCCTTAGGTTAGTTAGGTTTAAGTAGTTCTAAGTTCTAGTGGACTGATGACCTCAGATGTTAAGTCTCATAGTGCTCAGAGCCATTTGAACCATTTCCCACTGTGTATTCCAGGATAAGCTGCAATCTGTAGCAGATCCGACAACAGGCTACAGTGTTTGTGCAGACACAAGTGTTTCGGAGCTCACCGTTAAAAGGACATCGTTGAACATGGAGCTCTGCGTCACACGACACCTATGTGTTCCTGTGTTGACCCAAAGATATCGTCAGTTATTGTAGGTTGATTCTTACAAAGAAGAAGACAGCAATCAGCCACTATTAATCCTGCTATTTATTTAACTACATAGCGCCGTAACCGGTTTCGAACTGGCAAGTTCATCATCAGACGGCTGTTCACATGATTTGCAAGATACATTTTACATAATCTTCATTTTTCGATTTTTTAGTCTTCCTCTGTGACGAAATATTCTTGGTGTGTTGGTGCCATCGAAAATTCCCTTTGGCGAAATATTCTTGGCGTATTGGTGCCATCGAAAATTTCGCGCGATTTTGTTGCGAAGTTGCAGGATTGTATTTTTCAAATATTACAAAATATATGCAGCACTTACATAATTTGTACATCACCTTATTGTGAAAAGCACCACACACGCACACACTAAAAAGTATTTGCCAAATGTGAAGTCATCACAAAGATTGCAGATTTACAAAAATGTAAAGTGTATCTTGCAAATCATGTGAACAGCCGTCTGATGATGAACTTGCCAGTTCAAAACCGGTTACGGCGCTATTTACTTAAATATATAGCAGCATTAATACTGGCTGGTTTCTGTCTTCTTCTTTGTAAGAATCAACCTACATTAACTGTACACAGCTACGGTCTCACTATGTCAGTGTTAGACAAAATAGCATCGTCAGTTATGATTGCAGTGCGAACAGAATCACTGAGTTTTCACTGTGGATCGGTAGAAACATGTCACCTCTCGAATGATTCTCATTTCTTGTTACACCAGAGATCCTTAAACGCCGCCATACAGGCAAATGGCTGCTTAAAACGTTCACCACGTCACAGATGCAGGCCGTTAAGGCCTGAATTATGCTGTGGGCTACACTGAGTTTGGCTTCCATGTGATCTGTGGTGGTAATCGAAAGCAAATAACAGCAGTGAATTACGTGAACATTATTGCGGACAACATCGTCGCTTCTTGCTTGAAGTCTCCCCTACGGCGATGACATATTCCAGCAGGATAATTATCCGTACTGCAAGGTCGGGATCGTACTACGTTGGTTTGACGGGCATTATAGTGAAATCACACTGATATCTTGGTCAGCAAAAGTGCATGATCTGTAGACATTGGAACACATATCAGATGCCAATTGCTTGCCCTTAAATCGCCATCCCGTAATCCCTGTGCTTAGACATATGGTGCCACATATTCCTCGTATACTGTCAAGGACTTGTAGAATCCCTGTTGTATTGTGTTTGTATAGTGAAAAGCACGCAATTAAACAGCTGGCCGTAATGTTTCGGCTCATCGGTGTACATTTCACGGTAAAAGTTCTCTCTATAGTAAGTCAGTCGCCGTTCTTAACCACGGGGGTGAAACTCATATAGGGATTTCTGGAACACGAACGTGGTCGCTATCAAGCCACTTGGACTGCTGCTAGTTTATTACTTTATCATCTCGCTTTCTTAAGGTATGTCCACACCATGCCCTTTTCCTTGTGCGCAATTGCAGACGCAAGAGAACATAAGGTTACACACAAAAACTTGAGAGACGAATGCAAGTTGCCTCATTGCGCAAGCAGTCTGGTACGGATACCCTTCTTTACTTGGGACTCGTGATGCGTTTATTGTAATGAAAAGGCGGCAAAAAAAAACAACGTAAAATCGGCTATAGATAAGGAAGTATCTAAAATACCGAGGTACGAGAAATACAAAGTGACGAAAACGTTTTGTTTGCAAATTTCAGGAAGAGATCACGGCGAGATTTTAGATTTTCTGCTTGGGAAACCGAAGCGATAAGGCTGGCAATAACATTTCGTTAGCTAGTAACCGGCGAACCGGCGACTTTCATACCAGCTTGAACTATTTATTTCGAATTTCAAAACTTATTCCAGAAACAGAGAAATACCTAAGTGAGGTTCTTAGTCGTTATGTGAAATTTAATTAACATTCAATGCGTCATTTGTACTTTACTTTCTAAAAGAATTTTATAAAAATGCTGTTTATCCAACTTTGATTATGAAAAATTATATGTAGATTATCCAACAAATTTAGGAATTTCTCACATGCCAACATCCTCAAGAACAGTGTTGTACTTTCCAATTTTGTATTTTTTGCACCATCAGTGTCCTTCATTCCTATTTATAGATTTCTAGTAGTCTGTTCAGCACCTACACGTACCCCATCGCTCGTTTTATTCATACGTCAGGATCCTCAGTTGTTGTGCTATTAAGTCGGCATAGCATAAATATTCGTGTACAGTATTTATATACACATTCGATAAATTTATGACTTATTATTTACTGTTTCCTACTTCGAAACTTCCGGTATTTTATTCTTTACGATAATATGATCGGAAACGTTTTACCTTATACTTAACGCTCAGGGCATCACGCTGCATCTCAAATATTTATTCAAACAATCTTTAGAATTTTCTTTGTGTGTAATCGTACACAAATTTAAGCGTGCTTTCTTTGGAGTCAATAGACACTATCGCACATAAATCGCTTCACAGCAATATATCAACATACTACACAATGAAACAGACACGGGCCGGGGCTGCCTGTTGTTTGCAGAAATGCGCAAATTTTCCCACCAAAAGCGGATACCAATGCGCTAAATGCGCGTCATCCGTTTCCAGGAAATTACGCACCCAAAAACGCGCATCGTAGTTCCCCTATTGGAAATTTATGCGCATGAGAAAAGTTGGAGAGAAAAAGTCATCGTGTGGACGCACCTTTATCGCCTGAGTTTTAATCTTCCATGTTTGTTTTCGTTTCGTAGTTGACAGATGTTGGTCTCCCGTCCCGATTTCTCGTGTGTACTGAACTCTTTGAATTGCATTGCGTTCCTCTAGTACTATTCGGTGGAGTAAATAATTCCATACTTGTTTTTGTTTCGTACAAAACAGAAGCTGCTTTCGTTTCATGGTGTTCTGTGGACTTGTGTGTATCCTTTATTGTTTATGGTTCTGTCTGTGGATTAGTCTTTTTAAATTCGTTTTAAGTATATTGCTCGTATTCTACGTTATTTTTGTTTGCATCCGTTTTGTGTACTTTGTCGCATTTAATGGAGAACTCATGTTAGCAGGTTTTTACAGTAATGGTGTTCAACTTTATCACATTTTGTCACGGAATGCGTATGTAATTGCGCTTTGAATAGCGTTCCTTTTTGCCGTTGTGTGCCTTATGTTTCACAATGGCTTGCAGTGTATGGAAGTCTCGTATATTGATGAGTATGCTTTGCGGTCTTGGTGACTAGAGCATTCTACCTTGCAGATTATAAAAATGTTACACTAGTCACCCAAATGTTTTCACACGTTATTAACAGGTACTACAAACAGTACATTTTGGCAGACGTCAATGAAAACTTAGGTGGCCTGCAGTAAATGTGTGAGTACTAAATACGGGTGGGAATAAAAATAATGTATAATACGACCAATACACTTGGAATGTATTTAAATCGAGCAGTTCACATACGGATTCGTAAACAGTAACAGATAGACATGAGTTCACAGTACACCATTAAATGAAACCAGCCTCTGTTTCATATGAAACAAGAACAAATATGGAATCATTTTCCCCACCCAATACGGACGAGAGCAAGATACTGGGCCTGCAATTCAAAAGAGTGCAATCCACGTAAGAACGGCGTAACGAAGCAAATAATTTCTACTTGATAACAGCCACTCGGTCAAAATTGTAATATTAGGTTATACAAACAAATATGCTTTATCAGCAAACTACCAGACACACCCATAAAGTATAAATGAAAAACATTATCATTAGTACTCGTATTTCGCCAAGCAAGAATACAGATTAGCGCATCATGTTTTCCAGGAATTCGAAGTTCACTGCCAGCCTTGGGAGTGCTACTGTCGGTCTCGGTTTCATAGCACCGGGAATCCCGCACAGCAGTTCTGTGCAAGGCTCTGGCAGATGTGGTTGCTCGCTGCCCTGCTCCAACCGCTTCTGGAGTGTCAACTGTGTATCGGCTCTGTTACTACAATGCACGGTAAGGATGACCAGGAGTGTGCCCTGTAACAAGATGCGACGCTGAAGTCGCAGCCGACCCTGCCAGCGCTCTGGAAGCCGCCACTGCCATAACCTACTGTGCTGTCATTGCGTTTCAGGACGAATACAAATTTGTTTAATTGAGCGTGAGTTCTTACCACTGATTGACGGTTACGTGCAGAGTTATGCTACACTTCTCAGTGTATTGACAGTTTTTGATGTACACTCTATGGGGAAAAAACCTACCACGGAGGAATTATCCGAATGAGACGGAAATGTAAGTTAATGGGGGTGGATAGGGACCAGATGTAGGAAGTAAGTGTGACCTATTCTTGAGGACTACTCGAATGTTGGGATCCGTACCAGGTCGAATTAAAGAAAGAATCGAAGCAATTCAGAGACAGGTTGCTAGATTCGTTATCAGTAGGTTCAGCCAATATGCAAGTGTCACGCAGATGCTCCGGGAACTCGAATGGGAATACCTGGTGGGAAGGCGAAGTTCTTTTCGAGGAACACTACTGAGAAAATTTAGAGAACTGGCATTCGAAGCTGACTGCAGAATGATTCTACGTCGACCAACATACATGTCACGTAAGGGCCACGAACAAATGTAAATGTGGTGTACACATGCAGACAAAAAGAGATTACAATTTTAGTAGAGAGAAAGTGCTTCAGGAATTGAGCAAGTCAATAATGCGTTGATCCATCTCTGGCCGTTATGCAAGCAGTTATTCGGCTTGGCATTGATTGACGAAGTCATTGGATGTCCTACTCAAGGGTATCGTGCCAAATTATGTCCTAACGGGCAGTTAAATCGTCAAAATCCCCAGATGGTTGGAGGGCTCTGCCCCCGATGATCCGAACATTGTCAGTTGGGGAGACATTTGGTAATCTTGCTGGCCGAGACATGGTTTGACAACCACAAAGACAAGTAATAGAAACTCTTGCCATGTGGGGACGGACATTATCTTGCAGAAATGAAGCGGAGCGTAGAATATCTTATACGTACCACTATGCTGTTAGGATGCCGCGGATGACAAGCAAAGGCGTCCTGCTATGAAAAGAAACGGCACCACAGACCATCACTCCTGAATGTGAGGCAGTATGGCGGGTGACATTCAGGCTGGTATCCCAATGCTGTCCAGGCCGTCTCTAGACACATCTTTGCTGGTCATCAGGGATCATTCGAAGCGGGACTCACCACTGAAGACAATTCTACTCCAGCCAGTGAGATTCCAGGCCGAAGACGTGTCTGGAGATGCACCGGATAGCGGTGTGATATCAGTCTGAATGTCACCCGCCATACGGACCGACAACCAGAAGTGATGATCTGGGGTGCCTTTTCGTTCCATAGTCGGACACCTTTGATTTTCAATCCCGGCCACCGTACGTCGACGATATTCTAAACCCAGTTATGCTGCCCTTCGTGGAGAGCCATCCTGGGTTTACATTTCAAATGGCTCTGAGCACTATGGGACTTAACATCTGAGGTCTTCAGTCCGCTACAACTTAGAACTACTTAAACCTAACTAACCTAAGGACATCATACACATCCACGCCCGAGGCGGAATTCGAACCTGCAACCCTAGCGGTCGCGAGGTTCCAGACTGAAGCGCCTAGAACCGCTCGGCCTCACCGGCCGGCTGTTTACATTTCAACTAGATAAAGACCGCCCATACAAGGCGAAAGTTTCCACTCCTTATCCTCATGGTTGCCAAAATCTACCTTGATCAGCAAGATCCCCGGATCTCCCCCAGGTGAGAACATTCGCAGCATTATGGGCAGCGCCCTCCAACCATAGCGAGTTTTTGACGATCTAATGTGCCAATTGGACAGAATTTGGCACGGTATCCTTCAGGAAGATGTCCAATAACTCTATCAATCAACGCTAAGCCGAATAACTGCTTGGATAAGGGCGCGACATGGACCAACGCGTAGTTGACTTGCTAAATTTGTGAAATCCTATTTCTGAAGTAAATGATTTCATTTTTCTGAAATTGTTTGTACAAGTACATCACATCTATCGATTTTCGTCCCATTCGGATAATTCCATGGTGGGGTGTCGTTTATTTAGTTTTCATTGTACGTTTAGAATTGTTTTTAACGAAAGACTGTGGTTTGATGTGTCTTAGCGAGTTGCGTTGACCACTGCAAACAACGAAAAAAATTAGGAATTAAGTTTCATATATTACCAAAGAACAATGAGACGAAACAAAAGTACTTGTAAAGGGATCTTTCATATATTATCTAAGAATAATGAGACGAAACAAAGTAGTAAATAGTTGCAAAGGGACGCTTAGTTTTCACTCGCTGATGCCTGAGTGTGCTCGATACGTTTTGCTGATACGGATTATGAAATAGATTTGTATAGTGAACTGCTGAATCATCTTCTAATTGAAACCTTTTGGAACTCTATATCTTCAACCCCAGTGCTGATTTAGAGGATACTGATTTGCCTAATAAGAGCAAAATTTGATCACGAAAACTACCTCACCCCAATCAAATAAAAGCGAGTTCACAGGTAAACATATTACCAACAGCTGATGTAGAAACTAATATTAGAGAAAACATTAACTATGAAAACAAACAATAATGTAAATGCCACATAGCACCTTTTCCCAAAAATTGGAAATAATGGAAAAATAAATGATAGAATACAAACTTACACGTTTCTCTCTCTGTATAATTTCGAGTTACTCGAAATCAAATATTTTCTAAATATGATAATCAATTTTTACCGAATGCAACAACAAAAGGCTATGATACGTCAGTGTGCTAGCAGTGTATCTGAAGATAACGCAAAAGTACGACTTTATGTTGTATGTCTTGCGATGTATTATCTTTTGTCAAGAGTTTACTGAAATAGCCTTTTCTAGTAAAATTACCGTAAAAAGAAAACTCAAGCAGGTTTTACTAATTTCAATCTAAAAACCATGAATGAAGTAGCCTGTATAATTTTTAGACAGCAAACAACCTTTTGAATTTTTCCTGAACGAAGTTTTTATAGATAAAAAGTTTTAAATAAATACATATTTATTTTTATTTTTAATTAATAAATAATTTGACACTAATAATACAATATAACATGAAAAATTCTGATTGCTTTCACACTTCATGTGAGTGTAGTGTACCTACAAGCTTCTGGGCGTGTGGTGAAGCCATACTCTAATTAAAATTACTTGATACATGACGTTTCACGCGTTGTAACTGCCTTCCTCCGATCAAAGAGCTTAACGTCACGCCCCTACTATTGCCCGTTGCCAAACTGCCACAATAAATGGTTAAAATGGCTCTGAGCACTATGGGTCATCAGTCCCCTAGAACTTAGAACTACTTAAACCTAACTAACCTAAGGACATCACACACATCCATGCCCGAGGCAGGACTCGAACCTGCGGTTCCAGACTGAAGCGCCTAGAACCGCTCGCCCACACCGGCCGGCACAATAAATGGTTATTTCACTTCTATTCTCTGGTTAGTGCTGTGTATGAAACGTGCATATTTCGCTGTCACCGTTGTGCCATGTGTTGGTTTTGGAATGGCAGTCATATCTATTGACAAGCAAAAGAAAGGGAGTATACTCAGGAATAGGGATGCAAAACCATCAGGAAAGGAAGACGAGATAGTAACTGCGTTTAAAGGACAATCGTGACAACTCGTTTGCAATGTATGGAAATACACTGAAAAGGTAGCGGAGAATGGGTGACGTCTCTTACCTGTGTCCAAAGTAGCTGCACGAAACATAGTCGTGTTTAAGGTTAATGAATCGACCGCATTTCGCATAAATATGTCGATTCGACGACGTATACAATTATTATCATAACGACATTCGTCTACATTAGATATGCTCCCTACAACATTGCGTGAGGCAGAAATTTTTGAAGGCAGAAAAACGTCGTTACGACTAGTTCTGTCAAGTTTCGTTTTTAAATACAAAAATACTTCATGGCATAAAACGATGATGGAAGAGATAGCTGCCTGGCGATGCAGATTTTTGCGTGAAATAAAAGACATATATTTGGAGGACCTTGTTTGAAAGGTTGGAGTGACGATAACGGAGAAGGTATGGCACTCCTCACTGGTAATGGTGGCATCCCGTTAACTATTATAGCTTTATTCCCGGCGGTCAGCTGATTTTCATGTCTAAGAAAACGTATGAGTATCACGAGAAAAGTGAATAATGAAACATTTTTAAATTAGTTCGAAAATAAGTTGTTACCAAGGGAGTCCGCCCCTGGTAGCTGAGTGGTTAGCGCGACGGAATGTCATACCTAATGGCCCGGGTTCGATTCCCGGCTGGGTCGGAGATTTTCTCTGCTCAGGGACTGGGTGTTGTCTTTATCATCATCATTTCATCCCCACCAACAGGAAATCGCCGAAGTGCCGTGAACTCGAAAGACTTGCTCCTGGCGAACGGTCTACCCGACGGGAGGCCATAGTCACATGGCATTTCCATTGCCAAGAATAAAAGATCCATTAGTAATTATTCCCCACCACTCCATATTATTCAGTTTTAAAGTATGGGACTCCAGCCCTGCCCTCTCGAAAGCAAGGCGCTATTTAGTGGATACGATAGCACAGAGTTTCTGTGAATGATACACTGAAGAAAGTAGTATTGTTAGAACTCGCTGTTAGAACTCGTGTCACTTCACAAGCCATAGTTCCTAACGAACGTTATCGACGAGGTAGCTAATAAATACGGACGTAAGATTACCAACTCATAGCAGCCACTTCAACCTAGCTGAACTTATTTGAGCGCCATTTGAAGGATATGTCGCTCGCGAAATTAAAAAGTTTCCTGTGAGTGAAGCTGAGAAACTGACTATTCAGAGCCTGG
Source organism: Schistocerca gregaria (assembly GCF_023897955.1). NCBI lineage: Eukaryota > Metazoa > Arthropoda > Insecta > Orthoptera > Acrididae > Schistocerca > Schistocerca gregaria. The sequence continues at coordinate 842,607,093 of NC_064920.1, read as the reverse complement.
AAAATGTCACCGAAATGAGCTGGTGGGCTATTGTGTTGCATACGTAGCAGAAACTGACAAATCGTGAAATAATGTAGGTCTTCTCAAGCCAATGTGAGGACACTTACAAGTAACCGATGAGAGCAAGAAATTACAGTTTGCCTTTAGTGCTGATTTCTGCCTTGAGTTTTGCTCGTAGAGGTTAGCTTTACTCACTGTGAACAAAGCGAGTGTGATGAATAGCTCTGCCGCAAGTTGTTGACTGCCGTTTTCTCGGATACGTTGCACGTCACGAGGTTGTGGTTCGGTTAGCAGTTCTGTCATTAGTCACATAAAATCAGCTGCCGACAAAGCCTCTCGCGTCCCCGTCATGCCTCACCGCGGCTGCTGCCAGCACTATTACGCGTTACAAGTCTGTGTAGGAGCTTCAAACGTTCAATAATATGGTCATTACGTCGATATATTGACCACATGAGGACGTGTATTGACGTATTGTCAATACTTAAGAGCAGAACTGATGACACCAAAAATGTTAACATCATTGACAATACGTACACAGCGCGTGAGGTCGACCATTGAGGGTTTAACTGTATTCGCCATTCAAATGTTGGCAGAGTTTCATGATCCGGCTGCACAGCGATAGTGTGCCCTGTTCAAATTTTCAGTCCGTCTTTGATTTATTTCTTCAAGCAGTCTTTCAACATAAAAAGGTTTTAACAGGACTATGCGGTAGTAGTTGTACTTACAACTTTACGGTTGTCAGTGGAGCATTCACTATGGCATGACTATGGAAACATAGTTGGCCTCGCTATATATAGGGTGTAACCGGTATAAGTGCAGATATTTCTGTTGGTGTCTGAGGACGAAGTACTGAACAACAGTACGTAAGTATTTATGTCATTTGCAGACTAATAATTTTAGCTATTAAACTTTTCGCTATTTCTTACTAATCCATACTACTTGTCACGTCTTTGATGCGTTGCCCAGTGTCAACGGAAAGCCTCGATTTGTTGCCTGTTACAAATAAAGTAATTTTAGAAGTGGAATTTCATGTATCCATCCAATGCTACTCAGTCGCTGCTGGAGTAATGGCTATTCTACGTGTTTTACTTTTCCTGTTGATACATACCGATAAACCGAATATCACACTAGATTAATCTGTGACTTCTCTATCAAAAGGGTACGTGAAATTCCACTTTAAAAATAATGTGGTTTGTGAGAGGGAACGAACTGACACCTTCCATCGACAATGGGCGTTGCATGAAAGATGTGACTAGCAGTATTTTTGTAATCCGACTCCACTTACACACTGAAATTTCTGAATTGCAAATATCTCTCAAAACATAAGTGGAAATGACATGACGACTCTGAGGAGGACACCCCATTATAATTTATCTCAATTTGAGGACAGAAATGTTAAAACTATAGATCTAATCAAATGACTTTGATTTATCGCAATTTGAGGACAGTAATGTTAAAACTATAGATCTAATCAAATGACTTTGATTTATCGCAATTTGAGGACAGTAATGTTAAAAATATAGATCTAAACAAATGACTTTGATTTATCGCAATTTGAGGACAGTAATGTTAAAACTATAGATCTAAACAAATGACTTTGATTTATCGCAATTTGAGGACAGTAATGTTAAAACTATAGATCTAAACAAATGACTTTGATTTATCGCAATTTGAGAACAATAATGTTAAAAGTATAGATCTAAACAAGTGACTTTGGTTATGCTACACCTACATATAAACTCCGCAAGCCACCTTACTGCTTGTAGCGGTTGGTACTTGCGCTATTTCTGACGTTCAGCTCCCTCGCCCCCCCCCCCCCCCCCCCGTTTCACGTTTATTCTCATTTGCCAACGGTGTGCGTAAAGAACGGCTGTGGGTGAGCCTCCTTATGGGCTCTAATTTATCCGACTTGCCCTTTGTGGCCATATCGCGTGATACATGCGGTAGGAAATAAAATGTAGCCCGACTCCTCTCAGAACGTACCATCGCGAGATTTTAACAGCAAAACTACTCGCAAAGTACAACGCCTTGGCCTGTAGCGTCTTCTACTGCATTTTAAAACTGCCAGTGTCTCCGTAAGGGATCCAGCACGAAGCCGCAAAAATCTTCGATAATTCGCCAAGTTACATAAAATGTCTGACATGTAGGTAAGTACGTTTTAAAAGTAGCTTGAAATCGTTTGTTCTGCACAGTTCCTTCTCTTACACTGGTGGCAGGCGTAGTATATTGCCAAAGATCTGAACTTCTTTATTAAATTTTTGTTTCACTTATAACATTAGTAGTCACAAATAATAATATGCTCATTTTCAATTTACGTCTACAAGCTGTTTAGAAATCTGTAAATAGCCCTGGTTACAAAGACCAGTAGACGGAAACCAGTTACATAAACATAGCCAATACGCTGTCTCGACGTCACTCACTTCGATAGAAATTGTGTGAATAATCTATGAAGCATTTAATCAACTAACAAAATAAATAAAGAACACAATTAGTATGGCTAAGGGGTTTCTGGATAACTCTGTTCACATTTGTGGCATCACGTGAACTGTATCACTGACTTTGACCTAGTTCGTTGACCCTGAGATAAGGTAACTGACCTTTCAAAGATGTTATAAGACACGCCATTTTTTTATGACGTCACAATCATGTCATTACAAGCCGCACCCCTTCTTGATTTTGTCATCAATAAACAAAGGCGGGAAATTTGAAAATTGGTTGGAAACACACACACACACACACACACACACACACACACACACACACACACAGTCCAAAGATATAGATTATTTCTGTGAAAGTTAAACACACTCAGTCAAAGACATTTATGTAAGATACAGTATTTATCTCTGAACTACATAAGCACACACATACATATGCTATGTTTAAGAGTATCTTCTCTAGTAGTTTTTGCAGTGTCAAAAATACATAAGCATCCAAAATTCTACCTCATCAACAAATTTTCTCTCTTTGTGTTTTATAGCCAATAGTCACTTGAATCTTGCGTCAATATTATAATGTATTACAGAGGGTATGGAAGGAAAAAGCACACAAGTTCTCTTTCACAATATCCCATTTCGCGATTGAGTTTTTCACTTTATTATTTTCAGCAGCCATGGATCTAAACTTAAAGCAGTAATCGATGCTTCTTGGTGTTTCTCTTCAATAGATAATATTTCATTATCGAGTGATTTATCACCTATCGCTTTCATAGCTAGCATGAAAACTGATTATTCTATCGGTTCATTTGGTTTATGCTGTCAGTATCAGCTGGCGACTTGTTTGACAGTGTCTGATAGTCATGAACCTCATATTCCTCTTAGTAATTATCTTCGTCTTCTTCTTTTTCTTCATCATCTTCCTCACTATAAGCAACCTTCTATTCTCCAATTTCTGCACCTTCTGCTTTCATAAATTCATTGGCTTTAACATCCTCATTTTGCTCTGTCCTCTTCTTCTTCTTTTTCTTTCGGATTTGCTGTCCTAATCTCTGAGAAAAGGGTTTGACTGAAAGTCGAAGTAATTGCTTCTTAAACTGTATCTTCTGACAAAACCTGGCTGGTTATTTTGTGTCCAGCATTAGGCACAGCTGGATTAGGGCCTAAAATTGTGTTGTCTCCCATGCTGATATAAAAATGGTTCAAGTGGCTCTGAGCACTATGGGACTCAACTGCTGTGGTCATTAGTCCCCTAGAACTTAGAACTACTTAAATCTAACTAACCAAAGGACATCACACACATCCACGCCCGAGGCAGAATTCGAACCTGCGACCGTAGCAGTCGCACGGTTCCGGACTGCGCGCCCAGAACCGCGAGACCACGGCGGCCGGCATGCTTATATATATGACATCATTTGCCAGTAATGATCCACCAGTTTTATCTAATGCAACCTTAATAACATGCATAGATTTGTTACCTCTGTCGGCATTCACTTGTTTGTAGGGAGATATTTTTGCTTATGAGCACTGGTAAGCATGAGAAATTACCATATTTTATGAGAGGTGTTGTGTACCTCATTCCAGAAGGTTTAATTTCAAACGAAAGAAAATATAATCCTATTGTCAGATATTTTACATTGTGAATTATTAAATCATTTCCACTGATAACTACTGGTGAATTAGCAGTCATCCATACTCTTGATATCGGTTCTATCTGATGCCTATACGTTATCACACATAGTCTCTTTCGGTTCAACAAAAAATGTTTATTTCTGTGTCTGACATAATTTTCTTCACCTACATCATCATCATCATCATCATCATCATCATCACCACCACCACCACCACCACAACCACCAGTACCACTATGTTCCACACAGTATTCATATTCTTCTCCACCGCCTGTTTTCATTAACACATTGTTTTCTTTGGCTTCATCCTAGTCTTCTCCTTTCGAAATTGCTGCTCCAATTTCTGCAGTGGTCGAGAAAAGGATTTAAATACACTTTACAGTATAGAGTCGGCTTCAACTTTTCTTTTTTGCAGCACTGCCAGTTCCCTGCGGATATTTTGAAGAGATTTCACCACTCAAGTTTTAGGACTAATCTTTCGTCCAGCGGAATTGGAAAACTTGTTTACAAGCGCACAGTGCTCAGTTACAACTGAATCAATTGTAAGCAAAAGTCTAAATTTATACCAATTTTCACTGCATTAAATGTTAAGCAAGGTGTCAGACATTAAGCGTTAGGTGTCAGACATTAGGCATTACGTGTTGGGCGTTAGGCGTTAGGCATTAAGCACATCCCTCAGCCCTTGATTTGGATGTAGAGGTCGTGGCATCATCTCCTGGTGAAGGCATTTTTGTATCATGTCATCAATGACCTTGAACTCTCAAAGATTTGTTTGATGTATTGAAAGACATACGTTTATTCGAGTACATCTTAATTAGAGTAGATCTCTTCGATTTGGTACGGTACTTTACCACTCGAATACGTCATTTTTACCGTATTATACTCGGACCAATGCCTATGGGGAGTGATATATGGGGTATGTGTTTTATTTTATCATAACTTCCATTTCATGAACGCTCCCTGCCCTGCATGAAATCCACTCTGTTAGTTTAGCTGTACTCTAAGGCGAATTTTCTGATCTTTCGTAACTTAGAAGAGAAGGGCTGAAAAATTGCAATGCACAGGACAATAGAAGGAGGGAGGATCGAATGACAAGTAGAGAAATCATGGCAGAACACTCCAGCCCTCTTTGTCTCTGCGCATGTCACTTGGAGTGCGTAGATGGAACGATCTTTCTATCTGAATCCTTGGGTGAGTTTTCCCACTGGCTGTAGAAAGTTCGTGCTAGAAGCTTCGATATCTTTCCAGAATATCTTTAAGTTGAAATATCGAAAAAGAGAACTGTGGGGGGAGCTTATGACATTAGCCGACTGGACCGTTGTGTTGCGCCTGGAAGCCAGGTTTGTGATCGATCAAAGTGTGCGCCAAAAGGTACGTCCTCTCAGGACTGTTGAGGAGTGGACGGTAGGTAGTGGGAGACAGGACGAGTTGCAGTGTGGATGCATTGGAGATGATGCTGGCACGGGGACACACCGAGCAGCTGTACCATGAGGCAGTGATGGCGAGACACAAAGCAACTGCTTGCTGGCGTACTGTTAGTCAGTTCGTTATCAGAGCGTGTTAGTAGTCACAGTTCTGTATACCAGGCTCTTTACGAATTGCTGAAATCCTTACCACGTGTGTCATAAGCTATATTTTTTACATCCCCCGTTTTAGTTTGACTAGTGTATTCATTCTCTTGCTTCAATAACTGTAACAAACATCAATTTATATCTCGCTCTTCTCTTATACTGCTAAAATTGGTTAAAAAATTGGAAGTTTATCAGCACCGCGAATGCCTGTGAATGAGTAATAGCAACTTTCTCTCGTGTTCTTCGTCCTCAGCAATGCTTATCTCTGTCGCGGTATGTTGTATTGCGCACAAGCTTTCCCTTGTTCTCATAGAAGCACCACCCATGCTGATCGCTTTGTCAACTAAGTTATTATCAAGTCTTCATTCCATAATTAAAAGTTCGTATCATTTCAGTGTCCGCTGTTCGTGGTGTCGCGGTAGCGTTCTCGCTTCCCGAGCACGGGGTCCCGGGTTCGATTTCCGGCGGGGTCAGGGATTTTTGCTGCCTCGAGATGACTGGGTGTTGTTGTGTCGTCTTCATCATGATCATTCATCCCCACTACGGTCGGAGGAAGGCAATGGCAAACCACCTCCACCAGGACCTTGCCTAGTAAGGCGGTGCGGGTCTCCCGCATCGTTCCCCTATGCTCCGTCTCGGAGTATGGGACTTCATCATCATCATCATCATTTCAGTGACAAATTACAGGAACTTCCCGTGGGCCAAGGAGATATTCTTGTTAGTTTCCATGTTGTATAGTTATTTACCTCGATTCCAGTAAAAGAGCCGGTCGGAGTGGACGAGCGGTTCTAGGCGCTACAGTCTGGAACCTCGCGACCGCTACGGTCGCAGGTTCGAATCCTGCCTCGGGCATGGATGTGTGTGATGTCCTTAGGTTAGTTAGGTGTAAGTAGTTCTAAGTTATATGGGACTGATGACCATAGTAGTTAAGTCCCATAATGCTCAGAGCTATTAGAAACATTTTGAACGAGTGAACGAAGCTATGTCATATATAGCGGATATTTAGCAGCATATATTTTGTAATTATTCAGACACTGCCTCACCACCGCCTGTTTTCAGTAAAATAATGATTTTGATGGACAAGTTGATTCGGTGACTAAAAGCAGTCCTCTTAGTCCGGCTGAGGCCAGTTTGTTAATGGAGAACTTTGAACAACGGGAGCGTTGCAGACTGCCAGTGAAAGACCAAACAGATGGTACCGCAATGCCGACGACGCTTTCGTAGTATGGACACGCGGTCCAGAGAAACAGGGTGCCTTACTGATACATCTCAAAAGTACCAATCCGAAAATACAATTTACTACGGAGACGGAGGATAATGCCCAACTGAATTTTTTGCATGTTCTGCTATCGAAGGAGGGGACGGGGCGCTTGGCCATAGGGTATACAGAAAAGTCACCTGCATAAGGATTCTAGCGACCACCCCCGACAAAAAAAGGTGTGATTAAGACCGTGGTAAAAAGAGTGCACTAAATTTGTGAACCGACTTATTTGAAAGATGACCTTGAACATCTAGAGTCAACATTCAACAAGAATGGACATTCTAAGAGGGTGATAAATGGAGTATTTCGCCTTAGGGAAGGAATCAGGATCGACAAGGAACGACTGCCACACAAAGAAAAAGTTTTCCTTTCGTTCATGAGTACGATTACAGATCGCATCGAGAAAGTGTTGAGCAATTACGGTTTGGAAATTACCTTCACACCCACCAGGAAGATAAAATAATGCTCAAGATCAGCAAAAGGTATATGAAATCCTTTGGCTACACTGAGTGTATATAAAATTTCTTGTAGTTGTGGGCTGGTTTATAATGGTACCACAAAAATAAGTGTTAACACCTATCTGATTGAACACAAGTGATACTGCCGCCTGGGACATACGGATAAATCGACCGTAGCGGAACATCTTCAACAAGAGGGTGCTCATGAAATAAAATTCACTGAGACTAATGTCATATAGAAAACGCCGCATTATTATGCGCGTATGTATAGCGAGGCTATTGAGATTTATAAACATGTAATATTTTTTACACGAAATTTGAATAAAATTTGACTGTCAATGTTGCAACATAAAATGACGATCGATTACTTTCAGTCAAGAATTTTGGCACTACCAGAGATAATCTCTTAGCTGATGTCATGTGATGAACTGTGGCGCCCTCTGCATTGTGAGTTTCGGTTGTGGTTCGTCATTTTACCTGTGAAGATGTCTCCTGCAGCCGAAGAATATAAAGTAGGAGAAAGTTTTATATTACATCGACCACGGGCTATTAGCCGGGAAGTTTTAAGTGAAATTAGCAGTCTGTTCATTGCTAAGGTAACATAGACGTAATGGTACCTTATAAAAGAACAAGCCGTTGTTTACTAGTACAGTGAGACAGTTGGGCTTAATCTCATTTAAATAGTCTGTACCATTATAGATAACACCTACTCATGTGTGCATTGATAAGCATATCTTTTTGTGAATTAATCGATATATTTTTGTCTCTTATACTTATTATTAGAGCAACAGTTGTTTATTTCTGATTTTTCTGCACATTACAGCAACCAATAAATTAGCAAAATATGTGTCCCTAAGGACACTTTTTGGGTGGTGAATAAACAAATATTATTCACATTTTCAGCGCACTGTGTAAATATGGACTGACCAGTGCAGTCCATTTTGCACTTTCGGTGCCACTTACAACTAAAATATCTTAATATTTAAAATACCTTTTATATCTGTGACAACATTTACGTGTCATACTTTGTATTTCTTGCAAGTATTAATTGTTTCTGATATCCCTTATTTCAGATTTTTTTGTTATTTGTCCGCTATTACTTTGAATGTAAGTAAATGTAGTGTCCAATGGCTTCACACAGCCTTTAAAAGCAGTATGACATCACTCTTATCATTTTGTTGCTCCCTGTCGACTAAGATTTATGTATGATCCAAAGTTATTTGCACACTTGAAGCATTTACATACACAAAATTGCTAAATTTTTGCATTACTTCAACAAACTGTACATTTTATGTTTCTTTGTGCTGGTAAACAGTGGCTTGGTCTTTTAAACGATAACATTACATCTATTTAACCTTAGCTGTTTCCATAAAGCTAATTGAATATGTAAACACACATAAAAAGGTCATTGTTAAAATGTAGCTTCAGGTAATCATGCGAGGTACATGATGGATGGCGCTGCTTACCGATTCTCCTATCGTTACCAGTTGGCGTCCTTTCTACCCACTGGGTTCTGCAACATCTTTGACTTATAGTGGAACTCATGTTGTTTTCGTAGTTGCCATCTGGCGTCATACCAACCACCTTTTCTACTCTTATACTTACCTTAAGTCCCCATTGACGGCAGCTTATGTTGAACACAGCTAATATCATTGGATAATGAGCTCTTACTTGTTTTTAACTTTTTGTGATGCATATCTTTAACATAATACTTAATTACTTCCGTAGCTATTCTGCCGACAGGGAGGGCACCCGGCTACCCTCTGACAGTAACCATCCATAATAACAAGGCCGACCCCGCGTTGAAGTGGGACAAAGGCCCTAAGAAAATGATGATGACCTCCGTAGCTGTTCATTCTATGACCCCATCTTTTTAATTATATGTTCCGTAAGTGGATTCCATGCAATGTAGTCATGCTTCACTACCATTGGCTACTAGTGATGTTATGCCGAGGCGGTGGTTGTAGCTGTCGCTATTAAACTACCAGCGACTGAGCCTTATTCAGCAATGTTATTCACGCCTCCGTAGTGGACTGATCCATGTCACATTGTTCAGAATACAGTAAGGTTGTCGCTATCTTCAACTTGGACAGCAGCGAATGAGAGGGAACATATTTTGTCATCTTCGGCAGACATTTCTCCCTGGCTACATTTACTTTTCCCAGCGCGAGACTTGCAGACGTGATTCCCTGGTACAGTCTACGCTCCGTGCTAACGTGTCGGAACTAGCTGGGAATGTTGCACTAGCTTAGATTAGATTAGTTTTTCGTTGCATAGATCCGTGCTGAGGGTATCCTCGTCGATGTGGAACATGTCAGATTTTTTTTTTAAGCTGGAATAACAATACTAATAGTATGAATATATACAACACATCATTTGTTTCTATCAAAACATTTGTCAATGGAGTAGAAGAAGTTGGCCACTAACAAGTCTTTCAGGCTCCTTTTAAACTGATCTTTATTTGTCACTAAATTTTTTATTTTTGCTGCGAAATTATTGAAGATGAGTGTTCCTGAGTAGTGGACCCCTTTTTGAACTATAGTAAGTGCTTTAAGTCCTTGTGCAGATCATTTTTATTCCTGGTATTGTATGTATAAACTGAGCTGTTTCTTGGAAAAAGAGATATATTATTTAGGACAAATTTCATTAAGGAGTAAATATACTGAGAGGCAGTAGTTAGTACACCCAGTTCTTTGAAGAGGTATCTACAGGACGTCCGTGAATTTACTCCGCAAATAATACGTATTACACGCTTTTGGACTCTGAAAACTTTTGTTTGACTTGAAGAGTTACCCCAAAATATTATACCATATGACATTATGGAATGAAAGCAGACAAAGTATGCAAGCTTTTTCATTTTTATGTCGCCTATGTCTGCTAACACTCGAATTGCAAATACAGATTTGTTAAGGCGTTTCTGCAGTTCTGTGGCGTGCTCCTCCCAACTGAATTTATTAGCAAGTTGTAATCCCAGGAATTTAAGACTGTCAACCTCGTCTATCTGCTCTTCTTCATACTTTATGCATATGCTGGGTGGAAACCTCTTACAGGTTCTGAATTGCATATAGTGAGTCTTTTCGAAGTTTAATGTCAGTGAGTTGGCTTTAAGCCATTTATTAATATCCATGAAAATATCATTGGCAGTTCTTTCTAGAACTACACTAGAGATACTATTTATTGCAATACTTGTGTCATCTTCAAAGAAAACGAACTCTGCTTCTGGCAGTGTAACTGATGAGAGATCCCAGAATGAGATTTTCACTCTGCAGCGGAGTGTGCGCTGATATGAAACTTCCTGGCAGATTAAAACTGTGTGCCCGACCGAGACTCGAACTCGGGACCTTTGCCTTTGGCGGGCAAGTGCTCTACCATCTGAGCTACCGAAGCACGACTCACGCCCGGTACTCACAGCTTTACTTCTGCCAGAGATCATTAATGTACACAAGAAAAAGCAATGGCCCTAAGATGGATCCTTGTGGGACACCACATGTAATTTCTTATCATTCTGATGATGACTGATGACTTAATTCACTAGTCCCTTGCAGTGACACCCTTTGTTTCCTGTTAGCGAGGTATGACTTGAACCATTTTGCAGCACTGCTCGTGACACCATAGAATTCTGATTTATTTAAAAGGATGTTGTGGTTCACACAATCGAATGCCTTTGACAAATCACAGAAAATACCTGCTGCTTGTAACTTGTTATTAAATGACTTAAGTACCATTTATTTCACTGTAGGTGTAAATAACCTTCTCGTTATCAGAGCCCTTCAGAAATCCAAACTGTGTTCTTGATAATATGTTATTTGTAGTCAGATGGTTGAGAAACTGCCTGTACATTACTTTTTCTAAAATTTTTGAGAATACTGGCAAAAGTGAAATCAGTCTGTAGTTTGATGGTATCTCATTATCCCCTTTCTTGGATAGAGGCTTAACATATGCACTATGAGTAGCTAACTTACTTCAGAAACAAAGCTCATCGCTCACACCGTATGAGAGTGGGGAATAACAGACAGCCGCGCGTAGGACGGTGTGGCAATGAGCGCCGCAGCGGTACCGCCTGAGTCACGGCGGCCAGCAGACGCCAGAGGTCCGCTTGCCCATGCGGCTCAGACGCGCGCGGCCGCTGGCCCGTGAGGTAGCAGCAGTGCTCAGTAGCCTACATTTCGGCTGCAGGTCGCGAGGCGAGCAGCCAAGCCGCTCTGCAGCGCGCGCTGCACGTTTCCCACGCCCGCTTCAGGTCTCGCAGATCACACCAACACTTCTGTCACGCCTACACTTACATCCACTCATATTATAAAAATGGATATACGTATTTATGTTCCACATCTCCTCATAAACCGCTGGATCGATTTCAACCAGACTTGGTACACATATCACTTAATGTCCGGAAAGAATCGTTGTGGGAACTAGAACCATCTCTACCTGTCAAAGGCGTGGAGGTGCGGGTGAAAAAGCAGATTAGCCTACAACGTGTGAATACTCGTACTTTGGTCAAATGCCGAGCGGGATTAGCAGAGCGGTCTAAGGTGCTGCAATCATGGACTGTGCGGCTGATTCCGGCGGAGGTTCGAGTCCTCCCTCGGGCATGGATGTGTGTGTTTGTCCTTAGAATAATTTAGATTAAGTAGTGTGAAATCTTAGGGGCTGATGACCTTAGCAATTGAGTGCCTTAAGATTTCACATGCATTTGCATTTAGTCAAATGGTTCAAATCGCTCTGAGCACTATGGGACTTAACTTCTGAGGTCATCATACACGTCAGTGCCTGAGGCAGTATTCGAACCTGCGACCGTAGCAGTCGCGGGGTTCCAGACTGTAGCGCTTGGAACCGCTCGGCCCCCTGGCCGGCGTACTTTAGTCGTACAGAAATCAGGGCAATTAGTGACTTCCAAGAAGCTTTACACGTAATTTAAAACCTTCACGAAATTTTATCTCGCTGAAGAAACCCACGAAATGATGAAACAGTTTTCGCTTACTCCATTTTCGCTACTCACGCCTTAAAAATGTCACATTGGGCATGTTGTTTTAATTTATTACGTATTTACTATTGACTGTACTCACGACATGTTTTTCAAACACTATGCACACTTTCCGCTGAATGTACCTGCATAATTACATCATTCTACAGCACATAGTTCAGAAGATACCACGTCACAAACAGTGAAACTGTAGGACAAATTTCGCTACAGACACATGTGAAATATGTCTGCAAATACGTATGGAGTATGAAACTTCCTGGCAGATTAAAACTGTGTGCCCGACCGAGACTCGAACTCGGGACCTTTGCCTTTCGCGGGCAAGTGTTCTACCATCTGAGCTACACAAGTACGGCTCACGCCCCGTCCTCACAGATTTACTTCTAGCAGTATCTCGTGCCCTACCTTCCTAACTTTACAGAAGCTCTCCTGTGAACCTTGCAGAACTAGCACACCTGATATTGCGGAGACATGGCTTAGCCACAGCCTTGTGGGAAGTTTCGGTCCGGCACACAGTTTTAATCTGCCAGGAAGTTTCATATCAGCGCACGCTCCGCTGCAGAGTGAAAATCTCATTCTGGAAACATCCCCCAGGCTGTGGCTAAGCCATGTCTCCGCAGTAGTTGTCTCTACTTAGTTTTACTAGAATTTGTGTTGGGTGATATTTAGTTATAAATAGCGCCGGCGTCGCCGAAAACTCTGAGTTCAGCCAGTTATTTTGTGTCATGTCATTGGTATAGGACCTGAATACAACAGATTCTCTCATTCTGCTTTGGATGTCCTGCTGTCTCAAAATGGCTCAAGAAGGCTGAGCTCAACAAGATCCAGATAAACATGGAATCCGCAGGAATCTGTAGAGCTACGGCGCTCGTGTTTGGATTCCTGGCAAAGGAAGTGAGACCTACGTGACAAGGGTCAGCCTTATCGAACCGCGATCGAATATCCGGAAAAGGTTTAAGCAACATCACGTATCAGCCAATTAAGACATTGTTCACCTTCTGACTGGGAACAGTCCTTATTCCCTGCACCTATTCAGAATTTAATGGCAACAGGGAGGAATATGTGAACGCGCGTTGGTACAAGAAAATCCGTTGTACATAACAGTAGAACTCCCTGAGTTGTGGGAAATTGTAAACAGCACGATAGATTCAATTTGCGTCAGTCATGCAGTAAATATGTCTCACACAATTGCAAAACAGTCACTGGAAGCAGTTGCTTTCATAAATTACCCTGGAGTACTCGAATGGCGTAATCTAAAAAGGAACGACCACATAAAGTTAATCGCGACTAAGTCAGATGCCAGACAGGGATTCACTGGAAGAATCGTGTGATAGATGATGACTTCTTGGGCGGCATCGATACTTAGTCAGGGCAGCATGCGACCCGCTGGCCGCGGGTTGAACACCCCTGCGTTAGAGGGATCCACTCCGAGCATTATACGTGAGTGGCAACTGTTAGTGAACCTCAGAGTATGTCATGTGAGGAATGACGTAATCAGGGAAGTGCTACTTACACGTTTACCGGAAGTCGCAGCGCGTCGCAGTGAAGTATCCGCCTCCGCCTGTTACACCCACACCCTCTTAGAAACGTCATCCAAAACGGTACAGACCATTGAAATAATAAGAATCAATGCCTGCAGTAAGCGTGAATTTGTATGCTGAGACAGTTTTGTTGTGACAGTCATCCACGCCCTAGCTTCCACAATGCTGCCACGCCCATAGTGAAGAGGTGCGATTGCTAACAGTCGGCCTGCTGACTTACGTTTGCTGCCAAAGGAGTGGCCTAGCTGGAGGCGTTGGCCCCAACGACTTAGGGTTCTCTGTCACGTTTAGGTTAGGAATGTTTTTGTTATTAATACGCCGTCTTCAGTAACTACATTCTGTTTCATTATTTCATTCCACGCGTTCCGGATCTACAACTCCAATTTGATACGTTGCATTGTCGTTTCTTGGCGTTACATTTGCTTCAGTTACTATCTATCTGTAAATGAACAACATAGTGGTTAGTTCTACGCAAAAGACATTAAATTCATAAGTAAAGTGCTCTGAAATATTATCTTAGCTCTGTAACGTTGTTGGATGACGATTTCAGACATAGGTTCCTGCCTTCTGTTTGTTGCTGGAGTCACCGTCTACAGCTCATCGGAGCTTTTCGGAGTAGTTTTTTTTACATGTGTACAGTGTTGACAGTGGCGTTCATATAAAACCAACCTCCAGTATTCCCCACGTTGCTTTACATCATAGGGTTTCGCACCATTCAGACTGAAGTGGTGAGCGCTGCCTACTGCGAAGTTCTTATCAATCACATAGCTGGTATTTTATTCAATAGGCGACAGTGTGGAACTATATCAAATGTATTCTGGAATTCCAGGAATACTGAACCTGCACACCTGGCCGCACCTATGGCCGTTTGGATGTCGTGTATGAACAGAACGAGCTGAGTTTCTCAGGGTTCTTTGCGGACTATGTGTTGATCCCCACTGTAAGATAACCAGATAGCTGGTGTGCTTGGATGTGTGTGACCAAACCACGCTGAAGTGGCGGCAATAGGTCAGCAGTGCGCCAGAGGGGCGAATGCCTGCGCCGTTTCTCGCTAAATTAATCGTTGTGGCACCAGTGACACATTTCTCCTGTCCGCCACTCATCAAGAGGAGAAATTTTCATCAAACGGATACACGTAATCGTTTGAGCAGCCCCTGGTGGGAAAATCGAGTAATAAGCGCAGTAAGTGCTACGATTTAATAATTGAAAATAAAATGCAAATACAGATGCGCAATGAAGAGAGATGTGCGTCTCGTGTAAAAGTTAATATAATGTAGTGTTAATACAAAGGGAAGAGACCTAGTTTGTGGTGCGGAATTTGGCAGTCGCCTATTGGCTTATTTCGAATGGAACAGCTGGAGGCAACAGCAACACTAGTCTCCAGGAAACCTCGAATCGGGAGCTATCTCTGAGAGGAGTCTTGAGACATGTCGGACTTGCCCCAGGAGCGGCACAAGTCGTACTAGGTACAACGTGTTTCAAAATAATGTTTACAAATCTGATTACATGTATTTAAGAAATGAGGCTGGGATGTGTAGAAAGGAGCAGTTTGCGGTATAATGTTCAAACAAACGTAAAGTCTTAGTAGCCGTTTAACAGAGTTCAGTATCTGCGCTATGTATTGCACGTAGGAATCAAAGCGATATTCCAGTTCCTCCCATGTCTGGTCCAGCATGGCCTCATTAATGATTGCAATTGATGCTCTGATGAATGCTCGCAATCCCTGCAGGTCCCGCACCAAAGTCGGTACACAACATCCTTCACAACCACCCCCCTCCCCCCCCCCCCCCACAAACACACACAAAATAAAACAAAGGCGTTACGTCTGGAGACGCTGAGGGGTCAGGGTAGGACATGGGTCCTCCTCTACCACTCCAGATATCTGGAAATGTGTCATCCAAATCCTTCCTAAAGATCGAGGCCCAACGAGCAGGATGTCAGATTGCAGTTCTATGACCTGTGTAAATGGAAACGGTTCTGTCTACATAAACAATCGACATTATTGATGCTTCTGAAAGGAAAAACGGTCTTACCACATCGCCAAGAAGCTGATGACACCACACGTTTACCTTTAGAATGTCGGCCACAATTTTCATGCTAAAGTGAGGATTCTCAGAACCCCAGATCGTCACCTTACGTAGGTTTTGCTTGAAAGTAAGCTTCGTTCGTCAACATCCCTTCAGATGTTCAGGGTCATTATCTACACGACTCAATTCAATTTCACATTCTTTTAACTTTGGCCTATTATCAGGCTGAAGAGCGTGCAGTAGCTGCACCTTAGACATGAAGCTTCAGTCTCTTGTGTAGTACCCTGAACACCGTCGCTTCAACTGTCCTGATATTTAACAGATTGATTTGGTTCGGCTCTGGATTAATGTGTGTTGCAGTCGTTCCACATCTGCATCAGTCATACTCAGATGCTCCTCATAATATTTCGGGATTTCTTGAGCACTGTTTACCACTGTCTAATGGCTGGACGTCATGGTGGTGTGCTCCTGTAATGGGTTAGGAGGTTCTGCTGGACCTGGATGTCAGATCTGGTGTCTATCAACCATTCCACACATTATGCGATCTGTTGGGCAGGGCGGCCATTTTTGTAAATAACTAACCTGGAAAACAAACTTTACGTGTGTGTGAACACTATGCCACAGACCACAGCTTTCTACCTATCCCCATGTCTGAAATACACACATCAAAAAAGGTTTGCATCGCCACAGTTCCCAGAACTCCTGATGATAAACGTTGACTGTGGATATTGTATCACAGACACAGTACCTTTGATTGTTCAGAGATGTCACTAAACCCACCCAAAGATGTAAACAACCATGCATGAGCAGCGCCTATTAGATTGAGGGGATCCGACAGCCGATCAGTTGCAGTCATTCCACCAGGAAGGAGGTACACGACGCTTTTTGTCTCTAGTTTATCCATGCCTAGACGGTCAGTACCGCAGTTCGATCGTGTCCGCATAGTTACTTTGTGCCAGGAAGGGCTCTCAACAAGGGAAGTGTCCAGGCGTCTCGGAGTGAACCTCGACACCATGCTGCGTGGTACAGATGGGCCCAACAACATGCCGAACGGACCGCTCAGGATTGGCATCACGTTCTCTTCGCCGATGAGTGTCGCGAAAGCCTTCAACCAGACAATCGTCCGAGAGGTGTTTGCAGGCAACCCGGCCAGGCTGAACACCTCAGACGCACTGTCCAGCGAGTGCAGAAATTTGGTGGTTCCCTGTTGTTTTGGGGTGGCATTATGTGGGGCCGACTTACGCCACTGGTGGTCATGGAAAGCCCCGTAATGTCTGTACGATACCTGAATGCCAACCTCTGACCGATAGTGCAATAATATCCGCAGCATATTAGTGAGACATTCGTCTTCATGGACAACAATTCGCTCCCACATCGTGCACATCTTGTGAATGGCTTCCCTCGGGATAACGACATCGCTCGACTAGAGTGGCCAGAATATTCTCAAGGCATGAACCGTATCGAACATACCTGGGTTAGATTGAAAAGGGCCGTTCATGGACGACGTGACCTACCAACCTCTCTGCGGCATCTACGGCAAGTAGCCGCTGAGGAGGGGGACAATATGGATCAACAGTGCCTTGATGAACTTGTCGATAGTATGTCAGGACGAATACAAGCATTTATGAATGCAAGAGAACGTGCTACTGTGTATTAGAGGTACTGGTGTGTACAGCAATCTGGACCACCACCTCTGAAATTCTCGCTGGATGGTGGTACAGCTTGCAATGTGTGCTTTTCATGAGCAATAAAAAGGGTGGAAATGATTATGTTAAACTCTATTCCAATTTTCTGTACAGGTTCCGGAACTCTTCGAACCGAGGTGATTCAAAACATTGTTTGATGTGTGTATAGGTAATCAAAGTTATAAAGGGTGCAGAGCACTATAGTATCCTATTCCTTATCCTATTTCTTATAACATGATACATGAACTGGAGTGGCAATCATTGAAACCACGGCGTTTTTCGTTGCGACAGGATCTTCTCATGGAATTTCAAACACCAGTTTTCTCCTCCGATTGCAAAAACATTCTGTTGACACCCAGCTACATAGGGAGAAATGATTATCACGATAATATAAGAGAAATCAGGGCTCGCACAGGAAAATTTAAGTGTTTTTTTTCCGCGTGTCGTTCGAGAGTAGAACGGTAGAGAGACAGCTTGAAGGTGGTTCATTGAACCCTCTGGCAGGCGCTTTATTGTGAATAGGAGAGTAATCTCTTGGATGTAGATGTCCTCACTGGTACCTCTTCCAGATTTGGTACTGACTACCTGTATTACAATCCGTTGTCGACCTTCTGCATTCTGGAGATTGTATCCTCGTATTTCTCATAGGCTACGTATTGTTAAGCCTCAGAATAGTATCCCTGGCGGACTCTAAAAATTCGTCCAAATTCTACCTTGGCAGATCCCAGGAGGCGAAATGCCTGTATCAATGACCAGTTGACCGCCAGCTTGGGGTTAATACTGAGCGAGCTGCCGCAGAAACAGAAGTTGTCGCGGTACTGGAGGACAGCTGAATGCCCCCGTCTGCAAGCGAATCATAATGACATCACGGAAGTCGAGAGGCACAGTCAAAAAGAATTTCTTAAGGAAAACTAGGTACAAGGCAACTTCGAGTATTCAAGTGTCGAGCCAGCAAAAAAGAGCCTCTGAAAGGTGAAGTTGCGAAAGTCTGAAGTCACTAGTGGCGATAACAGGGAAGAAAAATCGGGACACATGGTATCACAGCCATCCCCTCCCCCGCAGAGCGCGCGGGAAGCGCCAGCATAAATACTCCACCTTTCTTAACAAATGTCTGATTGCTGATTGCCGGCAGCTCAGTGCGTAGTCTCAGCCCTTGGGTCAGTTGCAGCTACCCAGTGTGAGAGGGGGAGGCTATGCAGGTCGACCCTCAGCACGCTTATCTGTCTTCAATCGTCCACAGGACCCAAAATCCGACTGGAAGGATGCTCCAGTTGCAAGCTGCACTGCCAACTTCCAAGGCGACAATGATGGGGTGCTGAAGGCGTCACCATCCTGCAGGCCTGCTAAAAGCTTGATCTGTGTGATCTTGGCGCTATCTGCTATCTTTCTTCGAGTGAAGGGGCCACTGCAGCTGTTCATCCCGTTAAAGTGGCAGATACCAATGATGCCAGCACCTGTCTCCTGAATGGGAGCTGAGAGCTGAACCCATGCTTGCCAGCGAGTACTTCAGATGGACCTGGGGTAAGATTCCTGAGTGCAAATCTTTGACGTCAATAAGAGCACTTTGAAGATCGATACACAGAGCTGGAGGCCGTCGTATTTCACAGGTTCACACCCACCGCGTGGCGTAGCAGCCATCGTGCAATGCTACGGTGTGCTGTTTTTATTGCTAGTCGAGTGCATGCTTGCATTCCGCTGTTGATTAGACACTGCACTGCCATTTCGACTGAAGTGCAGCGCTTAGGAAGCCAATCTTTACTGCCTAATAACTCTGTCACAGATGTTTTCTTGCGCTGTTCAGCGTATCTAGGCCATCAACACTGCATCCCGCCCAGCTCTCTCCTGACAACTGTAGGAGTATGGAACTCGACCCCTATGATATGTAGAAGGAGGAAACGTGAAAACAGCAAAGAATTCTCATAGGTGGGAAGGAAAAATTACCATAAATATTCCTAGGATTCTTGATGTATTATAAACAGAAATGTGGACCAGTTACAAGAAAGAGATACGATGAAATAACAAAAAGGAACTGTACCCGTTTCACGGAGGACTGGGCCTTAGATTTCTATTTGGCCACACAGATTTAGGGTTTTTGTCAATTTCCCTGCATAGCGTTAACTGAATTCTGGGATTACTGCTGCATTTTCGTCGCACATTCTTATCACGTACTGTTGGTGGCTGCGCCTGCAGAAATCGATGGCAGCGGGAGGCTTAATGCCAATTGTCCTGCAGTGTGCTTCGGTTACCTTCCGACAGGTTTCGCATCTCCTGTCACGCATTCTGTACAATGCACCGGCTACTCACTCGGGTGTGAACCAAATGCTCGCTTTTGGGACGATGGAGTGCTACATCGTGTTATTGTCTTCCACTTCGCCTATCCCCACTACCGTCAGGAGAAATATAACTTGCCGTCACTTTCATTATTAATGTGCCACAGATGTATGGGATTTTGATAATAACAATAAGATACATAAAACTAGAAATATAATAATAACAATAATAATAATTTGCTTAGATAATTGCGTAGTACATCGTTTTAGCATACCTTCCAAGAAACTATAGTTTAGAGAAAGACAGCATCTGAAAAGTATTTGACCAAAAAATTTCAGAACAACGTGTGTATGCACTAAGAATTAGAATAGCAAGAAATCTCATAACTTTGACAACGTTGTAATTTACACACTATAATAATCTATGTGTATATTTACCATCATCCGTATTTCACTTAGCAGTACGATTGCGAACACAGGTGTATAGATTATGGCTTTGCAAGAATGTAAATGGAGAGAATGTGGCTTCTTTCTGTCGTTTCCACCTAAGTTCATGAAGTGAGATTATCTGTTATTTTTTCTAAGTGGATGGTGTTTCACTTTCTTTCTTACCTTACCGAACTTCCTGTGGTTGCGGTTGTACCTGTGAACGTGCGCCTCTACCTAGTTGAAATGTTCACTGCAGGCAGTCGGGACGCAGGTCCACTTGCGTGGCCAGACGCACACTTAAGATGCTGAAAAATATCCTGTGTTAAACACAGCTTGTAAATTGAAGAATACATTGCTGTTCTCGCGAAGTTATCAACCTTCTTTATTCTCCGAGAGATTTCCAAACACCTGCAGATTTCTGTACGTACAAATACACTGCTCAAGAGTTAGGGGAACGTTTCTTTGTGCGTCTGACATACTCCACTGTCAAAGAATTGAGGACTAGGTATAGTATATTTATCTTTCGAAACATAGAGCAAAACAAAACATACTTACATCCTCGATCGTTTACACAAAAAGAACTAAAATGTTCGATAAGTGTCGAAAACAAAGTGGAAAAAATAATTCACCCCGTCATAGTGGTGCTTTTTATTTGACTTTGAAAGCTTCAGTAACGTGTATGCCCTCCATCAGTATTTATCACTGTCTGACACCTAAGTGCCATGCTCCGTACAAAGGTAGAGAGGTCATCCTGTGACATCCGTTCCCAGTCTTTAAAGAGAATGCACGAGAGTTCTTGAAGAGTCTGTGGTACAACAGGGCGACCAGGGACACGTCTGTCATGTGTGATCCACACGTGAGCGATGGATTTAAGGTAGGGTCTTAGCGCCGCTCATTCCATTACTTCAATGTCCACGCTTCGTGAAACATTCCTGCAGACGTCCGCCACATAGGCCCTGCCGCTAGAAGGAATTCAGGGCCACCACTGTATGCAGCAGCCACATAATCCAGCAGTATCTGTTCGTTGTTCTGCCTGGCGGAAAGGACACCATGGACAACTAGAAGATCCGTGAGGCTATCAACATGAAGCCTCCTCCTAATGTTACAGAACCTCAAAATATATTGATTTCCTGGGCAACATTTGTTGCACACGAAAACGACCATCACGTTGTATCAGAGGATATCTGGACCTGTCTCTCAATGACACGTTTCGTCACTGATCAAATTGCCAGTTGACATGGGAATTGCTGAGCTGAAGGTGAGCTGCAAGATTTTGTCGTGTCGAGCGCTGTCTATTCTTGTAACCTTTTCATTACAGTCTGATCGGACACAGTGGCTTCAGTAACCGTTCTGAGATCGTCTTGCAGTGTTCTGGCGGTATCCGTACGGCGCAGCAGCGAAGAGTTGGCCAGATATGGATCTTGAAGTAGGGATGTAATGCGTCGGCGACCTTCTTTAGCTCGCTTTGCTTACTGACCTGCCTCCATGTAGCGTATCTACAACCTGCGGATGATACATGGAGAGGCATTGGCAGCTGCAGCAACACGGCTGGAAGTCTATCCTTCTTGGATGAAACAGACCGCCCTTGCAAGTTGCACTGCATTAAAATGTCGCATTACATATGCTTGATTAAATACAACGTCCACAAATGACACTGCCATCTGTGTATGTCACTAGAAAACACTGGGACAACGGTATTTACTCCCTTCTGAGGGGCCATCTGACAGTGTAATGCATAACACAGCCAGTAGATGGCGAATGACTTTGTTACCTACGCTGAAAACAAATATCTCAAGTCTTGCAATAAGAATACAAGAACCGCCTGTATCAGAACAGATTGCACACACTGCACGTTGATATACGTGTTTCCCAACTCTTCCGAATAGTGTAGAAACACAATCCCCAAGCATGGTCCCCCTGTCCCCTAATTTCGGTCCCCTAGGTTCACTTCTTTCCAGAGCTACTTGTAATTTCCTTTCAGAGCCATTGCTACTTGAGAGTGAATTTCACGCAGAATCTTTCAAGCTACTACCAAGATTCGTCGAATCCGAAATAGCTTCCGTGTCACAGTTAAATCACTGCTGCTCTTAACTGTTCGCTATGCTAGTTTTAAACACTTTCAAAAAACGCCGATGTAGTAGAGAACACGCCTACGTACTACGATATCCGCTAACAAAGGACATTACAACACAATATTTGGCATTATATCGCAATTAAAACTTTTGTTCAGTTTATTGTTTGCCATACGACTGAGATTTGTCTTGTTGAGTAGGGGGATTAACTTTCGACGATGGAATGTGTAATTCCTGTAAATAAACCGAACATGTTCCGTAACTGTCTTCGTGTGTATTTTCTCTGGCGTCTCAGCAGATATTGCCAATGCCGCTTTTGCAACGTAGGACAGAAACAGTTTCGCAAATGCTGATCATCAGGTCTTTTATACGATGCCCAGTATCAGCAGAAGATGACGTAATGTTTCTTGTTTCGGACAAAACATCTTTTAAACTGGAATTTTATGTACTCATTTAACAGAACATTCGAAAAAAATTCCATTTTCAATACCCTCTGTTTGTGATGAGAAAGAACTGATGATCTTCGCTGGAGTGGATGTTGCGATAAATACATGATGAGCAGTACTCGCTTGAGCTGACTCCATTCACACAGTATGAAACAGGTATTAGCAGTATCTCCCGAAAAACGAGAAAAAAACGTTTTTGATTATTACGAAAGATATCCTGTATATCCTTGCAGTTAAATATATTTTATCAGAATTTTCAAACATTCTCCTGCGAACCTCAGTTTTTCTCGTGTTACTGATGCACTACACGAACCTCCCTAAGCAATTTTGACCCAACTTCGTAGACATGTGACTTAAGTTAAAAAAATCTTTGGAGGTGAGACAACCATACGACTTGAGGTAAAGCTAGGAAGGATGTGACATGTAACAATAAGCATATTTCTGCAATACCTGTAGCAGTTTTAACCAAACGAAGTACACGTATGATTTTCTACGTGCGACAATAATACTGAAAGTTGAAATACCTCCAAGAGAGAGACATGGGAGAGAAAAATGAAAATAATCAATATTAGTATCCAGTCCCTAGTTTCATGGGCAGCTATACTGACTGCTGACAGTGTCATTCATATTTACATTCCTGTTTGGTTAAAAAGAATAAATAAAACACAATGAAGATTTACAGAAATGTTATAAGTAAATAGACCATCTTGAAATCTTTTACAAGAACCTCAGAGTGTTAGATCTAGTTGTCATCACAACTTCTTTCCCTTAAACTAGAGTCCACTTTTCATGTGCTGCAGAACCTCGACTCCGCAAATCTTTCAAATGGCACAGGAAAGAAAAGATACTGGGTAATGTAATTAAAGACCCAATTTTAACAGGAAAGGGAGAGCTTGCAATAGCTGTTGTTCCAAGGATATCACACATACAAATGCATAGGATTTCTAATATTGAGGAACTGCAAATTTCCAGTGAGAATTAAGTTTTAAATAACTACTCTATCTCACAACAGCAGACTTTTAAATCTTCAGAGTGGATTTGCGATCATATTTTATCTCCTATTCAAACCTTCATGTTGCTTGCTCAAAAGTAGATTCTCCTAAGAATGTATTTATTGTTATTCTGAGAATGGGGAGTAAAACTACTGTTTCTAATCAACTTTTGTATCAAATTAGTGTCATCGTATTTAATAAAGGATTTTACTGTATGATCTCTGTATTGTACTATATGTTTAAAAAAAATTAAATATAATTAATTGGTTTTCACGTTACTGATATATTTGATATGTTTTACTGTCTAATAGACGACGGATAAAAAAGTAAGCAGGCAACACTAAATGACCAGCAACGTACAGTATTAAATATATTTAAACTGAGTCATCTGGTTTTCGGTGAGGCGAATAGGATTATATTCTTGTGAACAAGTATGCCCGCTTCCCTTTCAATTTTCCCTATTTCATAATGAAATGGCCTATGACCTAGGATCCTGGGCGGTGGTTACGGCTAGGCCGACAGACAAACATAATTTCCAAAATAAGTTTAATTAAAGCAAACCAGCATTGCGCTCATTAAATAACAAGCTACAAAGAGTTGCGCAAAATTTTGCATAGCACTTGCAAATGCTATCGGGTGTCCAATTAGCTCGCTTTTACAATCAATCAAGTTATGTGCAGGATTCAAACCCAGCACCAGTTCACATTACTGGATGCATCATTCTGCAGGACTCTGGTAAAATAGGGCGATCACTGGTACTTCTTAAACACTTAAACAAAATTCATTTAAGAACATACAATAACCGGTTCAAAAAGCAGGTGGCTCTTCAAAGTATCACAGGCCTACATATTGCATTTCCCACGCCCATAAATATATGTAAAGCAATATTTCGCAATACTAATCAATACTCTGTAGAACTAAAGAAACTGGTACACCTGCCTAGCATCCTGTACGGCCCCTGCGACCACACAAAAGTGCCGCAACACGACGTGGCATAGCCTCGACTAATGTCTGAAGTAGTGAGGAGAGATTCGACGCCATGAATCCTGCAGGGCTGTCCATAAATACGTAAGAGTACGAGGGGGTGGAGATCTCTTCTGAACAGCACGTTGCAACACATCCCAGTTATGCTCAATATTGTTCATGTCTGCGGAGTTTGGTAGCCAGCGGAAGTGTTTTAAACTCTGTTGCTGGAGTCACTCAGCCGCAATTGTCGTGCTGAAATTGCCCAAGTCCGTCGGACATGAATGGATGAAGGTGATCAGACAGGATGCTTACGTCGGTGTCACCTGTCAGTCGTATGTAGACGTCTCGGGGGTCCCATATCACTCCAATTACATACGCCCCACACCATTACAGTGCCGCCACCAACCTGAACAGTCCCCTGCTGACATGCAAGGTCCATGGATTCATGCGTTTGTCTCCATACCTGTACAGGTCCACCCGCTCGATACAATTAGCTTCATCTCGTGCAGCCATCAAGGCTACATGAGTGGGCCTTCAGCTCCGAAAGCCCATATCGATTACCGCAGCGCCGTATTCTGCCTGTTTTACGTATCTCTGCATTTGAATACGCATGCGTTTACCAGTTTCGTTGGCGCTTCAGTGTAATTTAAACCCCACAAATAAGATTACATTAAAGCAATAATACTTGTCTCTAATCCCGATAGCTATTAATTCTTCAATAATACACCAACAAAAGTTTTGGAAAATTTGGTACAAGCGTAATGCAGCTAGGTTGAAACAAGAGAAAACAGTGCTGATGGTGGAAGCCTAAGCGCGAAACAGCATCGACTGGGGCAAGCTACAATACTCGCCCAATATAAATTTTAAAACTGGGAGCACTCACCGAGCGCCTCCAGACCAGCTCTACCACTCAAATCTATTCTCCTCGTACATCCTGGTACTGAAATGAATAAATGGCCAATTTAAACCTCAGGGCAAATAATATTAAATTCCTAACCGTGATAACAGGAATAAATTAACGGGTCGAAGCGATTTGACACCAATCAGTAAATGATCAACTCTTTTCAAGTCTGTCGGCACAAATAACGGAAATTTTCAAGAATGATTGCCTATCGAAGTCACGGGGTACAAACGATACATATCGAACGCGTGATCGTAAATCGATCATGCGATTCTGGTGGCGCAAGTTATGAGTATGTTTACGGTGGTCGCTACAGCAACGACAAAAGAAGAGAATTACAAAATTACTTGTATTTCCAAAGGAGACGACTTATCGGTACCTTACTCGTCGTCAGTGTTGTCACCATGTGAAAGTCCATTACGGTGGTCTGAATCGATAATTTGGAAGAGTCGAACAATTTATTCTTCCTGATACTCGTTCGCTTTCCGCATTGCCCGCAGTGAAATTGTAGAGGTATTTCAGCATCGAAACTGTTCTTACGAAGTTTTATACAATTCACACCACCACAGTTACACAGTCCCTTCTTTCCTCGTTCAGTAGTACTCCATACTTGCGACTAAAAGTCGAACAGTTTTGTACACTGCACAAACATGGAATTAGATTTTTCCATGAGAGAGAATCCACCGAAGAAACGTCTAGAGCACCAGACATCCCACTCACTAACGACATAAATTATCTGGGATTCCCTAGCAACTCACAAATAATTCGCGGAGGTATGTAATGTAGAGCAACTGAGGGAACGACGGAAAACATAAAAATGACGATCACAAATAATTGATCACAACGCCCGCCACTAGAGTCGCACGATCGATTTCTGATCGCACGTTCGATATATATCGTTTGGAAGCCATCACTTCGATAGGCAATCATTCTTGGAAATCACCTACATAACAAACACCAAGTAAGGAACCGATTGCTGACCAATAAGGATTCAAGTTTCAGCAAATAGCACTAAACCAGATTGAGGTATACGTTAAATTCGGCTGTGCGGCCAAAGTGCACTGCAACAGGAAGTGTACTGAAGCGTGTTCACCAAGTACAGTCCTGTTTCGCCGAACAGAGGCTGTTCCAAGTCGTGACTCGTACACGTCTTCCTTCGGCCACGCCCCATCACCCAGCGATTCCTTCACCCGACGCATAGCCATCCACGTCACCTCCTGTCCGCACGCTGACACAGGAAACACGCCGGCGTCGGGCACCGGGCCACGCGCTGCTGTGGAGGCCCCCCATCACGTTGTCCGCTCGGAACGTACCGCACGCTCCTGTTGCTAGCTGGAACCTCCCTTCTCGATCGCCCGACAAAGACATTCACTCAGTGAGCCCGATACAACTGTAAAAGGCTCAGAAGTCGCCGCGCATCCCCTGTTGCCAACTGGAACCTTCCTTCTTGTCCACCAGACCGAGACTCCTGTAAAAGACCCAAAAAGTTGCTGCGTACGCCCCCACGGGCACTAAACGCAAAGCCGTTGCTGGGTAGTAGCCAAACTGTGTAATCATGCACAATTTTTATAAGACCAGGTATAGCTCACATAATATTGGAGACATATAAACAATGATTTTTTGTAACTCCATACGGGAATGGAATTGTAGAACACATAACACATGATAAGAAGAGACGTCTGAAGAATCTAATATTATAGTCCCCATAGAGACTTCAGCATAGTCCTTTGCCATTCTTGGACAGTGTTCTTAGCACAGAGTGAAAGGTTCAGCCAAGCGGTTCTAGGCGCTTCAGTCTGGAACCGCGCGACCGCTACGGTCGCAGGTTGCCGCGCGGGATTAGCCGAGCGGTTTGGGGCGCTGCAGTCATACTCTGCTGCTGGTTCCGGCTGAGGTTGGAGTTCTCCCTCGGGTATGGGTGTGTGTGTTTGTCCATAGGATAATTCAGGTTAAGTAGTGAGTAAGTTTAGGGACTGATGTCATTAGCAGTTAAGTCCCATAAGATTTCACACACATTTGAACATTTGAACGGTCGCAGGTTCGAATCTTGCCTCGGGCATGGATGTGTGTAATGTCCTTAGGTTAGTTAGGTTTAAGTAGTTCTAAGTTCTAGGGGACTGATGACATCAGATGTTGAGTCCCATAGCGCTCAGAGCCATTTGAACCATTTGAACCTGGAAACAATCAGAAAGCTGTGACTGAGCTATTCTTATTTGTATCCTTTCTCCTGGGAGTGATAGCCCAGCATGGTGTGACTATGCAGGAGAACTGCAGAGTTTCGAAGGCAGAAACTGAGGGGTGAGGTGGATCGTAACCGCTCTTGGACAGCTCATTTGGTGAAATATAGTCTCTGGAAGACTTACGCTCGGGTTCTCGATCCAGCACTCAGTGTTTATCTGTCGAAAACTCTACCCTCCAACGCAAACCGGAAGACTTGTTCTCAGAAGAATGATTTTGGTTTGTCAGGAGTAAGTTAATAATGGGCATAAAATATCGCATACAATTTCGTATAGAAATGATTTACTGTTATAAATTCAGTAACCTGATAGTAGTCGTCCGAATTTGGGTTAAATGAATGGAGTTTATTGTATGTGACTATTAATAATACATGAAATAGGATATTTCTGAGTAACAGGAAGGTAGGAAAGAAAACCTTGCCAGAACCCCACAAAGACAGTTTTACATACTTTTGGACCGCACTGGATCGAATTAAGGGGTTCGCAAAGAAAAAGAGCTCGCTTGATAGCTGCGATATTTGGCAACAATTTGTTTCCCATAAATGTATTTTGTCTGAAATTAGTACTTCGCCTGGCTTGTTCATATTCTCCCCTGTTTCCCACTTTAGGTTAAACTTTCTACCCTTGTGTGTGTGCTACATGTTTGGTTGATATGGGGGAGGGGACCAAACAGCTAGGTCATCGGTCCCATCGGATTAGGGAAGAATGGGGAAGGAAGTCGTCCGTGACCTTTCAAAGGAACCGTTCTGGAGTTTGCCTGAAGCGATTTTGGGAAAGCATCGAAAACCTAAATCAGAATGGCCGGATGCGGGTATGAACGTCGTCCTCCCAAATGCGAGTTCAGTGTGTTAACCACTGCGCCATTTCGCTCGGTATATGGTACATGCAGCATGCTCTTCGCTCCTTCACGTGACATAGTATAAAGTCATGCATACCTTAGCAGCTGTACCAGCAGTCTTTTACGCAATCTGGTAAGTATTTTTCGTAGACTTCCTTCCTCACCTATTTTAGCCAGTACCCATTCATTGGTATTGTTGTGTTGGGTGAAGAGCCAATACCGTGTTACTACTGGAGGACGAAATGCACGCGTTTACCTCACGCAGGCTGGCGCGAGGATTGAAGGACTATACTAACGTGCGGTCTGGAACATGACAAGGAATTAGAATACAGAAAGCGGACGGAATTAGTTTGATACTTAACTTTAGTCCATTAATGATGAACGTAGCTCTTGACGGTACATGATTCACAATATTATCAGTTCAGAATACATTCTTGAAGAATATGGCGCCGTGCTAGGTCGTAGCAAATGACGTAGCTGAAGGCTACGCTAAACTGTCGCCTCTGCAAATGAGAGCGTATGTAGCCAGTGAACCATAGCTAGCAAAGTCAGCTGTACAACTGGGGCGAGTGCTAGAGAATCTCTCTAGACTAGACCTGCCGTGTGGCGGCGCTCGGTCTGTAATCACTGATAGTGGCGACACGCGGGTCCGACGTATACTAACGGACCGCGGCCGATTTAAAGGCTACCACCTAGCAAGTGTGGTGTCTGGCGGTGACACCACAGGTATACTTGACCTTAGCGGGCTTCTGCAATACTACGTTTCAGAATCATGCAGTTTTTTCTTTTGCAGCCTTCCCAGAGTTCATGATTCATGTCCATACAACGCCGTGCTCCAGATGTACAGTCTCATATCCGTCTTTCACAACTCAGTATCATTCTTCAATATAAGCTTCGCTACTCATCTTCTCATATATGTCTGCTTCAGCGGTTTTACAATCCCTTGCTTCTGTTATAGGGAGATTCCTTCAGTACTTGTACTGCAACGTCCCCCTTTATTTTAACTCGCCGTTCTTCTCTCAGCTGTTCTCTTCACTTCTTACAACTTTTAACGGTACACATACCAACACTGCTGTCTGTTCCCCTTTCTCCTTTATTCCAGTTCTGAAATTTTAATGTCTAAGGTCTTAAGTGGCACCATAGGAAAGAGCACAACAGTTCATCTTTAGAGGAGAAGACACTGCCTTATTGCCAATGTGACACCCTAAATAACTACCGGTTGCTTGTAGAAGGGAAAGAACATGGGGAAATCCACGGCATGGGCTGCAGGAACTCGGCGTACTCAGCTGCGGGTGTGTTCTCTTCTATTCTTTGCACCTGGCAGACTGCCCTGTGCTATGCCGAACCAGCCGCGTGTTAGTGGCGGGAGAAAGTTTGTTTACTTCGAGGATTCTTTCCGGGATGACGTATTATGCTGAGATATAGTAGTCTAACATCAGACACCGCAGCATCGCTCTCTCTGTCGGTGTACTCAGAAACGAGCAGCGTCATAGCTGCACAACTAATTGTGATATTTGAGGATAAGTTTTTAAATTGATTAGGCCGTTGTGTCTACTATCTGATGTAGATATGAATAAGCGTAAGATCTCAATATAAGGTAGCAAAGGGAGTCAAACGCTCAAAGAGTGCCATCGTTTCCATCTTTTCTTGTCACATTTTGTTTTCTGTTTCTGTTTAATCCTCCTATTACGAGAATTCTTCAACCATTTCTCATCAACTGAAGGACTTAAATTGTCAGTGGCTGTTCGCTCTCGTGGTGTCTTCTCTGATGATGATTTCTAACCACGAAACAAGTTACCATACTAAGTAAATGCTAAATGATGATTTATTATATTCTGCTTTAAGAAAAATCAAGGGACATTCATAGGAGTTGTCTACCCACAAAAAGCGTTCGATGTCTAAAATGGCTCAAGATGTTTGAAATTCTCAGAAAAGTAGTTGTACGTTAAAGTAAGGGAATGTCAGAATACAATGTGTACAATAATCAAGAGGGAGTAATGAGAATGGAACACATTAAGAACGAAGGACTTGGATTAAAAATAGTAAGACAGGGGTGAAGACTTCCGCGCCCATCTTTGAATCTTTCTATTGGAGAAGTAAAGAAAGAAAAGAAATAAAGTTTGAAGAGTGGTGCTAAAATTCGGGGTCAAAGGATATTAGAAAAAGAAATAAATGAGAACGTACATTTGTAACACAGTATTGTACGGAAGAGAATAGTGCACTGTGGAAAAATTGGAAAAGAACAAATAGAAGAGCGTGATGTGTGATGCTACAGAAGGTTGCTCAAAAACTGGATTGGTAAGATAAGAACTGATGAGGTTTTCCGCAGAATTTGCGAGGAAAGGAATGTGTGGAAAATACTGACAAGAAGAAGGGACAGCATAATAAGGCGCCAGTGAATAACTTCCATGGCACTAATGGCAGATCTGTAGGGGGTAAAAACAGTAGGAGCAGACATAATTTTGAATACATACAGCAAATAATATAGGAAGTTGAATGATAGTTCTACTCTGAGATGAAGAGGTTGGCACAGGAGAGGAGTTCGTGGTGGGCCGCATCAAGCCAATCAAAAGACCGATATCCAAAAACAAAACGAAATAAATTCTGACTTTATATCGTCAGTCTTCTGTACCAAGACGTAGAACCCAAATCGTTGAAAACTTTCTAACCTCCCCACAGAAAATAAAATAATATGAATAATACTCTCATTTAGCGTAACTACCCAACAGTGAAAATATAATACAATGTGACAAACCTATAACCTTTCAATAATTGACAGTCAAGTTAACCTGGTAAATTTTGGACGTCAGCAATGCTGCGTCATGGCCCTGATACATCATTCTGAATAAGCTGAAAAATCTTACCTTAATTAGGTCGCCGGATAACGCGTATATATCTGCTCCTATAAGATATTTTTCCTGGCGCAGCTAAGTGCAATGCTGGCCGATAGATTTGTCTTATATAAATGGGAAGAACTGATTTTTCTTTTCAATAATCGGGATGGCCAAGGATTGGAGAAATTATTGAATTGTTTGAATTGAGATTAATGTCAAAAGTTACTTTTTATGAGAAAGATTATTATTAACATATCTTCTTTTTTTAAAGATTTACATGGGACTTGATTAACAATACTACATATGCGCGAGGCTGCTTTTACCTTATCCTATAACGCACAGGCTCTGCCATCGCTGCACACGACCGGCCCAGCCAACACGATACACCAGACACGACTGCTCGCTAGCAACAACTAACTGCAACTGCTACACAGTTCCTACTGCAGTCAATACTACTCTTTGGTCTCAGATTCTCTTCTAGCTTACATATCGCAGGCAGCACATGAGCAATACATCGAAATTACATCAGCTCGAGTGCGCTAGCAACAAGTTCTCTAATTATGGACCTCTTACATAACCCTCCACTGGGGGGGGGGAAATTTGGCAGCGATGGTGAGTCAATTGGACTTGCCATGAGCAACAAATTTTTCTATAATCTATTTAGTTTACTAAGGCTTCAATCACAGAGTATATACATCATTGATAAGTGCAGAACATATTAAGAAATTAAATAAAGTGCACACGCACTGAGTACAAAACATATCATTTTACAAGAATTTAAATGCACTGTATAAGCCTTTACTATTTTACAGGAACTAGGAAAGGAATGGGAAGGATTGTATCATGGTTGTAGCACAGTAGGTTGCACGTAGCTGCACTGAAAGTCCATATCTTTCTACAGAAGCACAACACCAAGTGAGACAATCTGAAGTTCTCTTCCCTGAAGTATTTATCAGTGTAGCCAAGACACCGAAATGTTGTATTAATATTCAATGTTATCATTTTGGTAATACATTAGGTACACCAAACAGTGGGACCATAATAACATCTCCATCGTTCAAGGTGGTGGACAGCTTGATATGTCAAAACCATATTCTTGTAGAGTCCATACTCTTACATCAATGTAGAATTAGTGCAAAAACCAATATAGTGCTCCATGATCATGAGGATGGACAGGATAAACGGATATTGCAGTAATTAGGTCAGAAGGTGAAGGACACATTAAGTCTTATGCTAGTCATCATAGAATTACACTAGTGTATCAACCGATATGAACAATATTGAGTATTACGAAACACTATTCATAACTCATCTGACTGAATCAGTGGCATTCATTGGCCAGTTACAAAGTATTCATATAGTGTTACAAAACATTATTCAGTGTTATTCACAAGTCAATCAGTGGCATTCGTTGGCCAGTTACAAAGTATTCATATAGTGTTACAAAACATTATTCAGTGTTATTCACAAGTCATCGTTTAAAATAGGAGCTATTGAGTTACTGACATTCATTGGCTAGTTACAAAACATTATTCAGTGTTATTCACAAGTCATCATTTAAAACAGGAGCTATTGAGTGCAGCATCAAGTTAC
The DNA here is from genome assembly GCF_023897955.1 of Schistocerca gregaria. Classification (NCBI taxonomy): domain Eukaryota; kingdom Metazoa; phylum Arthropoda; class Insecta; order Orthoptera; family Acrididae; genus Schistocerca; species Schistocerca gregaria. The sequence continues at coordinate 842,573,928 of NC_064920.1, read as the reverse complement.
TCGTCTTTATATACGATATTATGTAAGTGACATAAGACATATTTAAAACGTAAGACATTGGAACTATTACTCAAGGTAGGTAGTCCAATAATACATAGACATAACGGAATCAATACACAGAAAATTTGCATATCTTTAGGACTAAAAATATATCTTAACCCGGTAGCATTATTTAGTTGTATACTGGTAATAGTTGGGACTCATAATAATAATTTTTTTCCTTTTTTTTCTTTTTTTTGCTAGCAATGTATTGCACTGGGATCGATAATTAATTGCTGGGGCATCAAAATATTTGCTTTTGACTTATTGCTAGAAATAAGGATTATTAACGTCATTCGTCATGAGTCAGCTGTAGCAAGGTTATGAAACAAGTACAGTATATGTGATCACATTCATAAATGATAGACACAACTGGGTAACAAAAAATGCAACTACTAGAACAGGTTTAATAACTAACAGCTTATAGCATATTAATATCCTGAAAAGCTTCTCCTGGAAAAAAATACAAAATGGATTATTCAGCTGAAAGAAGAAATGCATATTATGCTGAAAAATAGTGTACTTCGAATTAACAGGTAATGAAACGTGTACTTAATATGTATGTACTCTAGCTGTCTTGTCCAAAACATTCAGTCATTATACTATGCGACATAAGACATACTATCAAAAGGAACTGCAACAAATAATTAATTAACTACATAGCATTTCTTAACTAACAGTAAATATATAAACTTCATCATTATCATCATCTGCAAAAAAAAACTTCATTATTCATATTATCATAACTTCATACTGTCATCACCTGCAAAGAAAAACTTCATTATTCGTATTAGCATATTCTTCATATAACTATTCATCATCATTTATTATTATCTACAAAAAATAGACACTTCATTATTTATATTCATATTACCATTTACTTCATACAACTATTCATTATCATTCATTACTTCATATAGTATAGAGTTTCTTACTTCTCGCATATTTCATCATTAAAATTAACATCTGTAGTTCTGTCTGACAGTCTGCATCAATCGCCTTGTATTCTGAAAGAAAAATAATTAGTCAAGACTGCTATCATACGATGTGTACAGTATAGTCTGGTTAATGCTTGTTAATTCTGATCCATTTACTCTTCATGATAATATATTGCATTTTCTTTCCTTCATTCTGATGGTAAAATTTCCATTTCATAGTAAACCACTGTGGTTGTTTAATTCATTTCTTTTACACGGTATTGCTTTCTGAAAAATGATGAATAAGGATTAATATCTTGCATTTAATTCATATACCCATTAAATAAAAACTTGTTTCTAGTAATATAATTAAGCATACAGCATAGCATGACAGAAAACACATTAGGTCAAAAACATAGACAGGTTTTAAGTGCAAAAAATGTAGACACAGTATCATAATGTAGTAGCAAAAATGTAGAATAGTCAAAATAAATAAAAACTTGTTTCTAGTGATATAATTAAGCATACTGCATACCATGACAGAAAAAGGTATTAGGTCAAAAACATAGACAGTTTTCAAGTGCAAAAAATGTACACACAGTATCATAATGTAGTAGCAAAAAATGTAAAATAGTCAAGATGTTGAGATAACATAATGCAAAATGTCAATGTCAACTGGTGTTTGTTACATCTTAAACATTTCATAGTGCATACAGACAAAAATTCTACTTTCGACAGGAAAACAATCATACATACACAAAAAATCGAAAATGTGCATGGTCATATATATATCGACAAGAAAAGGGACCTGCTAACCTTACCGTGCCGGGCACTTGCCAGGAAAAAAATATTATAATCATCAGTAAATAGTCACATAAATATCATTGCATGAGTGCTCATATAAATATCAGGAAATGGCGGTACAGTGTGATAAATCGTAAAGTATGTTCATTCAATAAAGGGTTTAATATTGGAAATATGGTGATTGCCCTTGCTTTTTCTGGTTCTCAAAGTTTCAACATGTACCACATTGGGATGAGGAATGCTGCGAATTCTGTATGGACCTGCGTATAGAAGTTCAAATTTACCGCATCTACTCTTTCCTCTGTTGGATAAATAGTGTGTGCGTACTAATATCTTCTGTCCAAATTGAAAGTCACGGCGTGTACAGACCTGTTTTTGCTGTCTTCTTCGGCGCTCTGCGGCACGTTTGATGTTGTTGAGCGCAATGTCAATTATTTCATGGTGGCGTAGTCGATGAGATGTAGGAAAGGATACTAATTCTTTAATTTTGTTAGGTGGTTCAACATTTTTCAATATAACAGTCGGAGATAGCATAGTGGATTCATTTGGTATGGAGTTAATTACATCCTGGAATGAGAGTATGTGTGTATCCCAATCAATATGTCTTTTATAGCAGTACATTCTACACAGTTTACCAATTTCTTTCATCAGTCGTTCACAAGGGTTCGAAGAAGCGTGATACTTGGATATATAGATCGGAGAAATGTTTCTAGGTCGTAACATACGTGTCCATATCGCAGATCGAAATTGTGGTCCATTGTCGGAAATTACTTTCAATACATGCCCTACATGAAATAAAAAATGTTTTCCAAATGCATTCGAAATAGATTTAGCAGTAGCTTTGCGCAACGGAGTGAAGGTAACAAATTTCGAAGCGAGTTCAACAGCGACAAAGATGTAGCAAAAACCTCTATTAGTTCTGGGAATCGGTCCAAAAATGTCTACAGCGGCCATGTGTCTCAATTTAACAGGTACATTGGGATGTAACGGAGGAATATGTGAAGTCGTCTCTGATTTAGCTTTCTGGCAGATTTTACATGACGCTACAACTCGTCGAATACGCTTCTCCATGTTGGCAAAATAACAGTTCTGTCTCAGTATAAGAAAACATTTTCTGGCTCCATAATGTGCGTAACTTAAATGAGTATACCAAATTAATTTGTTAACAAGTTCGTCAGGAATGCATAATAATCAGTTGTTGCCGTCAGGGTGAGAGCGGCGAAACAGAATGTTATTGCGTACCGTGTAATGGTTTCTAATGGTAACGTTATTCTTATCTTGCCAAAGGTGTTTAATTTCTTTCCATACGTTGTCTTTACTCTGCTCTTGTGCTATGTCTCGTAATGACGATGAAATGAAATTTTCAAATGCCACCTGTTGAATATACATGACGCTAGAATTTGCTTGGCAGAAATTGGTTGCGATGTCTTGCTGATTGTTGCAGAGAGAACGGGATAGTGCGTCTGCTACAATATTTTGTGTACCGGGAATGTGAACAATTGTAAAATTAAATTCCTGTAAATGCAGTTTCCATCTGCTTAATCTGTCGTGTGTAAATTTAGCGGAAAGTAAAAACTGGATAGCTCTATGGTCTGTGTAAACGGTAGTATGTCTTCCATAAAGAAAATGCCTAAATCGGGTAAATGCCCATACAACACATAATGTTTCAAGTTCTGTAACAGAATAATTGCGTTCAGCAGGTGACAGAACGCGACTTGCAAAAGCGATGTTTTTAATTACTGTATTACCGTCTTCTTCAATTTCCTGAAAAATGTGTACTCCTAAAGCTGTGTTAGAAAACTGTCGGTGGCAATGGAAAAATTTCTAGTGAGATCTGGGTGTGATAAAAGTGGTGCGTTCAACAAAGCTTGTTTCAGATTGACAAATTCAGACTGCGCTTGGCTATCCCAGGACCAAATAGTGTTTTTACCCTTCAGTTGGCACAATCTAAGGGTGTCTAAAGCAGAGTAATGAATAAATTTACGGAAAAAGTTAATTAATCCCAGAAAGCTGCGTAATTGTTTCTTTGTCGTTGGAACAGTAATGTCACGTAAAGCTTGAAGTTTTTCCGGGTCAGGCGCAATGCCTTCTGCTGAAATTACATGTCCAAGAAATTTTATGGAAGTTCTGCCAAAGTGCGATTTGTTAAGATTAACTCTGAGTCCTTGTGCACGAAAAGTTTGCAACAGTTGTTCCAGAATCAGATTATGTTCAGACCAGTTAGCTTCTGCAATAAGAATGTCGTCTACATACGTTGTGATTCTGTCTTTTAATTCTGTCGGAAGTATAGTATTCAAACCGCGAATAAACGCTGCTGAAGAAATTGTTAAACCGAACGGTAATTTACAAAATTGATAACTGTCACCAAAACAGAGAAATGCTGTGTACTTTCTGCAGTTCGGATGGAGCTGAATTTGCCAAAATCCCGATTTCAAATCTAATGTGGAATAAACAGCAGTACCATGAAATTTCTGTAGAAGTTCTTCTAGTGTCTGTGGGCGATCTGTTTCATTAATAATAATGTCGTTGATGTGACGTGAATCAAGTACGAGGCGAAGTGAGCCATCCTTTTTCTTAACAATATGGAGCGGGTTTATGTACGGACTAACTGCTGGTTCAATAATACCTTGGTCAAGCATAGTTTGCAATTCTTTCTTAACTTGTTCTCTGTGAATATACGGAATGGGATAACGTTTGGCCTTAAACGTGTCGTGCTGTTTAACTTGAAATTCATACATAAAACCGGACATAGTACCAGGGATGTTGTCAAAAACTGGAGCTTGCTGTAAAAGAATTTTGCGTAGTTGCGTACGTTCGTCGTCTGTATTTGCACTGCTCTGTTTAACCTTATCCGAAATCATTTGTATAACGGCATAGTCGGCTTCGTCTGGTGTATTGTAGTTGTGAACATACGTATCTGTGAACAGTGTGGAATGACAGTTTATGTTACGTGATGCAGAAATGACCTCTGTCCGATTAATTGTTTGTTCTTCTGCAGATAAAGAGTGCTGAAAATCTAATGCCAGTTGTACATTTTCATCCTTTAACATTAAATAGGAATTTTGAAAGTCAATAATTGCGTCGTGTTGTACCAAAAATTCGTACCTAAAATAACATCTGTTGTCAATAAGGGAACGATCCAAACATTTGAGTGGAGCGTATGACCTGCAATACAAAATGATAAGTGTGTCTGTAATTTTACGTCTACTCCTTTACCAGATACTGCTCCTTTTACTTTAGTTTTGCCTAATGGTAATGTAGGATAAGTATTCTCTTTGTTACAAGCGTTGAAAGTTTCTTCATTTATAACCGACATAGGTGATCCAGAGTCGACTACTGCTGAAAATGTGGATGATCCAATCTTTACTTCAATGACAGGGTGGGAAATGGTTTTTTGAATAACTGGTTTTTCATGCAAAAGAGTGTCTCGGATGTCGTCAAAAGTAATAACATTCTCGTGAACAAGAGTCTGTGTATCAAAAGTATTGCTTACATCGCTGGAAGGTTCAATCTGTGCTGTATCTAGTCAAATTCTGTCTGACGTGCTGTTATCTGCGGGAGGATGCTGTGGCATTTCCACTATTTGTACTGTTCTGTTATTTCTCCCTGACGTATTACGTTGGGGATGATATCTACTGTCTGGTTCATTCATGATAATCTGTTGTCGCGGATGATTCTGCTGCTGGTAAGACCGACTGTTATGCTGAAAACTGTGCTCATTACTTTTACGTCTGTCATAATAATCGTTGCTATACGGCGTGTTGCGGTAGGAATTGAAATGGTGTGTTCTCTGTACGAAGTGATTTCCTTGTTGCTGTGTGTTACTATTTGGTGGAGCCGACGCTATACGTGCAGGCGGCGAAACATTAAAGCTTGGTTGACCTTGCAGACTACATTGTTGGCTAGGTATGCTAACCGACTGGTTTTGTTGATGTTCTGGGGAAAAACCTCTATTGTTGCCAAAATGTTTTTGCTGTTGCTGATAACTATGAGGATACTGATAATTAAAATTTTGTCTGTTCTCAAAGTTCTGGTAGTTCTCATTCCTGGACCGTCTATCACCTTTGCTATTAAAATAGCGTGGCTGATCGTAATTTCCGTATGCTTGTTTGCCTTGGTTATGATGTGAAAAATTTTTGTTAATGAAGTAATAGTCTGATTGCTGAACTTCCAAAAGCTGTAAAAGATCTCTGAATGCCGAAATATTTTCTTTCTGCTGACCTGTTAAAAGTGATACTCTTAACGATCGTGGTAATTTAGAAATACATAATTGGATAAGTGCTGATTCACTGTATGGCTCACTTAAGTATTGGTTTTGTTGGACCATGTGCTCAAAAAACTGCGTGACAGTGGGAAAATTTGAGTTCTCATAATTTGGTAAGCTAATTAATTGATCCTTGATTCCGCGCTGTGTCGTCTTCGACCAATACGCTGACAGAAAGGCATTCTGAAATTCTTCTACCGAGTAGCACTGTCTCGCGATCGGTCTCATACGAGTTGCCGGTTCGCCTTCCAAAAAACTGCAAATAAATTCAAGTTTGTGCGTCACGGGCCAAGTTGGTGGAAAAGCAAAGCTAAATTGTTGTATCCAATCCAAAGAGTGAACCTTTGTTCTGTCATTTTTAAATACCTTAAATTTCCTAACGGACAGAAAGTGCTTGTAATCAAAATTTTCGTCTCTGAATGTCTGAACAGGTTCAGGACTGTATGATAATCTGTTTGTCTGTGATTGTTCGGAATCTAAGTCACGTACTCTCTGTAAATTACCTAAATTGTACTGGCTATGTGAGTGTGAGAAATGTTCGGAAAGTGGCGTATGCTGTGATGTGTTAAAGGCTGAAATATTTTTCATGTCCGTCAATTCGTGCTGTAAAGATGACAATTTTCTACGTAATGTATTATTGGACGAACTTATCTCACTAATCGTCTGCTGTAAATTTTGGAATTCGGGTGTTTGATTAAACGAAACTGGTGATGTATCGTCTGATTTGGTGTCATTGTTATTTTCGATAACGTCAATACGACTGGCCAATTCATCAAATTTTTCAGTCAATGCTTTAACCTGATCATCATTTTTAGTGTCACAAGCATTAATTTGTTTTTGGATTTTACAGATAGTTTTGTTCAATTTCTTAACGTCTGCTTTAATGGCATCGGGATCCTGTATTAATTCTACACTCCTGGAAATTGAAATAAGAACACCGTGAATTCATTGTCCCAGGAAGGGGAAACTTTATTGACACATTCCTGGGGTCAGATACATCACATGATCACACTGACAGAACCACAGGCACATAGATACAGGCAACAGAGCATGCACAATGTCGACACTAGTACAGTGTATATCCACCTTTCGCAGCAATGCAGGCTGCTATTCTCCCATGGAGACGATCGTAGAGATGCTGGATGTAGTCCTGTGGAACGGCTTGCCATGCCATTTCCACCTGGCGCCTCAGTTGGACCAGCGTTCGTGCTGGACGTGCAGACCGCGTGAGACGACACTTCATCCAGTCCCAAACATGCTCAATGGGGGACAGATCCGGAGATCTTTCTGGCCAGGGTAGTTGACTTACACCTTCTAGAGCACGTTGGGTGGCACGGGATACATGCGGACGTGCATTGTCCTGTTGGAACAGCAAGTTCCCTTGCCGGTCTAGAAATGGTAGAACGATGGGTTCGATGACGGTTTGGATGTACCGTGCACTATTCAGTATCCCCTCGACGATCAGCAGAGGTGTACGGCCAGTGTAGGAGATCGCTCCCCACACCATGATGCCGGGTGTTGGCCCTGTGTGCCTCGGTCGTATGCAGTTCTGATTGTGGCGCTCACCTGCACGGCGCCAAACACGCATACGACCATCATTGGCACCAAGGCAGAAGCGACTCTCATCGCTGAAGACGACACTCCTAACGGTGTGCAGGACCGTAGCCCAGCTTCATGGAGACGGTTGCGAATGGTCCTCGCCGATACCCCAGGAGCAACAGTGTCCCTAATTTGCTGGGAAGTGGCGGTGCGGTCCCCTACGGCACTGCGTAGGATCCTACGGTCTTGGCGTGCATCCGTGCGTCGCTGCGGTCCGGTCCCAGGTCGACGGACACGTGCACCTTCCGCCGACCACTGGCGACAACATCGATGTACTGTGGAGACCTCACGCCCCACGTGTTGAGCAATTCGGCGGTACGTCCACCCGGCCTCCCGCATGCCCACTATACGCCCTCGCACAAGGTCCGTCAACTGCACATACGGTTCACGTCCACGCTGTCGCGGCATGCTACCAGTGTTAAAGACTGCGATGGAGCTCCGTATGCCACGGCAAACTGGCTGACACTGACGGCGGCGGTGCACAAATGCTGCGCAGCTAGCACCATTCGACGGCCAACACCGCGGTTCCTGGTGTGTCCGCTGTGCCGTGCTTGTGATCATTGCTTGTACAGCCCTCTCGCAGTGTCCGGAGCAAGTATGGTGGGTCTGACACACCGGTGTCAATGTGTTCTTTTTTCCATTTCCAGGAGTGTAATTGTTCAAGTCTGTTGGTCATTGTCTGAAAGTCTACTGTGTGTGTGTTTGTTTTTGTTTTAAGATCGGAGATTTCATCATGCAATTCGGTGTTCAACTGTTTAATAGTATTGATTTCGTCTGATACTATAGCAATGTTATTGTCTACGATTGTTTTTGCTTTCGTAAATAATTTACGCTTATCTTCCTGTCTCTGTGCAGTAATTGTTTCCATGACTTGTTTCTTTACTCTGTTCTGTTCCTGTATGAATTTACGGTAACGTGTTTCACTGTTTTGTAGGTGGTGATTAAAACGTTCGTCAATTAGGCTGTTTTGTTGTTCAAATTTCTTGTCGACTTTCGCGTCCAGCGTGTGTGAAAGTTCTGCTGACATTAATTTAAACTCGTCGCGTAACATTGTTGCGTTTTCAGAACATTGTTTAGTGACTGCACTAATTAAATCTCTAAGTAATTTAGTTGTGGCTGCATGTGTATTACTTAATTCTTGTGCCACAGATCTAATTTCTTCACTACTATTCCTAGCACAAGCCTTAATTTCCTCATGTAATTGTTTTTTGGTTTCATTACACTGCTCGGCAACGGCTGTAATCCGTTCAGTAAGCTGTTCAGTAGAGGTGTCAAGTTTTTCATTAATCTGTTTAAAGTTCTCGTCGTGTTTTTCATTCGACTGTTTCAAACTTTCATTAAGTTGTTTGAAATTGTCGTTTTGTTCTTTCTTCGACTGTTTGGAATTGTTGACTAGTTTTTCATTAAGTTGTTTGCTCGATTCATTAATTTGTTGTTTGAGATTTTCATTAAGTTGTATGTTCGATTCATTAATTTGTTGTTTGAGATTTTAATTAAGTTGTAGCAATAATGCCATAACTCGATCCATTCCAAAATTAGCTGCTGTATTCTCTGTGCTGTGTGATGGTGTATCTGCATGTGTCACGTTTTGCATAACCATTTGGTCATTGTCTGATTCACAAAAAGGTTTGCTAATCGGATGTGCTGTGTTGGTCACTACAGCGGAATCAAATAAATCTGATGTGCGTTGTGTATATTGGTCACCTTCGTCAGAAACAATTATCTGTTCGCTACGTAAATTTTGCAAATCAGGTGTTTCAAACTGGACAGTGTTCATTGTACCGGAACGTGCCGCGTCATCAATTGTCGTTAAATTAACAGAGGATACAATTGAATTTGTTTGCTCATCATTAGCATCAAAATCATTACTAGTGATCGACACACACTGATTATCTGTAATTAGAGGATTATCACTATTACACTGAGTGTCGCTAGTATTATCAGTCAAATTATTCGAGTCAGCTTTTTCACTCCTTGGTCCCGCGATGCACTGTTAGCAGTTTTGCGCAGCATTTTCACAACTCAAAGTTAAGCACAAAATCCAACAAAGACAAAGCAAAAATGGAATAAATACAGTTACAACAAAGAGCAATAAATTGCCGATGATCTGTGAAAGAAAAAGTGACAAATTAGTAAATGCGTTGCGCCAGATGCTAACTACTTTTAACATTAAGTAAATAAGAGCAGATATATAGCTGACCACTTCTCAGAAATTCACAAAAATACGATCCTGGCCGGTTGTCGCCAAGTGTAACCTCCCCACAGAAAATAAAATAATATGAATAATACTCTCATTCAGCGTAACTACCCAACAGTGAAAATATAATACAATGTGAGAAACCTATAACCTTTCAATAATTGACAGTCAAGTTAACCTGGTAAATTTTGGACGTCAGCAATCCTGCGTCATGTCCCTGATACATCATTCTGAATAAGCTGAAAAATCTTACCTTAATTAGGTCGCCGGATAACGCGTATATATCTGCTCCTATAAGATATTTTTCCTGGCGCAGCTAAGTGCAATGCTGGCCGATAGATTTGTCTTATATAAAAGGGAAGAACTGATTTTTCTTTTCAATAATCGGGATGGCCAAGGATTGGAGAAATTATTGAATTGTTTAAATTGAGATTAATGTCAAAAGTTACTTTTTATGAGAAAGATTATTATTAACAGATCTTTTTTTTAAACATTTACATGGGACTTGATTGACAATACTACATATGCGCGAGGCTGCTTTTACCTTATCCTATAACGCACAGGCTCTGCCATCGCTGCACACGACCGGCCCAGCCAACACGATACACCAGACACGACTGCTCGCTAGCAACAACTAACTGCAACTGCTACACAGTTCCTACTGCAGTCAATACTACTCTTTGGTCTCAGATTCTCTTCTAGCTTACATATCGCAGGCAGCGCATGAGCAATACATCGAAATTACATCAGCTCGAGTTCTCTAATTATGGACCTCTTACAACTTTTAATAAAATTTACGATTTAATATTCTCGTTTCATTTGGATTATCTCTATGTCCAAGCATTGTAAAGAAAGCACACCAGACAAAAAATCTGGTCAATCCCAGGGGGTTTGAGGCTAATATTGTGTAACACCGCCTCTGCACCTCTACGCCTCCAGGTCAGCAAATAAAAGAATGCTCCAGTTTCTTCATCTTTTCGTATCCATTTGAAGTCACTGCTTGTAATGTAGAACTATCCGAAGTGGCAACTAGTCACGTGATTTAGCGGGCCAATCGAAGTGCGACAGGGTGGTGTATGTTCGTCAAATCGAGAATGTATGCAAGCAGTCCTATGAACATGACTGTTATGTTGCAAGACAGATCTGTTCACAGCATTATCATCACGAAGATGTAGAAAAAAGAGCAACAATTCGTCAACGGGAATGTTGAAGCAAACCTCCTTGGTAATGTTCACAATAACCTGAATGAGTGACCCAAGTCATGACACGAAAAACATCCCAGGAACGCCACAGAGCCTTTCCAGCAGAAATTATCTTGAGGTTAAATGACTCATTCGGCTGTCAGTGTACCCAATGGCTGCCGTCATTAAAAAAAAGACGAAATCATGAGTCGTTGGGCCAGACCGCGCACCTCCAGTCAAGTGCTGCCCAGCTGATGTGTTTTTGGCTTGCTGAAGACTTCTAGATCCATGTGCCCCTGATAGCAATGGGCTTTTGAAAAGCACACGACCTCAAACGTCCATTGCAAGCAGATCCATTCACATTGTTAGCTCCGAAACTGTTCAGGTTGGAGCTTCATTCATTGAAAGCAGTATTTTCTGGCGGGTTTAAAACCAATTGTCACTGACACGGCGTGGCATTCGTCTTTGGTCCCTGGCGGCTAGTATATCTTTTCGACTACTGTTCATGCGCCGTATTACACGGTTGCGTGCGATGTAGTATTCCTTGTACACAGAATGCACACTCCTCGCTAATAGCCCAACAAATGCGACAGCTTCATTCACGATGTGACCACGGACTCGTCCAAACATGACGACTCCTTCCTGTCACTCCACAACGCCTGCACTCACACCTCCTGACTGTGCTGCTTACATACAACCGACTGCTGCATATACACCACTTCACTGCCATGATTTTCGACAGCGATGGAGAATCAAATGACTACCTGGTAACAGTTCTGCACCGTCTATCGCACTGCAAAACGAACAGGCTGCTTTTTTAAGGTGTCACAAACATTTTGCCCATTGAGCTTATATGTGATTCGTGATGCAGAGTTTAAGGAAGAGTGTTATTGACACTGGATAGTTCAGATGGAAGCTCGTAGATGAAATACATTCCAGCTCGTGATCTGAGACGTTTATACAAGGTGTTCATAAATTATCGTTACAACTTAAGATTAAATACTTTTAAAAATATACTAGACATTAATAAATGGTTTTCAACAGATGATAAGATAACTCATGCAGTTTTGTTTCCTCGTTCATACATATCAATTTGTGCACCATTAGTGGCACGGATAACGTCTATTCGTTGTTCTATTCCTCTCCACGTACAATTCAATATCTTCACAGTGACATACGAGGGTTGGAAATTGAATAGTGGCAACTATTTATTCACAACTGATACAGAAGAATTACTTGTTTACACCTGTTACTATCCTTCATAGCAGTCACCAGCATTGTGTAGAACCCGTTGCCAGCGAAGTGAAAGGCGTAGTATACTGTTAGCAGAGCCTGTTCTGTTGATGGTGCAAATGGAGCGGTCTTCTGCCTGTCGAATCTCTGGAACAGTTCTGAAGCGAATGCCACGAAGTGGTTCCTTCATCTTCAGCATCAAATGAAAGTCACAAGGACCTATCTCCGGCGAGTATGGTGGATGGTCAGTACTTCCCAGTCCCATCGAGCGAACAGAGCAGCCACAGCTTTCGCTGTATGCGCCCGCATTGTCGTGCAAAATGATGGGTGGATTGTGCAGAAAGTGTAGCCCCTTCTTTCGCAAAGCTGGTCGCAGGTGATGCTCTAAAAACGAACAGTAAAACTATGCATTGACGGTCTGCCGTGGAGGAACTTAATGCGTTAGGACAACAACATCACAGTCGTACACGAGAATCACCAGATTCGTAACAAAACCCTACTGGAAGAAGTCTAGCGGTTTGAGGTCAGGAGATCGTGACGGGCATCAAATATACCATCTCGTGCAGTCCACCTATCTGAAATCTTTAAATCTAAAAATTTACTGACCAGTCGGCTGGTGACCCATGATGCTGTAATATGACATTATGTTGCAGGTGTTCCACTTGTTGCACTGCAAACTCTTGTAACATGTTCAGATGAACAAGACAGTTGACGCAGACTCGATGAAAAAGAATGAACCAGTGATGCAACTATGTATCAGTACGGAACAAACATTGACCTTGGGACTGTCTCTTCATTTCACGTGTAACACGAGTACGCTGTGGACCCCATATACGAACATTATGACGTTCCAGTTTGGCTGATGCATGAAACGTTGTCACGTTTCAGTTTGGCTGATGCATGAAACGTTGTCTCATTTCAAGTTACACATAAAAAAGGAAACATGCAGTGCAAAATTTCAATATTGCCATGGTAACGTTTCAGTTTGGCTGATGCATGAAACGTTGTCTCATCAGAGAAACAAATCTTCTCCATAAAGTCAGTGGTTACATCAGTCTTGCCAAGCATATCCAATGAAAGCAGTTCGGCTGAGGTTCGCGCTTGGCCTGAAGCAGCTACACCTTGTAGGGATATAGCAACAACTTCTTATGGAAAACAATCTGCCCTGTTGATCGTCTCATTTCCAATTCGGTCCACCATACTCACCGATTTTGTCGGACTCCTTGGAAACGCCTGCCATACCTTGTCCACGTTGGCGTCTGTTTCAGACGACATTACCCAATAAACGACATATGCCAAGTCCGAGTAGTTGGTCGGGATAGTGGTTGCGTTCCATATCTTGTTCTAAAGTGTCGTTGCACTTGAGCATTGGACGCCGTCTGTATGAACTAGGTCATACACTGAGATTTCTCCGCGTCCACATTTTATCAGGTTTCAATTTTACATCAAAACTGCTTCACCTGGAAGGTAAAGAAACGCTTCATGAGCTATCTTATCACACTTGGAAAACCATTTGTTAATATCCAGAATAGTTTTTAAGTTATTTTGGTCGTAAACTGTAAAGCTAATTTGTTGACACCCTGCAGTTTCAAGATCTCAGTTCTCTTAGAGAAACGTGTATGTACGTGATACATTGGTTGCAGATGACTGGACTCTTAAAAGCATAAAACATTTCAAGTTACACATAAAAAAGGAAACATGCAGTGCAAAATTTCAATATTGCCATGGTAACATACGAGGTGGAATCCAAAATTTTCGGGACTAGTGCTGCCATCTGGAAAGTAGGAGTAGCAGATCTTTGCACCGCTACGTGGCGAAAGCTGCATATATGATGAGTCAGTGTGCGGAGGGCATTCAGCTGGGAGTACGTGTTGGGTGTCCACATTGTTTGGTGCGTGGTGAACAGAACAGCGCATGTGTATAAAATTCTTTGCGAATCTGCAACCTTCTTGTCACTGGTTATCACCGGTGACGAGAGCTGGATTTACGGTTATGACCCAGAGACAAAGCAACAATGGTCCCAGTGGAAGAGTGCAGGCTCTCCAAGACCCAAAAGAGCGAGACAGGTAAAGCAAAGTGAAGAGCATGATAATCGTTTTCTTTGATACCAAGGGTATTGTGCACAAAGAATTCGTCGGACCCAACCAAACAGTGAATTCAGCGTACTACTGTGACGTTTTGCGACGGCTCTGTGTAAACGTGCTGCGACAACGGCCCGAACTTTGGCGTGAAGGGAACTGGCTGCTGTATCACGAAAACGTGCCCTGTTATACGGCCTTGCTGACCAGGACCTTTTTGGCAAAAAACAACATTGCGGTTGTTCCCCACCCAACGTACTCGCCAGATCTGGCACCTCGCGACTTTGCGCTATTCCCAAAACTGAAACTCAAGTTGAAAGGCCGTTGGTTCGACACTTTAGAGACGATTCAAGAAGCATTTTTTCCTGAAAACGTTTGATCAGTGGCAGAAGCTCTGGGACCGTTGCTTACGTGCGGATGGGAGCTACTTCGAGGGTGATGGTGACCATTAGTCCAAAGGTAAGGTTTTCAGCCGATGGCAGCACCATCCCGAAAATTTTGGATAGCACCTCTTACAATGTGTTTCTCAATCCTCACTAGGCACTTCAAGGGCTTTTGGTAGGGAGCACGTAGATCTCTTCTGAACAGTAGTCCATATTCCGACACTTCATCCATATATTCCATATACACTGTGCAGTCACGTTAATGTGACAGCCTGAATAACCACCTTTTGCAGAAGGATGTCGGTGTGGTTCTGGAAGGTACCAACAGGGATGTGGAGCAGTGACGACTCCAGTGCCGTGGCCAGCTGCACAGGTTTCTCGGTTGAAGACTCATGGCGCGAACAGCCCGGTCAAGATTGTCCCATACATTCTCGATTGGGTTTAATTCTGGGGATTTTGATGCCCAGGGGGTACGCTAAACTCATATTGGTGCTCTTCGAACTACGCACGTACGTTGCGAGCTGTGTGACACATTGCATTGTCTTGCTGATAGACGCTATCGTACCCAGGAAAAGGAAACTACATATTAGGGTGGACATGGTCCCCAAGGATAGATGCATATTTGTGTTGATCCATTGTGCCTTCCAGAATGACGAGATCACCCCGGGAATACCACGAAAACATTCCCCAGTCCAGAACACTCCCGCGTCCTCCCTGAGCCCTTCCGACGATTGTTGCAGCGTATTTGCTTTTCGATATTTCACGCCGTACAAGAGAGTGGCCATCTGCCAATAGAGCAAAAAAGAAATTCATCTGTAAAGGCCACCTGTAGCTACTCAGTGGACGTACAGTTGCGGCACTGGCGTGCCAATTTCAGCCTATGTTGCCAATGAACAGCAGTCAGCATGGTTGCATGAATCAGGCACCTGTCTGGCCCAAACCAATAATGTACATTGAACGTTTGTTGCGGAGACACTGCTGGTAGTCTCTTGGTTCATTTGGGCGTTCAATTGCTCAACAGTTGCACATACATTCGCCTGTACATCTCTGCAGCCGTCGCTCATCTGTCATCTGCTGCCCGTGGTGCACCACTGTTTCGTCGGCGCCAGTTTTGGATAGCGCTATTTTGCCATGCATGCTAGTCTTCAGCCGTTTCCGAAGTACCTCCACACTTGACCCGAAAGCCAATGACCATGTCGTTTTGGACATCAGATCAATCGCTCTGTTTCCGCATTCGACAACGCTTGCACTGTTCTTCTGCGGCTCTTTTCTTTTGCGGAAGTTTTCAGTGCAGCATCACCGGTTTAGAGCGATCTAACTGTCTTATTGTAGGAGTAAAATCCACCTACCTTACGATGACATCATTGTATTGTACGTTGAAGTGATTGTGGGACTTGAAGTCCTGTACCACCCTCCGATCGTGAGAGTTCAGTATTGTCGGTAAGAAATGACTCGTCTACCTTCGTAGTTAAAGTGGTGGTCCTATCAAAAATAGCATATATGGGTGTTTGTATCAAAAACTGCCACATTATGAGTGGTCATACCAGGGCTATTGTTGTCTGTGTTCTGAACCCGAGTCCTCGAGGATGGTAAGAGGAATGGAGTGGTGGCTCCAATGCCTGGCACTCGTGGTGCCAATGTGATGCAAGCCATTGACCATGTCGCAAAGGGCGTCCACTTTTCAATACAGGCTTCTTTAGAGGTGCCATGTTTGTCTCCTCGTGCAGGATAAAAATCCTCACGAATGGAAGGGCATGCAGGCTCCAATATAGCACCTTATTCTGCAGGCGCTGGAGGGTCTGCATTCTGGAGGCACTAACCATGGCCCATGCTTTGGAACCATAGATGAGTTAAGGGTGGAAAACTGTATGGTACAGTAGGAGCTTGGTATCTAAGTTCAGATACCTGCTATTGAAGAGTGGGTGCAATTCTTTTATCAGCTTCAGTTCCTTTTTGGTGACGTACTCCGCATCTCGGTGGAAGAGCAGTTTGTTATCCAACTGAACTCCTAGATAATAGGTATCTAGGGTCCATGGGACCTGGACGCCTCCAGTATTGATGTTTTGGTGGTGAATAGAGCATTGTTTCGTGAAATAGACCGCCATAGCTTTGGCGGCATTGAAGGCAAACTTGTTGGAACAACACCAGGTGACCATTGCATCCACCTGCCTCTGGAGACGAGCAGCAAGCTGGTCTGTGTTGCGGCCGGTCGTATAGAGCGCTGTATCGTCGGCGTACTGCGTCAGATGGCAGTGTGGGATGATTGGCATATCATTAACAAAACTATTACAGAGAATGGGAGAAAACACAGAACGTTGAGGGGTGTCCACAAACATGTGAGGTATACTTGAGTGTTTTCGTTGCTGAGTAATCACAAAGGTGCTTTCGAGGAGAAAATCATCCACGATCTTAAAGTAAGTGTCTGGGATGGTCGTCTGCGTCAGAAATTTGTAAATGACATTGTCTTACCAATTACTATAGTATGTGTGTTTTTAGGTCCAAGAAAACCGCTACCATCGACATGATGAAGTTAAAGACCTTGCTGACATGTTCTGTGATCCTAAGAACTTGTAGTTCAGCTGACAAGTGAGAAGTGAAACCAAACAGTTCTGTATGGATTGTTCCCAGTGCCACCAGAGACTGGGAAATGTGGAGGGGGATCAAAGATTCCAGGACTTTCACCAACATATTCAAAAGGCTAATGGGCCTTTTATTGATAGGGACTGTAGGATTCAGCTCGGGGACTGCAATTATTTTGGCTGGCTTCCATTTGGGAGGGAAAAAGCCACTAGTGAGAGCTGTTCACGATGATGGTAAATATGTATGGGAGCTGACAGAGGTGTTCGTTTAAGATGCCGTCGAATCTTGGGGCCAAGTCTGCATGCTTTTGCTGGAGGATCCATTGGAGTTCTGCCAGGAACGTAACGTGAGGATCAGTAAGAGTCGATCTGTTTCTGAAAGTGGCAATGGCTGTCCGAATATCACCCTATTACAGAAATCATCCTGGAATTTGTCAAGCATGAGGTCCCTGACGAGCACTTGATTCAAAGGCATCAGTCACAATTTCCACCACAGATAGGGCATCATAAGTCAAGCCATACAACTTCCAGATGGGATGGTTGGTCCTCACTGTGGAGCAGCTCAGGATTCAGACTATAGTCCATTGTGACTTACGTTGGATGAGAAAAGTAGATATCTTGTCTCTCACTGTTCTGTCTTACGATCTTTGAGGTGGTGGCAGAATTCTGATCAGAAACGTCCAATGTGATGATTGCCTCAAGGGTTTTGAAACTGCTTCCACCGCAAGTAGCAGTGGTTCTCCACGATTATCTGTTCGTGGAATACAGGAGGCACGTCATCCAGTAGGGTTAAAGTCCTATGTGCAATAGAGGTAGAGGCTTTCATTGCCGTCTTGATTTTTTATTGTTAGATAATCGACAGCACTAACAAGGTTGGCAGGCGTTGTCAGGTCCAAGTTTTATTGGGTGTTGTTGTCGGGGACTCTGGCAAATTTGTTCCAATCCGTGATTCTCGTGGTAGAACGGATGTCGAAGGACAGTGCCACATCGGTAAGGTGCAGGAGCAGTGGGTCATGGTCTGGCGCCAATTCGTGGAGCGTCTACAACGAAAATTGCACCACGATAGTCTTGAAAAACGCCCCATTCAGAACTTACATCTGGCAGCTGGAGTTGACCGGTGTATGTGTGGACCCACAGACAGACAGTGTAATAGTATCTTCCAGTCCAAGGACAAGTCTGCTCCTGGGATCAGTAATGCAAAAAGGCCTAGGCGGATGTTTGGCATTGAGATCACCCTCAACGATGAGCCTGTCAAACAATGTCAACTAGTGGAAGTCCGCTTCGAGAAGTGGCTGGTTAGGGCTCAAATATATATCACTAAAAGTGATGGCTCCAAGGCAGGTGGAGACAGTGACTGCCATGGCCTCTATATGTTCCAGTGGTTAGAAAACCTCGTGTTTGTGGACGACTGACTGTCTTGCCTGTCTTTTGTAGGAACACTGCCATGCCCCCACCTTGGAAATGTAGCTGGTCTGCACGATAGCAAACGATGCAGCATAAACTAAAATCATTTGATGGTTTGAGATAGGTTTCTGCAACAAGTAAAATGTCCACATCGTGGTCGTGGAGCAATGTGTTCAGCTCAGTTTTGATCTGTTTAATCCCATTGGAGTAAAAATACAGGCGACTAGATCCTGAGGGCGCTGGTGGTTGTGTAGCAGGTGATTCACCGTTATAACAAAAACTGGCTGAGCCCTTGAACCAGGTCTGTGACCTTCATGAGCCTATCTCCGACTGATGGATCTTCTGGGCTGTTTCACGAATGACTGCCCTGATGTGGGGCTGTGTGATCAGGGAGACGACCAGGAGGATCTCTGGCATGTCATTTCGAAACGAAGCATCTGACCAAGGGTCTGAATGTGTAACCGATTGTGTGTGTAACAAAGAAAAGGTGATGTGCTCGACAAGTAATGCAGTGTAAATGACAATGACGAAGCCACTTAGATTGATTGTATCTCGATATTTTCCCGAGTGGGGTAGTCCTTATTGATTCGATAGATATATACTCTCACAGGTCATTTCAAGTACCTTCTGCAGTCAACATGATATCTGGCAAGTACTGTTTAGGGTACTAAGCTGAGTGCAGTACATGAACATCTTGTATTTCTGGACATATGTCCATTGAACCTCATTTGTTCCTTAGTCTCTCAGGAATCACCTCCCGTGATATATACTCACTGGGTCAATCTTCCTGAAGTGTGTATTGTCGCGGCTGTGGTATTGAAGTAAATGAAAGAGAGAGGGTAGAGTGTGGAAGTACAAGTTCAGAATCCACGTCTTTCAATTAGCACTAAGGACAGCCATGACACTAATATCCTCGTCCGACAGTTGACTCGTTATTGACAGAGTTATTATGACCCCATTTAGCGTTACACTAGGGTTCAAAATGGCTCTGAGAACTATGGGACTCAACTGCTGTGGTCATTAGTCCCCTAGAACTTAGAACTACTTAAACCTAACTAACCTAAGAACATCACACACATCCATGCCCGAGGCAGGATTCGAACCTGCGACCGTAAAAGTCGCACGGTTCCGGACTGCGCGCCTAGAACCGCGAGACCACCGCGGCCGGCCACTAGGGGAAGGTTTAAAATTTGAGTAATTGGGGCTTATTCTTCTCTTTTGTTTCTGGTCAACACTTGGAGCTAAAATTGACTTCTGCTGCCGAAATTCGTTCCTACGTCATCCTGATCGAGAGACATCACACGAGTGAGCGTTAGGGACCTTGCCTACGAAAAGTCGCTAGCCTCATACCTATATGATAATAACAGACTATGTAAGAAAATATGAAATCCACCTATGTCCTTAACGGTACACTAGTAATATATGCAGCGATATTGCTTTAGTATTGTCAATTGATGATAAACATCCGTTATTCTTTGGTGATGAAAACGTTTGGTTATATTTGAGGTATGATCTTTCAGTCCACGTATAAATTTCATCACTGTACCGGTAACAATTGACTTTGATATGTTTAAGGAGGCAGAAATTTGCAATGCTAAATTGTTGTATCTACGCCACCCAGTCAAATGACCATGCAGAAATGCGTAAACGTCACTGTTTGTGCATCTAGACACTCAGTTTTGGGACTTCGATGAGTGACGTAACTCAAACTATAACAGCTTTCTCTAGCAGTATCCGATAACTTCTGATCACACAGTGTATGTGATTGGACATTCAGTGGTCGTTGAGATCATATCTTGTTGACTTCACGGTAGCGAGCCCCTGGAACGTATCCGATGGCACCATGAGCAGCAGTGATGCAGGCGGCATAAAGCCAGTACTTGCTTATGCAACGCAACAACCGGAATAGGTTACGAGCACACGAGAGCTAACTACGAACACATGTGTGCACCCAAGGCTTACTCGCTGTTCTGCAGCTAACTTGATCAGCAAGAATCATTGTGCCAAAGTTAGCTACACAAATTAGCGGTTTTCTCCTTTTTGCATTCAGCGGCGATGTCCATTTCCATACTTCCATAGTAATATTATAAATGCGATAGTAACTCTGTCTGTCACGCTTTCATGAGTAAACAGCTGACCCGATTTTGATAAAATTGATAGCTTAAACGCTGAGGAAGACCACAGGCTACTTTAAAAAGTTGTATCTTTTGTGGCATACAGACGATGCTAGATTGTTCCATGACAGTGCAAATCCGATGTTATTGTGCACCTCGTTTATGATGCCGAGTTCCCACAACACTCTGCATAGCTGCAGAATTTTAGTGGAGACGTAACAATAAAATCCGACGGAAAGCCCAAGAATCGTTTTAAAACTATTAGTATAAGTATTGCAAGCGTGAGCGTGATTTAGCATAGCACTCAACCTTCGAAAGTTACTCGATTCCAACAAACATCAAAGCAATCTCATGTCCGCCGGAACTTGGGTGCAGAAAGTCGGGCGGCCTTAAGAGCTACGGGGAGATTAGAAGAGTCACAAGCCCGTCGCATTTCAGACGCTGTGCGTCACGCGTCTCTTACAGCTTCCAAGGCGTTTGAATACTCATAACAACTGCGTCATGTAAAGCCTGTACGACAAACAGAGAGTCGTACCATTGCACATCGAACGTGGGAAGCTTTTGGTGAAGCATCATTTGATTATGACCTATGAACTCACTATATTAATCATAAGATAGTCATCATAGGGAATGGATCCAAATCGTACCATAACACCTAAAACTGGAAGAGAAAAATGGTTGGTCTGTGTTGCTCTGGTGGAAATAGCTCACACGCAACCCTAGGTGAGCCAGAGAAACCCCTAAAAACTCTACTTTTTCACGAATGTAATAATGAATCGAGTCATTTTTAATATAATTAGAAAATATAATGCATGTTTTCAGGTTCGATTTACAGAAAATAATAGAATCACATTCACTATTTACTTACATCCCGGCACTACATACATTTTTCATACATACGTCTGTACAACAATGTACGTATACAGGGTGGTCCATTGATCGTGACCGGGCTAAATATCTCACGAAATAAGCGTCAGACGAGAAAAACTACAAAGAACGAAACTTGTCTAGCTTGAAGGGGGAAACCAGATGGCGCTAAGGTTGGCCCGCTAGATGGCGCTGCCATAGATCAAACGGATATCAACTGCATTTTTTAAAAATAGGAACCCCCATTTTTATTACATATTCGTGTAGTACGTAAAGAAATATGAATGTTTTAGGTGGACCACGATTCGCTTTGTGATAGATGGCACTGTAATAGTCACAAACATATGGCTCACAATTTTAGACGAGCAGTTGGTAACAGGTAGTTTTTTTCAAATTAAAATACAGAACGTAAGTTCGTTTGAACATTTTATTTCGGTTGTTCCAATGTGATACATGTATCTTTGTGAACTTTTCATTTCTGAGAACGCATGCTGTTACAGCGTGATTACCTGTAATTACCACGTTAATACAATAAATGCTCAATATGATGTCTGTCAACCTCAATCCATTTAGCAATATGTGTGACGACATTCCTCACAACAGCGAGTAGTTCGCCTCCCGTAATGTTCGCACATGCATTGACAATGGGCTGACCCATGTTGTCAGGCGTTGTCAGTGGATCAGAATAGCAAATTATCCTTCAACTTTCCCCACAGAAAGAAATCCGAGGACGGCAGATCCGGTGAACGTGCTTCGACGACCAGTCCACCTGTCATGAAATATGCTATTCAGTATCGCTTCAACCGCACGGACATCCATCATGTTGGAAGTACATCGCCATTCTGTCACGCAGTGAAACATCTTGTAGTAATATTGGCAGACCATTACGTAGGAAATCAGCATACATTGCACCATTTAGATTGCCACCGATAAAATGAGGGCCAATTATCCTTCCTCCCATAATGCCGCACCATACATTAACCCGCCAAGGTCGCTGATGTTCCACTTGTCGCAGCCATCGTGGATTTTCCGTTGCCCAAAAGTGCATATTATGCCGGTTTACGTTACCGCTGTTGGTGAATGACACTTCGTCGCTAAATAGAACGCGTAAAAAAAAGTGTCACCGTCCCGTAATTTCTCTTGTGCCCAGTGGCAGAACTGTACACGACGCTCAAAGTCGTAGCCATGCAATTCCTGGTGCATAGGAAATATGGTACGGGTGCAATCGATGTTGATGTAGCTTTCTCAGCACCGACGTTTTTGCGATTCCCGATTCTCGCGCAATTTGTCTGCTAGAGATTTACGGATTAGCCCCGCTAGCAGTTAAAACACCTACGTGGGCCTCATCATTTGTCGAAGGTCGTGGTTGACGTTTTACATGTGGCTGAACACTTCCTGTTTCCTTAAATAACGTAACTATACGGCGAACGGTCCGGACACTTGGATGATTTCGTCCAGGATACCGAGCAGCATACATAGCACACTCCAGTTGGGCATTTGGATCACGATAGCCATACATGAACACGATATCGAACTTTTCCGTAATGTCCATTTTAACACATGTAATGTATCACGAAGTAAATACCGTCCGCTCTGGCATAATGTTACGTGATATCACGTACTTATACGTTTGTGACTATTACAGCGCCATCCATCACATAGCGAATAAAGTGGTGCAAGTAAAACATTCATATTTTCTTGCGTAGTACAGGAATGTGTAATAAAAAATGAGGGTTTCTATATAAAAAAAACGCAGTTGCTATCCGTTCGACCTATGGCAGCGCCATCTAGCGGGCCAACCATAGCGCCATCTGGTTTCCCCCTTCAAGCTAGACTAGTTTAGTTCTTTTAGTTTTTTCGTTTGATGAGATATTTGGCCCGGTCACTATCAATGGATCACCCTGTATAAAGTCTTTGTAAAATTATTGGTTTACTTACTCATCATAACAAAATATTGACATACGAGCGAATCAGCGGGTAACAGCAAGTGTTGTATAGATAAGAGTTATTTTCAGCCGGCCGTTGTGGCCGAGGGGTTCTTGGAGCTTCAGTCCGGAATCGCGCGACCTCTACGGTAGCAGGTTCGAATCCTGCCTCGTGTATGGATGTGTGTGATGTCCTTAGGTTAGTTAGTTTTAAGTAGTTATCAGTTCTAGGGGACTGATGATCTCCGATGTTAAGTCCCATAGTGTTCAAAGCCATTTGAACCATTTTTTTTAGTTATGTTCAAAAATCGCAGTTACATTATTCAGCAGCCTCCTTTTTACCGTAAGTATACAATGATATAAATCACAGATAGTATATTAACTTTCTGCATTTACTTAGGTTGTTGTTTTTTCACAGTTAGATGTCTACTTCAAATTTTGAAACTACGTCTAACCTTTGAGATGGCTTATTAGTTCAGCTGACGAATTTGTTCAAAATTCAACCTTCAATATTCATTTTATAGTAGGTCCCAAAATTTTTGCGTTACCCGAAGGACCTCTCATTTCTAGCGAAACGTTTTCAGATCTTCCACGGTGTGTTTGTACCGGTTCTAAATACTATGAATCATAAATTCGAGTCCAGAAAGCAGAGCAGTAGGATACTGTGGAATTTAGAAGAGAAGAAAATAAGATGTAGAGCTTTCTGACAATATCCTACAGATTAAATTTACCATTGCAAGACAGACTGTAAAGATAAATATCTATGTAAAGGACGTTACAACATACAGAATCTTTAAGTAATGTCACCCTAGAACAAGTATAACATTTGAAATATTCATTCCTCGGATACGATACTACTTATAACTGCAGCAGAAATTTTGAAAATAAAGTAGCTAAAATTTTACGAAAGGTCTAGAAGATTGGGAGAGAAAAGAATAAAATTTTATGAAGTTATTGTACAGTTCCCACTTCTGCGACATCAACGTTTTTTACGCTTGCAAAAGGTAAATCTCAGGGACTACCCAGGACGATGAATTGGCTTGAAATGGTGAAAGAAACGGTGACCCGACGAACAAGAACGTTTTTTCATCTGTGGTGGGTATTAACATGAAGATGAAGATTAAAAAGGAGACACAGCTTAAATTACGACTTACGATACAAGTAGCCGCTCTGACTGTACTCCAGTTGTCAATAAAATGACAAGAAATGACTACTACAACTACTTAGCAGCTGTAGATGTATCTAATCGTATCACACTTTGTGCAGTTATTTACTTATTTTCCTTAGATTTCCGACTGGTTTCATGCTGCGCACCAAGGTTTTCTCTCCTGTCCCAATCTCTTCATGTAAGAGTAACTCTTACAACCTCAAATAATTCTAGTATACAAGAGTGGTTGTTTTAACTTGAGAGAACCTAATACCTCGACGCATCGCACAGAAAATGTTCTAGGCGAAAAGTTAATATTAGTAAAGGGGGCATCTGTCTGTACTACAGCTGGCCTTCCCTAACCACCGCTCCTGCGTGGGCGGGACAACTGTTAATTTTCATATGGGAACTCCTCTATTTTTATTGCATATTCAAATTCTACACAAAAAATACGTACGGTGTATTAAAATCATTGTACCCTATTCGTGTTAGATGGCGCTGTAATCGATAGATATCGAGACGCCCTTTTTTGCAAATTAAGAACCGTCGCATTTGATTCTACATGTCATTTACGAGGTAAATATAAACCTTTGTGTTCTAACTGTCGATACAGACGTTCAAACGTTATTCGAATCCAGAATGAGATTTGGAAGGTAGGAGACGAGAGACTGGCAGAAGTGGAGCTGTGAGGACCGGGCGTGAGTCGTGCTTCGATAGCTCAGATGGTAGAGCACTTGCCCGCAAAAGGGAAAGGTCCCGAGTTCGAGTCTCGGTCGGGCACACTTTAATCTGCTAGGAAGCTTCGTTATTCGAATGTTACAAATGTGATAGTACAGTTCAAATAATATGGCTTGGCATTGAAATTTCTGACCAGTAAGCTACTTGTATGGTAATGTAATATTCCGTTTCCTACGGGGTTGACTGCAGCGGGCCCCTAAACCATCGGAATGCTTGACTTCCCTGGCCGACCCCGAACCCTCCGTCAGAGTGACTGATTTCGATGCGTGTTTCCATCCAATCGCCGTTAACTCTCACACTGGCCGGCGGAATAAAAACCACAGTCATTGTAGTAAGGTGGAATGTCCACGAAGAGATGATGAGAAGCGCACCTGCCATGGATACTCACCGAACTAAACACCCCAATGCTGAGAGGCAAGCGAACTCAATGAAATCTAGCTTACCGATGGGAACGGAAAACTACTACATCCACAACCACGACTCTGAAATGGCTAACGGTACTGTACTGTACAAATTTGGAACACTAAAGTAAATTTCGAATATAAATATCAGCTATACATTCCTGAAATAGGCAGCAGTTAGCAACTGTAAAATTATGGATACAATGGGAATCATACATCCAACCAGTTGCACAGTAAAAGTTCATTCAAACCTTTACCTAGAGTCGACAGACATAAACCTTTCTTCCTCAGAAGAAGTAATAATACTTTAAAGTAGGATGTATTGCAACCAGTAAATGGAAATAATATGTGCAGCAAAAGGAAAGGAAAAAATTGCCTACAGGGATAGATAAGATAAACTACGAGTTACCTATTGCGTGAAAAGAGAAAGGAAGCCGTAAGACTTAGTCCTGGTTGGTACGGTTTCTCACGTGAATGCCATCTAGATGTAAGTTTCCTGATGGTCTGTTCCTTCTGTCCTGTTAGTTGTCTGCTTATGTATAGTATGCATGCCTGTCTTTGATTATAAACAGATCGTTGTAGTGTTGACTAAAACGTATGGCTTCGTTTCTCTTTTCAAACTATATGCAACGCGTAAGTTTATTTTATATTTTCACTGGATGTAATTTTTGTTCTTTCTATTTGTTGCACGTGTGACTTCCATGTACTACCTGAAATACATCGTATTTTAATGTATTATTACTTCCTCTGGGAAAGAAAGATTTATATCTGTCGACACCTAGGTAAATTCTTGAATAAAGTTTTGGCGTACAACTGGTGTGCTATATGATTCCCAGTGTATCCATAAATATCACCCATTAGAACACAAAGGTATACATTTACATCATAAATGGAATGTAGAATCAATTGCGTCGGTTCTTAATTGCAATAACAGACACCTCGATATTTATTGTTTACAGCGTCGTCCACCACGAACGGTAAACAATGGTTTGAGTACAGGGCACATATTTTTTGGCGTAGAATCCGAATATGCAATAAAATGGGGAGTTGTTTTTGGAAAATACAAAGTTGAGCCCGTCCACTCTTGAGGGGCGGTTAGGAGGTGTCCAATTATAGCACAGTCAGATGTTCCCTTTATTAATATTAATTTTTCACCTAGAACTTTTTTTTCTTTCGATGCGTCGCTTTCGAGACATTCAGTCACCTCACCTTAAAGCAAACACCCTGTATATTTCAGTGTCTGTCTTATCCTAAAAATTTTGCCGTCTACGGCTCTCTCTAGTACCATGCAAGTTATGCTTTCATGTCTTAACTTACATTATGTCACTCTGACCCCTTATTCAGGTCACTATTTGCCACATACTTCATTCGTGGCCGATTCTTATCCCGCCTTATTTTCAGCGTTCTTCCGTGACACCACATCTCAAACGCTTCGATTCTTTTCCTGTTGTACCGCTGTTCTTGAATCACGTTCAGGTAACGCTGTACTCCAGGGACACAACAATACAAACATCTTCCTCATATGGAAACTTAAGTTTCATGCTCTGCAGCAGATTTATTTTGTGAAGCAGTGCTTTCTTTGCCTTTTTTTGTCTTTTTTTATGTCGTGCTTGTACCGTCCGTCATGCGTCATGTAGCGTCCAAAGGTAGCAGTCTCCAACTTGGTTCTCAGATTCGATGTGAAACTTTTCTCTAATCTCATACCTTTGCTCCTCAACACTTTCCTCTTCTGTTTCTGTAATAGTTCCCACCAGTATTGACTGGGATTTAAGAGAGGCGACATGTCAAAATATAAACGTAAACATTTTTACCTTGGACCAATAAAAATAAAAAAAGACCATGAGAGGTCTCGTGAACTGAACAACGGGCACTCTGGTGGTGACCATTTGCCTATGCATGCATTGTGCCTTACAGCTGACAAAAATGTCTCACTTTTCTATGCATCAGCACTGTTACTCGTAAGACAAATTTTTATTCCGGTCCTCCGCTTATCGGGCGCCCGACGTCTGCCCGCCAGACAACCGGAAGCGTGTATCAAAACTGCACCACTGTTTCGTGCAGAAACTGGGCCCCAGAGCGAGAGATAGTGGGCGGTGGTCCGCTGTTAACACCACAGGCGCCTCCTGCAGAAGGAGGTCAGTGACGGCAGATGGGCGGAGCTTAGCTTCCGCATCTGCCAGCACGTCACCTTTCAACGCAGTGTTAGGGTACACGTGATCTACGGCCTCAACCCGGTATGCCCCTATCACTTCATTTCAATGGCAGTATACCTGCGTTTTATTGCTAAAAGCGTTCATACAGGAGCGCAGACTGCCGAAGTAAAACTTCCTATAAACTGTACATAGCCTTCCGTACTCGTTAGGAGAGAAGCAACAGCTCACGCTTTGTAGCCATTTCGTCGAATCGTTCAATGATAAAGATTGGTGGCCAGAATAAGATTTTCACTCTGAAGCGGAGTGTGCGCTGATATGAAACTTTCCTGACAGATTAAAACTCGAGCTCTGGACTTTGCCTTCCGCGGGCAAGTGCTCTACCAACTGAGCTTCCCAAGCACGACTCACGCCCCGTCCTCACAGCTTTACTTCTGCCAGTACCTCGTCTTCTACGTTCCAAACTTTACAGAAGCTCTTCTGCGAACCCTGCAGAAGTTTGGAAGGTAGTAGAGGAGGTACTGGCAGAAGTAAAGCTGTGAGGACCGGGCGTGAGTCGTGCTTGTGTAGCTCAGTTGCCGGCACGGTAGCTCAGCGTGTTCGGTCAGAGAGCCGGTTGGCCTCTGTAATAAAAAACTGAGTGGTACGATCAACCACCGAACTAGAACAGGATGTCTTGCGACGTCCGCAACGACCAAACACAACAATCAATAACGAACAGATAGCAACAACAAGAAAAAGGAAACAAAAAAAAGTTGGGAGAGCACTTGCCCGCGGAAGGCAAAGATCCCATTTCGAGTCTCGGTCCGGCACACAGTTTTAATCTGTCAGGAAAGTTTCATAAAGATTGCTGTTGTTAAAACGTGTTGGAATAACACTCAGTGGTTTTGTACGTATTAAAACTTTCTGGAAACTAATGAGATCTTTTTATTAGTTACGAAGATTTACGAAGTATACATTACTTTGTGTTTAGCAGCTGTTTAGTACCCAATCTAAATTTATGAGAGCAGCCGTGGACATTTGCAATTTATTTTAAAAATGAAAACTGATTACTGCAAAAAATAGTTTACCTCGTACAGGCTATAGTCCAAATTATTACAGTCACGATATATTGCATTGCCATCTGAATGGGGGCTGTCCCGTTTGCCACGACGATTTTCAGGAAGTTTTGGCCGTAAATGGAATGAAGTAGTGAATTTGATAAATCTACTCTACCTCTGCAAAATCGATGTAATCATATTCTTTGCAAGAGTGTGTTTGAGACCAGAGATGTTGGTCAGAGAGGTTAATTTTCCTTTGACAGAGTAAGTCAGAGAGCAGCAGTAGCAATTTCATTCAAATCGCTTTGCTTTCTCGTAGATGAATTTTTTTGATGTACCAGCTAGTCTGGATTTCGCATCGTGTAACGTAAGCTTCACATATTCAAGTTCAAAAATAAATTTTCATTAGTTCTGTTGTCCTACATTGAGATTTAGATATTTCGATATCGTAAATAAGTCTTACATGTTTCTCAGATACCAATTTGACACTTACGAAGACAAGTTTAAATATATAACAATCTTTCAACTTGGCTGCAGCATTTCAAATTAAATAAAAGGAATCACAAAATCTTAAACTGCAGTTGGGTGGAGGTGTTCCATATTATATTTACATCTACACACATATTCGAAAGTAACCGTATGCTGCGTGGTGGAGGTTACCATGTTCAACTATCAGTCTTTTCACTCGCAAATACACTCCTGGAAATTGAAATAAGAACACCGTGAATTCATTGTCCCAGGAAGGGGAAACTTTATTGACACATTCCTGGAGTCAGATACATCACATGATCACACTGACAGAACCACAGGCACATAGACACAGGCAACAGAGCATGCACAATGTCGGCACTAGTACAGTGTATACCCACCATTCGCAGCAATGCAGGCTGCTATTCTCCCATGGAGACGATCGTAGAGATGCTGGATGTAGTCCTGTGGAACGGCTTGCCATGCCATTTCCACCTGGCGCCTCAGTTGGATCAGCGTTCGTGCTGGACGTGCAGACCGCGTGAGACGACGCTTCATCCAGTCCCAAACATGCTCAATGGGGGACAGATCCGGAGATCTTGCTGGCCAGGGTAGTTGACTTACACCTTCTAGAGCACGTTGGGTAGCACGGGATACATGCGGACGTGCATTGTCCTGTTGGAACAGCAAGTTCCCTTGCCGGTCTAGGAATGGTAGAACGATGGGTTCGATGACGGTTTGGATGTACCGTGCACTATTCAGTGTCCCCTCGACGATCACCAGAGGTGTACGGCCAGTGTAGGAGATCGCTCCCCACACCATGATGCCGAGTGTTGGCCCTGTGTGCCTCGGTCGTATGCAGTCCTGATTGTGGTGCTCACCTGCACGGCGCCAAACACGCATACGACCATCATTGGCACCAAGGCAGAAGCGACTCTCATCGCTGAAGACGACACATCTCCATTCGTCCCTCCATTCACGCCTGTCGCGACACCACTGGAGGCGGGCTGCACGATGTTGGGGCGTGAGCGGAAGACGGCCTAACGGTGTGCGGGACCGTAGCCCAGCTTCATGGAGAAGGTTGCGAATGGTCCTCGTCGATACCCCAGGAGCAACAGTGTCCCTAATTTGCTGGGAAGTGGCGGTGCTGTCCCCTACGGCACTGCGTAGGATCCTACGGTCTTGGCGTGCATCCGTGCGTCGCTGCAGTCCGGTCCCAGGTCGACGGGCACGTGCACCTTCCGCCGACCACTGGCGACAACATCGATGTACTGTGGAGACCTCACGCCCCACGTGTTGAGCAATCCGGCGGTACGTCCACCCGGCCTTCCGCATGCCCACTATACGCCCTCGCTCAAAGTCCGTCAACTGCACATACGGTTCACGTCCACGCTGTCGCGGCATGCTACCAGTGTTAAAGACTGCGATGGAGCTCCGTATGCCACGGCAAACTGGCTGACACTGACGGCGGCGGTGCACAAATGCTGCGCAGCTAGCGCCATTCGACGGCCAACACCGCGGTTCCTGGTGTGTCCGCTGTGCCGTGCGTGTGATCATTGCTTGTACAGCCCTCTCGCAGTGTCCGGAGCAAGTATGGTGGGTCTGACACACCGGTGTCAATGTGTTCTGTTTTCCATTTCCAGGAGTGTAGAACGAGACAAAATGGCTGTCTATATGCCATCGCATGAGCCCTAATTTCTCATGTATGATGTCGATAGTGCTTACGTGAAATGTAAGTTGGTGGAAATAGAAACGTTCTGCGGTCAGCTTCAAATGACGATTCTCTAAATTTTCTCAACACTGTTTGCCGAAAAGAACGTCGCCTTCACTCTAGAGATCCCGATCTGAGTTCCCGAGGCAACTCCGTAATACTTGGGTGTTGTTTGAAACCAGCGGTAACAAACCTAGCAGCCCGCCTTTGGATTGCTTCGATACCTTCTTTTAATCTGACCTGGTACGTGTCCCAGACACTCGAGCAGTACTCGAGTAAAGGTCGCACTGCCGCTCTATATGCGGTCTCCTTTACAGATGAATCACACTTTCCTAGAATTCTCCGAATGAACCACGAACCTCACATGCTCGTTCCATTTCATACCGCTTTCGAATATTACGCCCAGATATTCAAACAGCGTGACTATCAATCAGGATACTACTAATGCTGTTTCCGAATACTGCGGGTTTGTTTTTCCTACTCATCCGTATCAATTTAAATTTTTCGACGTTATTCATCACGCCAACTAGAAATTTTGTCGAAGTCATCTTGTATCCCCCTCCACTCATTCAACTTCGACACCTTCCCGTACTCCACATCATCATCGGCAAACAACTCAAGATTTCCGCTCACACCGTCAGTCAAATCATTATATACATATAATATAATAGGGGTTCTCTCGTACTTCCCTCGGGCATTCCTGAGTACATCCTTGTCTCTGATGAAAACTCGCTGTCTAGGACAACATATTGGGTTCCTTAAGGAGTCTTCGGGCCACTGACGTGTCTCAGAACCTGTTCCAGATTCTCGTACCTTCGTTAACAGTCTGCAGTGGTGTACCGTGTCAAATGTCTTCCGGACTTTGTACTGGGCGTGATATACACGATAAATGCAAACTAAATAAGGAGCAAAAACCTTAGAGTGCTTTTTGTAAAACTGCACTGGATTACCGCCGGCCTGGTTGGCCGAGCTGTTCTAGGAACTTAAGTCTGAAACCGCGCGACCTCTACGGCCGCAGGTTCGAATCCTGCCTCGGGCTTGGATGTGTGTGATGTCCTTAGGTCAGTTAGGTTCAAGTAGTTCTAAGTTCTAGGGGACTGATGACATCAGATGTTAAGTCTCATAGTGCGCAGAACCACTTGAACCACCGGACCTGGCGACTTATTTGTTTTCAACTCTTTCAGTTTTTTCTCTAGGCCAGGGATGTTTATTACTATGTCGTCCATATGGGAGTCAGTCCGATGGTCAATGACGGTATGTTCGTACGATTCTCCTGTGTGAACGTCTTTTTGAACATCAAATTTAAAACTTTGCCTTTCGTTTTGCTATCTTCAAGTGCCACACCAAACTGGCTAACGAGTGACTGGATGGTTGCCTTATGAAACGACAATGCAACAGCCTTTGCTTCCTTAGCGTTTTCCGAATTTCGTTGCTAAACCACGGAGTTTCTTTGCCGTTCTTAATCCACCTAACAGGCTCGTTCTTATCCTGAGCACTATTTACAATCTGTTTAAACTTTGCCCTTAATTTCCCTACGTCCATCATACTGGAACTAAATGATACAATTCATTGTGTAAGTAAAATGCTAAGAACTGCTTATCTGCTTTTTCTAGCAGAAATCTCCTATCCTTCTTGAGTGATTTACTCACTTTCGTAGGCACAGTTTCTATGATGACATCACGACAACTAAACCCTGCTCTATACTAACCCTATCGGCAAGATTTGGTCAGTTTGTAGCTACAAGATCTAAAATGTTTCCATTGCGGGTGGGCTGGCGAACTAGTTGCTCAAGGCATATTTCACCAAACATATTAAAAAGT
This sequence comes from Schistocerca gregaria, assembly GCF_023897955.1. Taxonomy (NCBI): domain Eukaryota; kingdom Metazoa; phylum Arthropoda; class Insecta; order Orthoptera; family Acrididae; genus Schistocerca; species Schistocerca gregaria. Next base: position 842,540,869 of record NC_064920.1, on the reverse strand, counting down.
ACTTCGCAAGAGTCTGTCTTTGTCCGCCACAACGAATCCATAGACGCCCTCTAGTCTATAAACGGTAGATTAAAGTCGCCTCCAACTAGTATTGCATAATCTGGATATTTATGCGCTACTGATCGTAGACTTCCTTTGCATGGATCTAGAACTGTCACATCTGGATTTGGTGGCCGGTAAAAAATTCAGAAATTGACTTGGTTTCCCCTAAAGCTGTCATACGTGACCAGATGACTTCACTATCACAATCAACCTCGACTTCAATGGAGACATTATTCTTTTCGACTACAATCAACACTCCCCCTCCTATGGCGTCTAATCTGTCTTTCGGATACACGTTCCATGACTCGCTAAATATCTCAGAGCTTTCTGTATCAGATTTGAGTAAGCTCTCGAGCCCAAGAATAATGTAAGAGCGAGAACTTTCCTGGAGCGCAGTAAATTCGGGAACTTTGTTACGAATACTTCGACAATTTACAGATAAAATTATGACAGTCGGAGTGTCTTTACTCTTTACGCGGGCTGACTTCCCTTTCTGTTTATCGACTGGCGAGTGTTCGTCAGAGTACCCCAAACTGCTGTCTAGCCTAAAAGAAGCTATGGCCGAACCCCAGGCACTCTGCTGTCCGGGAGCCGGTCGCGGTGGCAGAGCGGTTCTAGATGCTTCAGTCGGGAAACGCGTGACTGCTACGGTCGCAAGTTCGAATCCTGCCTCGGGCATTGATGTGTGTGATGTCCTTACGTTAGTCAGATTTAAGTAGTTCTAAGTTCAAGAGGACTGATGACCTCACATGTTAAGTCCCATAGTGCTCAGAACCATTTGAACCATTTTCTGCTGCCCGGCTAGCTGCTTCCATTGTGTGGTGCACCACTGACATACGAAGGGGAGTCCTTCAAATTCTCACCTGATAACGCAGGTCTGGAAAGCTGCAGCCAAGACTGTTACGGGGTCAACGTTTCCTTTGGTTGAAACCCTCCACTGGGCTCTAATCCAAAGGACCGCGATCAATTCTGGGACACAGTGCTACAAATTACGAGCTCTGCTTGCACTCTGAGCACAAGTCCAACAACCTTCTCCACCTTCGCCAGGAGTCTGTATCATTTGAGGATGGCCTCAGAACTACGCAAAAGGAGCCGTTGGTGCCGGCGTGAGTTACCACTTTCACACGACTGCACCCTGCACGCTCGATAGCCGCGGGTAAGGCTGACCCTGATCTCTCGGGTGAGCCCCCTTGGCAGACAAACAGACTGCACAATGGCCTTCTTTCCAGCCATGAACGCTGTCTTCTCTAAGGGCATCCACATTGGCCGTCCGCCTCGAGTGACGCAAACGCATTACCACACGCTACAGCGATCGTTAGGGACAGGATGTCACCTGGAACAAGTCCCACCCATTCACCTCCCTCAATGACAACCTTTTGCACGCTCCCGCTCGTAAATACTTTGAACTACGCCAACGATGTTGGAATACTTACATCTTTGGTTTTTGCTGTACAGTGCACCAATATGTACCGCGTTTGTTTGTTCGACCTGGTATTGTTCTGCGATTAAATGTAAAAATATTAGCTTTTTAAAGGTAAAGATTATGGCAACCAGTGTAATTGTCAAATGAATTGAAGAGGCATATTTCCAAAGCTCACCCATAGCAGCTGACCGTAGTCATACCTGACTTATACACTCCTGGAAATTGAAATAAGAACACCGTGAATTCATTGTCCCAGGAAGGGAAACTTTATTGACACATTCCTGGGGTCAGATACATCACATGATCACACTGACAGAACCACAGGCACATAGACACAGGCAACAGAGCATGCACAATGTCGGCACTAGTACAGTGTATATCCACCTTTCGCAGCAATGCAGGCTGCTATTCTCCCATGGAGACGATCGTAGAGATGCTGGATGTAGTCCTGTGGAACGGCTTGCCATGCCATTTCCACCTGGCGCCTCAGTTGGACCAGCGTTCGTGCTGGACGTGCAGACCGCGTGAGACGACGCTTCATCCAGTCCCAAACATGCTCAATGGGGGACAGATCCGGAGATCTTGCTGACCATGGTAGTTGACTTACACCTTCTAGAGCACGTCAGGTGGCACGGGATACATGCGGACGTGCATTGTCCTGTTGGAACAGCAAGTTCCCTTGCCGGTCTAGGAATGGTAGAACGATGGGTTCGATGACGGTTTGGATGTACCGTGCACTATTAAGTGTCCCCTCGACGATCACCAGAAGTGAACGGCCAGGCGATCGCTCCCCACACCATGATGCCGGGTGTTGGCCCTGTGTGCCTCGGTCGTTTGCAGTCCTGATTGTGGCGCTCACCTGCACGGCGCCAAACACGCATACGACCATCATTGGCACCAAGGCAGAAGCGACTCTCATCGCTGAAGACGACACGTCTCCATTCGTCCCTCCATTCACGCCTGTCGCGACACCATTGGAGGCGGGCTGCACGATGTTAGGGCGTGAGCGGAAGACGGCCTAACGGTGTGCGGGACCGTAGCCCAGCTTCATGGAAACGGTTGCGAATGGTCCTCGCCGATACCCCAGGAGCAACAGTGTCCCTAATTTGCTGGGAAGTGGCGGTGCGGTCCCCTACGGCACTGCGTAGGATCCTACGGTCTTGGCGTGCATCTGTGCGTCGCTGCGGTCCGGTCCCAGGTCGACGGGCATGTGCACCTTCCGCCGACCACTGGCGACAACATCGATGTACTGTGGAGACCTCACGCCCCACGTGTTGAGCAATTCGGCGGTACGTCCACCCGGCCTCCCGCATGCCCACTATACGCCCTCGCTCAAAGTCCGTCAACTGCACATACGGTTCACGTCCACGCTGTCACGGCATGCTACCAGTGTTAAAGACTGCGATGGAGCTCCGTATGCCACGGCAAACTGGCTGACACTGACGGCGGCGGTGCACAAATTCTGCGCAGCTAGCGCCATTCGGCGGCCAACACCGCGGTTCCTGGTGTGTCCGCTGTGCCGTGCGTGTGATCATTGCTTGTACAGCCCTCTCACAGTTTCCGGAGCAAGTATGGTGGGTCTGACACACCGGTGTCAATGTGTTCTTTTTTCCATTTCCAGGAGTGTATTATGAGACATTGCACCATTTACGACTTGTTTCATGGTTAGCACAATGCGTTTCGAGAATTTATGCTCATTGTTAAGTGCAAATATTTACATAGGAATTTTATTATGTTTGCTTGTGTGTTTTTGTGTCTCTATTGCCCTGTAGTCTTGTGTGATTATAAGTACTGCCTCCATTATGCAGAAGCCCATACTCAGGCAAACGTTCACTCACACTGTTTGTTTGTGGAATCAAGTTCTGGATACGCGTCGTGCTAAGCGTGAAAAAATACGTAAATAGAGCAAATAGAGTTAAAATTAAGATATACACTGCCTACAGAAAAAGTGAAGCACCTCACAGAAATGGTCTGACATCAGTGTAATTTCACATATGTACTCACCATCGGCAGGTATGTAAATGATTGGTGTCTCAGATCTCAGTTTTCTGTGACTGGGAGAACTGGTATTACACTGAAGCGTCAAAGAAACTGGTATAGGCATGCGTATTCAAACACAGAGATATGTAAACAGGCAGAATACGTCGCTCAGGATGGAAACGTCTATATAAGACAACCAGTGTCCGACGCAGTTGTTAGTTTACTGCTGCTGCAATGGCAGGTTATCGAGATTTAAATGAGTTTGAACGTGGTAATACAGTCAGCGCACGAGCGATTAGACACAACATCTTCGAGACAGCGATGAAGTGGGGATTTTCCCGTACGATCATTTCACGAGTGTACCGTGAATATCAGGAATCTTGTAAAACATCAAATCTCCGACATCGCTGCTTCCGGAAAAAGATCCTGCAAGAACGGGACCAACGACGGCTGAAGAGAATCGTTCAACGTGACAGAAGTGAAACCCTTCTGCAAACTGCTGCAGATTTCAATGCTGGGTCATCAACAAGTGTCAGTGTGCGAACCATTCGTCGAAACATCATCGACATGGGTTTTCGGAGCCGAAGGTCCACCACTGTACCCTTGAGGAGAGCACGACGCAAAACTTATCGCTTCGCCTGGGCCCATCAATACCAACATTGGACTGTTGATGACTGAAAACATGTTGACTGATCGGACGAGTCGCGTTTCAAATTTTATCGAGCGGGTGGACGTGTACAGGCACAGAGACAACCTTATGAATCCATGGACCCTGCATGTCAGCAGGGGACTGTGAAGCTGGTGGAGGCTATTTAATGGTGTGGGGCGTGTGCAGTTGTAGTGATTGATATGGGACCCTTGATACGTCTAGATACCATTCTAACAGGTAAATAAATGTCGTGTAACTATGGCCTCCCGTCGGGTAGACCATTCGCCGGGTGCAAGTCTTTCGATTTGACGCGACTTCGGCGACATGCGCGTAGATGGGTATGAAATGATGATGATTAGGACAACACAACGCCCAGTCCCTGAGTGGAGAAAATCTCCGACCCAGCCGGGAATCGAACACGGGCCCTTAGGATTGACAAATGGTTCAAATGGCTCTGAGCACTATAGGACTTAACTTCTGAGGTCATTAGTCCCGTAAAACTTAGAACTACTTAAACCTAGCTAACCTAAGGACATCACACACATCCATACCCAAGGCAGGATTCGAACCTGCGTAGCGGTCGCGCGGTTACAGACTGCAGCGCCTAGAACCGCTCGGCCGCTTCAGCCGGGTGGGATTGACATTCTGCCGCGCTGACCACTCAGATAGCGGGGGGGGGGGGGGCACTCTAACAGGTATCACGTGCGTAAGCATCCCTCCATCCATTCATGTCCGCTGTGCATTCCGACAGACTTGGGAAAATCCAGCAGGACAGTACGTAGCATCCCCTCTGATCATCTCCATCCATTCATGTCCGCAGTGCATTCCGACGGACTTGGGAAATTCCAGCAAGACAGTACTTAAGCATCCCCTCTGATCACCTCCATCCATTTATGTCCGCTGTGCATTCCGACAGACTTGGGAAATTCCAACAGGACAGTACGTAAGCATCTGCTCTGACCGCCTGCATCCATTCATGTCTGCTGTGCATTCCGACATACTTGGGAAATTCCAGCAGGACAGTACGTAGCATCCCCTCTGATCATCTCCATCCATTCATGTCCGCAGTGCATTCCGATGGACTTGGGAAATTCCAGCAAGACAGTACGTAAACATCCCCTCTGATCACCTTCATCCATTCATGTCCACTGTGCATTCCGACGGACTTGGGAAATTCCAGCAGGACAGTACGTAGCATCCTCTCTGATCATCTCCATCCATTCATGTCCGCTGTGCACTCCGAAGGACTTGGGAAATTCCAGCAAGACAGTACGTAAGCATCCCCTCTGATCACCTCCATCCATTCATGTCCGCTGTGTATTCCGACGGACTTGGGAAATTCCAGCAGGACAGTACATAAGCATCCCCTCTGATCGCCTCCATCCATTCATGTCCGCTGTGCATTCCGACGGACTTGGGAAATTCCAGCAGGACAGTACATAGCATCCCCTCTGATCATCTCCATCCATTCATGTCCGCTGTGCACTCCGAAGGACTTGGGAAATTTCAGCAAGACAGTACGTAATCATCCCCTCTGATCACCTCCATCCATTCATGTCCGCTGTGCATTCCGACGGACTTGGGAAATTCCAGCAGGACAGTACGTAGCATCCTCTCTGATCATCTCCATCCATTCATGTCCGCTGTGCACTCCGAAGGACTTGGGAAATTCCAGCAAGACAGTACGTAAGCATCCCCTCTGATCACCTCCATCCATTTATGTCCGCTGTGCATTCCGACAGACTTGGGAAATTCCAACAGGACAGTACGTAAGCATCCGCTCTGACCGCCTGCATCCATTCATGTCTGCTGTGCATTCCGACGTACTTGGGAAATTCCAGCAGGACAGTACGTAAGCATCCCCTCTGACTGCCTCCATCCATTCATGTCCGCTGTGCATTCCGACGGACTTGGGAAATTCCAGCAGGACAGTACGTAGTATCCCCTCTGATCATCTCCATGCATTCATGTCCGCTGTGCATTCGGATGGACTTGGGAAATTCCAACAGGACAATGCGTCAACCCACACGTCCATAATTGCTACAGGCTGGCTCCAGGAACACTCTCCTGAGTTTAAACAATTCCGCTGGCCAACAAACTCCCCAGACATGAACATTATTGAGCATATCTGAGATACCCTGCAACGTGCTGTAAAGAGGAGATCTGCAGCCCCTCGTACTCTTACGGATTTATGGACAACCCTGCAGGATTAATGGTGTCAGTTACCTGCAGCATTACTTCATACATTAGTCGTGTCCATGTCACGTCGTCTTGCGGCACTTCTGCGTGCTTGCGGCAGCCCCACACGGTGTTAGGCAGGTGTACCAGTTCCTTTGTCTCTTCAATATGTAACAGTAGTAACAGCAGTAGGTAAAATGATAATTGTAAATTAATAGAGATAAATTGAAATAACAAAAACCTGTATCTATATTTCACAGTGAAGGAAGACCTGACTAAGGGTGAAAGGGGTATCGTAGGAAAACGATAGGAACGATAGGTAGCCATCTCAATGTTAGTGTTATCGTAGATGAAAGAAACAAAAGCAAGAAAAAATAGTGTTACAGACAATATGGACTTCATTAACGTTCAGAAAAAGGAGATAAGAAAGTAACTACCTATACTATCATCAAACTTCATGCAGATACGGTATTCATTTCGTGATTACGAAAGTGGTGTATGATAAATAAACAAAAAGGCAAATAAATATGTCATTCCACACTATTAGTAGGACACTAGTAGCAACCGCACTAGAGAATTACCGTCCAGTTCGTAGGCTGACGTTAATATCACAACGCAAACGGCTGCGTTTGGAATGTTGCTGCGACCGGGAAGTATGGATTGCTGATGATTGGCGTCACACTACGTTCAGCGATGAATGACGGTTCTGCAGTATACTGAAAGAACATCGTCAGTGATTCCGGCGGGGAACTGGGGAGAGAAACCATTCCTTAAATATCTTGGAGAGGCACAGCGGGGCTACGCCTGGGGCCATGGTGTGGGGAGGCACTGCGTTGCAGGCAGCACCTGTTTCAGGTCACGGTTGGTAATGATTTCTGAAACTCTGATTGCACAACCATATGTCACAGACGTCCTACATCCTCAGGTGCTGCCTCTCATGCGACAGTATCGTTGTGCCAGTTTTCAACAGGACAATGCCCGTCCTCAAAAGGCTCATATCTCTTTGAACGGTCTGCGTGATGCCGGGGTACTCCCGTGACCAGAAAGAACTTGTCCGGGACCAGATCATACGTAAGCTCCCTTGTATCCAGTATTAGTATCCAGTGTATCAAGGACCAGTTACCAAAACTGTGGGTCAGTTCACCTCAGTAGCGGATGCATCAGCTTTACGACCTCCTTGCCATGCATCCAGTCGAGAAGGGTACAACGTCGTACTGGTAAGTGGGCCCATACTGACAGATTCTTTGTAAAAATAATTAGATGTTGTAATCTTTGAAATAACAGCACATACTCTCTCAGCCCATGACTCTTTTGGGTCGTTCTCTTATGTGGCAGGCAGTGTATGTTTTACTACAAGGGAACACAGCAAGCAGGAAATTCTTAAAAAGAAAACTAAAAACAATGTTTCAGGCGTGCATTTTCAACTTGTCGCAGAGTAATAAATAATCCATCAATTTGCGGGCACGTAGCCGAGCAAATAATATTTCATCCACTGATATTTTGGCCGCGTTTAGTCCGGCTATCCTCAGAGTGAACCGCAAGACTGACGACATAGTGCCAAACAGAGGCTGGTCGGCGGCAAAGAGATACAATTACACACTCGGTGCCTGTGGCGGAGGCGCACAGACATTCGATTCGTTTATCGATATATGTTTGGCGGCAGTGATACCATGACGACTTCTCTGCAGTTTAATTACGCCAAGAACCGGATTCCATTCTTTGTCCAAATTAAAACGATTATCTCTATTTATTAAATCATTAGCTAATCTGCTCTGTATAGCTTCCTTGAAGACAATCCCAAAAGGAACAGGTGGATGTTAAAATATTCACGTAACTGTAGTTCATGGAATGCCCTGTATCAGTACAATGTTCGGCCACAGCTGACGTGTCTTTCTGTGGTAAGCGAGTGTATCTGCGATGTTCCACACATCTCTCACGAACGGTGCGTGTTGTTTGACCTATATGTGACTTCTCACAATTTCCGCAAGGCATCTGATACACACCCTCATTACGAAGCAAAATATGAAAAGCAAATAGAGAACATTGCGGAAAAAGATGCCACATGACGAATGAAAAGTCATTCAGGATACGAAGAAGGGGAAGGTGTTTCAGTAAAAGTAGCCAAAGTCATAGGAAAAGTAATACATAACAATTTATAAAATGAGTAGTCTTCCTAGAAAAAGAAACAGATATTGTTTCACTGGCAAGATTAGGGTCTGACATATCGTCGAGGGACGAAGTCGTTAGAGACAACGACCAGTATTGAAAGTTATGAACGAGTAAGAAATTCGGCTGTGTTACTTCCAAACGAACAGTCGCCGCATTTGCGTTACGTCCTTTCGTAGAACTCACAGATCTGGTTGGGCAGAATGGGATTTAAACCCTCTTCTTCCCCAATGCGAGTGCGGCGTCTGGACCTTACTTACTAGAAAGCTACTAGAACGTTTCAGTGCCGCGTGCTGTTAGCAGGAAGCGACGTTTGACGTAAGTTTCTGATCCTCGCAACTACATTACGATGTGTTCGATCCACAGGCCGCAACGAGGAAGTGTCGAAATGGGTGAGCTGAGTGTTTTGACATTTGGCGTCTGCCGAAATCGACAATAACATCCGCCGCCAAGTGATAGCGAGACAGCGCTCTCGATCTTAGAGTTGGCAGAATCGATGTCCCGCCGGGGGCAACAGGGCGGGGGGCTCGGTTTGGCGAAAGAGGTCGAAAGCCGCAGTTCCGACCAGCGCCGAGGCGGTTCATGACCGCGCTCGCTCTTAATTTGTTGCGCTCGTCCGCTGGGCGCAGATAAGGCGCCATGGCTGACATCCATCACCTCTAGCTGGTCTCACTTATTTTCAGAGATTCGCTAATGACGATGAACGATCGCCGCGACCAGTCTGCCGTAAAGCTAAAGTATTCTGTTTCCTGTAAAGATTAGAATGTTGACTGTGGCGCGAATTTTAAAATATGAAAGTTACAAGTTACACGTCATTTATGATTATAAGACTTCAGAAGCAAAAGGCATCAATACAGATAAGAAAAAAACTCGCATTTCTCTGCCCTTCTTATCCCATAGAGTGTGATTCAGCTGTCCCTATCGCTATAGTTTTATACAACCTGCAATATTATAACTGGCCTTCTTAAACAGCGCGCAAGGTTTTAATATTCTCTCGCCCGCTACACGTAAACTATTACCATCATCATCATCATCATTTAAGACTGATTATGCCTTTCAGCGTTCAGTATGGAGCATAGCCCCCTTATAAAATTCCTCCATGTTCCCCTATTCAGTGCTAACATTGGTGCCTCTTCTGATGTTAAACCTATTACTTCAAAATCATTCTTAACCGAATCCAGGTACCTTCTCCTTGGTCTGCCCCGACTCCTCTTACCCTCTACTGCTGAACCCATGAGTCTCTTGGGTAACCTTGCTTCTCCCATGCGTGTAACATGACACCACCATCTGAGCCTGTTCGTCCTGACTGCTACATCTATAAAGCTCATTCCCAGTTTTTCTTTGATTTCCTCATTGTGGACACCCTCCTGCCATTGTTCCCATCTACTAGTACCTGCAATCATCCTAGCTACTTTCATAACCGTAACCTCAACCTTGTTGATAATGTAATCTGAATCCACCCAGCTTTCGCACCCATACAACAAAGTTGGTCGAGAGATTGAACGGTGCACAGATAACTTAGTCTTGGTACTGACTTCCTTCTTGCATAAGAGAGTAGATCGTAGCTGAGCGCTCACTGCATTGGCTTTGCTACACCTTGCTTCCAGTTCTTTCACTATGTTGCCATCCTGTGAGAATATGCATCCTAAGTACTTGAAACCGTCCACCTGTTCTAACTTTGTTCCTCCTATTTGGCACTCAATCCGTTTATATTTCTTTCCCACAGACATTACTTTCGTTTTGGAGGTGCTAATCTTCATACCATAGTCCTTACATTTCTCATCTAACTCTGAAATATTACTTTGCAAACTTTCAATCGAATCTGCCATCACAACGAAGTCATCCGCATATGAAAGACTGCTTATTTTGTGTTCACATATCTTAATCTCACCCAGCCAGTCTATTGTGCTCAACAAATGATCCATAAATGATATGAACAATAGTGGAGACAGGTTGCAGCCTTGTCTTACCCCTGAAACTGCTCTGAATCATGAACTCAATTTACCGTCAACTCTAACTGCTGCCTGACCATCCATGTAAAGACCTTTAATTGCTTGCAAAAGTTTGCCTCCTATTCCATAATCTCGTAGAACAGACAATAACTTCCTCCTAGGTACCCGGTCATATGTCTTTTCTAGATCTATAAAGCATAGATACAATTCCCTGTTCCACTCATAACACTTCTTCACTATTTGCCGTAAGCTAAAGATCTGGTCCTGACAACCTCTAAGAGGCCTATACCCACACTGATTTTCATCCAATTCGTCCTCAACTAATACTCGCACTTTCCTTTCAACAATACCTGAGAAGATTTTACCCACCACGCTGATTAAAGAGATACCTCTGTAGTTGTTACAATCTTTTCTGTTTCCATGTTTAAAGATTGGTGTGATTACTGCTTTTGTCCAGTCTGATGGAACCTGTCCCAACTCCCAGGCCATTTCAATTATCCTGCGTAGTCATTTAAGACCTGCCATTCCACTGTATTTGATGAGTTCTGACTTAATTTCATCCACCCCAGCTGCTTTATTGCACTGCAATCTATTGACCATTTTCTCCGCTTCCTCAAATGTGAACCTATTTCCATCATCATTCCTATCCCATTCTAACTCGAAATCTGAAACATTACTGATCGTATTTTCACCTACATTGAGCAACTCTTCAAAATATTCCCTCCATCTGCCCAAGGCATCCACAGGATTCACCAGCAGTTTTCCTGACCTGTCCAAAATACTTGTCATTTCCTTCTTACCTCCCTTTCGAAGACTGCTAATTACACTCCAGAATGGTTTTCCAGCAGCTTGACTCATAGTCTCCAACCTGTTTCCAAAGTCTTCCCAAGATTTCTTCTTGGATGCTGCAATTATCTGTTTGGCTTTGTTTCTTTCTTCAACATAACTTTCTCTGTCTACCTGAGCTCTAGTATGTAGCCATTTTTGATACGCCTTCTTTTTCCTTTTACAGGATTCCTTGACTGTGTCATTCCAACAAGCTGTTTGCTTCATCCTACTTTTACACACTACTGTTCCAAAATATTCTTTAGCCACTTCTAGTACTGTGTACCTGTACGTTGTCCATTCCTTTTCCAATGACTGTAATTGACTACATTCAACTAACTGGTACCTTTCTGAGATCGCTGTCACGTATTTGTGCCTAATTTTCTGAAGTTTCTCCACTCTTATCCTCCTACATATGGACCTGACCTCCTGCACTTTCGGTCTCACAATCCTAATTTCACTGCAGATTAAATAATGATCAGTGTCATCAAAGAATCCCCTGAAGACACGTGTGTCCCTCACAGCCTTCCTGAATTCCTGATCTGTTATTATATAGTCAATGACAGATCTGGTTCCCCTGCCTTCCCAAGTATACCGATGAATGTTCTTATGTTTAAAAAAGGAGTTTGTGATTACTGAGCCTATACTGGCACAGAAATCCAGGAGTTGTTCCCCGTTCCTGTTGGCCTCCATATCCTCTCCAAATTTACCCGTAACCTTTTCATACCCTTCTGTTCGATTTCCAATCCTGGCATTAAAATCCCCCATGAGCAAAACACTGTCCTTGTCCTTTACTCTAACAATTACATCACTGAGTGCCTCATAAAAACTATCCATCTTATCTTTATCTGTCCCTTCACAATGCGAATATACTGACACAATCCTAATTTTCTTGCTAGACACTGTCAAATCTAACCACATCAGTCGTTCGTTTACATACCTTATTGCAACTACGCTGGGTTCCAATTCTTTCCTGATGTAAAGCCCTACACCCCATTGTGCTATTCCTGCTTTGACTACTGACAGGTAGACCTTGTATTCTCCCACTTCCTCTTCTTCCTCACCCCTTAACCGAATGTCACTAACAGCTAAAACGTCCAGCCCCATCTTACTTGCAGCCTCTGCCAGCTCTACCTTCTTCCCTGAGTAGCCCCCATTGATATTAATAGCTCCCCATCTCATTACCATTTGTTTGCCAAGTCGTATCTTAGGAGTCCCTGGTTTATCAGTTAGAGGTGGGACTCCGTCACCTACAAGGGTCCGAGTCATTTTGCTCTGATTGTTGCCAGCATCATATTTAAAGTGCCAGGGAAGCAGGTTGCTAGCCTTACTTGCCCCGAGTCCCATTGGGTTTTACCCCTAACGGTTGAGGGACTAACCGGTGGATTTGTTTGTCTTTGCCGTATGAGCACAAAGATGACCACGACTCAGAATATGTCCGAGATTCCCAGCCTCATTCCAAAGTAACTGGTATCCCGACTGTCAGGACCACTTACTTGGCCACTCATACGTTGCCCGTGGTTCATGAACTAGGAACCCACACCATGAACCACTATTACCTCTACAGAAAGAAATGAACTGGACATTTTTAATGTACTTAAATTTTGTACTGCTATACGCTTCCGCAAGAGGGCGTACTTTCAGAGTTATTCAAGCGAAATGTACAAGATTGACCCTAAAACGCAGCCCCATTCCCACACTCGGCTTCCATGTGTCAGGATTTGTAGTAAGTTGTTCATAGCACTCCCTCCTATCACTGTCCAACAATTTGCGACTGCACAAATTGTTTGCCACATTCGATCTTTTTCGGTCTTCATTGACTCGCCTTATTAGGCCACGGGCTTAGTCGAGCACTTACAAATTGTAAAATTGACATTTGTGTAAATTTTATCTAACAGTGCTATGAATTTTAAGAGCATTACACAAACAACTGCATTGTTTTATTCGTCAGTCCTTCTGACTACTGTGGTTGAAAGGGTGAAGTTTGGATGGAACTGCCAACGTAAATTCATTTTGCACAACGTTTAGAAAAGTCGTTTCCCGTTCATTAGCCTCCCGGGCGCGTTTAATTTACTTACGTTAACGAAGTATCCGACTATACTGCAGGTGTAATAGCCCAATCAGTAGAGACTAAAAAACGTTGAATATCGGGACAGTTCGTGTACTGGTAAATTTTTGTACAGTGGCATGAGGAAGTGCAACGAACTACATACGAGAAATCCTGACTGTTGGGAGATGAGTGTGCTGCGAACGTGCGTTTGAAGGTCACTTTTGTGCGTTTTTCATGAAAAAATCGAAAATAGTAGCCTTAAGCGAAATGTAACTACAGTACATTTCCCAGAAAAACCTCCTGCTCATTTTTTCTGCAGGACTAATAACTTCCATGTAGCGATAGAGAGAACATGAAACCCTAACGCGTAGTCAATGAAGGTCAACTACAGCTATGCGGGTTGCACAAATCGACAGAGATATAGGGAGCTGAATAACGGTGTATAGTGTCCCCGATTTTGGTTCTCATACGAAAAGATCAGAGGGTTGCTAAACGTTGCTGAGTTATGTGTACTTGATAAAGTCCTTTACAATGTAAACTGCAATAACATATAAAGCAATTGAGAGGACGAGGGACAGAGGAACAAGTAAGTTTGAGAATGTTGTAAGATTAATTAGCTATCCCACACTTGTAATGATAAGAATAATACTGAAAACAAAGAAAACGTCGTGGGAGATCTTTGTTCCAGAAAATGTAAAAATAACAAGAAGAAAATCTGGCGTTTGTCATAGTCATGGAATGAAGAATAAAGTAAAACCAGCTTCTTTCACAGTGTCTGAAACCTACATGTAACCTCGGAACCTCACTCAACAATGTAATAGAATAATATGCTGGCGAAGAAAATTAGCGTGACCCATTCAAAGGAAGCATCCAGGAATTTGTTTTGTTTCTTTTAGAGAAACTATGAAACGTCTAAATCTGGACGACTAGACGAGGATGTGAATGCCACTCCTTAGGATTGCAACATCGCTCCGTAAAAGGTAAAGAACAAGCAGTGAGACCTCTGCAATAACTACAGAAATCAAATGGAAATAATATTAGTGGAAAATCAAGAGAGAAAATTTGGCATTAAAGAATGCGGGGTGTATTTCTCGATATGCGCCTCGTTTTAAATATTTAAAAATTACTTGCAAGTGTATTGGGAATTGATGCTGTCGTAAGGTAAAGGCAAAACTGATGAATAAAGTAGCAGTGAATTTAGAACAGAATTTTGTTTAATGATAAACTAAGCGCAGACTAAAGTTATGAACACTAGAGGAACGCATAGTTACTTTCGAAAATTCAATACTGAGAAAGGCACTATATAAGGCAATGAAAGAAGCAAATTGAGTTACTGTTGGCAACAGGTAAATGTGAACTCCGTCCACACGCCCAGGTGGGCCAATCGCTAGCGACCGACCACCGTGTGTTCTGCCGATGTGATTGAATGCGGTACGAACGGCTGTAAGGTCAAATGTCGCCCATTTTCGTAACTTGGAGTCGCTTCTACTCGGTCAAGTATCTCCTCAGCTGACGTCCTGAGTCTAAGTGCAATCTCTTCCAATCCTCCCACCAAGGAAAAATCCCTACGGTACCGGGAATCAAACCCGGAATCCCTACATGGCGGTCTGCTGCACTGACCACTCAGCGACGGAGGCGGATATGTTGGCAATACGACTCCTATTACCTAACTAACAATCACTGTAAATGCCAACATGCCGCTTGTACTGCCACAAAAACGGAGAAAATATAGCAGTTCATTAAAGTACCTGAACTGATTTTAGCCGGCCTCGGTGGTCTCGCGGTTCTAGGCGCGCAGTCCGGAACCGTGCGACTGCTACGGTCGCAGGTTCGAATCCTGCCTCGGGCATGGATGTGTGTGATGTCCTTAGGTTAGTTAGGTTTAACTAGTTCTAAGTTCTAGGGGACTAATGACCACAGCAGTTGAGTCCCATAGTGCTCAGAGCCATTTGAACCATTTTTTGAACTGCTTTTATGAGGTATTACATTTGAATCCATTATGGGACACATTTGTAACTTTGGAAAATGCTAATATACAATTGGGGGATTACATAAATACCTACAAAGTTCTCACAGCAGATGTTGGAAGTACCCTCCATCAGCAGCGACACACAACTGTACTCTTTCACCCTATTCCGCGACCTTCTGTGAAGTATATCCTCGCCACCGTAGTTGTCTGTGGTTTATTTTTGTACACTCGATTTTTAAAATACCTTCACAACAACAGAATCGGGGGGTGTTGAGCGAGGAAGGGGCAAGAATTTTTTTAGATTTTTTGGTCACCAAAGAAACTGGTTGCAGTTTCGTAAGAAGCGTTAGATGTGCGATACGTTGCTCTATCTTGTTGGAAATATCCTCTTCAAATCCAATGTCGTCCAGCTGCTTCCCAAATGTATTGGACACGCCCGTATAAACTGTACTGTCTACGGTCGTATCAAAGAAAATGGGGCCAACAGTCCTGGAAGCTGACACCGCGCACCACACTCCAACCTTTCCATCAGGCAGTTAGCTTTCGTGGGTGATACGGGAGTTCACAATAGCCCAGTGCCTGTTGTTTTGTGTGCTATTACCCTTACAGATGGAACCATGCCTCATCTGTAAGTCAAGTTACGGAAAGAATGTCTGTACGTTGAATAAGAACCCCTGAAACCATCGGCTGTAATGCATTCTTTTCTCATGATCTGGTCCTTGGAACGCCACAATCCGTGTGGTCGCTACGAATATTTCTTCGCATCTCGCTGTCATATGTCATATGAAAAGCTTGTCTCCTGGTCCAGTTGATGCAACGATTTCCTTGGAGAATTCTCCAAGCGTCTTTGAACATTATTATTAACCTCTGCATTCGCTGATGCTCTGTATTTACCCTGTACGACCGCCACTGTTTAGTACACCAGTTGTCTCCAGCTTCCTTACAATCGACATGATAAAACTGTTGGATTCATTGGAACACACCGCACGTTGAATTCTCCCCGGAATGACCGTTGTGTTGTGACCAATGCGCCTGTTTTCAAATATGTTTTCATAATAAAAATACGCTCACGAAGTGCGTACTGCAAGTCTCTGGCATCTAAAGACTGCGAACGAATCATTAAACTGCTCGTTACTGTCACGCGGACCGAACTACACACTCAACAGATTTCAAAATTCTCGTCAGACGAGGCCACGAACGAACTAACACGAGCGGAGGAAGAGCGGCATTATACTCGTACAGGATAAAGGATCGCGCTCTCAGAAACAATTCTAAATTGCCAACAGGGGGCGGTAATTCTGATTCTCCCTGAGCTACTGAGATAATTAAAACAACTTTCCCGTTTCTACCAGCTTTCGGAGAGGAATCATGACATCAGGTTTACATTGATGGCCTTTTACATATGAAACCCTAAAAGAGAGTGGAATTTGAGGAAGTAATGGCAGTTAGGAAGCAGTAAGAAGTGGAAGACAGAAGTGGCAGATAAAGTATAGCAAAAGTCGCAGCTGGCCAGGAGAAAGAACGCTCTCTGGCTTCCGCTATAGATCAGAACTCGTACATCAAGTACTGTCTGAAAAACTGTGTAGATAGAAACGTATTCTTGGAAAAAAGAAGGAATTTGCAGTAAAATACTGGTCGGTGTTCACGAAGTAGAGCTGAGATTTACTTAAGACATGGAAGGAAGGTCAGTGTTTATAGCCTTTCAGAAACGAAGCCATTAGTAGGAAGTAGAAACATGAAGTTAAATAGAAAGTTGAACGCAGGTTAGCGTATCGGGCCTAATTAATAGTATCAGAAAACTGAGTTACTAACATCGTCGGCAGTAGTTTAGTTGACAGGAAAAAATGTGAACCAGAGAAGAAAAAAAAAACGGTGAAAGAACGCTTTTAGTTTGGAGGACAAATCCTCTGAATGCTACGGTAAACCTTTAACCATTTCAATATACTTTGTCTATAGAAATTACGCTGTAACTAAATGTTTGATGAAATTACATTACAATAACATACAGAAAGAAGAGTGCAGATGTTTACAATGAAAGCGGCACTTCTATGTATAATCTAGTGTTTTTATTTAATCGTATGGCTAAAGTTCCCCATCGGATAGGCCGTTCACCGGATGCCGGTCCTTCAATTTGACGCCACTTCGGCGACCTGCAGTCGAGGGGGATGATAGGATGGTGATGAGGACAGCACAGCACCCAGTCCTTGGGCGGAGAAAATTCCCCTACCTTGCCGGGAATCTAACCCGGGCCCAAAGGATTGACAATCCGTAATGATGACCATTCAGCTACCGGGGGCGGACTATAATCTAGTTTGCTCTCTGTGATAAGAATTAAAGGCGTGAATGAATCACATTTATATCACCTCTTACACGCACTCTTAGAAATTGGTATTGTCAAGGTCCCGCAAAGTTCTGTCTATCACCATTCCAAGAAAAATTATGAGTTGATAAAGGTGAATGAGCATTATTGTTACGGTAAATCTTCGGTGCAGGCAGACTAGTACCCAATCTTCTCAGTCTCAAAGCAGTACGTAAGCTTCAGTCCGAAAGAAGGGTTCCTTCATACGCATGCTCCAACGCAACGTTAATCATTGCATTCATGAAAGCAGGGGTACGACTGTAGTTTGATAGCTAAAGCAGAAACCAGTACTGAGTATTGTAAACATAAATCTTTTGTTGTTGTGAAGACTAGTTTGAAGTAGCTCTCCAACTTTAGTTTATCACGTACAATACACTTCATTTACGCATAACTACTGCAACCTACATCCGTTTACCGTATCAAGTCCTTGGCCTTTCTCTGCGATTTTTACACCATCCTACCCACACTTCCCTCCATCATAAAACTGACAGTTCACTGACGCCACACAATGTGTGCTGTTAACCGACTCCTTCTTTTAATCAAGTTCTACCATAAAATATTTTCTCCCCGTGACGCTTTAGGATCTCCTCAGCATTCTAATAATATAGCATCAAATTTCTAAAGCTTCTGCTGTCTTTTTGTTGTAACTGTTTATCGTCCACGTTTCACTTCCGTACAAGGCTACAATCCTAACTTTTACCTTCAGAAAAGAGTTCCCTACATTTAAATTTACGTTTCATGTCAAAATAGTTAATTATTTTCAGAAATTCTTTTCTTGCAGTTGTTCAAATGGCTCTGAGCACTATGGGACTAACTGCTGAGGTCATCAGTCCCCTAGAAATTAGAACCACTTAAATCTAACTAACCTAAGGACATCACACACATCCATGTCTGAGGCAGGATTGGAACCTGCGACCATAGTGGTTCGACGTTTTACCTCCGAGGATTTCTCCTGCAGTCGGAGACGAAACGTCAGGAGAGTTTTATACTTCGACCACGGCCTATCAGTCCGGAAGTTTTAAGTGAAGACAATACCGGCCGTGAAAGCTTACAATGTATGATCAAATCTTTGACTGTTTTTTGTAACCCCAAAACAAAACCCAAGTAGTTTAAAGAAACTGAGAAAGACCTAGGAGCAATAAAGACTTCATAAAAATCACTAATCAATGGAACAGCTAAATCAATCACTAAAGACGAATATACAAGGCCCCAAAACAAATATACACAAAAACCCAAACACATCACCTTGGAAGAAAGGAAAATACGGTCATAAAGAATAGAGTAATACTGGGCACTGAGAAAAGAACAACACACAAAAAACTGATTGATCCAACGTACCTCAAAGAGGGTGAAACGAAAGAAGACGAAACACACTTTTCAATACTCTGTCCGTTCCGTTAAATTGCTACAAGTCCTTTGCATCCCTAATGGAATTACAGTATCATCAACACACCATTAGCCCCACAATCTTTACCGTTAAAGAGCGGCCTGCGTTATTTTTTTAGTACCGATGGCGACGCACTTTCCATGGCACATCATTTCTGCCCTATCAGCAAGATTACTAGAACCATTATTACCTATTGTGATTGCTGTGGATAAATGCACAGCGATGGAATGGCACCTAATTGTTCCTTGTGCATTTATTCGGAAATAACTCTGTATCGTTGAATTACGATGCTGTGTAGAATAAAAATTCAGATAGACTCGCACATAGAATATAAGGGGCAGTCAAATGAAAATGAGACACATGGAAAAAGTAGGTAAACTGTTTATTGCTTCAGAAGTAATCGCTGTAACTGTTAATACATTTATCCCACTCTAAGACAAGACGGTCAACACCTTCGTGGAAAAATGTGCAAGGACTTCCCAGCGAAACTCTTGCAGTGTGGTCGCAACTACCTTGGCCACACGTGGGCGGGCCCACACCCATCCACCATACAGTTTCGATCTCTCCTCCGATAGATTTCAATAGCCTTTGAGCCCTGAAGAAAGATATTCGTGGTCGGACGAAGATGTGCATTTCTGGATACAATCATACTTCCGTAGGCATTTTTGCTTGCAGGTATTAGCTGACTTGTCTCACAGTGGAATAAATTATTAACAGTTATGTCGATTACTATTTTCCCATCCGTTTCGTTTTCATTTGACTGCCCCGTAGATGGAAAGTCAGTGAAATTGAGAGTCTTATTAATTTCCTATTGCACACATTTGGTTGTCTATGCCAAAATAAACTGATAATAATTTCCAGATATTGTATACTGCCATTAAGAAATTGTGTAGAGATATAGATAATCAGCTAGAACGAAGTTCCGATTATTTGCGATTTTTCCGCCAGTTGTGAACCACGACTACTATTCAGCGTTGGAATCTTTTTTCGCAGTGACGTGGCACGCGTTCAGTTTTTTGAGTGACCAAAACATCTAAGCCCGTTATCTGGACGAAAGCGACTGTGTTTCTTTACAGAACTCACAACTGCCCAAAGTTGTGCGAAAAAGTGACAAGCGAAAAGAATGATTCACGCAATACATCATGACTAGATCTGACTAATTGTAATAAGTTTGGAAGTTGCTTAGTTACGGCCGTATTAATGAAGTCGCTATTCAGTTTCGCTGCTCGAAGTGTTCTGATTTGTTTGACGATTGCCACACGCGTTCGTGTGTGCGTCGTCGCTTCGAACCGGAGAAAAGTGTGTGGTCTTATCTTAATAGGAGGCACCGAATTTCTCATACCCATGTTTTAGTGACTTCATGTTTCTAAATTATATTCGCTCCCCATGCTTAGTAGGGTCTATGGGACAATGGAAAATTTGTTACAATTTATAAAACGGCCTATGCTACTACGACGGTCTTCGGAAACAACTCTCCTAAATGCACGAGCATAAAAATTTGGAGTCAAGAGGAATCTGTAACACCAACCACCGGCTTCGACAGAAGGCGTAACGGTAATGGCTGTTGTGACGTCACGTGGTGCGTATTTTCGGTTAGTTTTTTCTAGCGGCGTTTGCTTCATGTTTTCATTGGCTCGAAATGAGATAATTGTTTAAAACTTTGCTGCGTATGAGAAACTAAATCTGTCTCTTATGTTTCGATGAGAGATATTAGTTTCTATTTCTTTACGCAAATATTTCTTTTTAGTTTGTAGTGTGTATCTTTTTAACCTTACGGTATTAGTTTTGCTCGGACAAATTCTGTTCTTATTGACCTATGATTGAGCATCATAGTTGTAACTCGAGTTATTCTTTTAACAATGGGCTACATTCTTGTAATCAACGCCATCTACTTTATTTATATTTAATAATGTGCCCTAGGGTATGACGTCACGTCGCTACGCCGGCTATGTAGTCTGACAGATGTACATTACGTCCGAAGTCAAGAAATCACGTAGTATCGCAATCTCCACTTAGAGAAGTGTAGCTCGTGTGCCTGATAAAGGAGACCGTGTATAGAACAATGATGCGATCCACTCTTGCTACTTCTCGACTCTTTGGAATGTCCACCAGATCGGATTAAACGAAGACATCGTAGCAATTCAGACGCGTGCTGGTGGATTTGTTATCGGGAAGTCAGATCAATACAGAGTGTTACGGAAATTCTACGTGAACTCAGATGAAAATTCTTGGAAGGAAGACAAGATTGATTTCGCAAAATACTGTTGATTACGGCATATGTGGTGACTGCTGAATGATCCTACTGCAGCCAACGTACTTTTCCATTAGGACTGCCAAGTCAAGGTAAAAGAAATTAGGGTTGTTACAGAAGCTCCAAGACAATCGTTTTCCCTTGCTCCATTTCCGATGGGGACAGGAAAATAAATGACCAGTAAAGGTACAAGACACCTCCCGCTATGCAACGTGTGATGGCTTTCGGAGTAAGTATATAGGTGTAGATGTATTAGGTGTAGAAGTATGAAACCGGAATTTCCCTACAGGTGTCCTAGCCGTAAGTGTAGGGCCCGTGAGACCGCGTTTGCAGGGACATCTGCTTCCTGTTACGGCTGACGACAAATGTCAACACACAGTAAACCAAGTTCCATACATCGGTAACTGTTTCAAACCCGTAAACATTTCTAGTTTTGTGCCTACGAACTACGATTTGCGGACAGCATCGGTTTTCTGTCATCATTTGAAGAAAACTGCTTCAGAATCGCATCGAAGGCTTGGTGAAGCTTTCCGCGAACGTGCTTTTGGGGAAACATTGTATTTCGAGTGGTTCAAGAAATTCAAAAGTGGTGGTTTTGACGCGAGAAAGGACGAGACCACCGAAAAAGTTCGATGACAACGAATTGCAGGCCTTATTGGATTAAGATGATACTCAAACTCAACAGGAACTCAAGGAACAACTGACTGTGACGCAGAATGCCGTTTCTCTTTGGTTGAAAGCTATGGGAAAGGGGCAGAAAGTGAGAAAATCAGTTCTGCATGAACTGAATGAAAGACAGCAAGCAAAACGAAAGACCACTTGTGAAATGCTGCTCGCCAGATACAAAAGAAAGTCGTTTCTCCAGAGAATAGTGCCAGGTGATGAAAAATGGATATATTTTGAGAATCCTAAACATCGTAAATCATGGGTGAAACCAGGCAAACCATCGACATCCACTGCAAGACCAAATCGCTTTGGAAAGAAGACAATGGCCTGTGTTCGGTAATATCACAGGGGTGTCATCTATTATAAGCTGCTAAAACTTGGTGAATTCGTTAACACTGATCGTAACCAACAGCAAGTGATCGACTAAACCGAGCATTACGTGAAAAACGTCTGGAATGGCATGCGGCTTATTCTCCTACTTGCCTTCGACCGGTTATCATCTTTCTTGCATCATTAGGACACGCTGTCGCTGAACAACGCTTCAGTTCGTAAGAAAATGTACGAAAATGGCCGGCTGACTGGTTCGCAAAGAACTTTTGTGGCGTGGCGTTCATAACCTGCCGGAGAGGTGCGAGAAATGTGTACATAACAATGGAGATTATTTTGAATAAAATATTGTTTATCAGTTTCAAACAACGGACTTGTAATTATTGTTACCAAGTTTCTGTTTCATACTTCTACACCAGGTAGATCCTAATTTTACTAAACCATCAGTTTGTCAATATATTTAGCCGGCCGGTTGGGCCGTGCTGTTCTAAGCGCTTCAGTTTGGAACCGCGTGACCGCTACGGTCGCAGGTTAGAATCCTACCTCGGGCATAGATGTGTGTGATGTCTTCAGGTTGTACATGACCCATGAATTGTTTCCAGCAACACTTGACCCAATAAGCGGGACGTGATGGAAAACAGCGCGCCTAGTCTCTTAGCAAGTGCTCATTCCGTGGTAGTGTTTCAAAAGCAGTATTTGTTCTCATGCAGAGAATGTAAAAGGTGGATGAACTACAACAGTGCATGACAAGTGTGACTTTCAGTCGATACGCTCGCACTGAGACGTCCTTCAAGACAATTATGTAGACCTCATTGCAGAGGACAAAACGAACAAAAGCCACTTAGTTTCCCCTTTTTCAATGCTTTCGACCCAAATCTCTGAACTGACATCGAAAGCGTAAAACGAGATGGAAAGCAGACTTAGTACACAAACAGCAACAGAAAATCCTGATTTACGGATTCGATATGCGATTGTTATATACACAATTGCAAAATCCCTACCTCAGGGAAGCCATTGTATGATCAGAAAAGAGCGTCATAATTTCACTTAGGACTAAATAAATTTTTTTGTACTACTTTTTTTACATTTTCTCTCTCAATAACGTAAAAGAATTGTATTGTTGTTAGTTACCACAATGTGCTTACAAATTTTTTCGTCATCAAATGTACGATTTATGTAGAGAGTTTCTGGTTGCATGTCATGTACACCAAAGCAAAAAAATTTCACATGTAGTAAACAGAGCTCTCACCGATATTAGCAAAATGGGAAATCATTTATGGACATTTCTTTAACATCGTTTTTATTTCCATGCCGATTTGAACATCGTTACCTGAACGCAATCAGTGTCACCTATTACTACTTAACTGAATAATGTCGTACAGCGTGGTCTGATCAAGTAAGTTCAACCTATGTACAAAAACACTAATATAGTGCAAGGTTACGGTAACAACAACTTTAATTGACTGTTGTTTTGTATGTGCTGGATTACCATTAATTAACAATATTCAAAGCATCATCGACAGATATTGATATTGTACAAGGTAATGAACAGGGTCAATTACATGGACACACGGTACTAGAGTTCATGTCGGTCTACTGGTAACTGAAATGCGGATGTAAGTGAAACGTAGAAGCCGATACAATGTGGTAGACTAGATATATGACTTCAGCGACGACATTGTATTCTTCCTGAGACTCTAATCTGTGCAACGATGCCAGGTCTCTGGATTCGTACGAAGTAAGTTCATCCTTCCCATCTTAAAGCTGCTGATACAAACGGGATGGCCATTTACCATTATCCAGCGACTAATGGACTTGGCGAAATGAAACAACAGCAGCTGTCATGGTAACGAGAACTACAAGTCAATCACCTTTGGCTGCAGATTTCTATCGATTCCAGGTATGTGCGAGAGCAAACTGATTTCTTGTAATTCACGACAATCCCTGCTCCCACTGACATTTTTACACAACTACAGTGCAAATTTAGCTTCAAAAATCGTTTAAAAAGGTTATTTTCATTATATAAAGCTATTTATGTATTACAGATTTCATCATTTCGAAGTATATAATTTCTCTCTTGTTTTTTATGTACTTACTGTGTTAAAGAGATTCTGCGCTATAAAATGGCGCCAAACGGCACTGACTGCCAATCGGAAGATTACTGCAAGCAGCCAATGGAAGTAAAAGAAGAAAATTTGTCGTACACTTACATTGTATATTACCGCTGTGGAAAACTACTGTCAGGTGGTAACCTAAGTCTTGCCGATGTACAAGTCAGAGATGCAGATTTAGCAGAACTGATATGAATGGGGATGTTGAGAGCGATCAGTCGGGTCTTTTTACAAGCATAATCCGAGAATTAACATGAAGAAAATTGACGAAAGTCCAAATCGAGAAGTGATGAACCTGCGAGTGGACCTAGCTCATGTGGACTAAGAGCCCAAACGACGGTGTCAACTCTCTCGCTGCGACACGCTATGTGACTGTGGAACGCTACGGCGCGACCCACTTTTCCAGTTGCACTCGTTGCAACATATCTGCATGAATGAAGAAATTCCAGCGCAAGCCAACTACAAAACTACAACGGCAGATTTATGCAAAAACTCCGACTACGCTAGCCGGACTCGAAGGTACGAGGGTGTGCTGAAAAGTAATGTCTCGGAATTTTTCTCCTGTTCTCAGGTGTTACACGTAATGCATAGTAGTCACTCAACTTTCCCGCTACGCTGACTGACGTCGCAATGCTCTGCCGCTAGACGGCTCCGAATTGTGGAGTATAACGTGGCAGCGTGTGAGGTAACTATGTCGATGCTTGAGAAACAGCGAGTTGTAATTGAATTTCTAACCGCGGAAAACGTGCCTCCAACTGAAATCCATAGAAGAGTGAAATTTGTATCTGTTTCCGAAACTTAAAGAACATCTTCGAGGATTTCACTTTGGTACTGATAAATAATGCAGTCAGAGATGAGGTTGTGGCTGCGTCAACAAATTCAAACATTCTATAGTGGCTATATCAACAAATTGGTCTCTCGTTGGGAGAAATGTATTCATAGCCAAGGTGACTAAATGGGAGAAATAGATGTGTAGAAATGAAGAATAAAGGTATAGAACGTTAATAAAGTTTGTTTTATTTTAAAATATTTAAGAGTTTTCACGTAAAAATTTCAGAGAAATTACTTTCTAGCACGCCTTCGAAACGATCCATATACACAATGTCAGGCGCTGTAAACTGTTTGCGGTTAATGCAAAGCCTGTCGACAGTGCTGAAGGGAATACTCACTTCGATCACCTGCAGGTATAAGGGATAAAATACAGGGAGCGAGTTGTTATTTACAGGAAGCAGAGTGCAGTTGTAAGAGTCGAATGAGGTACTGCACAGGGTAATTTCTTCCACTGTGTACAAACTCTAGGGTTTGATCTATGAGAGGATGCGGAACAAAAAAGGTCTGGAGATCCATCGTTTGCCCGCATCTCGTGGTCGTGCGGTAGCGTTCTCGCTTCCCACTCCTGGGTTCCCGGGTTCGATTCCCGGCGGGGTCAGGGATTTTCTCTGCCTCGTGATGGCTGGGTGTTGTTGTGTCGTCTTCATCAACCGCTACGGTCGCAGGTTCGAATCCTGCCTCGGGCATGGATGTGTGTGATGTCCTTAGGTTAGTTAGGTTTAAGTAGTTCTAAGTTCTAGGGGACTGATGACCATAGATGTTTAGTCCCATAGTGCTCAGAGCCATTTGAACCATTTTGAAGATCCATAGTTTCCATGTTAGAGACCATTTATTCAATCATATATTGTTACAGAAACTGCGGTTCTAATACGTGCTGTACCATGCAGTCATAGTTATAGTATGTGTCGAAAGTAGTGTCCGTGTGCCTCAACGCATGCGTGTACGCGCCGTAGCAAGTTCTGCCTCACACGTTCATATCGGCCAGGCTGCATCTGAACAGTGTCAAAGGCAGCATGAATACGCTGCTCCAGTGTCTCCACATCTGGAGTGGGATCTGCATACACGATACTTTTGAGATGGCTCCATAACCAGAAACTGCACGGTTTGAGACCAGGCCATGTATCTGTAACCCTCGACCGATCCGCTGACCAGGGAAGACAGGACTGAGATCCGTCCGGACATTAACGGCGAAGTGGGCTGGAGCACTATCACGTAGCAGCCATATAACCCTTCGAATCACCAATAACACTTCTTCCAACAGGGGAGGCAAAGTCACCCGCAAGAAACGCCGATAGTTCCTGCCTGTTAGGCGACGTGGAAGGAAGACCGGTCCCAAAATACGGTCACCAGCTATCCCGGCCCACACATTCAGGCTGCTGATGATTCGCCGTCTCCATACCATGGGGGTTGTACGTATTATCCCACAGATGACTGTTATGGAAGTTGAAGATACCACTCCGCGTAAAGGTCGCCTCATCTGTGAATAACATGGAAGTCCCGGATTCGTGGTTGCCTGGTGAAGAAACCCGTGACAAAACTGCTCCCGATGAGGGAAGTCTGTCGCTAATAAGCCCTGCACACGCTTTAAGTGATAAGGGTAGTAACAGTTATGGAGAATGTTCCACACGGACATCTACCTTACTCTGCACTGGCGAGCCAACTGCCTGGTACGGACACGGCAGTCGCCTTCCACAATGTGCATCACAGTTTCCTTCACGTCAGGTTTCCGAACATATATGGTACGTCCTTCATGATTTCCTGCTCCCTAAAGCGACCCTGTCTCAGAGAAACTGAGAAACACTGTTGTAAACATTGAATGCTGTGGTTGTTGTCGGTGGGGATAGGACTCCTGATACAATCTTGCTGCTCGCTGCTCATTGCTATTTGCCGTACCGTAGGTAGACGCCATGTCGGAAAGTTGTCGATTCGAATACGGAACCATTGTGTAGAACGCTGTATCACATCCACTAGAAGGTGAGGCAGCAAAATAAGTAAATCTCACACGACGTTAAGACCGCAGTCTCTGTAGCAAAGTATGGTTGAATAAATGGTCTCTAGCATGGAAACCATGCTTTTCCGGATATAAATTCATTAGACCTTTTTTGTTCCCTATCCTCTAATCGATCAAACCCTTGAGATTGTATACGGTGGAAAAAATCAGCCCATAGATTGGGTCGTAGCCTATTCCCCTTGTTATTCAACCTCTACATAAAGCAATCAGTAAAGGAAACGATGGAGGAATTTGGAAATAAAAAAAAAAACATGGAGAAGAAATACAAACCACGAATTTAGTCGTAATATTGTAAGTCTGTCAAAGTCGGGAAAGGACATGCGAAATCAGTTGAACGGAGTGTATAATGCCTTCAAAAGGGGTCATATGGTATTGATGGAACTAGATTAGGAAATGAGACGCAAAAGTCGATAGACGAATTTTGTTGTCTGGGCAGAGAAGTTATCGGTGATAGCAGACGTAAAAAAAACGTATTTTCAATGCAGGGAATCTGTTAACATCGAATATAAATTTTATAATCCCACAGTCATTTTTAAAAGTATTTGTCTCAAGGGTAGCTTTAAATCGAAGTTAATAGTAAGACAAGAAGAACGTTAGCTTTCTAAATGTGGTGCTACGGGCGAATAGTGCAGATTATGTTGGTGGACTGAATAACAAATGAAGAGGCTCCGAATCGAATATAAAGAAACGAAATTTGTGGTGTAAGTTGATTAAAAGAAGAAAGTCATTGATGGATCAAACCTTGAAGCACCAAGGAACAGCCTAAGTTAATTAATGAGGGAAGTGTGGGTGGTAAAATATTTAAGACTGAATTTTACAACTAATAGCACGGAAACACTAGTAAGATAAAAACAGAAGCTTCATTAACATGAGAACAGTCCAAGCGTATGTGGTCTACTAAATATTCAGAGTGGCCTGTGCCAAGGAAATACGACGAGTAATACACATTGTTACAGGAGCATGCTTAAATGAAATTCGTTGCATCGATGTTGGTTAGTAGATGGTATTGCATCTTTATTAGCATATGACACTTTTGTATGTCGGCAGCTGTTGAGTGTAACGATAAACTACCTCTATTTTGCTAAAGGAGACATTTTGCAATCATCGTATCACAGTCTGGAGAATATACATTTCACTATAACTGCAAAGAGTTACCGATAAGATGGGGCACGGATGCAGCTTGTTGTTGTGAAGCTATAAGTTATCTATGAATATCAATGTGGAACTTCAGAATGAATTACATATTCAGCAACAATGTATTCTATCAGGAGTGCTAGTTCTGCAAGGGTCGCAGGAGAGCTTCTGTAAAGTTTGGAAGGTAGGAGACGGATACTGGCAGATGTAAAGCTGTGAGTACTGGGCTTGAGTCGTGCTTCATTAGCCCAGATGGTAGAGCACTTGTCCGCGAAAGGCAAAGGTCCCGAGTTCGAGTCTCGGACGGCCACACAGTTTTAATCTGCCAGGAAGTTTCATATCAGCGCACACTCCGTTGCAGAGTGAAAATCTCATTCTGGGAACAATGTATTAGTTAGGTGGAAAACGACACAACCGTTTCCGGATGACCTGTTACTGGTGATTAACTCTGCTGACGGTTTACATCTCAACACTTCACCTAATGCACTGTACTCTTTGGAAACAGCACAACATAAAATAAGAGCTATGATTTTTCAACCAAAAACTGATCAGATTCGACAAATTAAAACAGGAAAGCTAAAGTTTGCTGTAATCGACTTATAAAATTAAAAGCTGTGTGTAGAAAACAGTTTGCCGGTATCAGGTTGAGCTTGCTTGCTAATAAGAGAGTATTTTATAAACTTGCTTTCTAATAGCAGGGTACCTTACCGGGTGCTGTGTGTAGTAATTGGGTCATTGTTTACCGGTAGTGGGCGCCGTGAAGTGCGTTTAGTAGGTCGACTGCAGCGACAAATGCCTCGGATTTTCTGAGCTCGCAGCTTCGTCCCAGAGAAGGTCGAGTGAAAGCACAAAATTCAAACATGGGACTATTTTATAAGGTTTCCGTGTGGATGAAACTGTCACGTACTAAAGCGATAAATATAAAGATTCTAGAAAATGCTGTTTATTTTCGTTCCTGTCGCTGCATCTAACAGCTACGTCATATGTATTAACAGTCAAATGCCTCATGGATTTATTATACAGGAAAGTTTTCTCACTCGATTATGGATAGGGCCACTCACCTTGTGTCCACGAATTTTTGGTACGGAGTCTGTAGGCTAATTTCAACAGGGAAGTGACCGTTGTAAGATGCATGATATCAGTTTCGGGTTTCTGATACTTGCATTTCCGCCGGCCGGAGTGGCCGTGCGGTTCTAGGTGCTGCAGTTTGGAGCCGAACGACCGCTACGGTCGCAGGTTCGAATCCTGCCTCGAGCATGGATGTGCGTGATGTCCTTACGTTAGTTAGGTTTAATTAGTTATAAGTTCTAGGCGACTTATGACCTCAGAAGTTAAGTCGCATAGTGCTCAGAGCCATTTGAACCATTTTTGAACTTGCATTTCCCATTGCACTGTCTTCACTGACAAAATGTTTTCTAGAGGCACGTTATGCCTGGCTGTCATTCTCTCGCATCGTTGATTCAAATGGTCCAAATGCCTCTAATTACTATGTCGCTTAACATCTGAGGTCATCAGTCAGACTTAGAACTACTTAAACCTAACTAACCTAAGGACATCACACACACCCATGCCAGAGGCAGGATTCGAACCTGCGACCGTAGCAGCAATGCGGTTTCGGACTGAAGCATCTAGAACCGCTCGGCCTCCGCGGCCGTTGACTTACACATAAAAATTCATCGCAGTAAGATACTTATTGTGGCTGATCCTTGTGCCTGTGTACTACCAGCATTCGCAATATTATTTTGTTTTAATTTATCACACTGCTGCGTGTTTTGACCATGATTTGATTATCATCAGGTGTCTGTTCGTTATTGCATCGACATTAAAACAAAAAGTTATTGAATAATTTAAAATTACTTATTTGAAACATGAAAATGATTTGCTGAACTTAGTACTCGCTATATTGTGCACTCCAACGAAATGTAACCCAAAAACACAACAACGATTAACACCAGTGAACTGCGCTTTCTACACTCCTCCCTCCGTCCCCATTCCCACACCACGGACTTTCTCACATGAAGCGAGTGTGGACATAGTTTCCCGATTGTCAAATTGTTTAACACCTAAAACAAATATTTTATTTAATTGTGTTACATCAGACAAAAATAACAATATACACTATGCAATCAAAAATATCCCGCAAAAACATGCGGTTTTCATATTACGTGCATTGCGTTGCCACATACTGCCAGGTACTCCATATCAGCGACCTCAGTAGTCATTAGACATCGTGAGAGTACAAAATAGGGCGTCCGCGGAAATCACGGACTTCGAACGTGGCCAGGTGATGAGGTGTCATCTGTGTCATACGTCTGTACGCAACATCCCTAGGTCCACTGTTCCCGATGCGATGGTGATGTGGAAACGCGAAGGGACACGTAGAGCACAAAAGCGTACAGGATGACCTCGTCTGTTGACTGACAACACCGCCGACAGTTGAAGAGGGTCGTAATGTGTAATAGGCAGACATCTATCCAGACCATCACACAGGAATTCCAAACTGTATCAGGATCCACTAGAAGTACCATGAGAAAACCTGCATTTCACGGTCGAGTGGCTGATCATAAACCACACATCATGCCCGTAAATCCCAAACGATGCCTCGCTTGGCGTAAGGAGCGTAAACATTGGACGATTGAACTGTGGAAAAATGTTGTGCCGAGTGAAGAATCACGGTACACAATGGGACGAACCGATGGCAGGGTGTGGGTATGCCGAATGCCCGGTGAACATCATCTGCCAGCCTGTGTAGTGCCAACAGTAAAATTCGGAGGTGGTGGTGTTATGGCGTGGTCGTGTTTTTCACGGAGGGGGCATGCACCCCTTGTTGTTTTGCGTGGCACTATCACAGCACAGGCCTACATTGATGTTTTAAGCACGTTCTTGCTTCCCACTGTTGAAGAGCAATTCGGGGATGGTGGTTGCGTCTTTCAACAGGATCGAGTACTTGTCCATTATGCACGACCTGTGTCGGAGTGTCTACACGACAATAACATCTCTGTAATGGACTGACCTGCACACAGTCCTGACCTGAATCCTATAGAACACCTTCACGATGTTTTGGTATGCCCACTTTGTGGCAGGCTTCACCGACCGACGCCGGTACCTCTCCTTAGTGCAGGACTCCGTGAAGCATGGGCTGCCATTCCCCAAGAAACCTCCCAGCACCTGATTGAACGTATGCCTGAGAGAGTTGAAGCTGTCATCAAGGGTGAGAGGGTCGGCCTACACCACATTGAATTCCAGCATTAGCGATGGAGTGCGCCACAAACTTGTATATCATTTTCAGCCAGGTGTCTGGATTATTTTGATCACATGGTGTGTGAATATTTACGTAAGTACACACAGGTGTTAAAATACAGTAGCTTTATTCTGTCTTGGCATGTGCCGTGGACTGCTCTGTTCATCTAAAACTATTACGTACTACCAAGAATACCTGAAAAACGAACATATTCATCCTTAGCGAAAGTGGCAAAATGAAATCCTCAACTAAATGGATCATTTCAGTGACTCACAAGTGACTCACAGCGCTTCATCAACATTAAGTAGACATTGCTAAATTAGAAAAACTGCAAAATCAATCTGTTTGCTCGTAGCTTTGCAATTTAGTAAAGTAAGTCTTTGATGTAGAAAACAGCCATAGTTGCGAAATTTAGTTCTTTTTATTTAAGTGCTGACCGGTTTGCGGTATCAGACACCATTTTCAAATCGTCCGAACAGAAAAACGATGTATTCTGTAATAGCACGCGGATCAAGCTAATATTGTAAATACTTGTGTCTAAGTCAATTTTTCAGTGACCATTAGCAGGACTAACATTCATGTTGTGTACAGAACAATTTACTGGTAGCTTAGCTTTTTCCCAACTAACAAACCGGCAAATGAACCCGCGTAATGTAAATGATCGCTGAAAAACGTCAGTAAGACGCAAGGCTGTGCAATATTAACCGGGTTTACGTGCAATCACAGAAAGCACGATTTTTCTGTCTGGGTGTTTTGAGAATGGATTCTGATACTTGAAAGCTCCCACGCGACTAGCGCCCGACAGGCAGGACATATTGTTGCTCGGTCTTGGAGGATCGTACAGCTGCGCCACGTCAGAAAAACGAGACAGCTATATACATGTACTTTTTTTTTCAATTTCAATTTATTGCCACGAATTTTCGTTCTGTGATCTGTAAACTCTAAACAGGTCTTACATATTCAATAATCATGGTGACGTACAATGATTCATATTTTGTACATAGTAACAAATTATGTTAACAGCTACCATTCGTAATAGGAGGGCTCTTCGGAAAGTAAAAAACTATAGATCGCGAAATGGAAATCACAGTAAAAATCAAAACTGTTTTATTCGCAACAGTTAGTTACAAGTTCCAGCTACTTATCTCCATAGTCGTTGATCCGACGTAGACGTTTGTCGGAGCATAGTACCAACTTTCCAATACCCTCGTTATAGAAGGCAGCCGCCAGTGATTTCCGCCAATTCTCTACGCTGGCCTACAGCTCGTTGTGTGTGCCAAAATGTTGTCATAGCCAGCGGTTCATGTGAACAGATATGACACTCAGAGGGAGACAATTACGGGCTGCTTTGTGGGTAATCAAACTTTTCCAATTGAAAACGACACAGGGGCATCTTCATTGCCCCTGCAGAATGCGGCTGAGAATTGTCTTGAAGAAGAAAACGTACGACAGTTATGTAATGTTGACTGCATAGCTTCAGGCGAAATTTCTCACCAGGCCCTCGTACTTGGTGGGAGACACTATCGTCCTAGGCATTTTTCCGTGATCCCTGTGAGCTCAGAACTAAAAAGAACGACGTAACATTGTCGACATGCATAATAGAGACACTGCCCAGCACAATTGTACAAAACTTCGTCGGATTTTCTCTGTGGTTTCCATTTCGCGAGCGATAGTTCCTTCCTTTCCGAATTGCCCTTGCATTAGTGTAAAAATAATACAGAAAATTTAAAAGGAGAATCAATCAAAGAAATAGAAAATAAAAAGAATTGACACAAGTTCGAAGAGAATATACAAATTGTAAATGCAATTTAGTTATTTGCTGTCCTTGCTGGGGTTGCAATTATAACAGCTGGCAGTGTGATGGTCTAGACTGCGCTACAGTAGTTAGCAACAACACAGCTGCAGTTGAGCTTAATAACGGACGGCAGATGGCAGCTATTTGTTGAGCAAGGTCGCCGGCCGCAGAGTGGGTGACAGCGGCGGCCTCGCTGTGTGTTGCCATCCGGCGCCGGAGACGCCCGCGCGCGGCTGCCCTGCGGAAGACGGCGCTTCCGCGTCCTCCAGAGTCTCGAGGCCGGCGCCTATCGCCAGCCACAGGCCCACGCCGAGCGCCGCTGCTCGACTGGACGAACGCGGAAGGCGGCTCCCGCCAGATACGGCAGACAATGCGCGAGGAGGCGCCACGTCTCTGCTCACCAGTCTGGCCTGTAGTTAACACTGACAGGGAGCTTTTCCGACACGTGGCAGCCACACTTCCTACAGAGAACAATATCGTATGCAGAATGAGAGTTTCACTCTGCACCGGAGTGTGCGCTGATATGAAACTTCCTGGCAGATTAAAACAGGAGACGAGGTACTGGCAGAAGTAAAGCTGTGATGACGGGGCGTGAGTCGTGCTTGGGTAGCTCTGTTTGTAGAGCACTTTCCCGCGAAAGGCATAGGTCCCGAATTCGAGTCTCGGTCCGTCACACAATTTTAATCTGCCAGGAAGTTTCGTATAAGCGCACACTCCGCTGAAGAGTGAAAATGTCATTCTGGAAACATCCCCCAGGCTGTGGTTAAGCCATGTCTCCCCAATATCCTTTCTTTCAGGAGTGCTAGTTCTGCAAGGTTCGCTGGAGAGCTTCTCTAAAGTTTGGAAAGTAGAAG
The DNA here is from genome assembly GCF_023897955.1 of Schistocerca gregaria. Lineage (NCBI taxonomy): Eukaryota > Metazoa > Arthropoda > Insecta > Orthoptera > Acrididae > Schistocerca > Schistocerca gregaria. The sequence goes on along the minus strand of NC_064920.1, from coordinate 842,506,668 downwards.
ACGAGGTACTGGCAGAAGTAAAGCAGTGAGGACGGGGCGTGGGTCGTGCTTGGGGAGCTCAGTTGGTAGAGCACTTACTCGCCAAAGGCAAAGGTCCCGAGTTCGAGTCTCGGTCCGGCACACAGTTTTAATCTGCCAGGAAATTTAATATCGTATGCGTCACTCCAGGTAGATCGTCTTCATCTTCCGCATCTAAGACGTACTGAACTGCAAGAAGGCAAGAGTAGTACACAAGTCTCTTCACGTATGCCATATGCAGCGGAAGCCAGTCACTGACGATTACGGGGGAATTACAGATTAAATCTCCTTTAGCCGTCTAAATCTCAAGTTTTATTTTCTTCCTGCAACCAGTTTCAGCCCTACACCACGCTCTCTTCAGGCCATGATCGATGTGTAGGAAGAATCTTACCTCTGGTCCAGTCAAACTAGGGGCCAAAATCCCGTGATTGTTATCGACAGATTTTTAACACAGCGATCCCTTCGATCATCACTTGTTGGCTAAAACACATAAATGAAATGATACTGGAAATGTAGACTGCTGAAGATGGTTTGATTTGACGTTTTATACTGAACAACCGAGGTCCGTCAACCATCTGGCATAAATATGGATTTACAGGCAAATTACGTGGATTTTGATACCTGCGTTTCACCCGCTCTTTCAAACAGCCCCAGAAATCTTCTGTGGAACGAAGATCCGCCGATTTAAAGCCAGTCGGGGTGCAATGAATTGGCTAAGTTTTAGTCAAACCCGGTACACACGCGCAGCGCCATGAATATGGCCGTTGCGTCTTGAGATACGGGAATCTCCACAGCCTACTCGTGATGTTGATCACAGTGGCATGTGCGTGGCAATCTGAATTTCTGGACGCTTATGATGGTGCGAAAATCACCCCCAAAACACTACAGAATCACTCCTGGACTGTAGTCTCAAACTCGGGTTGAACGACTCACTGTTGTGTCGATGCTTTCGACGCCTTGAATCATGTCCAAAGAGGCAAAATTGCGAATCTTCGGACCATATGTCATGCCTGCAATAAGCTACTGTGCCCGACTCCAAATTTTCATTGTATGCAATTCGCTTCGCAATTTTCACCCGTCAACTGACACAGATGAATCTTTTTCACTGCACTTACCAATGTCATCATTTGTCTTCAGATGAAAAGACAGTTCTGGATGAACACACATTGTCCTTGAGAGAAATTCGAACTTGGAGCTCCACTTTTCGCAAGCAGTAGCTTTTAAGAACTGAGTCACCCGAGGTCAGTTGTTGGTGATACTTGTAACATTTCTGTTTCGTCAGATACGACAATACTGGCTCACTCAGTACCTGCCAAATCGTGCTAACTTTTAGTAAATATTTGCTATTGGTTTTCTATCCTGACCTCGCCCTGATACCAGTACATACTAAATCTATACATAAAAAAGGAACTATTATCCTTCAACTGTAATGTTGTCTCTTGAACCAACTACTTCTAATCAGACAAAATCTCTTACAAATGTTTGTGATTACTGTTTATTAAACTGCGTTTTTAGCAAAGTTTATCGGAATCACAAGTACCATATCATATGCTTCCCAGATGAGGTTTGCTTCTTCAGTTGTGCAGGGAGAATTATGGCTCCATTTCGCTAAGTGTGTCCAGCTCTCACTCAATCAGTAATAATGTACACTTGACAGTGCAGCACTCTGTACGCCGATGAACAAAAATGGTAGAATCAGTTACAGAAGACATATAAATCATACGAAAATATTCTGGGTGAAAATCAAACTCATCTGATATCCCTTATTTCTTAGCTTAGCTTCTTGAGTGTACCGAGCGGGATAGTGCAATGGTTAACACAATAGACTAGCATTCGGGAGGACGACGGTTCAAACCCGCGTCCGGCCACCCTGATTTAAGTTCTCGCGATTTCTCTAGTTAGCTTAAGGCAAATGCTAGGATGGTTGCTACGAAAGGGCCCTGCCACTTTGCTTCTGCATCCCTCCTTAACTCGAGCTTGTGCTTTGTCTCTAATAACCTCTTCGTCGACAGGACTTTAAACCCTAGTCTCCACCTCCTCCCCCTCTGGAATATGGCGTCGTTGCTGTTGGTAAGTATGTATAAACCAATGAATAACATAAACTAGAAAATTTCAGTTTATATGAGGACGCTAGCCACGCGTGAAGAATTCGCGATTCACATCTATCCAACATGGTAGTTGCTTTTGAACAGAGAAACTATCAAATCCATACAAATTATCGCAATAATATACTTCTGCAACACGTCCAGAAGAGTCACATTTGGGTGGGTGAGTGGGGGGATTTATAAAGTTCTGATTATCATCTCGAAAAATTAATCTTCGCCAATGAAAGCTGATGGTGGTGACAGTCCCCTCTACATATTTACCCTTCAATGTGACTCATTTCTTTGTAACGGTAGATGACTTGCCGTAGACCTCGGTTGTAGAACTCTTTTGACTGTTCGGGCGACTTTCCACCTCGAAAATCGTTTTGGAAGTGTCACGTAATGATGTCTGAATCCGAGAAAAGAGGAAGAAGTCAATGGAAACGGCATGTGTGTCTGAGCCCTGTGCAGAATGACCATGGACAGCTTGCCGCATCGCTTTGTTTTGACAGCTTCCCGTTAACCACGTCACGTCCGCGTGATGTTAGTGGTGTTCTTCTGTGATGATTTACCTTTATGAACATAACCCGTTGTCCCGGGTTCCCACCATGTAACAGCGTCCGTACCCCGGGGCAAGTAGGGGCCGTGTCGTCCCCCCCCCCCCCCCCTAGCCCTAAAGGAAAAATATAGTGTAAGCAGGTGGTTTTATTGCAAGAAAATGATTTAAAAGACAGTATTAAGCAGGTTTGAACAGGGCCAGAACTAAAGCCTTCTTATGTCTGCTTACAATTCGCTATTCGTCTTCCAAAAAATTAAAAATACTTCATATCCCCGGACTGTTGCCCCCCCCCCCCTTTACAAACTATCTTATGGCCGTCCCTGGGTGTTAGTGAAACCCCGGCGCTGGTCCATGGTGATTGGGCAGCTAAACAAGTCTCCGCTAATGCGTCGGTTCAGCGGGCTTTTTGAATTGGTGTGAGGAGTCGCAAGACCCAGCGAACGGCAAAGTTTTTCATGTCCAAAATGCAGTGCAGCGTGTTGAAAATGGTTCCATGTCTGATTTTCATTTTTCCACTGTCATCTTGACTGTGATACGCCAATGCTCGAGCACCAGGTCCTCCGCTTCTCTTCGTTCCTCGCCATCCAGACTCGTTCGACCACACTGGAAGCGCCCACGACACCTAACCACGATCTTAAGTGACGATGAATTGTTTCCGTAACTGATACCAACTCACCAAGGACTGCTGCATCGCTGCTGCTCCTTTAATGAAGAAAAGGAATTATCTCACACTACTCACTTCATCAGTGGGTTGCGCCATTTAGCTTTCGCTCTTGTACCTACAGTACTGAGGTGCTGAAATTTTAGTATGTACCAGAAGTGCAAACATCTTTCTGCAAAACTAACAGTAAAATTAGTTACGTAACGTTATATTTCGAGGTGACTATTAAACCTTTCTGGCTACTCCTTGTACATTTATCCTTTTTTAATTGTTAAGTTCTATATGAGCGAACAAGTAACCTAAGACTTCGAACTTTAAGTGATTACTGCAATCCATCAAGTAGCGGCTGGCTATAATCGCTGCACAGCTACTCCCGTAGGTCCAGTGTAGGGTGTAATAATTGTTTGGCAGCGAAAATTGATAGACGTGGTAATGCGTTAATACGGAACCGATTCTACACTAGAAAAAAATTGGTTCTCATTTTGGTCACCAGCTGCAGACCTGGTGCTGTAAACTGTCTGTATGACGGTATGGCATCCACGCTGTCATTTGACAAGCCATGACGTGAGTAAAGGGAGCATGGCTATCGAGAAGAGAGACAGTGCGTTGTTAGTGTAACTGTCTCATGTGAACGGCAGCAATTACAGTGCTGCAGTGAGAGAGTATCACCGATTGAAAGGTCCGAGGAGAGGGCCAAAGTCAATAAATGGTTTAAAGAATACGGTGTCAGATTTGGAGACACGGGTGAACTTGGTGTAGCACCTGGAAAAGAAAGACGTTCTATTCCGCTGGAAGTTATTAGCAATGTTATTGTTGCTGTAACTGACAATGCAGCATGTGTCTCTGGTAGTGCTAGTGTTCGTGCAGTGTCACGAAAATTGTCCATTCCATGGTCAACATTACAGAACGTTTTCCAGTCTACATTACCTGTACAAGGTGCAGGTGGTCCTGCAACTGAAACCTCATGATCAGCCTCATTTGTGCTATTAGTTTCCTCTGGATGATATTTGTCGACGACAGGCCGAGCACCTAAACTAAACTATACTGCGCCCGAACAAGTCATGAAAGCCCTACGGTACCGGCCGACCACCGCGTCATCCTCAGCCCACAGGTGTCATTAGATGGGGATATGGAGGAGGATATGGTCAGCACACCGCTCTCCCAGCCGTCTGTCAGTTTATGAGACCGGAACCGCAACTTCTTAATCAAGTAGCTCCTCAGTTTGTCTCACAAGAGCTGAGTGCATCCCGCTTGCCAACAGCACAGGCAGACCCGATGAGCATCCTTTCAAGTGCTAGCTTTAGTGATCTGACGGGAACCTGTAGCCCGAATACCAGTCTATATTAAAAACGTTATGAGGCAGCACGGTAACTGAGTTTTGGTGTTAAGTTTTGAGCTTGCACCAGATTACACGAAATTCGTTTCTATTAGAAATGCAAAGGAACAAACTGATTGCAGTCTTTCAAAATGAACTGATGGAACTGGGCAGATTTCTTTTTGTAAACTTTTTTATAGTTTATAAGGAGGAAACATTTCTAAAATAGAGAGCAATGAGAGATTTCAACAAGTTTCCTGTCTCTGGGCATACCGTTGTATATTTACTTGATGTCGATTTTTAACAGCCCGCGTCTCGTAGTCGTGCGGTAGCGTTCTCGCTTCCCACGCTCGGGTTTCCGGGTTCGATTCCCGGCGGGGTCAGGGATTTTCTCTGCCTCGTGATGGCTGGGTGTTGTGTGATGTCCTTAGGTTTGTTAGGTTTAAGTAGCTCTAAGTTCTAGGGGACTGATGACCATAGATGTTAAGTCCCATAGTGCTCAGAGCCATTTCAACCATTTTTTGATGTTTAACAATAAGTGATATCATATAATCAACCGTCTTAAATTTCCCAAATTGTTGTGCCTTAAAGCCCATTTTAGCAAGAATTTAAGTTGAGAGATATTCAACAGACAATTTTTTGAAAACAGTCCATTTTCATTTTTGCCGCCACTTCGTAGGAACCGTGATCTCAGTTCCATTGTTGTTGTTGTGGTGTTCAGTCCTGAGACTGGTTTGATACAGCTCTCCATGCTACTCTATCCTGTGCAAGCTTCTTCATCTCTCAGTACTTATTGCAACCTACATTCTTCTGAATCTGGTTAGTGTACTCATCTCTTGGTCTCCCTCTACGATTTTTACCCTCCACGCTGCCCTCCAATGCTAAATTAGTGATCCCTTGATGCCTCAGAACATGTCCTATCAACCGGTCCTTTCTTCTTGTCAAGTTATGCCACAAACTCCTCTTCTCTCCAGTTCTATTCAATAACTCCTCATTAGTTATGTGATCTACCCATCTAATCTTCAGCGTTCTTCTGTAGCACCGCATCGAAAGCTTCTATTCTCTTCTTGTCCAAACTGTTTATCATCCATGTTTCACTTCCATACATGGCTACACTCCATACAAATACTTTCAGAAACGATTTCCTGACACTTAGATCTGTACTCGATGTTAACAAATTTCTCTTCTTCAGAAACGCTTTCCTTGCCATTGCCAGTCTACATTTTATATCCTCTCTACTTCGACCATCATCAGTTATTTTGCTCCCCAAATAGCAAAACTCCTTTACTATTTTAAGTGTCTCATTTCCTAATCTGATTCCTTCAGCATCACCCGACTTAATTCGACTACATTCCATTATCCTCGTTTTGCTTTTGTTGATGTTCATCTTATATCCTCCTTTCAAGACACTATCCATTCCGTTCAACTGCTCTTCCAAGTCCTCTGCTGTCTCTGACAGACTTACGATGCCATCGGCGAACCTCAAAGTTTTTATTTCTTCTCCATGGATTTTAATACCTACTCCGAATTTTTCTTTTGTTTCCTTTACTGCTTGCTCAATATACAGATTTAATAACATCTGAGTTAGGCTACAACACTGTCTCACTCCCTTCCCAACCACTGCCTCCCTTTCATACCCCTCGACTCTTATAACTGCCATCTGGTTTCTGTACAAATTGTAAATAGCCTTTCGCTCCCTGTAAAATATAAATATAATTAATAAAATTAAAAGTTAAAAATTGTGAAAAACATTGTAAAATACATTAACCTACTATAATTCAATATGTATGTGTTGTAAAAGATGAAATATAAATATATGAAGCAACCTACAATAAGGTTTACATCGTACTTTCTTCTTCTTCTTCTTTATACAGTCATAATGTTCTCAAAGTTAATAAATACATCTAGTTGAATCGAGTCCCCTCTATGTTAAAGCAGCTTTAAGAATTTGTTGTCATTTAATAAAAAAGTAATTGTTGCACTCGATGTATAGCGTACAACAAAATAATATACCACCAAAGTTTGTTACATTCAAATATGAGTTTTCAAATTTATAAAAATGTACAGCGTTTATAGCGCAGTAAGTAAGATAATGAAATAAATAGTCTCCACCAAACTGGTTATCCTACAATAGCCGTGCGTTATAATAAACTTCAAGACTCATATTTGAATGAGAAGTGAAAACAAGTATTTTATTATACGTCATCACTGGGTGCAGTACATCACCTTTTACTGATACTTTCTTTAGTGCATCAAGAGCTGTACAGTAAATATTTGTCCATTGTGTCGCACGCAGACATATAGGAACACCAAAATCTTTCGTGTTCCATCTGTAAATTCAGCACACATGGCGTTAATACTTGTGGGGCTAACAGTGCCTGACTTTGGCCCTACTCCAAATCAATCACATGCACACTTTTCTCATGCAGATAAAGCACAGCATCATTCATTACAGTTTTAACACACTGCTGTCTACCATTCTGTCTGTTGTATGCAGCCCATAATGCACTCCCCTGGGTCACATAAGTTCATAACACTTGAATGATGTAGATAAATGAGGAGTCTCGAGATGCTATCTTGAGTGCTGCTTCACCATTACATCTCTATGATGCATAGCTTCAAACCAAAGCAGCAGATGTCTAGAGGAGGAGATCAGGATGGGTCAGCATTACATGACATAACTCACTCCAGCCCAGCTGACTAAATTATACTTTAACACTATGTCTGATGTTCTCAATTTTAATTACTACCTTACATTCAGTGTCAGATTTTATGCCTATATTCACACAGTTAGGTCAAAATATATGTTGTGGTATACAGTAGTAAACCACTTAACTGTAGCTTGATGAATGGTTGTGAATCATAATCAGATATATCCGGTACCCTGTATGTGTGTAGTCCATTTAACTGGGCTCGACAAGTGGTGATGCACGCAACAGATGCTTGAACAGATGTGTTCTCACCTGCGACATGGCAGCTAGTGCCACATCACAAGTCTACTGCTGAGCTGTTGAAAAGAAGGAAAAAACCATAAGTACTTGTACACATACACACATAGATGTGGACAGCGAGCAATGAGATAAGATGATTAGTAATAGTAGTAATAATAATACAAACATACATACGAATGCGGTAGTATTCTTCTTATTGTTATTATGTCAGGCTGATCTCTGATGATGATGGTGATGTTTGGTTTGTGGGGCATTCAACTGTGTGGTCATCAGCGCCTGTACAAAGCCCAATAGTTACACAGTCCCGTTTTTTCACAGTCCACTCTAGCCACTGCCGCAAATGATGAGGATGATGAAGCAATGATAAGGACAACAAACACCAGTCCCTGGGCAGAGAAAATCCCCAACCCGGCCACGAATCGAGCCTGGGACCCTGTGATCCAGAGGCAGCAATCCTAGCCTCTTTATCAAGATTTTAGACTGGCTGATCTCTGCTGACACTTCATAGTCCTTCCACCGTGGCAAACAGAAAGCAACTGAGTTGGTTGACAACCAACTGCATGAAATTAATGACGTAGTTCACTAACTTGTAATGTCATAGCCAACCGTAGTCTGCAACAGTTCACCATTTTGCCTGCCTCTGTCTGCCGTCTTGTCTGCCGTAGTATGCTACCGTCTACCACAGTCCGCTATCTTATCCGTCATCTTGTCTGCTGACATCTGGCGTGACATAGTCGGCCATTTTTTCCAGCGCCATCTTGTGTAACATCATCCTGTGTAACATCATAATATCTCACCTTGGGTCTACCATCTTGTGACCTTGAACTTGACCTCCACAAAAAATTACAATATTGAAAAAATGTGCCAGCTCTCTCCTTGCTCCAGTTTTGCAATACTATCCCTGATGCTGATACTGCTGCTGCCGAAATATATACTTAATAGTAAGTCGATCAATCATGTCTTTCATGTTCAAATCTCTTGTTTCTCTCCTTCGCCCCCCCCCCTCCTCCGTTTTCCCAACACCTAGGGCAAACCCCGCCCCCATCTTCGATGTGGTGGTGTCTGTTTCGCCGATGATCGTCACCACAGTGGTTCTGTGCGCCAGTGTTTCTTTACTCTGTGCAACAGCGTTTTCATCGATGTCCTCCTACGTTCGTGTATCCAACTGGGTGTCGACGTTTGTTTTAACTGTTGACCTCCTTTGTGTACACAGTACCTTCAGTCGAACGGCTTCATATATATCATGTTACGTTTATGATCTGTTTGGATTCCGTAGAAATGTTGGAAACCGTGAGGCAATACTGACCCTACGACTTATCTTAGAAGCTAGATTAAGAAAAGCCAAACCTACGTTTCTAGCATTTGTCGACTTAGAGAAAGCTTTTGACAATGTTGATTGGAATACTCTCTTTCAAATTCTGAAGGTGGCATGGGTAAAATACAGGGAGCGAAAGGCTATTTACAATTTGTACCGAAACCAGATGGCAGTTATAAGAGTCGAGCGACACGAAGGGGAAGCTGTGGTTGGGAAGGGAGTGAGACAGGGTTGTAGTCTCTCCCCGATGTTATTCAATCTGCATATTGAGCAAGCAGTAAAGGAAACAAAAGAAAAATTCGGAGTAGGTATTAAAACCCATGGAGAAGAAATAAAAACTTTGAGGTTGGCCGATGACATTGTAATTCTGTCAAAGACAGCAAAGGACTTGGAAGAGCAGTTGAACGGACTGGATAGTGTCTTGAAAGGAGGATGTAAGATGAACATCAACAAAACCAGAACGAGGATAATGGAATGTAGTCGAATTAAGTCGGGTGATGCTGAGGGAATTAGATTAAGAAATGAGACACTTAAAGTGGTAAAGGAGTTTTGCTATTTGGGGAGCAAAATAGCTGATGATGGTCGAAGTAGAGAGGATATAAATGTAAACTGGCAATGGCAAGGAAAGCGTTTCTGAAGAAGAGAAATTTGTTAACATCGAGTACAGATTTAAGTGTCAGGAAGACATTTCTGAAAGTATTTGTATGGAGTGTAGCCATGTATGGAAGTCAAACATGGACGATAAATAGTTTGGACAAGAACAGAATAGAAGCTTTCGAAATGTGGTGCTACAGAAGAATGCTGTAGATTAGATGGGTAGATGACATAACTAATGAGGAAGTATTGAATAGGATTGGGGAGAAGAGAAGTTTGTGGCACAACTTGACCAGAAGAAGGGATCGGTTGGGAGGACATGTTCTGAGGCATCGAGGGATCACCAATTTAGTATTGGAGGGCAGCGTGGAGGGTAAAAATCGTAGAGGGAGACCAAGAGATGACTACACTAAGCAGATTCAGAAGGATGTAGGTTGCAGTAGGTACTGGGAGATGAAGAAGCTTGCACAGGATAGAGTAGCATGGAGAGCTGCATCAAACCAGTCTCAGGACTGAAGATCACAACAACAACAACGTTTATCATCATATTTTACCATGATTTTTTCTATTTTTTTCTTCCATTGTATCTAACGCTGTACCTATTGGCCGAGAACAGGTGTATGTTGGCCGCTGCCGGCCTGCCACGTATGAGGAAAGAATTTACAATAAAGAACAAAAATCTTGTTTATGCTGTGAGCCGAAAAGGGTTCTGTAGCTTTTGAATCTGTCACACCTTAAAAAAAGGCAGGTTTGGTATTTTCCATCTCGACATAGACTCAGTGTGCCTTCATGTTGAATAGTAACCGCTTCAACTGTTGATAATCCCTTATTGAAGGTACTACCTGTTTCGTAGTTAAAACTACATCATCAGATACAAAACTGAATAAAGAGAAGAAAGACGATAAACAATTTAACGCGAGGGCCATATGACAGTAACAAAAAGTGTCCAGAAGACTGAATAATTACATTTAGCGGCCAGGCCATGTACACAATCAAATCCCAACCCTTTCTTTAAAATGCTGAGAAATTTGACAAACTTTGGCCAATTTTGATTAATTAAACGAATAGCCTGGTTTATCAGTCTCATTCCTAGTACCTTCCTTTCCTCGGTGCATCTAATATGGCTATTCCCCTTTTAAATTTTCTTTTAAAGTTTTATCTTAAATTAAAATATTAAAGACATTGTAACAGTTTTTAAGGTTTTTTAATACTAAATGTTATGTTGTAAATAGTCCATAACAGGTTCTAGGCTTCTATTCTTATTAGATATAAATTATTCACTTGGCAGTTGCTATTTATTACTATGTTCATCTCTGTACGCCCGTTTCCCAGCCGTTTCCCTGAAGTTCAAGGAGGTTATTTGTCCTTCCACACATGCGCCGCTTCCCCATGAGCCTGTGTTTTGATATCCAGTTAGTCTGTGTACGGCTGTCGCAGCGTCCCACCCCGGCGCGGGTTCAGCGGAGGTACTGGTTTCCTCTATACTTGTCCCCAGCCCCCGTTCCCGCCACCCCCCACCACCCCCCACCACCGTCTTTTCTCGCGTCCCATTTGCTCATGGGTTCCAGTCTCACGCCATGTTTTACAATCCATGACTTCTGTTTTTGCGAAATTTTCTAAAATATTGAAGGAAAGGCTGGGGATAGCACTGTAAACATAGCCTGACCACGTTATGTAAGTATTCGGTATTCCGGATACATTTTACCACTGTCCAGTGGTATTTGCGTAAAATTATTTACTATTCTTCTTCTTTTCATTCAGATTTGCACCTGTAATTTAAAATTAAGAAATCGCTCGTGTCTGTAATAAAAAATTACCAACAACAGCAGCAATTTTTATTGAACATTGGTTGTATATCCCATCCAGTATACTGTTATGTTCAGTGCGCTTACTTCCTTGTAACCTGCTGTAATTTATGCCTAACACACACCACAAGAAGAAAAAAACAAGAAAGAAAAGCACACTTCAGATTCCTGTTGCCGACTGCAGATATATTTCACGAAGACAGTACAGAAGTTATAGTTGGTATGGAAGCATAGGGACAGTTGTATTTCCTTCACTCCCTTTACCAGATGAGCAGAAAAAGTAATGCTGGTGGTAAATAAGATACAAGGTAATACACTTTGACAATGTAGTATATAACTGAATTACTGTAAAATAAAGATTTCGTGATGTTTTCTGTAAGCACAACCACCTGCAAATGCTATTTGCTATAACTTTCGCATGTTTCTTCAAATAGCCAAGTCTTCAGTCTAAGATAATATAAGCGTTCGCTGCACTGTTTTTCCATCGTTACTTCCGTGAACTAACATCTGTCCAGCTAACATAAACACTTCACAGGAGAGTGTCAGCGAGTTGCTGCAGGCAATTGAGAATATGTGTTGCTTACAGAGATTTAGGAAACAGATTTTAAATTGTATGACATTTCCAGGGGCAGTGTAGATTCTGACCAAAGTTTATTATTTATGAAATACAGATTAATATTGAAGAAAGTTCTAAAAGGTAGGAAAATAAGGATATCGGACCTGGATAAATTAAAAGAAGCAGAGGTTGTAGGGGATTTCAGAGAAAGCGTTAGTGAACGATTGACAAGAACAGGTGAAATGAATGCAGTAGAAGGGGAATGGGTAGCTTTGAGAGATGAGATAGTGAACACAGCAGAGGATCAAGTGGGGAAAAAGACGAGAGCTAGTGGAAATTCTTGGGTAACACAAGAGATACTGAATTTAATCGATGGAAGGGAATAACATAAAATTCAATAAACGAAGCAGGTGAAAGGAACTACAGACATCTAAAAAATGAGACCGACAGGAAGTGCAAAATGGATAAACAGGAATGGCTAGAGAACAAATATAAGGATGTAGAAGCATATATCACTAGGGGTAAGATAGATGTCGCCTACAAACCTTTGGAGAGTAGAGGGCCAACTGCAGTAATATCAAGAACCCAGATGGAAAACCAGACTTAAGCAAAGAAGAGAAAGCAGAAAAGTGGAATGAGTATCTGGAGGGTCTATACAAGGACGATGGACGTGAGGGTAATGTTAAGGAAATGGAAGAGGACGTAGATCAAGATGAGATTGGAGATATGATACTGCCTGAAGAATTTGACAGAGCACTGAAAGACCTAAGTCGAAACAAAGCCCCTGGAGTAGCCAAAATTCCGTTACAGCTACTGAAAGCCAAGGGAGAGCCAGCCATGAAAAATCTCTTTCATCTAGCGAGCAAGACGTATGAGACAGGCGAAATACACTCAGACTACAAGAAGAAGAAGAATTCCAATTTCAAAGAAAGCAGGTGCTGACAAGTGTAAAAATTACCGAACTATTAGTTTTATAGGTCACGGCTACAAAATACTAACACCAATCCTTTACAGAAAAATGGAAAAACTGGAAGAAGTCGACATTAGGGAAGATCAGTCAATTCCGTAGAAATGTTGGAACACGTGAGACAATTCTTACTCTACAAATTATCTTAGAAGATAGATTTAGAAAAGGCAAACCTACGTTCCTAGCATTTGTAAACCTAGAGAAAGCTTTTGACAATGTTTACTGGAATACTCTCTTTCAAATTCTGAAGGTGTGAGGGGTCAAATGCAGGGAGCGAAAGTCTATTTACAATTTGTACTGGAACCAGATGTCAGTTCTGAGAGTCGAGGGGCATGAAAGGGTTCTTATTGTTCTGAGCACCATGGGACTTAACATCTGAGGTCATCAGTCCTCTAAAACGTAGAATTACTGAAACCTAACTAACCTAAGGACATCACACACATCCATGCCCGAGGCAGAAGTCGAACCTGCGACCGTAGCCGTCACGCGGTACATGGAAGGGAAACAGTGATCGGGAAAGGAGTGAGACAGGGTTGTAGTCCGTCTCCGATGTTATTCAATCTGTATACTGAGCAATCAGTAAAGGAAACAAAAGAAAAATTCGGAGTAGGAATTAAAATCCATGGAGGAAAAATAAAAACTTTGAGGTTTGCCGATGACATTGTAATTCTGTCAGAGACAGCAAAAGATCTGGAAGAGCAGTTGAACGGAATGGACAGTATCTTGAAAGGAGGTTATAAGATGAACATGAGCAGAAGTAAAACGACGGTAACAGGATGAAGTCGAATTAAGTCAGATGTTGCTAAGAGAATTAGATTAGGAAATCAGACACTTAGGGTAGTAGATTAGTTTTTCTGTTTGGAAAGCAAAGTAAGTAATGATGGTCGAAGTAGAGAGAATATAAAATGTAGGCTGGCAAAGGTAAGAAAATTGTTTCTCTAGAAGTGAAATTTGTTAACATCGAGTATAGATTTAAGCGTCAGGAAGTGCTTTCTAAGAGTATTTGTATGGAGTGTAGCCATGTATGGAAGTGAAACATGGGCGATAAACTGCTTAGACAAGAAGTGAATAGAAGTTTTTTAAATGTGATGCTACAGAAGTATGCTGAAGATTAGATGGGTAGGTCACGTAAGTAATGAGAGAGTACTGAATAGAATAGGGGAGAAGAGAAATTTGTTGTACAACCCGACTAAAAGAAGGGATCTGTTGGTTGGTAGACACATTCTGAGGCATCAAGGGATCACCAGTTTAGTGCTAGAGGGAAGCATGGGCGGGGGGGGGGTAGGGGGTGGGGGGTGGGGGGTGGTAATAATCGTAAAGAGAGACCAAGAGATGAATACAGTAACAAATATGTTGCTTATATCTATTTATAATATACCAGATGTTTTACAGCAACAACAGACCAGTATTTATACCTCGTATGGTAGAACGACAGACCCCAATAAATTGTTATTATTATTGGACATCTGGTACCGAATTTTTTAAAAAGATTTTCTGAATCATGGCTCTGCATGAAACCCATGCGCCGGCCGCGGTGGTCTCGCGATTCTAGGCGTGCAGTCCGGAACCGTGCGACTGTTACGGTCGCAGGTTCGAATGCTGCCTCGGGCATGGATGTGTGTGATGTCCTTAGGTTAGTTAGGTTGAAGTAGTTCTAAGTTCTAGGGGACTAATGAGCACAGCAGTTGAGTCCCATAGTGCTCAGAGCCATTTTTTGAAACCCATGCGTTTCTCTCTCTCCCCTCATCTGTAAATTAATCACTGTGGTAATAAAATATTAGGTAACCCCAGCACTGGCCAGCAGTTAAGCGACCTCACGGGCAACACCCACCACACGGAAGCTGCAGATCACAGTATGGTGATCACCATTAGAGCTAGCAGCCCTGACATGTCTGGTAGCAGATAATTTTTTTTTTTTTTTGTGGACAAATCGGCTGCAACACACGTCTCCCTAGACGTGTCCTGAAAATAATACATCATCGTATACATCCTGTAAAGGCAGCCCTCCCCATCTTATAAGATGGGCGTAATGGCAGAAACGTTCCAGATAGCGAGTATCCAGAGTGAGAGCCGTGACGTTTCCGGCTGCTAACTACATCATTCACATGATCATTGTAGGTAACAACAATGCAGTGTATATGCTTTACTATCGATCGCCTGTGTGCGTGCGTGCGTGCGTGTGTGTGTGTGTGCGTGCGTGCGTGCGTGTGTGTGTGTGTGTGTGTGTGTGTGTGTGTGTGTGTGTGTGTGTTTCGTCGCCTCCATCTTCATGCTACTGCTAGCACGTATTTCTTTGACTTTTCAAAGTTTCGCAGTCAGATTGTTGCTTCTGGTGTTCGCACCCTTGCAGTAATTGGCTCTATTCGCCAATTATTCTCAAAGCCATGCCATCCACGTGACAAGGTCCGCTTGTTACAGAACAGATTACAGAATCTTCTTACTCACTGTCGTCTGCATCACTTGCTGTGCTAGAACAGAATTCCGGGTTTACCTGTCACCGGTGCAACCAAAACACAAATTCGAAAAGCACCACATTCATTTAATGATAGCTACAGTCTTGCTGGCACACCTTTCCCTCAGAAGCGATATTAGTTGGTTCTCTGTCTCAAAGAACTGGAAGCGAGGTGTAGCAAAGCTAATGCAGTGAGCGCTCAGCTATGATCTATTCTCTTCTGCAAGAAGGAAGTTAGTACCAAGACTAAGTTATCTGTGCTCCGTTCAATCTACCCTGGCCAGCAAGATCTCCGGATCTGTCCCCCATTGAGCATGTTTGGGACTGGATGAAGCGTCGTCTCACGCGGTCTGCACGTCCAGCACGAACGCTGGTCCAACTGAGGCGCCAGGTGGAAATGGCATGGCAAGCCGTTCCACAGGACTACATCCAGCATCTCTACGATCGTCTCCATGGGAGAATAGCAGCCTGCATTGCTGCGAAAGGTGGATATACACTGTGCATGCTCTGTTGCCTGTGTCCATGTGCCTGTGGTTCTGTCAGTGTGATCATGTGATGTATCTGACCCCAGGAATATGTCAATAAAGTTTCCCCTTCCTGGGACAATGAATTCACGGTGTTCTTATTTCAATTTCCAGGAGTGTAGATGTCTAAGAGAGACTGACTACAAGACTCCTGGTAATCCTCTGCTACAGTATTGCTGTGCGGTGTCAGATAGGATTGATGGTGTTGAAAGAAGAGAAGCTCTTATTATCAAGATATAGGGGAGGGAGTCTCACGGATATGATAAGCGAGTCCGGGCGGTAATCATTAAAACAAAAGTGTGCTTTTGAATTTTGAACCTATGACAAAATAAATATAATAATAATAAAAATAAGAAAGATTTAAGTGATCATTTTTCCCCACGTGTTTTCGAAAAGTAGTCTGCCATTCTCTTAAATGTGAATTAAAGAGTAGCAATTTAGGTGTACAAAGATGGGTTCTATTTAAGTAGTGTAGGAGGCTGGGGGTCATATGAACCTGTCAAGGGACATTAGAATGGATCATAAACACAACTAACACGATTAGTGATTGAATTGCATTATCCAAGATGCGCTATTGATTTACAAAACTAACATGGGGATTGGGAAATTTAATGCAGTGCTGGGTTAAAGTGAAAATACATTCCAGGAAAACTCAACAGCCAAAATTGCATGACAGATTCACTATCATTAAAATGCCTTCTGTCATTTACAACAAAGTATATGCGGAACTGAATTGATCAATGCGTCGTTACTCATGGCAGAACACTCGATACGGTACTGTTGAACCTGCGGACAACTTCAAAAGCGTCACTGATGTGGCGTTCAGCACGGATATTGTAGGATGCGCAGTTATGTCATGTGATCAACTTGCTGTGCCTTTTCTAGTCATCCATGTTGTTTCGAGCATTTTATTGACGGTCCTCACTTGCATTTAAATTTAAGAAATATGCAGTGACATCTAGAGCACATTTGCAGGGTCCCGCAGAAAGACCGATACGGAAAACGCTTCGAGGAAACATCCAGTAAAAATACATTCTTTAATTCTGCATCGGTTTAGTGTGCCAGCTTTCACAGCCAAACACGCATACGACCATCATTGGCACCAAGGCAGAAGCGACTCTCATCGCTGAAGACGACACGTCTCCATTCGTCCCTCCATTCACGCCTGTCGCGACACCACTGGAGGCGGGTTGCACGATGTTGGGGCGTGAGCGGAAGACGGCCTAACGGTGTGCGGGACCGTAGCCCAGCTTCATGGAGACGGTTGCGAATGGTCCTCGCCGATACCCCAGGAGCAACAGTGTCCCTAATTTGCTGGGAAGTGGCGGTGCGGTCCCCTACAGCACTGCGTAGGATCCTACGGTCTTGGCGTGCATCCGTGCGTCGCTGCGGTCCGGTCCCAGGTCGACGGGCACGTGCACCTTCCGCCGACCACTGGCGACAACATCGATGTACTGTGGAGACCTCACGCCCCACGTGTTGAGCAATTCGGCCGTACGTCCACCCGGCCTCCCGCATGCCCACTATACGCCCTCGCTCAAAGTCCGTCAACTGCACATACGGTTCACGTCCACGCTGTCGCGGCATGCTACCAGTGTTAAAGACTGCGATAGAGCTCCGTATGCCACGGCAAACTGGCTGACACTGACGGCGGCGGTGCACAAACGCTGCGCAGCTAGCGCCATTCGACGGCCAACACCGCGGTTCCTGGTGTGTCCGCTGTGCCGTGCGTGTGATCATTGCTTGTACAGCCCTCTCGCAGTGTCCGGAGCAAGTATGGTGGGTCCGACACACCGGTGTCAATGTGTTCTTTTTTCCATTTCCAGGAGTGTATATCCACAAGCTACTGTACGTTGCATGGCGGAGGGTACTGCTAAGTGATTTCCTTTCCTGTTCTATTCGCAAATAGAGAGAGGGAAAAACGACTGCCTATAAGCTTCAGTACGAGCCCTAATTTTTGCTCACCCCTCCCGTGAGATCATTCATGTGTATAGTGAACAAGAGCATCCTATCCCACAAGCCTCATGAACACTCATCGTTCCGCTGTAGTCTTTAGTTCGTGTTCCTCCACATCATCGACACTCATGTAGATGATCTGACACTTTCCCTTATTCAGAGTCAATTGCCACCATATAGATACCGTGTGTAAATCATAATTTCTGCAAATTTTTTTGATCTTCTGACGGACAACATCATCTGCAAACAATCTAAAACCTCCTAGGTGAAAGCCAGATATCCCTCGTTTTCTTGTACTGCAGATTTTTTTTGTGTTCATTGCCAGGCCTAGTGTTCCACATAATAAAATACTTTCGCAATCTCTTTGGTAGTCAGAAGTTTATCCATCTTCAAACACATGCAATTTAATGTGTCGTTTTTATTAAATTTTGAATTGACTATCGGTATGATGAAACTGTATTGCACCACACTCTGGCTGATATGTCTGGCTAATATCGCTCTGCACATTCTACTGGTTGCTCTTTGTATTCTGTGTGTGCTTTGCTCACACTGCTACTCATATGCAGTTGACCCGTTCATACATGACCTACATGTATGAAGCTCGTCTTGTCGGTTTGTAATATTATGTTATTTTTCGACTTCAAACCTGACTGCCATATTTTTATCAATGAGTGTGTCAGCAGCTGCATTCCAATGTTTCCGTTTTCGTAATATAGAAGGTGTATATGTTAGAATTTCCTAAGTACTACAGTCTATTGTTATTGTCATTTACAATTTATTTTTGTAATTGTAGTAACATTGGTGACTCACTTTCTAATTACGATGATACAGGTACCAGAAGATGGTTCGTAACTGAAACAGATAGTACAATACAAGAACCAAATACAGCTTTGAGTCATGAATTTTGTGAAACACACAGTGCTTCAGGTGTTTCAACAGGGTGTGTACACTCTCACTGTTTTAATCTGATTTGCAGTGTAATAAAGGTTTTTTTTAAGTGACATCTGACAAGACCACAGCACTATGTCCCTTAAATACAGTTGCAGTGTGATGACACAATATCATGGCCTGAGGAAACACCTTCAGAGTATATAAGAACCCTTGTAGAAAAGTCTCTGAAGTAGATGTATGTGAGGTGAGGCTAGAATCTTTTTTATTGCTGGTTATTAGCTGTGCACCGTTCAATCTTTCGACCAACTTTGTTGTATGGGAGCGAAAGCTGGGTTACCTTATCAACAAGGTTGAGGTCACGGATATGAAAGTAGCTAGGATGGTTGCAGGTACTAGTAGATGGGAACAATGGCAGGAGGGTGTCCACAATGAGGAAATCAAAGAAAAACTGGGAATGAACTCTATAGATGTAGCAGTCAGGATGAACAGGTTTAGATGGTGGGGGTCATGTTACACGCATGGGAGAAGCAAGGTTACCCAAGAGACTCGGGTTCAGCAGTAGAGGGTAGGAGGATTCGGGGCAGACCAAGGAGAAGGTACCTGGATTCGGTTAAGAATGATTTTGAAGTAATAGGTTTAACATCAGAAGAGGCACCAATGTTAACACTGAATAGGGGATCATGAAGGCATTTTATAAGGGGGCTATGCTCCAGACTGAACGCTGAAAGGCATAATCAGTCTTAAATGATGATGATGATGATGATGATGATGATGGTTATTAGCTGTTAAACAGCGTCCTGGAAAACTTAACGACTCCCACTAGTTTTGTGTGCGTGGCATCCAGTTATGTAATTATTTATTTGGATTGTAATATTCTCCATCAATACAGGCGAGTTGCAAGTCAGTTCTAACTGGAATAGTATAAGTATTTGGATGCAATGAGTGTCGTATGATTCTAGAAACGCAAAGCGCCATATGTAGGAACAGCAGATCACTTTTCTATCCTTTATCTAGCGTTTTAAAAGTGTGAGTGTTGACATTGATGTGAACATCTGCTGATGCCGGTATGAGCTTCAAAGGTATCAACCACTTCGCTTTCACTGCCTGATGCTCTCTTATTCGCACCATCTCCCCATGGCACCCTAAGAGGGCCTCCGTGGCACATTTCCTTGTGTTTGTGTTATTGTCTGCTAGGTGGTAAGTATAGGCCATGTGTCAGGGTCTCTTGCAGCCATGTACAGATTGGCTGCAAATGGAATATTCTGTCTACAAAGGCTACGTAATGGGCGTTGGTAGACAGCGTGTTCTGATGCTTTCTCTTCTCCGCATTCGCGGACGCCTCCTTGCCTAAACTTGTACCGTTCAAACTGTGTAGGGTAACGATGAAGTCGTGTCAAAGGTTAGAACCCACTTATCACAAGCTGAGCACCACCTCACAAGTGGTGCTCTCGAATACGTAGGTGCTTCACAATGCGTGAATGTGGAGTACCTCATAACGTTCATCTCTCCCGTGGTAGATGTGCCATCGCACCGCCGCCGCTGGCTACTTTAATAAACAGCAGTGCCCCTTCTGCCACACAAGCTGGAGAGCTGCGGGGCTCTGCGAAAATAAATTCAAGCTCCCTTCCCTCGTCCCCTTCAGAGAGAGAACAAACACCAGGAGAGTACTTCGCAAGCAAGTAATTATGAGAAAAGTTCTCTTCCTTCGAATGGTGATCTCAGTATTTTGCTATTTTCATCATTTTCACGTTCTATAATAAGGATTATAACTTTTATGTGAATGAAACGTAGAGCATTTGAGCTACCATCCTGGCTGGGAAATAAGCCACCACCTCATGTAAGCCAGACCCCTAAATTTAGAGGGAAAAATAAACAGATTTTGCGCAAAAGTGAGCTACACGTTGGCCGATAAGAGGAAAATTAGCAAAAATTTATTTGTACACATAACAAAAAGAGTTTTGCATCACCTCGGTTGCGAAAGTTCTAGAACATGTACAGAAAATTTGAATAGAGACCAACATAAATATCATTCTGGCCCATTTTATTCCTCATGAAAAGCACACATTGCATGTTGTACCATCATATAGCGGGATGTATAGAGGTGGTGGTCCAGATTGCTGTACACACTGGTATCTAATACCCAGTAGCACGTCCTCTTGCATTGATTCATGCCTGTATTCGTCGTGGCGTACTATCCAGAAGTTCATCAAGGCACTGTTGGTCAAGATTGTCCCACTCCTCAACGGCGATTCGGCGCAGATCCTTCAGAGTGGTTCGTGGGAGACGTCGTCCATAAACTGCGCTTTTCAATCTATCCCAGACACGTTCTATAGGGTTAATGTCTGGAGAACATGCTGGTCTCTCTAGTCCAGCGATATAGTTATCTAGAAGGAAGTGATTCACACGTTGTGCACAATCGGGGCACGAATTGTCGTCGATGAAGAGGAATGCCCCATCAATGTGCTGCCGATATGGTTGCATTATCGGTCGGAGGATGGCAGTCAAGTACCGTACAGCCGTTACGGTGCCTTCCATGACCACTAGCGGCGTACATCTGCCCCAAATAATACCAGCCCAAAACAGCAGGGAACCTCCACCTTGGTGCACTCGCTGGACAGTGTGTCTAAGGCGTTCAACCTGACCGGGTTTCCTCCAAACACGTCTCCGTCGATTGTCTGATTGAAGGCATATGCGACACTCATCGGTGAAGAGATCGTGATGCCAATCCTGAGCGGTTCATTCGGCATGTTGTTGAGCCGATCAGTACCGCTCTGCATGGTGTCGTGGTTCCAGAGGTGGACCTCGCTATGAACGTCGGGGGTGAAATGGTTCATATGGCTCTAAGCACTATGGGACTTAATAATTGAGGTCATCAGTCCCATAGACTTAGAACTACTTAAATCTAACATCACATACAGCCACGCCCGAGGCAGGATTCGAACCTGCGACCGTAGCAGCAGCGCGGTTCCGGACTTCAGGGCCTAGAACCGCTCGGCCACAACGGTCGGCTCGGGAGTGAAGTTTCATATCATTCAGCCTAATGCGCAGAGTTTGAGTCGTAACACGACTGTGGATGGACGAAAAGTATTATTCAACATAGTGGCGTTGCTGTCAGAGTTCCTCCGAGCCATAATCTGTTGGTAGCGGTTATCCACTGCAGTAGGAGCCATTGGGCGGCCTGAGTCAGGCATGTCATCGACAATTCCTGTCTCTCTGTATCTCTTCTATGTCCGAAAACATCGCTTTGGTTCACTCCGAGACTCTTGGACGCTTCTCTTGTTGAGAGCTCTTCCTGGCACAAAGTAACAATGCGGACGCGACAGAACCACGGTAATGGTCGTCTAGGGATGATTTTACTACAGACAACACGAGCCGTGTACCTCCTTCCTGGTGGAATCACCGGAATTGATCGGCTGTTGGAACACCTCCGTCTAAAAGGCGCTGCTCATGCATGGTTTTTTACATCTTTGGGTGGGCTTAGTGACATCTCTGAACAGTCAAAGGGACTGTGTCTGTGATACAACATCCACAGTCAACGTCTATC
Organism: Schistocerca gregaria; assembly: GCF_023897955.1. Classification (NCBI taxonomy): domain Eukaryota; kingdom Metazoa; phylum Arthropoda; class Insecta; order Orthoptera; family Acrididae; genus Schistocerca; species Schistocerca gregaria. The sequence goes on along the minus strand of NC_064920.1, from coordinate 842,484,476 downwards.
TTCAGGAGTTCTGGGAACTGGGGTGATGCAAAACTTATTTTGATGCGTAGGACGAAGGCGTGTGCTATATACATTTGTTCATTTGTTTGCCACAACAGACTGGCAACATACTTTGTCTTATTTACTCTCATCACTATTAGTACCGGTATTCACTTCATCACTGTCATCCTCACTCCTGTCATTTTCTTCATTCTCTTCCCCACAGTACGTCACCTTCAATGCTGTCCAGCGCATTTGATATGCAGAATTTCTTGAACTTCTTGATGAGGGACTCTGATGATATTGAGGACAATGAAGCTAGAATCCACTGGCACAAAACGGTGACTAGTGGCTTCTTAATCTTACCAGACGGTGTAAGGTCATAGTCTTCTTCTGGGCACCAAATTGAGCTCATTTTTCAGAGGTTGTCCCTGAACGATTTGTTAACAACCACATGTCTATACCAAAGTACCAACGCGAGAAGATAGTAAGAATTTGCAGAACGACCAACAGAGACATAATGAATGGTGGGGGCTCTGGCAGTTGACCCTGAACGTAAATAAATGTAACATATTGCGCATACGTAATAAAAAAATCCACTACTGTACAGCTAAACTACACTCCTGGAAATTGAAATAACAACACCGTGAATTCATTGTCCCACGAAGGGGAAACTTTATTGACACATTCCTGGGGTCAGATACATCACATGATCACACTGACAGAACCACAGACACATAGACACAGGCAACAGAGCATGCACAATGTCGACACTAGTACAGTGTGTAGTAAAGACGATCGTAGAGATGCTGGATATAGTCCTGTGGAACAGCTTGCCATGCCATTTCCACTTGGCGCCTCAGTCGGACCAGCGTTCGTGCTGGACGTGCAGACCGCGTGAGACGACGCTTCATCCAGTCCCAAACATGCTCAATGGGGGACAGATCCGGAGATCTTGCTGGCCAGGGTAGTTGACTTACACCTTCTAGAGCACGTTGGGTGGCACGGGATACATGCGGACGTGCATTGTCCTGTTGGAACAGCAAGTTCCCTTGCCGGTCTAGGAATGGTAGAACGATGGGTTCGATGACGGTTTGGATGTACCGTGCACTATTCAGTGTCCCCTCGACGATCACCAGAGGTGTACGGCCAATGTAGGAGATCGCTCCCCACACCATGATGACGGGTGTTGGCCCTGTGTGCCTCGGTCATATGCAGTCCTGATTGTGGCGCTCACCTGCACGGCGCCAAACACGCATACGACCATCATTGGCACCAAGGCAGAAGCGACTCTCATCGCTGAAGACGACACGTCTCCATTCCTCCCTCCATTCACGCCTGTCGCGACACCACTGGAGGCGGGCTGCACGATGTTGGGGCGTGAGCGGAAGACGGCCTAACGGTGTGCGGGACCGTAGCCCAGCTTCATGGAGACGGTTGCGAATGGTCCTCGCCGATACCCCAGGAGCAACAGTGTCCCTAATTTGCTGGGAAGTGGCGGTGCGGTCCCCTACGGCACTGCGTAGGATCCTATGGTCTTGGCGTGCATCCGTGCGTCGCTGCGGTCCGGTCCCAGGTCGACGGGCACGTGCACCTTCCGCCGACCACTGGCGACAACATCGATGTACTGTGGAGACCTCACGCCCCACGTGTTGAGCAATTCGGCGGTACGTCCACCCGGCCTCCCGCATGCCCACTATACGCCCTCGCTCGAAGTCCGTCAACTGCACATACGGTTCACGTCCACGCTGTCGCGGCATGCTACCAGTGTTAAAGATTGCGATGGAGCTCCGTATGCCACGGCAAACTGGCTGACACTGACGGCGGCGGTGCACAAATGCTGCGCAGCTAGCGCCATTCGACGGCCAACACCGCGGTTCCTGGTGTGTCCGCTGTGCCGTGCGTGTGATCATTACTTGTACAGCCCTCTCGCAGTGTCCGGAGCAAGTATGGTGGGTCTGACACACCGGTGTCAATGTGTTATTTTTTTCCATTTTCAGGAGTGTATTAATGACAAACATCTGAAGACAGCGCTTGCCGTAAAACATCTAGGCGTAACGATCCAGAGCGACCTTAAGTGGAATGACCATATAAAACATTTAGTGGGGAAAGCAGACACCATACCCAGATTCATGGGAAGAAGTATCTTAAGGAAATGTAATTCATCCACGAAAGAAATGGCTTATAAGGCGCTTATTCGCCCGATTCTTGAGTATAGTTCATTTAACTGGGATTCCTAACAGATAGGACTGATAGAGGAGATAGAGAAGAGCCTACGAGGAGCGGCGCGTTTCATCACGGGATCATTTAGCTGGCGAGAGAGCGTTACTAAGATGCTGAACAAACTTCACTGGCAGGCGTTACAAGAGGAGTATTGTGCATCACAGAGAGATATCCTATTAAAATTCGGGACAGCACTTTTCAGCAGCAGTCGGACTACATATTACTTTCTCCACATACATCTCGCGTACTGATAACGAGGATAAAATTCGAGAAATTTGAGCCAATACAAAGGCTTACCGACAGTCATTCTTCCCACGCATTATTCGCGAGTGGAACAGGTTGGAGGGATCAGATAGTGGTACCGAAAGTACCCTCCGCCACACACCATTAGTTGGCTTGCGGTGTATGATGTAGATGTAGCATGTAGTACCTTTACTTTTGAAGTCCTTCGTCCAGGTATTACGCCAAGAGCTGACTTCTGTGCAGCACGTTAATCTTCTACATCAGCAGTTAGATGTATCTTAATAGCGTCCAAAACTAGCGTGGCTCTCTTAGCAATCAGTCCTCAGGTCTGCGAATCCACATTGCAGACAACCAGTCAACCGTCAGTTGCGTTACCATACAGCTCTTTTCTTGCCAGCGAATAACTAAGCCCATAGGATAGTTTTCTTTGGGGATGGGTTTTCTCTTCAGAATGGCGTAAGCAGATAGGTTCCCCCCATCGGCTGCGACAGCTAGCATCACAGTTATTCTACACTCCTGGAAATGGAAAAAAATAACACATTGACACCGGTGTGTCAGACCCACCATACTTGCTCCGGACACTGCGAGAGGGCTGTACAAGCAATGATCACACGCACGGCACAGCGGACACACCAGGAACCGCGGTGTTGGCAGTCGAATGGCGCTAGCTGCGCAGCATTTGTGCACCGCCGCCGTCAGTGTCAGCCAGTTTGCCGTGGCATACGGAGCTCCATCGCAGTCTTTAACACTGGTAGCATGCCGCGACAGCGTGGACGTGAACCGTATGTGCAGTTGACGGACTTTGAGCGAGGGCGTATAGTGGGCATGCGGGAGGCCGGGTGGACGAACCGCCGAATTGCTCAACACGTGGGGCGTGAGGTCTCCACAGTACATCGATGTTGTCGCCAGTGGTCGGCGGAAGGTGCACGTGCCCGTCGACCTGGGACCGGACCGCAGCGACGCACGGATGCACGCCAAGACCGTAGGATACTACGCAGTGCCGTAGGGGACCGCACCGCCACTTCCCAGCAAGTTAGGGACGCTGTTGCTCCTGGGGTATCGGCGAGGACCATTCGCAACCGTCTCCATGAAGCTGGGCTACGGTCCCGCACACCGTTAGGCCGTCTTCCGCTCACGCCCCAACATCGTGCAGCCCGCCTCCAGTGGTGTCGCGACAGGCGTGAATGGAGGGAGGAATGGAGACGTGTCGTCTTCAGCGATGAGAGTCGCTTCTGCCTTGGTGCCAATGATGGTCGTATGCGTGTTTGGCGCCGTGCAGGTGAGCGCCACAATCAGGACTGCATACGACCGAGGCACACAGGGCCAACACCCGTCATCATGGTGTGGGGAGCGATCTCCTACATTGGCCGTACACCTCTGGTGATCGTCGAGGGGACACTGAATAGTGCACGGTACAGCCAAACCGTCATCGAACCCATCGTTCTACCACTCCTAGACCGGCAAGGGAACTTGCTGTTCCAATAGGACAATGCACGTCAGCATGTATCCCGTGCCACCCAACGTGCTCTAGAATGTGTAAGTCAACTACCCTGGCCAGCAAGATCTCCGGATCTGTCCCCCATTGAGCATGTTTGGGACTGGATGAAGCGTCGTCTCACGCGGTCTGCACGTCCAGCACGAACGCTGGTCCAACTGAGGCGGCAGGTGGAAATGGCATGGCAAGCCGTTCCACAGGACTACATCCAGCATCTCTACGATCGTCTCCATGGGAGAATAGCAGCCTGCATTGCTGCGAAAGGTGGATATACACTGTAGTAGTGCCGACATTGTGCATGCTCTGTTGCCTGTGTCTATGTGCCTGTGGTTCTGTCAGTGTGATAATGTGATGTATCTGACCCCAGGAATGTGTCAATAAAGTTTCCCCTTCCTGGGACAATGAATTCACGGTGTTCTTATTTCAATTTCCAGGAGTGTTCATAGTGGGTCAACCAAAGTCGCAAAACTTGCACACATGAATAGTAACAAGTTGCACGTTCATTAAAGATACACAAATGATTAACATAAACGTTAAATAAGAAGGGCTAGTAATAACCAATAAAATGGCTTACACAAACGCCAATATTAACAAGGTGGCCTCACTTTCAGAATGACTCCCAAATTGCATTGAGCTTTAGAAAACAGCGTTAAGGCCCATAGTGTTCGGAAGCAATAACGCTACAGCCAGCAGGCAATACGGCTTGTGCACAGGGTAACATAGTAGGCGGTATATATTTATATTTTATCCGACCGGCCCCACAATGACCGGTCGTGACAAGAATCCTAAACCGCGCCGACGCCAAGAAGCGATCAGTCTTAACAAATGGCCTGCAGCACAAATAGATTGCAATGAAAACAAGCCACACTGGAATATATAATAAGCACGTCCCCAAATTCGTAAGGAGGAATATTGTAACATTACCTGTCTCTTAGTACAATAGCAGGAAACTTATAGGTCACTTCCAGTTGCCTTCAGGCTCGCAGGGGTCGGATCTCAGCATCCAAAGAATCGGCAGCTTCAGTTACAATGACTGCCAAAAGTGTCACAATAATATGAAAATGCATATTGACGGTAATTCCGATAATGCAAAGGAGAAGTCCACCTCTCATGCTAGTAATGATACAGGCATCTAAAGGGGGCGCTGTGTCAAGCAGATGTATATCAGGTAGTTGCAAGAGTAGCAGTCCCCTTTTCGAACCTACGAAATCCAGTACGAATAATCGTCATCCAGCGTTTACCATACACATAAAAAGAAGACATTTGATGTCTACAAATACTAAGACAGGCTGATGACGCCACATTCTTAGAACTGAAGTTGATATAGATGACTTGTGACGTGTTCCATCCAATCAGGTCCAATGTCTATTATAGAACTATGTTCTGTATGAGGTATCTCAAAATTACCACAAGATAACACAGTCGATCTGTTGGTGGAAGCTACCAAGTTCATGTACCCTGAAATAAATATAAACGATTTTAGCTCAGACACCTTCATGACTCTCCCTGTTCCTTTAAATAAATTCGCTGTATCATCCTAGACAACAAGCAAGAGCTTTCAGCTCTGCAGAAAAAAAAAAAGAATCACGAGACTCTCGCTTTAATAAAAGTAGAAGCATTTAGCTTGGCCTTCACTTAATATTGTCTGCGACATTGATCAAAGGGGTAAGTATAACAAAATAAAATATATTGCCTGACGGTTTTGGGGGAGATTCCATTGTGGTAAGGTCTAGGAATGAAGCGTATTTTCATGGGTTGAACATGTGTTTGTTAGTTCTTCTTGCGAAGGTCATAAATTTTATAGATGATATTAAAACATCCATGGAACACCATGTGACCATAAGTTATATTTTGGGCAGTTGAACAAAGTGGGAACTCTGCCATCTTTTCTGCATTACATAAATTGACTGTCACATACATTTTTTATGTACTGTGCATATTTGAGACTTTATTAATTGTGAACAAATACCCTAAGTAATGAAAAATTTTTTCACGTCAGTGTTTGTTAAACCCTGCAGTGATGGGTATAGAGGGATCCAATAAAATAATTTTTTCTCAAGGTATGTGTTTTTCTTAAAATGCACAGTCACTCTAGCTTAACTAGTTTGGTAATGATTCTGTTTCCATATATACACTGGTGGAAAAAATCGCACGAAATTACAGGAATACATTTTTCTAGGTAACATATTTAAGTGATTAACTTTGCAAGATCACAGGTTTATGTGCATGGAAATGTGACATAATGGTGAATTAAAAACTGGGGTGACGGCCAGAAGGTTGAATGTAAGCATCCAAACACACATCATTGTGTTGTCTAGGTACTGGATATCAGTCTGTGCCTGTTGCAGGTGGTCAGTCAATGTACAAACGTTTAATGCTGTTTATGTATGCCACTGGAGTTGTCGTCTGATGGCGTCCGGTGTGTGCGTGACTGGAGAGAGATCTTATAGTGAGTAGGTAAAGGCAACACGCTGTAGAATACATTGTGTTACAATAGCGGTATGTGGGCATGCGTTATCCTGTTGAAAAACGTCCCCTTGAATGTTTTACATGAATGATAGCACAATAGGTCGAATCGCCATATTTACATACAGAGCTGCAGTCAGGGTGCATGAAATAACCACCTGAGTGCTACTGCTGTCGATGAAATCGCACCTCAGACCGTAGCTCCAGGTGTATGTCTAGTGTATAGGTGAAGACAGTTGACTGCTGGCCCCCAACTGGCCTCCTCCTAACCAACATTATTTCTTTGGTCTCCATATAAGTTCATTTATTTCGAGACGTTAGTAATAAGTTCTTCTTCTTCACATGCTATCAGGTTTCAGGTGCTGATAAGGTAGCTCTAGAGATGCTGTTTCACTGACTGCTGATGTCACGTGGGGTAATCTCATAAACACTGCTATTTAGTTTGCATGTGAACCTTTATATATCAACAATCTGCTGAGTAATTCATTCCATGCTGTAGATCGTAGTTTTTTTTTTATGTATAAAATTAAACCCGATGACAGTGCAGATGATGTCACCCTACCTTAAAAGGGATACACACAGGTCCTGAGTTGGTGATGTACTGCGTGTCTTCCTCCTAGAAATTCTGAAACTATGCATTAAATCATTGTTAGGAGGGTGCATGTGCAGTTTCATTTCTTTCATTATCTTTCGTATCTTTATCTTGCATTTGAATGAGAAATTAAAACAAAGTGATGTTGTACATCATACATCTGGTGCAGTAATTTATCTTTCACTGATTCAATATTTTCCAAAGAAATTGTTTGTTATATGCTCTAAAATTCAGCCTGTAGAGCGTTCACGCCAATGGGATCAAGAAAATACTTTGTCATTCCATTTGCAAATTCAACGTGTATGGACTTAATATTTATAGGAGCAACAGGTGGACACTTAGGTACTGTTTGGATGCATGAATTTATACACCGTTCTAAGTTGTTCATGTGTGTACTGTGCTCAGGAAGGAAACACACATAATTGAATACAGCTCTAACATATGGCTGCCATCAACTCAGTATGTCTAACACAAGTGATAACACAATCCCAATATCACATAAGTTTATAACACTTGTATGATGTACGTAAATGGAGGAGTCCCCAGGTCCTTCCTTGAGTCTTTCATTCCAATAGATCTCTGTCTGAAGACCTTAAAGCCAAGTAGGGCGATGTCTCGAGGTGGAGAATGAGATGGGTCATACTCTGTTGACACCTGAGCATCGATGTACAGCGTCACACAACATAGATCATCCCACTCAGCCTGTGTAAACTGCACTTTGTTAGACACTGGACTCGCATTCGGGAGGACGACGGTTCAATCCCGCGTCCGGCCATCCTGATATAGGTTTTCCGTGATTTCCCTAAATCGCTCCAGGCAAATGCCGGGATGGTTCCTTTCAAAGGGCACGGCCGACTTTCTTCCTCGCCCTTCCCTAATTTGATGAGACCGATGACCTCGCTGTCTTGTCTCCTTCCCCGAAAAACAACAACAACAAACTGCACTTTAGCACTGTGTTTGTTTGCCATTCTCGGTTTCTATTATTACTTGGTACCCAGTCTTTGCTTTTATATCTTTGTTAACAGGATTTCACCCACTGACAGCCAAATTATATTTTGCTACAAACAATAGTACACTAAACTGTGACTCATTGAATGTTTATGTGTTCTCATTAGATATATCTGGTAGCCCTAACACGTCAGATTTTAACCCTGGGCAGAGTCCAAGTGCGTCTGAGCCCACAGTGTACCGGACACTCTGAACGACGGGCTTTCGCAGCCGACGACCCATCCGTGTGCCAAAGTTAGCACCAGGACGTCAGCAAGTACAACTGAAATGAGCAAGTGACCATCGGCACAGGACGTTTGTGCAGTGACAGAGAGTTCCATGGTCTGATGAATCCCGATATCTCCTTCCTCATGCCGCTGGGAGGTCACGAATCCGTTGTCTTCCAGGGCAACAGCACCTTTTCGCCTCTGATATGGAAGGAAACAATCTTGCAGCGCCTCAATTATGCTCTGGGCAACATTCACGTAGGCATCAATGTATCCAGTGGACCTCGTGCAAGACACCATGACGGCCAAGGAGTATCGTACCTTGCTTGCAGACCACGTACACCCCTTCATGACGATCATGTTCGCCGATGGCAGCGACATTTTTCAGGAAGATAATGCGCCGTGTCAAAAGGGTAGAAAAGTGACGGAGTGGTTCGACGAATACAGTTCCAATTGACGTGCTGAAACAATGGAACACGTCTGGGATGCGACTGAAAGTGGCGTCAGAGTTCATGGCCCCCCTCCCCGGGACTTACGGAAATTAAGTAACTTCTACATTTAAATGGATACTCTGCAAATCACATTTAAGTGCCTGCCAGAGGGTTCATCGAACCACCTTCACAATTCTCTATTATTCCCATCTCGTATAGCCCGCGGGCTTTCCCTTATCTTATCGTGGTGATCATTCCTCCCTATGTAGGTCGGTGTCACAAAATATTTTCGCATTCGGACGAGAAAGTTGGTGATTGGAATTTCGTGAGAAGATTCCATCGCAACGAGAAACGCCTTTCTTTTAATGATTTCCAGCCCAAATCCTGTATCATTTCTGTGACAGTCTCTCCCATATTTCGCGATAATACAAAACGTGCTGCCTTTCTTTGAACTTTTTCGATGTACTCCGTCAGCCCTATCTCGTAAGGTAGTCTCCCTAGTGGTCCGTTACATTTTCTAAGTGTCCTGACAATAAAACGCATTCTTTGGTTAGCCGTCCCCACAACATTTTCTATGTGTTCCTTCCAGTTTAAGATGTTCGTAATTGTAATACCTAGGTATTAAGTTAAATTTATGGCTTTTAGATTACACTGATTCATCCTGTAACCGAAGTTTAACGAGTTCGTTTTAGCACTCATGTGGATGACCTCACACTTTACGTTATTCAGGGGCAACTGTCTATTTTTGTACCATTCAGATATCTTTTCTAAATCTTTTTGCAATTTGTTTTGATCTTCTGATGACTTTATTAGCCGATAAACGATAGCGTCATCTGCAAACAATCGAAGACGGCTGCTCAGATTGTCTCTTAAATCGTTTACATATATAGGAAGAGCAAAGGGCCTATAGCACTACCTTGGGAAACGCGAGAAATCACTTGTCTTTTACTCGATGACTTTCCGTCAATTGCTATTCTCTGACAGTAAATCACAAATCCAGTCACATAACTGAGACGATATTCCATAAGCATGCAATTTCCCTACAAGCTGCTTCTTTGGTACAGTGTCAAAAGCCTTCTGGAAATCCAGAAATACGGAATCGATACGAAACCCCTTGTCAATAGCACTCAACACTTCATATGAATGAAGAGCTAGTTGTGTTTCACAGGAACGACGTTTTCTAAACCCACGTTGACTGTGTGTCAATGGACAGTTTTCTTCGAGGTAATTCGTCAATCTTGCTGCATATCGGCGTTAACTAGTGCCTACAGATGTGGTACCAGCTGCCTGTGGCGACGTACCAGGGCCTCATTGCTTGCATGTCGCGACGCGTCGCCCCTGTTATCCGTGCCAAAGGTGAACATACCGACTATTAGTTAGGTGGTCATAATATTCTGGCTGATCAGTGTGCACTGGGCGTGAGGACCGCGAACATAAGATACGAGGAATTAATGGTCATACAGAGGCATTCAGACAGTCGTTTCTCGCTTCGAGTGGAGCAGGAAAGGAAATGACAAGTAGTGGTACAAGGTACCCTCCGCTACGCGCCGTATGGTGGCTTGTGGAGTATATATGTTGATGTAGATACTGGCCCAAACCATCATGCCTAAAGCAAGTAACTCTTTGTTGAATTCGTAAAACTTAATTCGTGAAACATGTATCACTATATGTCGTATAGCAAAGATAGAGTATGTATTTCAATCATCTATGATATTTAACGTCCTGCAAGTAACATAGAAGTTAACAAACCTGAAAGAAGGAAACAAACAAGAAACAAATAGTGATCGGCTGTTGGCGATCTGTCAGCTACAGCAAGGGTAATAAGTAAGACGCAGCAGAGCCGCCAGCGCCTGTTGCCGTTACCTAGAGGCGAGCTGGGCTATGTGTGTCGGACAGCAGCTCGCAGCTCCCACGCAGATAGGTTGCGGGGTGCAGAGTCACGTACGCATTGTTTTGGGGGAGGGCCAAGGTGTGCGGTGCAGCGGGCACGTACGCTAACCGGGTCAACGGCCAGCGACCGGAAGGCGACGCAGGCCACCCTATCTGCGTCCGGGAAGCGACTATCTGGGGCCGCGCGCAGCCGAGAAAACTAGAAGACCCAAACTTACAGCGGGCCGGCGGCTGCTCCACAGGCGTTAGTACCGGAAACGGCGCAAATGTTTCTGAGGCTGTCTAGGAAACTTGCACTGCAATACCAGAGACGCACAACTCCCGTCCACGACTTATCTTTCATATCGCACTCATCAGTATTTCAGCTGCATTGTGGTTGCGCTCCATTTTTTTATACTGTGCCTTGTTATACTTCACACATGCTCCTACAGTTTGTTGTTGTGATGTTCAATCCGAAGACTGGTTGATGCAGGCTGCCATTTAAGTCGAATTTGTGTAAACCTGTTCATCTCTTTCACCAGCACACACACACACACACACACACACACACACACACACACACACACACACACACACACACACACACAAACAAACACACACATCCTTCCCATTTACAAACAAAGGTTTACAGTGCTAGTATTTGGTTTTCAGCAGTGACGTAGTGAACATGCAGAAACCGTTATAAGCAACATGGCGACTGTAATGTCATATCATTGCAATATTTTGAAAGATAAACATGACACCCCTTGATAACGAGAATTTATTCCATTAGGAAAAAATTGTTCGAATGTGACGCTTATGATGAATCACATGTTAATTAGGAAAACATTTGTTAACAAGAAAACGAGTCGAGTAACGTGAAAGGAAGCTCTACAGCTGTATGGGCATCACGACGCACAGAAACAATTAAGAAATTATTTATCGTAAATAAATATGGGCCAGTACCGGAAAATATAATTTAGCTATGAAACTCAAGAGGGGTTTCCGACACACGGTAACGCGTATTTGTGGGTATCAGTAGTAAGTCGAAAAGCATGTCACACAAGAACTTTAACTATTTACCGGAAATAATGCAAATCGAGTTCCGTAAGAAAAGCCCTACAGCAGTATTTGGGAACAGGATAAATAGCTGAAAGAAGAAAAAATTATCATAAAGAAGAAAGTGAAATCGACAGAATATTATAATCGCCTCCGAAACAGAGGAGACAGTGTTCCTTAATCACAGCAGAGATTACACATTTAATTTCTCTCGAAACTAACGAAAATATGACACAAACAGCAGTAGAAAGTAATGCAACTCAAAAGTGCGATAAGAAGTGACATCAAGCAGCCATTAGCATCACATCGCTGGCCAAAGACAACGGCTAGTATCGTAAATTCCTCTTGACTTCCATCCACTGCCAGACTGATGCCTCAGAACTTGTAGCATCATCCGATCCCTTCGTTTAGTGTACTTGTGCCACACATATCTTTTTTCCCAGTTTTATTTGTACCTCCTCAAGAGCTGTCTGATCTAGCCATTTATCTTCAGAATGCTGTTTTATGATCAAAGTTTCTATTCGCTTCTTCTCTTAACTTTAGCACCAACGTTTTGCTACTGTACAGGGCTACACTGCAGACAAAAATTCTCAGAAAAGACTTCGTAACGATTAAATTTACATTCGATGTTAAAATAATTTTTGTTTTTTAGAAACTCGTAGTTTATATCATCTCCATTTCGGCCACCATCAGTAATTCCACTGCCAAATAGCAAAACTCATTTAGAGCTTACTCCTTTTATTATTCCATTTACTAATCTAAATCTCATGGTATCCCCTGATTTAATCTGACAACCTTACTTTTAGTTTTATCGATACTCATCTAACAACCTTTTTCAAGACACTATTAACTTGTTCAACTGATCTCCTTTTATTATTCCATTTACTAATCTAAATCACATGGTATCCCCTGATTTAATCTGACAACCTTACTGTTAGTTTTATCGATACTCATCTAACAACCTTTTTCAAGACACTATTAACCTGTTCAACTGATCTCCTTAGTCCTCTGCTGTCTCTGAAGGAAATACAATGTCATAGGCAAACTTAAACGTTTTTAATCATTATCTCTAAATTATAATTTCCTTTTCCAGCTTCACCTTGTTTTCCTTTTCCGCTTGTTCAGTATACAGATTGAATAACAGCGAGGACAGGCTACAAATACTTATCTTACGACCTTCTCAGTTATTGCTTCCTTTTCAGGTCATGTAAGTCTTGTCTGTGTACAAGCTACTGAGAGTCTTTCACTCCCTCTATTTTATTCCTGTTATCTACTCAATTTCCTTGAGTATAATGAATTCATCATTGTCAAATGCTTTCTCTAAATTTATAAATGCTATAAATGTAGGTACGTCTTCTTCCAGCCTATCTTCCAAGGTAAGTCTTTACGTCATTACTGCCTCGCACTGGAATACAAACTGATTTAATAGCTTACTAACCCAATAATTTAAGCTATCTACATCTACATCTACATCCATACTCCGCAAGCCACCTGACGGTGTGTGGCGGAGGGTACCCTGAGTACCTCTATCGGTTCTCCCTTCTATTCCAGTCTCGTATTGTACGTGGAAAGAAGGATTGTCGGTATGCTTCTGTGTGGGCTCTAACCTCTCTGATTTTATCCTCATGGTCTCTTCGCGAGATATACGTAGGAGGGAGCAATATACTGCTTGACGCTTCGGTGACGGTATGTTCTCGAAACTTTAACAAAAGCCCGTAGCGGGCTACTGAGCGTCTCTCCTGCAGAGTCTTCCACTGGAGTTTATCTATCATCTCCGTAACGCTTTTGCGATTACTAAATGATCCTGTAACGAAGCACGCTGCTCTCCGTTGGATCTTCTCTATCTCTTCTATCAACCCTATCTGGTGCAGATCCCACACTGCTGAGCAGTATTCAAGCAGTGGGCGAACAAGCGTACTGTAACCTACTTCCTTTGTTGTCGGATTGCATTTTCTTAGGATTCTTCCAATGAATCTCAGTCTGGCATCTGCTTTACCGACGATCAACTTTATATGATCATTCCATTTTAAATCACTCCTAATGCGTACTCCCAGATAATTTATGGAATTAACTGCTTCCAGTTGCTGACCTGCTATTTTGTAGCTAAATGATAAGGGACCTATCTTTCTATGTATTCGCATCACATTACACTTGTCTACATTGAGATTCAATTGCTATTCCGTGCACCATGCGTCAATTCGCTGCAGATCCTCCTGCATTTCAGTACAGTTTTCCATTGTTGCAACCTATCGATACACCACAGCATCATCTGCAAAAAGCCTCAGTGAACTTCCGATGTCATCCACCAGGTCATTTATGTCTATTGTGAATAGCAACGGTCCTATGACACTCCCCTGCGGCACACCTGAAATCACTCTTACTTCGGAAGACTTCTCTCCATTGAGAATGACATGCTGCGTTCTGTCACAAATCGTAATAGTTCGCAGTTGCAGTATCATCCAAACTGGATCTCTTGGGTCGAGAAAATTCCCGCGTGACTGGGGATGAGCAAAGGTCACTCATATTTAACAAAAAAGCGAAAGAACGAATCATCGTATTACAAACTAATGTCACAGACGTTACAAGATCGTGTAACACACAGCAGACCAATATTGCGACATTCCTGGAGGAGCAGAAACTTCTTTCATAGAATCATCGCGCCTTCAAGAGAAACCTAGTATGCGAAACACAGCTTCGTATATTCATTCGCGATATTCTGAAAACATTAGGTGCAAGGGAACATGTAGATTGAGTCTTTCTGAAAGGCATTTGGCACAGTAATCGCATCTTCGACTAACGACAAAGATCCATTCGTACGGGGTATTTACGCAAGAATGCGACTGCCTTCATCAATTTTTGCCCGTGGAAATTTTCTTTTTATTAGATAGCAAATGTTCAACGGGAGTGGAAGTGACATGCGATAAATTCTCTAGAGTAGGTAGTTACGACAGCAGACATCAAACGATTACAAAGGCCAGCTGGTAGGATCGTAACGGGTCGGTGTAGCCTATTCGAAAGGGTAACAAAGCTGCTCGGGGAACTTAAATGGAAATCTCTGGAAGAAAGGCCCTGTTGTTCTCGTACATCTCTGTTGGTTAAATATAAAGAATTGGTATTCGAGGAAGACGTCCGACAATTCTGTTACCACCGTCGTATATCACGGGTGGAAATCATGAGAATAGCATGAAAGGCCGGCCGTTGTGACCGAGCGGTTCTAGACACCTCAGTCTGGAACCGCGTGACCGCTACGGCTGCAGGTTCGAATCCTACCTCGAGCATGTATGTGTGTGATGTCCTTAGGTTAGTTAGGTTTACGTAATTCTACGTTCTAGGGGACTGATGTTACGTCCCATAGTCCTCAAAGCCCTTTGAACCATTTCAATAATGTCTGAGACGTCGGGGCGCGTGCAGAGATATACAGACATACATTTCTCCCTCGCTTAATATGCGAATAGGATAGGAAGGATAGTCGCTAAAGTTAGTACCATGTATTGGTTACAACACAGTGACTTTCGGAGTATTTGTGAGGTGTGGTATAAAATAAAGGGACTGACGCTGTCACAGGGTAAATGCGATGCGCCAACGATGAACGACCAGTAACTGTGAAGCGTGAGCGTGTATGTAGAGAAATCAGTTTCGCCATGGCCTTCGCTTGTGTAAGGGACTCTATTTTGTGTTATGAGAAAAATTGAGAAGTGTGATAATAGAGCAACGAATTGTCGTGAAATTTCAGGTGAAACTTGGAAAAACTGCTACTAAAACCTATCTTTTACCAAGAGAAGTGTACGGTGAGAACTGTTTATCACATACGTGAGTTTTTGAGTGATTCAGGTATTTCCAAGGTGGCCGAGAAGTCGTTGAAGATGATTTATCCCCGAGAAGGCCTTCACCGTCAAAAACGGATGGAAATTTCGAAAAACTAGGTAATCTGATTCGGTTTGCCTGTCGGTTGAGTATTAAATCGATCGCTGAAACTGTAAGAATTGACATTGAATGCATAATGCAAATTTACATAACGAGTTTAAGGTGAGAAATGTCTGTGTGAAACTGGTGTCGAAAATTCTCACGATCAAACAAAAAGAAGCCCATGGCAATGTTTGTACTCTTTGTGCCTCACTTTTGATCCAGAAACTAAATGACAATTCATCCACTGTGAAACGTCCCCTTAGAACAATATATACAAGGCTGTGCTTAATCTGACACACAATATTTTTAGCGCAACGCAATCTGACTTTCAATAATCCCTACAAAAGAATGGTCCTGACTAACATTAACCTATACCTTTCACAAATCACTTACCTCACAAAAAATCTTCGTTACTCGAACTACTGCAATACAGCGAGCACCACTACTGCCAGCTAAATAAAAGATTCTAACTACGGAAGGCACTAACTACTGATAGGTATAGTTAGCAAATGAAAGATTTTAATAGAGAACAAACAGTGTATTTACCTTAATAGTCAAAATATATATGATAGTTCATGACATCCAGTCTTACAAATTACAAAACTCCGCCATCTCTCTCCCCACGTCCACCACTGCTGGCGGCTCACCTCCAACTGCGCAACGCTACGCGCTGTTAGCATCCAGCTGCCGCTGCCCAACACTACAATGGCAGACAACAATGCAGACTAAACACAGACTGCACACGGCACGGCCAGTGATTTTTTCATACCGAGCGCTATGTGGCGTTACCAACAAGAAAACCTAAACAGCCTACTTACATAGCCCCCATGCTCCCCACAAAACATTTTTACAAATTGTTTTGGGCAGTGGCCAATACAGATTTGATAAAATTTTTCATAATTACTATAACAAAGATATCAAATACACACACTTATTGATACAATGTTGGTCAGAAGCTAAAATTTTCTCACAGTCCATAAAGACAGTCCTGATCGTTCATCACAGTAAAATTGCAGTGTTTTTTTCAAAGTCTGAGCAATAAAAGAAATTGCACTTGGAAGTAGTGGATTTCTAAGCAGTCTTGAAGAAGTAGTGTTGTCCTTCCAACGGAAAGTCAGTGCTGACTCTTGACATGCAGACAGGTAATGGGCCACAACAGAGCAAACCCACAGCAGAGTCAGTCGAAGTTTTGAAGAATATTGGTAGGTAGGTCATCACAGAGTAGACCCCTTGTAGTCCTGGTAGAGATTACGGTATTGGTGGGCCACCAGAGATGCAGACCCATTGCAGTCCTTGTAGAAATAATGGTACCGGTGGGTCGTCAAAGGTGTAGACCCACTGTAGTCCTTGTAGAGATGGCCAGCAGCCATCTGTTTGACTGTGCAGGCGCACAATCACCATTGAAGAGTCTTGCGGATAACATAGCAAGTCCATAACCCACCACTTGTCCACTCACAAAGTTTTTGGAATTGTCCTTAGAACCAGCAACGCTGTTAACCAGTCCCTTGCTGAGTTATTAACACATGTGCAAACACTATCAGTCCCTACTTCTCACATATTGTCCATATACTATGACCAACAGAAACGTGTGCAGTGAAATGTAATTTACAAGTTACTTAATTTGATGAACTGGTGTCAATTACAATTTTATAACATAAGAATGCAATAACAAAGGTACAAAATACATCTTTAAAGAACATAACACTACAGATAACATTTGCAGTAGTACAGGCTTTACAAAAGAATCGAAATAGCAAATACATCAGTGTTACGAAAATTACGACATAAGTACATACATAAAAAATCAGAATAACTTTTGAAACATCAACTTCGCACATGAGCATTAGAACAGAATAAATAATGTGTCAACATCTTTACAAAGTAAATAACATGTTATTAATGCAAATTATATTTGAGGATAACAGTATTCGTCATCATAGTGAATGTAGCTTAGTATTAGAAAAATTCTGCAACATAAGTCTTATCAGATAAACATATAAAGGCAGGAAGAACATAAATACACAAGGGTACACAAACACATAGTGGGATAACACAAGGAAAGGGCAGGGTTTGTTTTACTGCAGTATTTTGCAAACAAAACTTTCTTTAGTTCTCGGAGATCTCCCTTCGTTCCTCATTATTTCCAAAAAGTCCTATCTATACCTACTTTCTGTACTTTTCTCATCCTCTTTCAAAAATAGTTTTTCTCCACTATTCACTACTTTTTTTTGGCCAAATCATTTTCATATAGCTTCTCAATGCTTTTCTTCCAATTCATCATAGTTAGTTTCTTATATAGTCTACCCCCTCTTAAGCTAACTTAAAATCTACTGAGCTCAGATGCTAAACTAAGAGACGACGCAATGCAGCAGCACAAAACGATTAACACAAACAGCAATGAATAAAAAATGCAAGTAAGCATAGCAAGCAGCAATAAGTGTAATAACTTATACCTAAACATGACAAACCCACAAGCAGAAAAAATAGTACACTAAAGACAACAATGCAGATAAGGGAAAGTTATAATCACATCTTAATGACTATGTAATGAAAGTGGTGCACCACAACTTATTCTATTAAATAAATTACCAAGTACTTGAAAAGAAAATTATGTATGCAGTTCCTGTTACTAGTCCCTTCTTATTGTTCTTTCCTTTCCAAGTGCTCCTTTTTTTTAAGAATGTGGATAGTAAAATTATTATTTAACAGATCTGTTGACAGAAAGTTTTCACATTAGCAAATGCATTTAATTTTATTTTATAAGACCAATGCTGTAACACAGCTGGAAAACAGATATCAAATGAAATAAGCAATTATGCAAAGCAAAGAATAAAAACATCATTCAATAGCTATGTGGCATTTCATAAGTCAGTAGAAGTTCTCTCAACTCTCGTAGAAAGACGTTTGTTATAATCAGGTGTCAGATGTAAGTATCTTTCTCAGTAATGAGCGTGTCGTATTTGCGGTGCTTTCTACAAAGGAATGTCAATAGAGAGGATAATGGCCCCTTTTTTTTTTACCTGTGCCTCTGAAAGGCACACACTAATGGCTTTCTTTTGTCAGGTGGTTGTCGCGCAGCTGGGTGCCCACGACGCATTACGTGCAGGTGGTCACTTAACTGTCTTAACGAAATATTTACGACACCAGTTTCCGCTACAGTGGCAGTCTCATGTAAAAAATTTCACATGTCAAGAATTTGCGTTACACATCTGTAGAAACAAAATTCTATTAATATAACAGTGCCCAAAAATTTTTGGCGGCCTTGTGATACATTCATGCGTATACACACATTTCATAACTCTTAAAGTACGATTCTTGGTTTCCAACATCCTTTTTCACAAACCAGAGTCCCTAACCACTACTCATTATTCCTTACCTTATTACACATATGTATATTCGTCGACACTTCTTCAATATGTCATCATAACAGATACGTAGCATAACCAAATAACTCATATAGCATCAGCTTAAGCATACTTCTGCAGCATAATTCACATCGTCGACGTAATAATAACATCATAACACCACAGTCAAATTCTCAAAATCTCCGTAGCTTCCTCCAATAATTTCAAAACCTAAAAAAAATTCTCTGCTCATGTCAAAAGTGTCATCTGCATCAAACGTACTTTAAAAATCGTGATCCCATACCAAATATGTCATTCAAAGCTCTCATAGTATCACAATGGTTCCGAAAAAATATGAACAGTTCACAAAATACAACTTCGTAAGTGTGAAGTTATCCAATGGTGTAATTACGTAAACATCTGTCACTGATGTAGTAAAGTAAATGTTTGTCCCTCTCAGTTAAATGATGAGATAGCTGTGTAATTTATGTGTTAGAGAAATATGGTACCGATGTGTAAAGTTGTATAAACAAATACCATATAAGCTAGGGCTCCTAGTGCTTGCCAAACACATGGTACACAAAGTAAGCGTGTACCCCCCTGAGGATTAATGTAATTATATCCTCAGGTGTTACAGATTACAGCAATGGAATGAAATGTATCACGGAAAACTTTCTTTGTAATTCAAATATGTTGAAAAATAAATAGTTTAATGCGTGTCCTGTAGCGCTAAATGTGCGTCTTGCTGTAAGACAATCTCTGTGGAAGTGTCGTAGTTATTGTCCTCCGAAAGCTACATTCTGCAGAAGTCAATGTACTTACCTCATGATAAATAAAAGTGAAATGCTTTGCGTATAGATATCGTATTACTACGCTTATTGCTGTGATGAAGTAAGTACTGTACTGTAACGTATTGTTGTGCTACAGAAAAGGCTGTCTCATTGTAGCTATACCACAAACGTTACTACTAAAACATGTTTTACTTTCCAGAATAATACAGAAAAACTGTGCAGATATAAAACAGATAAACTACAAAAGCAACATTATAAATTGTCACTCATTACTAGCGTCGTGATAAAATCGTGTAGCTGTCACATAAACTAACCACTGTATCATCTGGTATCTCACAGAAAGTACTTTAAATCCGGAATGTATTTTCAAGTAAACCAAAATGTTGCATTAAAATCTCATTAGCAATACTGGTAAGTGTTCTAAGTATGTGAGCCTTATAGTCGTTACGTAATCGTGCAAGTAACAAGCAAGAATGTACACACGAAATAACACAGTGATGTCTGTTCACTATAACAATGCACTCGTAAATACTGTCTAAATATGTTCTCTAATTTCTAGACTGGATAGTTAACTTCAAAACATTGTTGCATGTTAACAGTTTGAAAGTGTGACAAAGCATACTGGAAATGTGAAGTGAAATGTTTAATGGCAAAGACAAAGTTAAAAAGCAGATTATCTTTCAATAAACGGTTTTATATGTGAAATGTGGTGTGAACCATTACTCTTTGTAGTACTCAAAGTTTCAACTTGAACGCAATTATCATGCGGTGTACGTCGGTAAAGAATACTGGAACTTTTCTCAAGGTTAGCGTCTATATTATTTTTCGCTAAGCCAGCCGGCGCACGTCGCTGCCTGCGGTGCGAGTCATTGTCTGTCTCTTTGTTGGCGCGCGCCGTTATTGGGATTAGGAGACCTAACTTCTACAAATTCACTTTGCCGATAGGGCCCCGCCCTGTTTGAATCCCGCCAGTTCTGATGCAATTCAGGTCTGTCGTTACGATCATATCGTCCATAGTTTCTTTCTTGTCGGTCACGTGGTCGAGAATTTCTCTCTGAATCGTAACTGCGCGCTGGACCGTTGCGTCTGAAGTTATTCCGTCTCCCGTGATGATAACAGTTCTGGTTGCCATATTGTCTGTTTCTATGATTGTCTCTGTGATAGTCATTACTACGGAAATGCGATCTTTCTCTGTAATTATTACTAACCTGCCAACGGTTGTCATACGGTGGTGTCTGTTTTGGTCACGATTTGTATTGTGAGAATAGCCTTGTCGTGTCCAGTTATTATTTCTTTCATCGCTGATTTGCGACGTATGTGATCTGTAATTGTTGTGTTCCTGCTTTCGCGTTCCGCGATTGTCAGTGTCAATTTCTAATTCTTGTAAGAGTCCCTGAAAAGCTTCAATGTCGTTTTTGCAACGGCCTGCCAAAATAATATGCCGTAAATGTTCAGGCAATTTGATTAAGCAAATTCGGATGAGTTCTGTGGGGCTGTATGGGTTTGAAAGATATTGATTCTTGTGTAACATGTCTTCAAAATATTTCACAAGACTGGAAAATTCAGATTGTTCGAAATGTTTCATTATCATGATGCCATGTTTTACTAGTTCTTGTGTGGCTTGGGACCAATATGCTGACAGGAAGGCATGGTAAAATTCTTCTTCACTGTGGCAATCGTGAATGACCGATCGCATTCTTACAGCTGGTTCATTCTCTAAGTAGCCACACATAAATTCTAATCTGTGCTCTAGTGACCAGTTGGGAGGAAAACAATGAGAGAATTGATGGAGCCACGCTTGTGGATGAATGTCGTTGTCAGAATTCTTAAATGTTTTGAATTTGCGTGTAGTAATGAACAGCTTATAGTCAAAATCATCGTGTCGGCGGGTCGCATATCGGTCATTGTTACGTCGTTTCGGCGGTTCCATCTCAAAATTCGGTGTACTTTGCCAATTACTTTCATGATTTCCGAAATGCCCTGTGTTATTATTTTGTGGTTGTTCTGTATTGCTATGTTCCTCTTCCCATACTGGGGCGCGAGTGTCCTCTGAAATATGTAATTCTTGTATTACTTGAGCCAACTGATCTTGTACTTCCCGCATTTCTCTTTTGTACTGTGTGTTGATTTGATTTTGATTCTGTTTGAATTTCCTAATTTGTTCATACTCTTCAGTGTCAGTGAAGGCTACAGGTTTTGTGTCATTCAGATCATCATCTACCTTCGTAGATAAGTTAGTGAACTGATCTGAAAGTTCGGCTACTTTATCCGACAGTGAAATTATTTCCTCTGTGTGTCTTTCTCAACCAATTTTCAGAGTATCTACTCTGTCCTTTAAGTTCGCTTGAGTTTTTGCAAGTTGCGTAACCGAATCGGTAGGTGCAACTGAGTCAATTTTAGCTTGCAAGGTCTCATGATTTTCATGAACAATAGTTTGCATTTCTTTTATGGCAGCTTCGTGATTCTGTAATGCATTTTCATGCAAGGAAAAAATAGGTTGGAAATCCTCACAAATTTGTGTTTTTACGTCATTACAGACTTTTTGACATTTCGATTCAATGTTATGTAACTCATTAGTTAAATCTTCACGTGTTTGTTCAAGTGTGGTGTCTAACTTTTGAAGCTTTTGTTCCATTGTGTCTAACTTTTGAAGCTTTTTCTGTGTTTGTCTCTGATTTTGTTCCATTGTGTCTAACTTTTGAAGATTTTGTTCCATTGTGTCTAACTTTTGAAGCTTTTGCTATGTTTGTCTCTGATTTTGTTCCATTGTGTCTAACTTTTGAAGATTTTGTTCCATTGTGTCTAACTTTTGAAGCTTTTGTCCCATTTGTTGCATTAATTGTAATAACAATGCACTGGTGTCTGAAACATGTTCCTTAGTCCTATTCGGCAATGCATTTGCACCGGCAATATTCGCAGTTTGAAAAACAGAAAATGTGTCTTGACTTATTTGAGAAAACGGTGAGGACGCAAAACCTGAATGTACAGTATTTGCAATATTGTGTCCTGTCATTTCGGAATCCTGAGGCGAACTGTTGCCGACCGATCGATCGATAACGCTTTCCTGTTCACTAATTGTTTCACTGCCTACACCATTATTTGCAACCCGCGCCATTTCCCTATGCACAATTACCAAATTACTACTTTGAACATTAGTTAATTCATTACATGGTGGCCCTAACACACTGCTTTCGTCTTCACTGTCATTTCTCAGTTTACTTTGGAGCCTAGTATTACGTTTTTCACACGCCATTATTGTCACAATATTTCACACGACAACACAAAAAAGCACAATTTGAAAAGCAAAAATAAGAGAACACATTAACATATCACTGAAAATAATATCTAGTTAATTGCAAGCGCAGCTGCGAAATACTTTCTGCAAAACTACATGCATGCCACAACTGTTTTACTGTACAACAATGAAATACTGCAACTACAAAGGAAATTCTATGATTACGCGCTAGCAATAAACAAAAGCTACACTAATTACACAAACTACAAGAAAAAAATCAGAAGATTCCAGTGAGGTATCCTTGGCTAAGGGTCGACATATGAAACGTCCCCTTTGAAAAATTATGCACGAATGTGCTTAAACTGAGACACAATATTTTTAGCGCAACGCAATCTGACTTTCAAAAATCCCTACAAAAGAATGGCCCTGACTAACATTAACCTATACCTTTCACAAATCACTTACCTCACAAAAAATCTTCGTTACTCGAACTACTGCAATACAGCGAGCACCACTACTGCCAGCTAAATAAAAGATTCTAACTACGGAAGGCACTAACTACTGGTAGGTATAGTTAGCAAATGAAAGATTTTAATAGAGAACAAACAGTGTATTTACCTTAATAGTCAAAATATATATGATAGTTCATGACATCCAGTCTTACAAATTACAAAACTCCGCCATCTCTTTCCCCACGTCCACCACTGCTGGCAGCTCACCTCCAACTGCGCAACGCTACGCGCTGTTAGCATCCAGCTGCCGCTGCCCAACACTACAATGGCAGACAACAATGCAGACTAAATACAGACTGCACACGGCACAGCCAGTGATTTTTCATACAGAGCGCTATGTGGCGTTACCAACAAGAAAACCTAAACAGCCTACTTACAACTGGAAGGGCCCAGCTTCACAGAGAACGAAAAAAGCTTGAATGAGCAAATCAAGATTCTAAGCGATGATGATATCTTTGTTGTTTTTTTCTTCGATATTCATGGAACTGTGTACGTTCATTGGATTCCTGAACGTCAGGCTGTTAATCAACATTATTACCTTCAGGTTCTTTCTCAACTCCATGTGAAAATAAGAAAAAAAGGACTCGAATTGTGAAAGAACAAGACAGGGATTCCGCATCAAGACAACGTACCGACTCATTCAGTGTTGTCTGTTAAGAGGTTCCTAGCGAAGTGCAGCATGGCAGTGTTACAACACCAACCTTGCTCGTCTGACGTAGCACCACGTGACTTTTGTTTGTTCCCCAAGGTCAAATGTGCATTAAAAGGAACCAGATTTCAGTCTGTTCAAGCAGTAAAAGAAAAAGCGGCACACATCATCAAGGACCTCGCGGGGGAAGACTTCTGGTACTTTCTCCGTTAATGGAAAATTCGCATGTAGCGTTCTGGGGACAGAGCAACGGAGTATGTTGAGGGTGACAATAACTGAATGTACATGCTTTTGAAGTAAAATGTTTTATAGCAGTAGTCCCCTTATTTTATAGCCACGCCTCGAATATAGATATTTCAGCAAGTCTCTCATCAAGCTACTTCAGCTCGTAAAATATTGACCCCACGTATTATAATACAGGGTGTTACAAAAAGGTACGGCCACACTTTTAGGAAACATTCCTCACACACGAACAAAGAAAATATGTTATGTGGACATGTGTCCGGAAACGCTTACTTTCCATGTTAGAGCTCATTTTATTACTTCTCTTCAAATCACATTAATCATGGAATGGAAACACGCAGCAACAGAACGTACCAGCGTGACTTCAAACACTTTGATACAGGAAATGTTCAAAATGTCCTCCGTTAGCGAGGATACATGCATCCATCCTCCGTCGCATGGAATCCCTGATGCGCTGATGCAGCCCTGGAGAATGGCGTATTGTATCATAGCCGTCCACAATACGAGCACGAAGAGTCTCTACATTTGGTACCGGGGTTGCGTAGCCAAGAGCTTTCAAATGCCCCCATAAATGAAAGTCGAAAGGGTTGAGGTCAGGAGTACGTGGAGGCCACGGAATTGGTCCGCCTCTACCAATCCATCGGTCACCGAATCTGTTGTTGAGAAGCGTACGAACACTTCGACTGAAATCTGCAGGAGCTCCATCGTGCAAGAACCACATGTTGTGTCGTACTTGTAAAGGCACATGTTCCTGCACCACAGATAGAGTATCCCGTATGAAATCATGATAACGTGCTCCATTGAGCAGTACATACTGTTGTTGTTGTTGTTGTGGTCTTCAGTCCTCAGACTGGTTTGATGCAGCTGTCCATGCTACTCTATCCTGTGCAAGCTTCTTCATCTCCCAGTACTTACTGCAACTACATCCTTCTGAATCTGCTTAGTGCATTCATCTCTTGGTCTCCCTCTACGATTTTTACCCTCCACGCTGCCCTCCAATGCTAAATTTGTGATCCGTTGATGCCTCAAAACATGTCCTACCAATCGGTTCCTTCTTTTTGTCAAGTTGTGCCACAAACTCCTCTTCTCCCCGATTCTATTCAATACCTCCTCATTAGTTATGTGACCTACCCATCTAATCTTCAGCATTCTTCTGTAGCACCACATTTCGAAAGCTTCTATTCTCTTCTTGTCCAAACTAGTTATCGTCCATGTTTCACTTCCATACATGGCTACACTCCATACTTTCAGAAACGACTTCCTGATACATAGATCTATATTCGATGTTAACAAATTTCTCTTCTTCAGAAACGCTTTCCTTGCCATTGCCAGTCTACATTTTATATCCTCTCTACTTCGACCATCATCAGTTATTTTACTCCTAAGTGTCTCATTTCCTAATCTAATTCCCTCAGCATCACCCGATTTAATTTGACTACATTCCATTATCCTCGTTTTGCTTTTGTTGATGTTCGTCTTATATCCTCCTTTCAAGACACTGTCCATTCCGTTCAACTGCTCTTCCAAGTCCTTTGCTGTCTCTGACAGAATTACAATGTCATCGGCGAACCTCAAAGTTTTTATTTCTTCTCCATGAATTTTAATACGTATTCCAAATTTTTCTTTTGTTTCCTTTACTGCTTGCTCAATATGCAGATTGAATAACATCGGGGAGAGACTACAACCCTGTCTCACTCCCTTCCCAACCACAGCTTCCCTTTCGTGTCGCTCGACTCTTATAACTGCCATCTGGTTTCTGTACAAATTGTAAATAGCCTTACGCTCCCTGTATTTAACCCCTGCCACCTTCAGAATTTGAAAGAGAGTATTCCAGTCAACATTGTCAAAAGCTTTCTCTAAGTCTACAAATGCTAGAAACGTAGGTTGACGAAACTAAAATGAGCTCTAACATGGAAATTAAGCGTTTCCGGACAGATGTCCACATAACATCTTTTCTTTGTTTGTGTGTGAGGAATGTTTCCTAAAAGTTTGGCCGTACCTTTTTGTAACACCCTGTATTTGTTCTATTCAGATATTACTGTTCTCTTAACTTAGAGTGACTTCAGGCTATTGGACGAATTCATACGGCTATACCCTATCCGAGACTACATAAATGCGTAATACCACGAGTATCTTAATAATGGCAATTCTAAATTCGACATATCTTACACTATCTCGACGTGAACCCCAAGTTTAATAAGACAGACATCCTGTGAGGGCAGTCTAATTCAAATCCAACCCTTTTATGTTTTTATCAGCTGAGATACTATGTCTTTTCAAGTATGACATTGTCTTTGCAATCGGGAAGATGCAAGTGTTCTTCTTGATGAAACTCCGCAGGAAGAAATAACTCAAACACAAACCCGGCAGCAGAGCTAAATATTTTGTGTGCAGCCGATGTTGGACTAGGTAGTAATCGATGCAACTTCTTCCAAATGTTCGCATGAAATTTTAGCGGTGCCTTGTCTTGGAAAAGCATCACGTTTTAATCTTACATCAATATGGGCTGTAGCAATAATATTCACCACGCTCCAACACATGTGCCCTGCAAAATTTCTCTGGGATAAAACAAATGCTCGCAACATGTTTAGAATGACATAAAATTCAGTTCTTAAGAGGCGGCCTCTTTCACTAGGGATATGTGATTTATATCTTTTTTTATATCGTTACAACAGACCATAAAAGCATTTCATAATGCGCACTGATCTCAAAGCAGATATCTGTATATGCGAAGATTTAGTTTGTACAATATCCACCGTGAAAGCGTTTGTAAAATGACATTCGTTCTTGATATTGGTAACTGAACCTGTTGACTGTCTCTCCAAATAATTTATGATTGTTCTATAGTGGACTTGCACTCGCGTCGTTAACTGTGCTATTATTTTCAAGTGTCTCCCAGAGCGTGCATTCCTTTATCGTGAAACTGATTCTAGCACCTTAGATTTCTCGTCCTAGGAAAAGCCCGACGTTCACATTGTCCAACTTAGGCCGACTGACTTTGATAAACCCTACTGCCCTGTCGAAATTCAAGCGCAAATCACCAATCAACTACTCGTAACCTCGATATTTCTTCCTACAACAATAAGAACGACATAATAATAACAACAGCAACAGCGTACCACTTTCTCTCTAGATCCAAATATTATAAGCAATCATAATACATCATCGAAACCTAAAGGTTAACTATTAATGAAATAGTAAGATGTGCAGTATTGATGATAATTTAAAATATTCCAATAATAATATTAACAATGACGTGGTTCTGTAACGTCACATTTCTAATGCCTTACATTTCGTCTGTCTTGCTGATCCCAAAATGACATTCTGTGTTTCATGTTGTAAGGTGTCAGGCGAATTCTACACCTTCCATGAAAATCCTGACATGATAAGCAAATCCAGCAGTATGTCAGAAAGCTCCTAATAAATCGTGACATTAAATTAACCAAAGTAATACGAGTAACGAGTGAGCAAAAGGAATACGACAGACTAACACAAAAATGCCTAAATGCATGTCATACCTTCCCACCGTGAGACAGACGCAGTTCCGAGTGGAGAAACGAGAACAGAAGCCGAGAGCAGAACCATGTTAAAAGAGAGAGCCCTCCAGAAGAACAGTATAGATCTTACGATAACGCTAAAAGGACCACACCAGCTGCAAGTTTTAGCGTGAGACTTTTTCGCGTCTCTGTTACGTTGAAAACGTTAAAAACATTGCCCCATCACGAAAAGTAACCGCCAGGACCCCCCCCCCCCTCCATGTTAAAAGATAGAGCCCTCCAGAAGAACAGTATAGATCTTACGATAACACTAAAAGGGCCACACCAGCTGCGAGTTTTAGTGTGAGACTTTTTCGCGTCTCTGCTACGTTGCAAACGTTAAAAACATTGCCCTACCACGAAAAGTATAACGTTTCTCATTGGATAGACATAATTTTTGTAGGCGGAGCTTAAGGTTAACATTGAGACCCTGATTGGTTAGATGAAAACAGAGCCAGATAGTTTTTTTTAAACCAACTTCGGTAAATTGTGGTAAGGAGAAGTTAAGAGAGAGTTGCTTCCGAGACGGCGAGGTGAGCGGAGCTGCGCTGCCCGCCGCCCCTTGACACTGCCTAACCAACGACAAGGTAATGAACGCACGTGATGCCGCATACCAGAGCATAAAGCTTCACTCAGAACTGCAGAAGTCTCATTTGTTACACCCCCTTTTTTGCGTAATACTAGCGTCGATCGTCAATTAAAGCTCATGGTATTCACATTTGCTACGTAAGTTAAAATCTGAAACGCGATGATTTTTCTGTTATATAATTATTGAGAAGCCACATCAGCCACTGTAATTTGCGACAAGTTAGATAAGTAATTAAAGATAATTGAGGGTCACTGTAGACCATTTTGATAGTTTTCTCTTTTGAGGAACTTGATTTAAACCTACATTATAGATGTGATATGCCATAGGTCATCCTTCGATCCATTGTAGAACTTGGAAACACATTCAGGGAATATTCGTTCACATTTTTGTTGAACGCTGTAGGTTTTTTTCATCCTGTATTAAAATATTTCCTTTTATCAATAGTGCAATTTATAAACAATATTTTGTGAGTAGAATAGAAGTTCCAATGGTAAACTTAACTGCTTTTTCGACGTTATTTTACCAGCTAACTAAAAATAGGAAAGCCTTGAACCCCTTCCACTAAATCCACGTCTAGTCGGACCACACCACACGCCTCCAATCAGCTGCTCTTAGGTTTCTGTGTTATTTGGCCCACCAAAGAGGTGTCCCACTGTGAGAAATGGTTCTTTGAGAAGTATCAGATTCCAGTTGTTCTTTGCAAACAAATCCCTTCGAAATGTTCTTTCGGAATCTAGTTGAGACAGATCTGCATTCACTGACAACAGCAGTTCTTTTAGGATTTGAAACATATTGTCATTGACAATACGCGGCATCTGTCTACAGGTCCTGTTCCTTACAATCACTTTACGACCATTGTTCTTACGCCATGCTAAATGTCTGCGAGTGGTACACCATTACTTGTAGAAGCACTGGATAGTCAATACTGATGCATCAACAAACCAGGCTACATTACTAACAGTGGGAACACAGGGCACGTGCAAACTTCTTTCCATTAGCTTGTCACGTCTCCATGTCGACCCATCTGCCTGCACTGATCCCATACAACCGACTGACACATACAAGGTACAGATCAGAAAGGAGCTCTACATACTGGCTTCAAACTTGCTATTGGGTCCTACGACACCGTCTCCCAACTCGCCGTCTCCGTACCATCGGAGACTTGACTCGCCAGCCTCGCTGCTGCCCATTTAACTGAAAACTCATCGCTTGCGTCTGCTGTCGGATGCGAGTAGATTATACCGGCGTAGAAAACAGACCGAGTACACGAGTTCGCAAGTATAACCAAGGCCTCGCAAGATTGCTACTACATACGAAACCATTGTGCATGACGCCTGTTATATACCAATATAATGACTGATCGGTTAGCAGTGAATATTACTCCACGTTGTTCCAATAATACATACATTTCTACATATGTACATATAAATGTACATATGTACATTTTTAAAATTGCATACTGTATGTATGTGGGTACGTGCAAGTACACACACATTACATATACATGTGCATACATATATGTATACGTGTATGTTTGTATAGACATATGTGTATAATATGTATACATTTTATTCTTCAGTTTCAGGTCCGCTGACGATGGCGACATGTCTGATTGCCGAAATATTGTGCCCGTTGGACACTATGAACCGGCAGTACACCCGTGGACTGTTTGTGTATACGTGTTGTTTGAATATGTATGTATGTAAAGGCTTATATGTATGTATATACAGATGTGTACTTATAATAAGTATACATGTTGTATGTATATGCATACATGTATATATATGTATAAATGTGTATATGTTTGCATGTACATTTTTGTATAAAACTTTTTCTGACATGACTGTAAATTTAGTTTAACTTTTGTCTCTGTTTAGTGAACATCTAATTGTTACATTGACATAAACACAGTCACTGCAGATTATCGACAGTACAAGAAAATAGGACATGTGGATGAAGTGTATTATTCTCTAAATGATGATTAATTATTGAAATAAATTTGCAGCAGTCATCGAAAAAGTTATGGAAATGAATAATAAGCTATAAAGCTTGCTACTAGCCCACACAAATCCAAGTTGTCGTAACTAAACGAATAAAAAAATTGCATCCACTTTTGATTGCAGAGACATAAA
The DNA here is from genome assembly GCF_023897955.1 of Schistocerca gregaria. Lineage (NCBI taxonomy): Eukaryota > Metazoa > Arthropoda > Insecta > Orthoptera > Acrididae > Schistocerca > Schistocerca gregaria. The sequence goes on along the minus strand of NC_064920.1, from coordinate 842,453,968 downwards.
AGTGACGTCGCTCTACGCCCTGTCTTCGTATCACCGAACACATAGATTTTGTCATGGAGGAGGTGGGATAAACAAGACAGCAATAATATAGTTTTCGTCTGGAGTGTGGACTATAGCATCGAACCTTTCTCCCTCTATTAGAGCACGTTCTCAATTATATGCCAGGTATTATTTAATTTTCGTCTTACACCCTCCACAGACCCACGAAACACAGCTTCGTTAAATGCCATATGATCACTACAGAGGGTCATTTCCATCCTGTCAGCGATACCGTACAGTAGCAAGATCATCCACACAACATTTATACCAAGTCATAGCTATCCTTACATTTATACACGATTCAGTATAAGAGAACATCTCAATGAGTGGGAAGGAACCAACGTGCCACTGTTCTCAGACTCGTCATACGCACGGAAATGTAGAGGGAAAGAAGAAACACATATAGCATTGACGTAACTGAGGCGCCTTGATTTTTGATGTATGCAACACTCAACAGACGGCTCGTAATCGCTCCGTTTCTGATCTCTGGTTTACGCCATCTAGAGTGTCCCAAAGCGACGAGTGAGCTCTTTTAAAGCCGCGACTAGTATTTCGTTCAGTGAGTTCAGAAGGAGTACTCGCTTCAAAGTAGGATCCATCTGATACACTTATTACTGTTTTTGTTCGTTACTGTCTTGGAACATACACTGAGATGATCGATTTTGATGAAGGTTTTCGTAGCTAGGGACGCATTCAAGGTTCAAAACAGTCTGTCACTAATGCGCTTCGTTGAATAGTTCTTTATTGTGTGGGTAGTGTCGGTCTTTTATATGTGTCGTGTAGTATTACACAAAAGGGGTAATCAGATGTCATGGTGATTACTATCGTGCAAGTTTTTCAATATAGATTCAGTCGTGAGACTTTGTGGAGCTGGGTATTTACTGAAGAGAATTTATTGGTACGTAATCTTTTCTATATTGTCGGTTAAGCACGACCGGTATACATGCCTACGAATGGGGATTTTCATGTGACTCATCTCCAAATGGCCGGTGCGAAATTAACGGAGAAAGTCCGGCTTCAAGGATGACCGCAACTGTGCTAGGCAGCAGCCAGTGACGCAGAGAAAACACAAACCGCCCAGCCTGTGTCAGGTCGTCCGACAGTTTTTTGAGGGCAGCAGCACCGACCGTAAAGTGTGTCGAATGTCCTCTGTTTACCGTGTCGAGCGTACGAAGAACGAGGAGGCGAAGACGAAACGGAAAGATCCACTTACAGATCAACATCTAAAATGATGTCTGTGAATCTCGGGAAAGGGCGCTGGCGGCTCCATAGTATCTCTGATAGTTGTAAAATATAATTATGAAAGTCCACTGATGGAACTGCTGTGCAGTATTCTGTGATTGCGCATTAGAAAGAGGCAGAATAGATCAGCCGTTTTGTGATGTTTTAGTCTCGCTGTAGGACATTGAGAAAAGCAATCCGATAATATTTTGAAGCAAGGTAGGGGACGTCGAAAAGAGTGAAATTTTTCCACATAATCACAGGTCAGAAAAACCCATTTGGGGACCTGTGACCACAGAACGTCAGCCAATCACCGACGAGAGCGCGGGACTGTGTGCATTCAAACCAACTTGCCCCACGTAATAGGTGTTACGCTAAAGAGCGTAGTTATTGATTAAATAAGGTGAAGGTATCAGCTGAACAGCCAAAGCTAGGCAAACTTTCAATTCATACCCAAGGCTTGTTACATTAGACGCAAAATTTCTGTAGTGTTTATTAGGTAAATCTTGCATATTACATCAAGTACGTTGATAAGGTAACGTATTATCAGTAATCTGTTCGCTTCCACGGTAGCAGCTTAGCCGAACAAAGCCGCATCACTAGATACCCCCACACACGTTCGTTTTCCCGAAATACTCCCGCGCTATCGTCGCTGACTGGCTGTCGTTTTATGCCCGTAGCTCCACAATGGTGCATTTCCGACCGACGGGAAAAACGGTTATTCAGAACATTTTGCTCGATTCGACCTCTTCTACTGTGCTCTGGCCTTATTATCAGGTTGCTCTTTTTCACTCTGTTGTGATAATGACAGTGATATATCGGGATAACTTCCGAGTACGTATTTTATTCTGTGAATTAAATTGAGATAATTTAAGAAAACGCGAAATGTTTTTGTTCGTAAATAGTATAAAAAGCACCTTCGCACAGTCTTGCGGTTACATAAAGTTCAGGTAGTGGGAATGCTAGCAGTCTAACTTAATGTCATGTCACGCTGAATACGGAAACTACCGCCGTAAGGATGGTGACCCGTGACCACGACAGAATCGATCTCATGTCAAAACAATTACGACGTTATTCGGCACTATTTCCAAAAATACTTCGGAGTTAGTGCTTCAGAATCTTAACTAAGTTTGATAATCAGAAGGAAAAAGTTAGTACAAGACTCACGATTGATTTCATGATATCATCGCATTTATGATTCATAATTAACACAAGTCCTACGTGCTCGGTATGAAACTTCACAAGAAATGATTACGTAACGCCCACGATATTTAAAACAATATAGAGAATAACTCTCAGGGGGAACAACGCTGATGTCATCAAGTTTGAAAGCGACGTAACTTATACACTCTAAGACAACAACAACAACAAAAGGCGACGTACCAAAAGTATTATCAAAATGGGACGGAAATCGGTAGATATAATGTACATGTACAGACAAACAAAATGATTACAGTCTCATAAAACCTGAATGATTTATTCAAGAGAAAGGGCTTCAAAAATTTAACCAGTCAGTAACGCGTTGGTTCACCTGTGCCTCTAATATAAGCAGGTTACTCGGGTTTTCACTAATTCATTCGGGAGGATGACGGTCCAAACCCGAGTCCGGACCTCCTGATTTAGCTTTCCGTGGTTTCCCTAATTCGCTTCAGGCAAATGCCAGAATGGTTCCTTTAAATGTGCACGTCCGATTTCCTTCCCCATTCTTCCCTCATCCGAGCTGGTGCTCCACCTCTTATGACCTCGTTGTGGACGGAGTGTTGAAAGCTTATCTTCTGCTCCTTCTCCTCCTCCTCTTGTCATTGACTGATAGAGTTTTTGGGTGTCCTCCTGAGAGATATCGCACCACACTCTGTCCAACTGGAGTGTTGGATCTTCAAAGTCCCGAAATGGTTGGAGGGCTCTGCTCACAACACTCCACTCGTTCTCAGTTGGAGAGAGATCTGGAGACCTTTCTGGCTAAGGTAGAGTTTGTCAAGCACAAATGCAAGCACTAGAAACTCTCGCCGTGTGCGGGCGGACATTATCTTGCTGAAATGGAAGTCCAGGACAATTTGCCATGAAGGGCAACAAACAGGGCAGAGAATATCGTGAGCGTACCACTGTACTTTATGGACGTGTACACGACGAAAGTTACTACTAATTGTGTTCGAGCTTATCAATCCCTACTTTGGCCTGCGATATCGCCGTATCTCTCCCCAAATTGAGAAGGTTTGGATCTTTATGGGCAAGGCCCTGCAACGAGATCGGGATTTTGAGGACCTAGCGCGCCGGTTGGGAAGAATCTGACACGATATCCCTCGGCAGGATATCCAACAATTCTGTCAAATCATGCCAAGCCGAATACATACTTGCATAAGGGCCAGAGGTGGACCAACACGTTAATTACTTGCTCAGTTTGTGAAGCTCTTTCTCTTGAATAAATCATGAAATTTTTCTGAAATTGTTATCATTTGAATTTGTGTACATCTATATCACATCTACCGATTTCATTCGAATGTTTCATTCGCAGTGCTTCACTCTCTTTTGCCTTTTAGAACCTTATGATATAAGTGCTTGCATGAGCAATACAGGGTGTCCAGTTCGTTAATGGCTTTTCAAATCATAAAACTCTTTCTCAGGCATAAATTGTCGTCGATCTAGAAAATTTGATCCATTTAGCTTATGCATGAAACGTATATTAAGATCATTTGTGTAGGGCTACGCTGCTGCTCATTACCGTAAGTTTATTTCGCTTAAGACAGACTTGTTAAAAAATACTGGGCTTGTCCATGTTAACTGGGCTACTACGAGTACGGAATTGAAAGTCAGAGACAATCCTGATATTCCTACAATCTGAGCGCGGAAGGTTTTCACAAACCAAACCTCTGGGTTACCAGCTCGTCCGCACTCTGCCTCCGCGAAGTTGAGGAGTTGTGAGCGAATGACTCACGACACAGTACAGCACAGCGAGCCTGGCCCTGGAAGAACGTAACATGTACAGCTGGATCTACATCTGCCCTCTGTACGCATTTCGATTCTTTGATAGCTGGTGTAACAGCTGAACTACACAGCTGCTTTGAGGCGTACTCACTGCGACCGATATATCATCTTCCACACGCTAGAACGGAAGGGGTATATAGGGTGGTATATTGATAGTAACCGGCCCAACTATCTCACGAAATAAGCATCATAGAATAAAACTACAAAGAACGAAACGTGTCTAGCTTGAAGGGGGAAACCAGATGGCGCTATGGTTGGACCGCTAGATGGCGCTGCCATAGGTCAAATGGATATCAACTGCGTTTTTTTTAATAGGAACGTCATTTTTATTACATAGTCGTGTAGTACGTTAAGAAATGTGAATGTTTTAGTTGGACCACTTTTTTCGCTTTGTGATAGTTGGCGCTGTAATAGTCACAAACGTATAAGTACGTGGTATCACGTAGCATTCCGCCAGTGCGGACGGTATTTCCTTCGTGATACATTACTCGTGTTCAAATGGACCGTTTACCAATTTCGGAAAATGTCGATATCGTCTTGATGTATGGCTATTGTGATCAAAATGCCCAACGGGCGTGTGCTATGTATGCTGCTCGGTATCCTGGACCACATCCTCCAAGTGTCCGGACCGTTCGCCGGATAGTTACGTTATTTAAGGAAACACGAAGTGTTCAGCCACATGTGGAACATCAACCACGACCTGCAACAAATGATGATGCCCAAGTAGTTGTTTTAGCTGCTGTCGGGCTAATCCGCACATCAGTAGCAGACAAATTGCGCCAGAATCGGGAATCTCAAGAACGTCGGTGTTAAGAATGCTACATCATCATCAATTGCACCCGTACCATATTTCTATGCTCCAAGAATTGCATGGCGACGACTTTGAACGTCGTGTACAGTTCAGCCATGGGAACAAGAGAAATTACGGGACGACGAAAGATATTTTGCACGCGTTCTATTTAGGGACGAAGCGTCATTCACCAACAGTGGTAACGTAAACCGGCATAATATGCACTATTGGGCAATGGAAAATCTACGGTGGCTGCGACAAGTGGAACATGAGCAACCTTGGCGGGTTAATGTATGGTGCGGCATTATGGGAGGAAGGATAATTGGCCCCCATTTTATCGATGGCAATCTAAATGGTGCAATGTATGCTGATTTCCTACGTAATGTTCTACCGATGTTACTACAAGATGTTTCATTGCATGACAAAATGGCGATGTACTTCCAACATGATGGATGTCCAGCACATACCTCGCGTGCGATTGAAGCGGTATTGAATAGCATATTTCATGACAGGTGGATAGCTCGTCGAAGCACCATACCATGGCCCGCACGTTCACCGGATCTAACGTCCCGGATTTCTTTCTGTGGGGAAGTTTGAAGTGTATTTGCCTAAGTGATCCACCGACAACGCCTGACAACATGCGTCAGCGCATTGTCAATGCATGTGCGAACATTACGGAAGGCGAACTACTCGCTGTTGAGAGGAATGTCGTTACACGTATTGCCAGATGCTTTGGGGATGACGGACATCATTTTGAGCATTATTTGCATTAATGTGGTATTTACAGGTAATCCCGCTGTAACAGCATGCGTTCTCAGAATTGATAAGTTCACAAAGGTACATGTATCACATTGGAACAACCGAAATAAAATGTTCAAACGTACCTACGTTCTGTATTTTAATTTAGAAAACTTACCTCTTAGCTACTGTTCGTCTAAAATTGTGTCATACGTTTGTGACTATTGCAGCGCCATCTATCACAAAGCGAAAGAAGTGGTCCAACTAACACATTCATATTTCTGTACATACTACATTAATATGTAAAAAAAATGGGGGTTCCTATTTGAAAAAACGCAGTTGATATCCGTTTGACCTATGGCAGCGCCATCTAGCGGGCCAACCATAGCGCCATCTGCTTTCGCCCCTTCAAGCTAGACAAGCTTCGTTCTTTGGTGTTTTCCGTTTGACGCTTATTTCGTTAGATATTTGGCCCGGTCACAATCAATGGACCACCCTGTATATGCAGACTGAAGCAACGAATACAAATTTTTACCAAGGGCGAGATTCGAACCCAGATCTTCTGCTCAGTGTGCAGATGCGTTAACCACTACGTCACCCAGGCCTTTCTGCATATTTTCATTTGTCGCTTCCGTTTGCATGTATGCATCATGTGAAACGGTAAGAAAAGGAAAAAGAATTCTCATTCAAAATAAAATACCTGTACATGTTTTCTAACGGAAGAGATTCAAATGTAGATACCCCATCCAATTTTTTCACTGATCCATGGATCCTTCGCCTCAGCATAACGCAACTGAATTGGGTGTTAGACGCACAGTGTCGGCAGCGCGGAGCTGCGATGGCCAGGCGATCGCTCGCGTGCCTGCCGGCTGCTGGCCGCTGAGTCACGGGCGACGGCCGGTGGGGGCGTGTCCCCGGTGAACCCCGGCGGCCCCAGGCGGCGCGGCAGGTACAGCTGACTCACGCCGCGGCCGGGTCGCGCCGCCTGCCCCGTCACGGAAGTGGCCGGCGGGAAAACGTGCCTCCTCTTCCCTCTGGACACCTCCAGCAGGGCTCGCTACCTGTGGCAGTACACTGCAGACACACACTGTCAGGAGATGCTGATAATCATATCGCACTCTTGCTACAAAATTGGCACTGCTAAAAATTTCAGGGTTTCCGTAAAACAAGAAAAATATTTTTTAGCAATAACGAAACATTAATACGACAAACAGATTTATCAGAACTAACGATAATGAACGTATCAGGATCAAATGGTTTTGTAATAATTTGTATCATTAACCCCAAAGAACTGCCCTTTATTTTAGTTATGCCACTTCTAATGTCTTTGCTTTTGATTATCCGAGTTCTGAGACTTTTTTAGAATAAAAAGTACACTTATGTTACTTCTGACGTTCTATATATGTTTATTAATAATGTTTTCTTTGCAATTAAGGCGCATATTGTATAGGATTCATTTTGACTTACATGTTTTCGGTGTCCATTCGTGCAAACGCATTATGTTTATAGAAATTACGTATATTTAACAAAATCTTTCATGAACTTAGAAGTAGCAGGCCAAAGATAGTATCACTTAGCATTACACAAGTCTAACAGTTATCAGACTCAAAAGTGGTAGAATCGTAGTGAACCGTTCAAATATTCAATTAATACCGAAAACGCTTTTATAATAAGAAATACAATAATTCTTTGGGATGATATTTTTATCGATATCTTGAAATGTTTCTTCTTGTCTTCAGGCACAGGAAACTAGTTAAAGTAAGCTTTAAGCAATCTACTTTTTGGTCTACATGCAACACTGTAAATGTCACTAGAATGAAATTTTCACTTTACAGCGGAGTGTCCGCTGATATGAAACTTTCTGGCAGTTTAAAACTGTGTGCCGGACCGAGACTCGAACTCGAGACCTTTACTACTGGCAGAAGTAAAGCTGTGAGGACGGGGCGTGAGTCGTGCTTGGATAGCTCAGTTGATGCCGGCACGGTAGCTCAGCGTATTCGGTCAGAAGTTTAGCTGCCCTCTGTAATAAAAAAAAAAAAAAAAAAAAACTGCGTTAATGGAACATCGGCGAACTGAAACGGATGTCTTGCGACGTACACTCCGAGCAGATGCAACGAACGGAAAAAAAGTTGGTAGAGCACTTGCCCGCGAAAGGCAAAGGTCCCGAGTTCGAGTCTCGGTCTGGAACACAGTTTTAATCTGCCAGTAAGTTTACTATAAATGTCACTTCTATCCCCATCAGAACTAGTAGCAACAATTCATCCTTTCTACTATGGATAATGCACTAAAATCATAATGTAGTTCGAGAAGTATTTCACTGTGTTCTTCCTTTGGCAGCTCATCACTTCCATTTGTTTCATGGGCTTCTTTTCAGATTAGCAGAATGTCCATCATCCATATTATCCTGCAGTACGGCAGGAGAATATCCTGCTGACAACAACATCATTATGCATGAAAAGGGAACAGAAAAGGGCGAATATCTTCTTGAAAGATGACAACACAAAATATACTGATCTACTTCTTCAAAATCGACAAAACTGAGAACGTCAGAAAATAAGTCTTCTATAATGAAGCAACTCAAAATAACAACAATACATAATCGTAAATAACACAGTTCACACCACAGTCGTCGGACTGCAAGAACTAACAATGGTTAAATTAGAATACAACGAACTTCTTATCACGAAAGCACAGAAATGGAACATTTTAGTTCATTCCTTAAAACTGGTGAAACGTAAAATCCCTTGAATTGATTATTCAGAACTGTCATAATCAAAATTATTTGGCCTTTCTACGGTTACTTTGATTGACTAAAGCGAGAGAAATATAAATATCAAGGTGCTTTCTTGTGACTTCAGTTCAGAAGGACGACACAACTCAAAACAACGCAGTTTTAGAACTTCTTAACAACAATCCGTTCGCTTTGGAATTAACTCCTCAACTAACAATGCAATGCTTTTGTTGTCATGAGCACATTCCTACTCCAAACAATTAAAGCGACACAATTGTGCTGTAGTGGCCAATTCATCAAGTTACAGAAATACACCTTTGATAATTAGTGAGGTATATTTCTTCAACTCTGTCACAGTAAAAACTCAGACATGAAGTTGCGTCGCTTTTGTACTAAGAGTGCGACATGTAGATCTCAGATTATTTTTATATTCATTATATGTCTAGTTTTAATAGTTGATTTCGTGTATTTTTCCCTAATGAAGCAAGAAGCGAGAGAAGTACCGTCGCAGATCTTCCCTCTAAGAAGTGATAAATAAATTTTAGATATAATCCCGGGCATGCGTACGAGAGGAAGTCATAAAATTTTAATTCTCACCTCGAAAAACTCTTTTTGTTTTAGTATGGTATGTTCCGTTTTCTAAGTATCCATCCAGCTATTTTTGGGGCTTCCTATTGATCTTGAATTTAAAACGCTAAAATTTAAGGCTTGTTTTGATAATCTCGAATCAGACATTCTTTGTATATGTTCTATCTAGCTTTTTTTAAATTAGACAACATTTATCATTTGTAACATATATCCCAAGCTTTGCTGTTATGTCTTCTCAACTTCATATATATAAACCCATGCAGCCCTTTAATCCTCTTAGAAATTTTATTTGTGCTGTTTGGATTCTACATTCTTGCTTTTAAGCAATTGTCCAAGTTTCAATTCACATAGTAATATGGAGGCGGCCATTACCTTACAAAACTTGATTTTTGTGTCTTTCCTTGTTTTGTTTCTCAACGTTCTTTTGGTTGTTTCGTTTATCATTTCATATTTCTGTAATGTGTTGTCAATGACGAGCTCATTCTCGTCACCTAAAGTATTTCCCAGGTAACTGAAATGACTAACTTGTTCCACTGTATTGTTTCCTATTATAATCTTAGTCCTCAGCAATTTTGTCCATTTCAAACATTTCACTTTTCTTATTGGAATGTACATTTTCTTATCACATTCTTCAAAATTTGTTTAAGTCTATTACGCATCTTTATAGCGAAGTTTCATTATCCTAGACGATTGCGGGGTCGTCTGTAACAAGAATTGTATTGAAAAAATATGTCATGTGATTATCTCAAGCCTGGATTAGTTATTTCCATGCCTCAACCATATCGTCAATGTATGTATCAAAAAGCATGGGTAATAAGCTACATCCTTGTCAGATCCCTTCTTTTATAGGTATGTTATCTGACGTATCATCGTTAGTCTTTATTATTATTTTTCTACCTCTACATAGGCTTTCTATCACCTTTATTTCTTGCCGAGAATATCATTTATGGATCTTCCAGAACACTTTCCTATCTATATGGTCGAAAGCTTTTTTCTAAGGATATTAATGCGATGTATGTTTCCCTATTCAAGTCTGTTTCACTGTGATATGTTTAAGTTTGAAAGCATTTTCAGCACAGGACATTGCTTTTTTGAAAACATTTTGTTGTTCAGATGATAGATTTTCAGCAGTAATTTATAGTGGTTTTATTATCTCACGGTAACTATTAAATTAATTGCATTTTGAAAGACTGATATATCATCTGCAGCTGTCCATGTTTTTGAGATTTGCCATTTTTTCAGGCGCAAATGGTATAAATAAAGAAGTCAAAGCTTTAAAAATAAGGCTATCAGTTTCTGTTGGTTTCCGGTTTTTGTTTTATTCATAGCCTCGTTTAGTTCTTGCATCTCTATGAGGTCGTCGTCGTATGGTTTATTCGAGGGGTCTCCTCTGCTGTTTGGTTTTCATCACACAACAGCTGTTTATAATGTGCTGTCAGTTTCTCTTCTGGTTTTATATAGTTCTGCGCAGAACGTAAGGACGGAAGTAGCTTTCTCACGATGTGTCGCCGCCGACTGATATAGATCGGTGTAGAGGAATAACTGCATCGACGAATGCAGCATTGACATCAAAAAAGGAGTTAATAGCATGCTATTGGCATTTTAACGGGCAACAACTTCTTCCAATCAACATGGATAGTTATCCTACAACAAAAGAACAAAACCACACTACACATTGAGTCGTTAGCAAATTCGGATGAGTAGTCTTCATTGCGACAATAAGCATTTTAGAAATGATTACTTAAGAGCGACCCGATTTCCACTTGATACGGTGTGAGCACGTGTTCCAAAGACACAAAGAAATCCAGAAAAATTCATAAAACAGATAGCGTAACAAACCCCAAGAAGATAATTCGTTTTAAAAGCAAGAAAACGGCGCCGGAACTTTGAAGTAGCCCATCTCTCATCATCACAAAGAATAAGACCTAATACCAACAAAAGTATCACACGAATCAATCTGAAATGAACCATGAACATTAATTCGATTAAACGATCCCGAGTGTGTAGCAATCGGTTAACCGTGCAGTAACAGATGACGCTACCATCTCACCCAAACAAATGATTTGTTCTAGAATTACGAAAAAATTTACTTGCATTAGTAATCGATCGAAATGGTAGCGTAAAGACTCTAAGAGGAAAAGAAACAACAGATGCAGAGCTGAAACTGCATCTTCACAATTCTGATTGAGGTCAACAGCTGGAACGAAGCACCTTTCACCCGGGATGGGCGTGGATCCTGCCAAGTCAAAAGCCCAGACTGCAAAAAGCTTACGCCTCTCTATCTTCCCAGCAAAGATTAATAAAATAAAATAAAAATTGCTTGTTTTTTTACATTAGTACATACAGATGTAATGAGAGTGGCGAAAATTAATATGAAAGGAGACGAGACAGACGGAATACTGACGGATGCGTTTCGCCATCATTACAAATCTAGTGTGCAAGATGCACCTTTCTTCCTTTTCTGATAAAAATAGCTAAACTTATGTAGGAAACAATTCCTCATGTTCTGCAATATTATGTTCATTTGGTCACAAGTTTCTTCCTGCAATGTCTGTGTTATTCTGTACTCATGAATGAATAGAAACTCTTTATTCTTTCATCTCTTTCCGCGTTATAGAAATTACTAAACGTTTTCAGTATTGCGTATTTAATTTATAACACACTTTTCGTAATGAATGTAATGCAAAGTATGTGGAATGTCTGGTAGTATGCAATCATTATGATTAAATATTTAATTATTAAATATTTGTAATTCTTGTATAACAGCGCTACTCCTCTCTTATAGCTATACAAACCTACCACGCACTTATAACTGTGTACGATGTAGCCAATATTGCATCGTAATATAAAAAATAATAATTAATTGGCTACTGGAGAACTTTTAAATAGCTCAAGGTTGACGTTATCTATTACTGAAGTCGTATTGCCTTCCACCTTTTTTCTATTAATTCTATTAATTCATGGCCTCCGGACGTTATTAATACAGCCAGACACCTTGTATTTCGTCCAAGTGTACACGTCCCAGGTGATACATAATTTCACTGGAAAGAATTGGTGCGCCTGGAAAGACGTTTATTTCGATCCGATGAAGGCATATGCCACCTGTGGGTAGTAGAGGTACTGATAACGGTTCAAATATCGTCCGTCAACATATAGTGTAGCGGCATAGCTACCAGGGAGCCATCTATATCTACCCTTCAATAAGGAAAGCCGCACTGGGTAGCAGCGTGGTCTACAGCGCCTTGCCACGGTTCGCGAGCCTCCCCCCGTCGGAGGTTCGAGTCCTCCCTTGGGCACGGGTGTGTGTGTGTCGTCCTAGGTGTAAGTTATTTTAAGTTAGATTAAGCAGTGTGTAAGCCTAGGGACCGATGACGTCAGCAGTTTGATCCCATAAGACCTTACCACAAGTTAAAAAATAAATAAAATAGGGAATGCTCGCAGCTGGAAGGCTCAGTGTGGTGCAAACGTGTGAAGCAACCGGGCAAACATGCCACGGAGACGCACTCGTGCTTCCTACAGCCAAATGAATGAGTTTGAAAGGAGTAAAATTGTGGCCTTTGGAGTGGTGGACTGGTACTTTCAGAGAATTTCCACACGAGTCGGCCGCCCTTTCTGGCGCCGGAGGTTCGAGTTGCGGGCATGTGTGTGTGTGTGTGTGTGTGTGTGTGTGTGTGTGTGTGTGTCTTTGTGTGTGTGTGTGTTGTCCTTAGCGTAAGTTAGTTTAAGTTAGATGAAGTAGTGTGTAAGCCTAGGGACCGATGACCACAGCAGTTTGGTCCCATAGGAACTTACCACCTACCTCAAAAATCGGATGTGATGCGTCGGTTGAGCAACGATGCTGGTAAAATTGGTCAAGAGAACCTTCTCACACCTGAAGACGAAGTTTTGGTTATCCACACAGCACAGACGCACACCAGAAACGTCGTACTTTTAAGAGCAGCAGTGGCAAATCGTACAGCTACCACAGCACAGATAAGAGGGTTTGTGAGCCCATACGCGTCAACACTAACTGTTGCGAACGCGTTATAAGCGGTGGAGCTTTGTGCACGCACACGTCTAGGTCTGTCTTCGACTCAAGACACGGCATCGTCATGCACGGCTAGACTATTGCTGTCAGAGGATCCCTGGAAGATGGAATTGCGCGCTGTGGTCTGTAACGATGGCAGGAGGTTCTGCCTGCACGCAGGTGATGGTCGTTTAGAGGTACGACGTACACCTGTTGTGCGCTGTCTCTTAGAGTACATTCGTACAAGGCACATTGGCCTCACCCGGACCTTACAACTCTCATTCGCCTACGCAGAATGTCGTTAGACTCTTCTTTTGCCTCCTTGCAACAAGAAGGTGATGTGTTGTTGCAATCGGGTAGTGCTAGCCCACACACTGCTCATGAAACTCAACGTGCTCTGCAAGATGTGTAGCTACTTCCACGGCCAGTAATATTTCTCGACTTGTCCCCAGTCGAGAACACGTGGGATACGACAGGACGAGTAGTCACTCGTCAGTTAACAGTTATTACAAAACTACGTGAATAGGTCGAGCAGGCGTGGCATAACGTATCCCAGTACAGCATTCGCCATCTGAACGATCGACTGGATGCCAGAGTCAGCGCCTACATTGCCGCCTGCGGAGGCTACACCATTTAGTAATACAGATGTTTCAGCATGGAATGATACGTGATAGCTCAGAACCGCTTGTGTTATTGATCTGTAAATCTTATCATTTAATGTACTCGATATGCTCTGTTGCAACAATAAATAGTGAGTGAACTGGAAACCTCTAAAAGGATGTACTATTTTTTTCCGGCGGTGCATATTATACACTACTGGCCATTAAATTTGCTACACCAAGAAGAAATGCAGATTATGAATGGGTATTCACTGGACAACTATATTATACTAGAACTGACATGTATTACATTTTCACTCAATTTGGTTGCATAGATCCTGAGAAATCAGTTCCCAGAACAACCACCTCTAGGCGTAATAACGGCCTTGATACGCCTGAGCATTGAGCCAAACAGAGCTTGGATGGCGTGTACAGGTACAGCTGCCGATGCGGCTTAAACACGATACCACAGTTCATCAAGAGTAGTGACTGGTGTATGGTTACGAGCCAGTTGCTCGGCCACCATTGACCAGACGTTTTCAATTGGTGAGCGGTCTGGAGAATAAGCTGGCCAGGGCAGCAGTCGAACATTTTCTGTATCCAGAAAGGCCCGTACAGGACCTGTAACATGCGGTCATGCATTATCCTGCTGAAATGTAGGGTTTCGCAGGGATCGAATGAAGGGTAGAGCCACGAGTCATAACACATCTGAAATGTAACGTCCACTGTTCAAAGTGCCGTCAATGCGAACAAGAGGTGACCGAGACGTGTAACCAATGGCACCCCACAACATCACGCCGGGTGATACGCCAGTATGGCGATGACGAATACACGCTTCCATTGTGCGTTCACCACGATGTCGCCAAACACGGATACGACCATCATGATGCTGAAATCAGAACCTGGATTCATCCCAAAAAATGACGTTTTGCCATTCCTGCACCCAGGTTCGTCGTTGAGTACAGCATCGCAGGCGCTCCTGTCTCTGATGCAGCGTCAAGGGTAACTGCTGCCATGGCCTCCGAGCTGATAGTCCATGGTGCTGCAAACGTCGTAGAACTGTTCGTGCAGATGGTTGTTGTCTGGCAAACGGCCCCATCTGTTGACTCAGGAATCGAGACGTGGCTGCACAATCCGTTACAGCCATGCGGATAAGATGCCTGTCATCTTGACTGCTAGTGATGCGAGGTCGTTGGGATCCAGCACGGCGTTCCCTATTACCCTCCTGAACCCATCGATTCCATATTCTGCTAACGACCATTGGATCTCTACCAGGGCAAGCAGCAATGTCGCGATACGATAAACCGCAATCGCGATAGGCTAAAATCCGACCTTTATCATAGTCGGAAACGTGATGGTACGCATTTCTCCTCCTTACACGAGGCATCACACCGTTGGGTGGCTTGCGGAGTATAAATGTAGATGTAGATCACAACAACGTTCCACCAGGCAACGCCGGTCAACTGCTGTTTGTATATGAGAAATCGGTTGGAAACTTCCCTCATGTCAGCACGTTCTAGGTGTCGCCACCGGCGCCAACCTTGTGGGAATGCCCTGAAAAGCTAACCAGTTGCATATCACAGAATCTTCTTCCTGTCGGTTAAATTTCGCGTCTGTAGCATGTCATCTTCGTGATGTAGCAATTTTAATGGCCAGTAGTGTAGTACAGAGTAACATAACATGGCATAATTACACATAAGAAGATTATTATATAAAAGCGTCATAGTTCATAATGATTATTTTGATACAGGTTAATCGTTTTCTGACTATATAGCTGGAGCGTTAGCTACATATTTGTTTGAATGTCCTACACGTTGTATCGGTTACTATATATGGTTATATCGTTGGTCGTTAATAAGATTTTCACTTACGTTTGGGGATTTTTTGCTGACGACACCACATCATGTAATAATTTGGCGGCGTTGTGGTCTTTCCTGCAGCAGGCGAGGAACATTTAGCTGGAGTCTTCTTCAGAGCTGTAGTCGCAGTTATGGAGAAGGGACCAAGTTGATTCAATATAGATGATTGTGCAAGCTCTCGTAATTTAGTCCAAGGCGCAAAATTGTCACTTGGAAGTGTCTGCTGCAGCTACATTTGACAAGCGAATGTTTTGGCAAATTAGGGAGCACTGTTGCACAATATCTTCTGTTACTGCGGCATGACAGCTACAGCTTGTCATTTCACTGATTCCTAATTTTGGTCCTGATAATACAGAGAAAGTCATAGTTTGGCGATTTGTTGTATCTCTTTGATACGGAGTATACTGCTCTGTTATTCCAGGTACACACTTCCCTTTTACTTTCCATTAATTTCTTTCCTTAGTTTCCAAGAATTTACGCGATAGACGTTGATAGTAACATTAATTTGAAGATGTCTGTTTCCATATTGCAAAAGTTTCTGATGTCCTTTGTTTGAAGTGTTTTAATTATTTTTCTACTTTGATTAATTTTGTTTTTGCCTTTACACGTGAAAATCTACCTTCCATGTGTAACGTTTCTGAATTAACTGTTCGTTGCTCCTTCATGCCTGCGAAAGATCAAACTGAATTGATAGCAGTATTTGTCGGTAGGTGAGAGCACTTGCGTGTGTCCGTGTATGTAACAGTGTTTGTCTCTCTCTCTCTCTCTCAGTATAATGGTCGAAGACACACCTGACTGCCTTGTTGTTTTGTCAGCTGGGGAGGTTCCTGCCGGTTGCTGGTTCCGTGGATTTCCCGCAGCGGGCTCCCGTTCGAGTGTCTGTGCGTCTGCAGCCGATGTTTGTGTGTATTCAGCTGGCTGTAGCCGATTCTCATTATCGGCAACAGGAGAACACACGTTTGCTTTTTCTCTTTTCCAGTGTTACTTGCCGTTTCAATGGACGTGGAGTAATTAAAATCTGCTCTTCAATAGTGCTTTGTAGTCAACACAATAGACTGCTAGCTAATTCCGTATAAGCCGTCTGAAGGGCAGTATAAGTAATAAACAATACCTCCTCGATGCTCCAGGTTTTCGGACAAGCAGTTTCGATCAAACAGACGCTGTCACCATTTGTAACTGACTGGAATGAAAAGATTTTTCAGAAATAGAATGTTTGTCGTTGTCAGTAAGTGTTCTCTGCTTTTGTTGTGTAACACACACACACACACAAACACGCACACACACACAAACACACACACACACCGTTGTATACATTTTCCCTCTACTGTTCCTGATCTATATAAATGACCTGGGTGACAATCTGAGCAGTTCTCTTAGGTTGTTCGCAGATGATGCTGTAATTTACCGTCTAGTAAGGTCATCCGAAGACCAGTATCAGCTGCAAAGCGATTTAGAAAAGATTGCTGTATGGTGTGTCAGGTGGCAGTTGACGCTAAATAACGAAAAGTGTGAGATGATCCACATGAGTTCCAAAAGAAATCCGTTGGAATTCGATTACTCGATAAATAGTACAATTCTCAAGGCTGTCAACTCAACTAAGTACCTGGGTGTTAAAATTACAAACAACTTCAGTTGGAAGGACCACATAGACAATATTGTGGGGAAGGCGAGCCAAAGGTTGCGTTTCATTGGCAGGACACTTAGAAGATGCAACAAGTCCACTAAAGAGACAGCTTACACTACACTCGTTCGTCCTCTGTCAGAATATTGCTGCGCGGTGTGGGATCCTTACCAGGTGGGATTGACGGAGGACATCGAGAGGGTGCAAAGAAGGGCAGCTCGTTTTGTATTATCGCGTTATAGGGGAGAGAGTGTGGCAGATATGATATACGAGTTGGGATGGAAGTCATTACAGCATAGACGTTTTTCGTCGCGGCGAGACCTTTTTACGAAATTTCAGTCACCAACTTTCTCTTCCGAATGCGAAAATATTTTGTTGAGCCCAACCTACATAGGTAGGAATGATCATCAAAATAAAATAAGAGAAATCAGAGCTCGAACAGAAAGGTTTAGGTGTTCGTTTTTCCCGCTCGCTGTTCGGGAGTGGAATAGTAGAGAGATAGTATGATTGTGGTTCGATGAACCCTCTGCCAAGCACTTAAATGTGAATTGCAGAGTAGTCATGTAGATGTAGATGTAGATGTAGAACGTACGGGATTACTGTTCAAATGGTTCAAATGGCCCTGAGCACTATGGGACTTAACTTCTGAGGTCAGCAGTCCCCTAGAACTTAGAACTACGTAAAGTTAACTATGCTAAGAACATCACACACATCCATGTCCGAGGCAGGATTCGAACCTGCGACCGTAGCGGTCGGGCGGTTTCAGACTGTAGCGCCTACAACCGCTCGGCCACTTCGGCCGGCGGGATTACTGTCCTTGCAAACACTGCCTCTACATATTATCTAGCTGTGGTTTCACACACACACACACACACACACCGTTGTATAAATTTTCCCTCCTGCTTCTGTCCAACATACGGGATTTGCCAGTGAAGCCTTAAGTTGTGATGTACCTATTGCTACTACAACCTCATGTGCTTACTGTAATATCTAAAAGTTTCTCCAGTTAAAATTATAGTTTATATGGCCCTACTGACAGTCACTGATCTATGCCCATCGTGCAAGCCGGGACAGCCATTCCGAACGTAAAACACATTTTTGGACACATGGAAATGTATATACAAAGATGTATCATAAAGTCATGATTATTACCCACGCCTTTTCATATTATCTGACTGTGGTTTCTTACAAAAGGCTGTCTTCGTCAATGACCGAGCGTCATCGTTACGCGAACTAGAGAAGTCATGTATGTTAGTGGTCTGTTTATCACATTCTAGATACCACCAGACCCAAGCGAAACTTTCTCACTTTCATGACAGTATTTGGAATAAAAGTATTCGTTGGGATAAAGATAGTTGTGGGAATGAATCAAAAACATCTTTAAAAAGGATCCGAACAGCGTGGGTAATCAATGACTGTCAGTAGGGCCATATAAACTATAACTTTAACTGGACAAACTTTTAGATATTACAGTAAGCACATGAGGTTGTAGTAGCAATAGGTACATCACAATTCAAGGCGTCACTGGCAAATACGTTTGCAGTTTCGGGAAGTATATTCATTTATAAAAATCAACATGTACGAAGGGCAGAGAAAATGTACTACCGTAGTGGTCACGGCCATTATCTACGACAGTGGTGCGTAGAAATTACCCAGTTAATAAGTAGTTTAAAACAAATAAGATACGCCGCGCAGTGGCCGCGCGGTTTGAGGCGCCATGTCACGGATTGCGCGTCCCCTCCCACCAGAGTTTCGAGTCCTCCCTCGGGCATAGGAGTGTGTCTTGTTCTTACCATAAGTTGGCTTATGTTAGTTTAAGTAGTGTGTAAGAGTAGGGACCGATGACCTCAGCAGCTTAGTCCCTTAGGAATTCATACAAATAAGATAGTGTTTGCAATAAGATACTATGAAAAGGGATTCTCTTATGCCTGATTAATAAGTTAACTTCATAAGATATAGACATGAAACGAGGCATACATGATGTCCTTTTGCCTAAGGTAGTTAAAAGTCTCTTTTATATTAATAGTAAGTTTAAGCACAAAATAAGTATGCAATGTCAGAAGCCGGTTAAAATACCTCTCTAATGATTTGTGATTCATCTTTGTACTATTATGAAGAGTCGAGAAAAAGGGGTGTAGACGTGAGAAATAATATATATTTTAGGTCCCGGAACACAAATTATTTGTGAAATGGTAAAACTGATGTATCGTGCACTGTGAATTTGCACACCAAACAAGGTTATTCTGGAATTTGTTGGATTATATAGTAGTACTAGCAGCAGTACTTAGTACTAGTAATCCTTTTATCCATATATCTATTTTACAAGGTTACCGGACATGTCTTGTTATTACAATTTAAAAAGAATAAAAATAAAGTAATTCACATATACAAATATTTACATACTTACAGATTTAGTACGACGAGGGTGGGATTGGCAGTCGGCCAGGGATTACAGTACGAACCATTCCAGCATATGTCTGAAGTAATTTAGGGAAACCACGGAAAAACTAAACGAGTGCTTGCCGGATGGAGATTGGAGCCTCAACCCTCCCAAAATCAAGGCCATTTTGCGTATAACAATGCCACCTCATTCTGTTTACTCCTAATGTACAATATTGTTTTGAACAACCACTCAATAAGCTTAAACCTAACTAACCTAAGGACATCACACACATCCATACCCGAGGCAGGATTCGAACCTGCGAGCGTAGCAGTCGCACGGTTCCGGACTGCGCTCCGTCTCTAATGACCTCGTTGTCGACGGGACGTTAAACACTAACCACCACCACCACCACCATCCTTCCCCCTTTCTCTGCCGGCCGTGCGGTTCTAGGCGCTTCAGTCTGGAGCCTAGCGACCGCTACGCTCGCAGGTTCGAATCCTGCCTCGGGTATGGATGTGTGTGATGTCCTTAGGTTAGTTAGGTTTAAGTAGTTCTAAGTTCTAGGGGACTGATGACCACAGCAGTTGAGGAGTCCCATAGTGCTCAGAGCCATTTGAACAATTTTTTTTTCTACACTGGTCATTAATTTCTCACTGCCGCTCACTTCACACACTACACACACACTAGACACGTCGTTTCATAAAACTACACAGACTACAAACACCGTCAGCTGACGTCAGGACCATTTTGTGTACCTCATCTTTCCATTTTTTAGCCTGAAAAGGTGAATCAGCACCCACCTACAACGAGCGTGATGTTGAGATCAGAAAGGATATTATGTACGGTATTTGTCCTGCAAGTGGCCAGAGGCAGACGATACAGCATGAGAGACCTCTCATACAGTCCTCATCCGAAGCTGAGTGGTCAGCACGGCTGACTGCCACGTTGGAGACCAGGGTTCGATTCCTGGCCCTGCCAGGAGTTTTACCTTAGTGAGAGGAATGGAATGGGGTGTGCTCAGCGCCGTGATACCAGTTGAGGATCTGCGTGAATGAGAATTAGCGGCTCCAGGTCTGCTAACCTTAGAACGTCTGGAAAAAAAGATGTTCAAGTGTGTGTGAATTCGTAAGGGACCAAACCGCTGAGGTCATCGGTCCATAGTCTTACACACTACTTAAACTAACTTATGCTAAGAACGACACATACACCCATACCCGAGGGAGGACTCGAACCTCCGACGGGGGGAGCCACACGGACCATGACAAGGCCCCTAGACCGCGCGGCTACCCGGGCGGCCGAGAACGCCTAGGAGCTCCTCCATACTACAACTGGCTTGGTATGACATGGCTGTCGGTAGCACCCAAATAGCCCGTCGTGGAACAGACCGGCTGTGCTTCCCTGTTTTCCTTGCTACACCATTGCTTGTAGGAATAACTGCTGCAAGATATCAATGATTAAATGTCTGGTTTAATGATTTGTCCTGTCAGCTGTTTGATGATGAGTTTGAGGGTGCGACGAACAGAGGTCGTCATTCACCACATCTGCATCTTTACTCTGCAAACCACTGTGAAGTGCGTGGCAGAGGACACTTCTCACCACATCACACGTTTGGGTTTCTTCCTGTTTTATTCGCTCATGGGGCTTGGAAAAAATGACCGCTTAAATGCCTCGAGTTGTAATCTCGAATTTGTGGATCCTACGGCAGCGATACGTAGGGGTCTGTTGCATATTTCTAGATCCTTCACTTGACACTAGTTCATGAAACTCTGTGAGGATGCCTTGACAGGGCAGTTGGATTCTTCAGGCGTCTGTCATTTTTTGTTTTTCTTCATTCATGTGATCTTCTCTCGTAGATCAAAGAAAACAGCAACGATTCATGCTGCTCTTCATAGTATACGTTTAGTATATACTATTAGTCCTATTTGACATAGGTTCCACACATTTCTGCAGTATTCTGTGGTGGGTCGACAAGAGTTTTCTTAAGTATTTTTTTTCCATTTCCCCAACATCCTACCAATGAATAGAAGCCGGCAACCTGTTTTACCTGCGATTGAGCCTACATGATGCGTATGAACCAACCATTAGAAACTGTTACTGGAAGATGTGTGTATGAGTTCGCTGATTCCAGGTATGACTTTGATACTGAAATCATAGGGTGGTATGTTTTTGCGTTCATATACAAAATTTCGTATTCACGTGGTGACCGAGCAAGGCGGCGCAATGGTTAGCACACTTTACTTGCATTCAGGAGGTCCAAATGCGCCCCAGACCATCCTGATTTAGGTTATCTGTGATTTCCCTAAATAGCTACATGCGAAAGTCGATATGTTTTCTTTCAAAGGACACTGCCATTTCCTCCTGCATCATTGAAAGAAATCGAGCTTGTGCTCCATCTCTAATGATCTCAATTTCGATGGAACGTTAAACCCCAATCTCCCTTCTTTCCTTCCTTCGTGTGGTGACGGACACTGACTGTCTCACAGACCGATTGGTCGTAATTACTGACAGACTTTTAGTAAGGCGTATACCGGGTGATCAAAAAGTCAGTATAAATTTGAAAACTGAATAAATCACGGAATAATGTAGATACAGAGGTACAAATTGCCACACATGCTTGGAATGACATGGGGTTTTATTAGAACCAAAAAAATACAAACGTTCAAAAATGTCCGACAGATGGCGCTTCATCCGATTAGAATAGCAATAATTAGCATAACAAAGTAAGACAAAGCAAAGATGATGTTCTTTGCAGGAAATGCTCAATATGCCCACCATCATTCCTCAGCAATAGCTGTAGTCGAGTAATAATGTTGTGTACAGCACTGTAAAGCATGTTCCGAGTTATGGTGAGGCACTGGCGTCGGATGTTGTCTTTCAGCACCCCTAGAGATGTCAGTCGATCACGATACACTTGCGGCTTCAGGTAACCCCAAAGCCAGTAATCGCACGGACTGAGGTCTTGGGACGTGGGAGACCAAGCATGACGAAAGTGGCGGCTGAGCACACGATCACCACACGACGTGCGCAAGCGGTCTTTTTTTTTGTTCCAATAAAACTCCATGTCATTCCAAGCATGTGTGTCAACTTTTACCTGTCTGTCTACATTATTTCATGGTTTATTAAGTTTTCAAAGTTATACTGACTTTTTGATCACCCGGTATTTGCCGTTTACGGACAATGAATAATTTATACGAAATCGTAGCTGGATAGCGTCGTACTAATGACTTTTGAAAGTAGTGCGGTTTTTGTTCCAACATCCTAGAATTTTGCTTCTCACTCTTATTATGAAATCAGACAGTGAAATGGTTGTATGTTGCTAAATCCCCTGGCATAAGCGGCTTTTGTCGAAAAGTCAGTCTGTTCACTCAAAGCTAGTCCGATATGAGACGAGTGTGTCAGCTAATCATTCTTTAGCCGCTAGGTATACTAGAATGTCGGATAGATCGACTCGAATGATTACCCGGTACATAATGTGAATAGGGCTGTTCGAAAACACTGTACTTAAATCGCCAATGGGTCACAGCACAGAAAAAGCAGATTTACCATTCCATAATTATATGAATGCATGACGTCTCTTTCTTTCGGACATCTCGGAAAGAAGAGACACCACGCGTCCATATAACTGATTTGCCTCGATGGGTGCTGAATCCACAATTTTCAGTGCGGATGCACATTCCGTTCTACCTCCCAGAGGGAATCTAAAATTAGGGAGCGTGGAGGACGTGGACGGGAACTGCAGGTAGGTAGCACTAGGTGGGAATGTGGGTCGGCCGGGGAGCGAGCCGAGACACTCCACGCAATAGCGATAAACGCCGTGTCTCTATGGCGCAGTGGTTAACGCAAGTGGCTCGTAACCACGAGATCCCGGTCCTGGGTTCGAGTCCGCCGGCACGGTAGCTCAGCGTGCTCGGTCAGAGAGCTAGTAGCCCTTTGTAATAAAAAAGAAACTGTGTTAATCGATCAATAACGAACTTCAATGGATGTCTTACGACGTCCGCCCCGAGCAGATGCAACGAACAAAAGAGAACAAAATAAGATTAAAAAGAAAGTCCCGGTGTGGCACACTTTTGCACTCGTCTCCGCGGATTGCGCCCGAGGTCCCTATGCAGCTGATATCATTAGTTTATTTTCCTTTCCCTTCTCGAATTTCCTCCTTCACTTACACAACATTCTATAGTTCGTATCATCTAGCATCGCGGTGAATGCCTCATCCGTTCCGTTTGATTTGTAGGTTTCGTTAATGTTGTCCCATTTGCCATAAACTGAAGTGTCGTTGGTACGGTTGCGAATTCATTTTTCGTGTCGGAGACGTGAACTGCTTGCTTCCGCATGGCGTTTCGCTTTCACAGCGCCGCTCGCTAGACGTGACCTGCGCTCAGGTTGGCTGACTTTCTATGCGCAACTAGGTTTGGACACCATGGACACTTTCACCTGGATCACTCGGACGAGAGACGTTAATACATTTAGTTCCTAAGTTTGGAATGTGACGTTAGTTCCAAGCCAACTCGCGACTTTGACCAAGTGAGGGGGCTCGGTTGTGAAGAAATTCAATTGGTATTCAGGACCAGGCATCTGGTCTGCTAGACTTCGTGCAGTTTCTTTGCATTATTTAGTACGACTGTCGGAATAATTGCGTCAAAAAGAAACGGGCGGTTTCCTCTTCCATCAATACAGCGTGGTCAGAAACAATCTGAAAAGCTTGCAAGGGTGTTGCAGGGTAGGCTGTGCTGAGAAGTAGTCGTCAAGGAAAAAGATCTATATACTGTGCCGCTTCCGAGTTAATTAATATTGAAGTTAACCAATCGGGCCGTTTCACACTAATTCAAGTGGCTCGTCAGAGACAGTGTTGCCAGAGTTTCTTGTCTGGTTTCCTATAATTGAATCCGAGAATTATACAAAAACTGGACATGGGATGGTAGTAAGGATTAGACCTGAGTCAAAGGCTGAGCAGTCTCGTGCGCTATCATCTACGCTATGAGAGCAACTGACAGTAACTGTACCTGGCGGGCCACTTGACTCTGCTCGTGTAACGGCCTGGTTGGCTAACTTCAATGTTAATTAACTCGCAAATGGCACAACAAGTCGAATTTTTTTTTTCTTAACCATTGTATCTCAGCGCAACATGACTGCAATACTCTTACAAACTTTTCAGACTGTTTCCGACCACCCTGCATAAGGGCACCGGACAAGAATTAGTAACCCCCAGAAGACATCACGATAATACTGTGTTCTACTGCTTCTGGCCTTGACAGTCGCCTCAGTTCTGTGAGGCCAAGTCCACGAGTTTCTTAAGGTACGCCATTATCTATCTAAAACCAATCACTGAACATTGGATGCGGTACAGCTGCCAAATTTTGGAAGTGCTCATTACAGTGCTTCACCTGCTGATTCACAGCGTCTCAGACATTTGCTGTGAGATTACGGTCGGATGATTTAGAGGGCCAGTCGAAGTGTAATGAGTGGCTGAGTGTTCGTCGCACCAGAATCGGATGTGTGCAGCTCTGTGAACGCGTCTGCCGTCACACTCGAAGATGGGATTGTCCTCACCGTACTCATAACGGCGATGTAAACGATAGAGCGACTCTTTTTCGCCGAGAATGTTAGAACAAACACCCTAGTTCATCTTTACGGTAACCTGCAGCCAAGTCATGGTGCGTAAAACAAAGCCACAACATCACAGAACCACCTAAGACCTGCACTACACCTTCCACATACAGCTCATTAGGCTGCCGATGCGCTCAACACCTTGCATCCTTTGAAAAAGAGGCAAAATAGCGACTTATCGTAGCACAATCAAAGCCTCCAGTGAGTTACTGCCCACTCGCATTGGTATGTGGCCCACCGCAGACGTGCAGTTTATCTGCCGCTGTACGGATAGCTTCCTCATTAATGAACATAACCCAATGTAATAATGACCTCACGTTATGTTAACGATGAATTGCTTGCAAATGAGCGAATAATTAAAAACATTTAATTATCATAGAACGTGCTAACATCACCGAAGATTAGATATAAGGCTCTGTCTCCAAATGTAATAACAAAAGATGACTTCTGGGAACAGTGTTTTTTTTTTTGAAATTATACCTTTCTACATTAATTCTGTCAGAGACAGCAAAGGACCTGGAATAGCAGCTGAACGGAATGGACAGTGTCTTGAAAGGAGCATATAAGATGAACATCAACAAAAGCAAAACGAGGATAACGGAATGTAGTTGAATTAAATCGGGTGATGCTGTGGGAATTAGATTAGGAAATGAGACGCTTAAAGCAGTGAATGAGTTTTACGATTTGGGGAGCAAAATAACTGATGATGGTCGAAGTAGAGAGGATATAAAATGTAGACTGGCAATGGCAAGGAAAGCGTTACTGAAAAAGAGAAATATGTTAAAATCGAGTATACATTTAAATGTCAGGAATAAGTTTCTGAAAGTATTTAAGGAGTGTAGCCATGTATGGAAGTAAAACATGGACGATAAATAGTTTAGACAAGGAGATAATAGAAGCTTTCGAAATGTGGTGCTATAGAAGAATGCTGAAGGTTAGATGGGTGGATCACATAACTAATGAGAATGTATTGAATAGAATTGGAGAGAAGAGAAATTTGTTCAGAAGTGTTCAAATGTGTGTGAAATCTTATAGGACTTAACTGCTAAGGTCATCAGTCCCTAAGCTTACACACTACTTAACCTAAATTATCCTAAGGACAAACACACACACCCATGCCAGAGGGAGGACTCGAACCTCCGCCGGGACCAGCCGTACAGTCCATGACTGCAGCGCCTTAGACCAGAGAAATTTGTTGCACAACTTGACTAGAAGAACGGATCGGTTGTTAGCGCATATTCTGAGGCATCAAGAGATCACCACTTTAGTATTGGGGAGCAGCGTGGAGGGTAAAAATCGGAGAGGGAGACCAGGAGATGAATACTCTAAACAGATTCAGAACGATGTAGGTTGCAGTAGGTACTGGGAGATGAAGCTTGCACAGGATAGAGTAGCATGGAGAGCTGCATCAAAACGTTCTCTGGACTGAAAACCACAACAACAACAAATTTTCTAGATGCCTCCATTCCTTTATAGTAGATATACGCGGGCACTCACGACCCATAGATAGGTGTGAATCTTAAACATTCAATCCGATACACAATGATGAGCGCATTGAGGTGTTAAGTGTCTACAAATCAATTACACAAAGATATGTTTGTGTACGTTGCTTTATGATCCTGCTTCTCAGAATGCAATTCGCTATATAAAAGATCGTTTTACACCAGCGTCTGTGCTCCTGACCTAACCATACAGCGATCAGCGATTCGAATCAGATTCCTGTACGATCAAAAAGCGGTAAATTGCAATAGCAAAATCCGTCCAGTTCGCTCCAGTGGCCGAGCCAAGAGAAAGGACAAGAAGACTCAAAGAAATGGGACATCGAACAAAAAATAAATGACGAATGAAATTCGTGCATTGATTAAGGCAAACTGTCTACCTCTTTATGAGCAACGACCTTTTGCGAGGTACGCTACTCCGGAGGTCCATTACATGTCGTTCTCTTCTCAATGTTGTAAGACGTGTATATTTCTATTGTCTATTGTCAAACCACAATTTATGAAAGATGTTTATATTATATTAATAGGATTAAGTAGGAATAATTAATATTTGTCATTTTGGAAATAATTGTGGTAGCAGGGAATGTCTGCACCAAAGTATTGTTGGTGGGAGAGACCGCACATTGATACATTTTGTAATGGTAGCAGGGATTGTCTGCACCAGAAAGCATTGTTGGCGGGAGGAACCGCACTTTAGCGTTCGTAGGAAGTCAGTAGTAAGCGAGATGTGAAGCGGTAGCAGGTCTGAAGCGAGAGCAGAGGTTGAGAAGAGCGGTGTGCCTGCCAGCCACCAGCTATGATTTACAAGAGATTATAAACGTATGTCCAGAGACATCAGCTAGCTATTATCATAAGAGGAACTAATATTATTGAATTATTTTTTTGGAGAAACTCAAGTCTACTGAAGGTATGTTTGCGCAATGTTAGTTGTAAGATTACTGTAAAAAGTAAGTCCCATTTGAACGTTTGTAAAATCATTTCATAACCAACAGTAAATATCTGAAGAATCGTTTTCAGGATATAATTAATATTGCATTACTGATTATAATCCATCCCAAAAGCCATCGACGTAAAACTGTGCAAAATTTTAATCTTGTCAAGAAAAAGTTTAACTATGAATTACGTAACTTCAGTCAAATTAATTAAATAATAACGTCAACTTTGCTATTAAAGAATAACGTCAGCTTTGGTAATAAATACGGCCACTTATTATGACAGCCCACCAGCAGCTAATAGAGTATAGTAAAACAGAGTAAGTATATTCATGTCGCAGTTCGATGTAGCAGTCAGAGGGCGATCCAGTAGCAGTAAAAAAGGTAATGAACAGTTTTGGGCTATTACAGGTAACGACTGAGGGCCACGACGACACATTCTATGTTTCGTCGAAATAATCAGCAAATTTAATAAGCAGCATTTAAGTTTGTATGCGAAGATTGCACTTATTATTATTGAGAAAGCGAATTAATTTCAAAGGGAAGATTTCATTTGTTATTATCAAGCAAGAGACAGAAATCCTTAGGGAAGATTTCATAGGTTATTGTAGAAGGGAAGGTTGATTAACAAAAGCGATATAGAGGAGACGGGAAGGTTTCAAAGTTCGCTCAGAATCTGGTTGAGACAGACCAGCATCCACTGACAGTAGCAGCTAAAGGCATGTTTCACGCGAATGATAATTACTGAGAGGGCACCACACTTGTAACTGATCCCTTTCAGTTAGGATCGTTTTACAACCTCCGTGCATGTTCTCCGTCCCTAATGACGTCGATGTCGATGGGACGTTCAACTCTAATCTTCCTTCCTTCCTCATAGCTCGTTTCTGCCATCCTATCATGTCTTAATGTCAACCCGTCTTAAGCGCTGATTCGATATAACCGACTGTCACACATCCATCACTTCACTGCCATGACTTCACGTCATTAGTAGAGGGAAATATGACTGCCTGCAGTATCTACAGCGTTTCAAACCGATCGGTACCCGTTTTAAAGGGGATGACATTTTTTTTACGTGAGCTCATATTCCGCTCTCTCTCTTGATCTAATTGTCAACAAGACTAATTTTCCTTTTATCGCAGGTAAGAATATTCGACTGTTATTCAAGAGCAGTTCTAAGATCAATACTGTGAGTTTCAACACGATATAACATTACCGCCCGTGATTGCGAGAAATTGACTTCATATTCTGAATATGATAACCAATAGCCTTAAATGTTACGTGAAATTATTTATTGGAACGCTACAGAAATTGGGGCCAAATTACATCTTTCTTTTAATCTTATCTACTTTTCGAAAAGTCAAGCATGATAATGATACTGATACCTTTCATTTGTTTTTGCTATGGCCCACAGTTAGCTTGGAAAAAATTCATTTGGTATTTTGCTAAACGTGAAAAGACATTTAACTTTCCTCTCGGAATATTGCACTCATAAAAGTTATCAGACTTCAGGAAATATAAATGACTACAGGTTCTATTGAATGTAACACGCAAATGGCTTTGCAAATAACCGCGAACCAAACGAAAAGCTTCCGTATTTAATAAAATCACTTCTACTGAAAGAAATTAATCTTTTCTTATTATTTAAAGTGAATGAGGTACCGGTACTTCAAATGACATAGTCTTAATACAGTATATTTTTTTATACTCTTAATGGACATTCAGTCTACACACGCAAATTAGACTCACATTTAATAACACAGCTTAGCGACAGGGCTAAAAGTCTTAATTCCCAACAAGACCTAATCATCTACGAGAATTAATGCCAAGAAAGCTTTTCTACATTGGTCCATTATATGTATAATGGATTAACATCCCTGTTTTTACAATAGATACTAATAAGAAGGTTCACATCTAGCTGTCTATCACAGGCGACAAATTTTCGGAAAATTAAATGTTATTTTTACTATGCGTATTTGACGCTGTCATTCGTTTGGAAAGAAAGGAGAATGTTTAAATTCGGCTGTGACGCCACGATGAGAAAGCAACTGTAAGAACTGAATGCTTTGGACCCAGGCAATTCCAAGAGGAAAACATGCAGGTCATGCAATCAGATTATCAGAATTCTGATTTTAACCGTGAAAAATATGATGGAACACTTTGGTACAGTAGTATCGTTTGAGGGTACAATGACTTAACATGGATCGCTGTCCTCGCTATTTATATTAGAGTACGACGGCTTCCGCCTACTCACAAAGTCTCTCGTCACAACCACAGAGCCTCTCGTCACAGATCTCTCACATGGTGGAGATGAAGTTGTTCTCACTAGTCCTCGAAATGGATACTTCCCGACAACACAACACATTCGCAGAGGTGAGGTACAGATATGATGTTCTTATTGACTGGTTCTTAAAGCACGCTAATTATAAATGACTATGTTACTATGTTGTATATTTGGAAAGATGATAGCTGTCACGCACCATATTTTAACAACGTGGTCTATGGAGGTTTTATCTAATACCCAAACTACAGCCCCCTCAGTTTCTCCTCTGTGTTTATAGATTGTCAAAATGTTATGGATGATCAGTCCGCTACATCAACATCGTTTATTTAACTAATGGCAATCGAGTAATTTTAACAGAGTTAAACAGGACTCTTACCTTATTTAGAAAGTTTCTGGTTTTGTATGGTTGCATCTGATTTTGCAAGTGAATGAGTGTCTCGGTGACTCACTTCTTGATAAATATTGCACATTCAAACGTTTTTACCCAAACTCGCCTCTCAATATATTTGTAAAGGCGCCGTAACATTATTAGTTCCCCTTTTTCTGCCACCATCATCCAGTGAACTGACCTGGGACGCCGAATGTTCGCCACAGGAAATATTTGAATATTTAGAACGACGTAACCAGTTCGGATATTTGTCTTTGCAGTCCAGGTAAACACTGCATATCTTTGGCATGGTACGTTTTGATGTGGCATATTCAAATGTTCCTTACAGCAGTATTAATTTAGTTAAATATATACACAAATGTTTGAGAAAATTTCATCCGCGGGAGAGAGTGGCAGAACGAGTCAAAACGCAGGCGATGTGTAGAACAGTGCTGTAAGAAGTGGTAATTGAAATGGATGAGCCGGCCGGGATGACCGAGTGATTCTAGGCGCTACAGTCTGGAACCGCGCGACCGTTACAGTCGCAGGTTCGAATCCTGCCTCGGGCATGGATGTGTGTGATGTCCTTAGGTTAGTTAGGTTTAAGTAGTTCTAAGTGCTATGGGACTGATGACAGAAGCTAAGTCCCATAGTGATCAGAGCTATTTGAACCATTTTTGGAAATAGATGAGAGATAGCATACTTGAAAGCCCTTATATGAGCGACAAAGTAACTATTAAGCCAAGGTCGTTTTGTGAAGAGTTCTTTTGCCCTACAATGACACTGCATATACGATTGGTGCATTAGTGTACCATTAAATATAACGTGCCTATTAGGAACAGCTTCTACATCAAAGAGCTTTCAGCCCTAATGAACTGCCACTTCTCAGGCATTTACATGTGCCTACTGCACCAGAACAATGCCCATTTAGTTGTTTTATAGAATCTGCGAGGTTGCTTTGATGGTGGACAGTTACTGTTGCTTTCCTGGCCCCCGTGGTCGCCAGAAATGTCGTCCATTCAGCTGACTGGGATTTGGTTAATTGACAAGTCTTCGTCACGGTATTTCAACAGCTACTGTTGATGCTTTGTGGGCTTGCGCACAAACAGCATGGATGGAAGAAAGTTCCCTAGGAACATCCGCTGACCTTTGACTTCATTACACGATGTTTAGAGGCCTTGATTACGTCAAGTCTGGTCTTCACTCCATAAGAAAAATTCAACATCAGTTTTATGGAGAGATCTTCAGCCCAAATCATTTGAGTACTGTCATGTACCTGATATCTGATATAATGTTCAGTTCTTGTCTTTTATTTGATCTGTGACATACAATTAGGTCGAGTCTCATGTTGCTCAAATTCTAATCATGGAATTAATCTGAAAATTCTATTGTAGTGTCGTGAGAAGGTTATAAGACCACTGAACTACAGTTATTAATTTATGGTACAAATTGTATCATTAACAGAGTTTTTAATTTTACACATCTAAAATTAACTTTTTTTCTACATACAATCATCTAAAAATCAAAATGAAATTGC
The DNA here is from genome assembly GCF_023897955.1 of Schistocerca gregaria. Lineage (NCBI taxonomy): Eukaryota > Metazoa > Arthropoda > Insecta > Orthoptera > Acrididae > Schistocerca > Schistocerca gregaria. The sequence continues at coordinate 842,422,191 of NC_064920.1, read as the reverse complement.
AGGATCTCGTATTTTTTAGTTCCTGGGTGGCAGCAACACGTTGGGAAGAGTTCCTGATGTTTTCATAGTATTAGCGCGTATACGTTTTGAGAAAAGGCTTCTAATAATGTAAAAAAGTAAAACAGAAAAAATGAGTTTGAAAGATTCTACATGTAATAAGCTTACCTCAATTTTAGAACCCTGCATATGATACTCTTCATTCTCCAGACTTCTCTCCTTTTAGAATTTGCCTGGCCTGTATTTGCAGATAAGACACTGATCTGTTAGCTTTCTTTACCGTGTTCTCGTCGATGGTGTAAAATGCTTTTGTTGTAAGCTCACCAGGATCTACACCAACTCACTTCAGCACTTCAGTTCTGCCATTATTTCCGTTATTGTAACATAAAACTGCATTATAGACGCCTATATTGAATACTTCAAGTCCACAGAATGTCCTTTTTGATTATCTAATCCAAATTAAATTAGACACTTTCATTTGCATTTTGTGTCTTTTTGTGAAGACACTTTCTGAATAAATCAGAGTTAGCAGGAAACCTGAATGTGGGATTAACAGCATTCATAACAAATTCTGGTAATGAGTCTTAAAGTGAATACGTCTCATTTCAGTTGTTGAACTTACACCAATCGTCTTTCGGACACAGATAGTGCTTGGTGTTTGGTAAGTGGATAGTGTGTGGAAAAAACTCTCCCACACAGCACGCCTCATTGCCTGTAAATTATGTGTGTTTTTCCTGGTAGATCTCCCATAAAATAACTGAAGAGAATCAATTTCTTTCAGAGTAAGCCTGCCTTTTCCTCCTAGTGTTTTTCCATCCTCAAGTACTTCAACTTCCTTCTCTTTCAGCAAGTGACGAAGCCTGCCACCAAGCCTCTTTTGGACGTGGCCAACACATTCCAACTTTTCTATTGTTATATTGTACGGATTTTATCTGTTACAGCTTTGAGCGAAGACGAGTCCCCATCACCAAGATACTTAGAATATCCAACACCATACTGCTCCTCAGATCTGGAGAACGTCCTCACAACTACAGTAGCCTCCGCGCTCCCACTTAAGCCACCATATTTTTAGATCATGTTACTGCATGCTTTTCTTGCCACAGACCCTCACTGTCTTCATTGTTGAACTTTTTCCTTGTTGTACACTGGTGGCAGTATTTAGACATAATTTCTACTTTAAAACTTTTCCTGAGTCAACACCAATAACAGATGCAATTCCATACATAGATGTGTGACCCCTTTTCATCCAGGTCGCATCTATAGACACACACTCGACAGTAACATTTGTACGACATTTACTGTCATGAAAATCTACCCTAGGAGCTACACCAATTCCTCAACTACTGTCTTCACAGAAACTCTGGCAGTACCGCATACAGAATCAGACATTTTTTTAAACCTTGCACAAGGTGGAGGCATTTTCAGGAAACCACACAGTAAATTACCTCCTTCCCTGTCCAGTCTAAGGCATCTCAGAGCATATGCTAACCTAAAACTACTTTCATAGGTACCAGTGTCAATTTTTTTGGAGGAGGAAACTGAAATTCATGGGCACACGAATTACAAATCAATTTAAAGTCGCAAGCTATTTCCAGTCTTCTTTCTTCAACAACTTTATAGCCTGGCGGAGAAGCTCTAAATCAATAAGTCCGTATCCAGTGGATTCCATATCAACTTCATTCACTCACCTGTACAATTCTCCTGTCCCAAGTTTCGATGCTGAAGCTGAGAGCTTATGTTCCCTTTTTCGAGCTGCTTCCTCCTTGTTGTTAGTAAAACGATTTCCATAAAACCTCCGTTTACTAAACACAGTTTTTCCACCACCCATTGTGCATGAATCTTGACTTCACGAAAAAGGTTTTCGAATTCAACCTTCCACCTACTATATGTGTTGGTATTGTCAAAATGCAAATAAACTACATGCAAGAAAGTCTTCAGGCAAAGATATAGATGTCAGCCAGAGATGTAGATTTCAGCCAAAGATATGGAGCCGGCCGCGGTGGTCTCGCGGTTCTAGGCGCTCAGTCCGGAACCGCGCGACTGCTACAGTCGCAGGTTCGAATCCTGCCTCGGGCATGGATGTGTGTGATGTCCTTAGGTTAGTTCGGTCAGGTATAAGTAGTTCTAAGTTCTAGGGGAGTGATGACCACAGATGTTTAGTCCCATAGTGCTCAGAGCCATTTTTTGAACAAAGATATGGAATGAAAATAACCTTCACACTGACAAAAGTTCCGCTGAAGCAAGCAGTTTCCCAAATGTCGGAAAAGGTGGGAGTGGCCGTCAGTGCAGAGTTAATCAGTTTAACAATTTAAAGGCAATTCTAAAACTGCTATCATGATAAAATTCACACACAACATAGATTAAACTTTGTAGATCAAGAAAATATTATTTTTGAAAAACCGATGTTTTGGACCAAAACCCATTACATCTCCCCTTAAAACTCCTTTACTTTCACTCCATGAGACTTTGGGTACAGGGTTGGAGCTTAATCAGGATATTTGCACTTCTTTTGAGTATGATCTGTGCGCTGCCACTGACCAGACGCTACTGCCATCACCGAATCATGTGATCGAGCACAATTGCCCTGTACTGTATAATAATAAAAATGACATCTACACGGTGTTTTACAAATCAAGTTACACACTTCTCGAAGTTGTAGAGGGGACTTAGTAGATCAAGTTTTACATAGAAACCCATGCCCGAAAATGTCATCCAGCGACGCTACAGAGCGTAGAAGTTATAGGTGCCGGCGCCTGTAAATGTATGTTAACACAAGGTGATTCCGTGATGATGTTACAAAGTTTCTAGATGATAGAGAAGGATAAACATATCAATTTCAGATAATTATTTCTGTACCGGAAACGAACGAGTCAAAAGTTGTAAGCGAAAACCTTTCTTATACTTCTGATAGTAGAATACATGTACTGTTGTTGCTAAGATTGAAGGTTAGGCAACTTTCAGAGGTGGTAATATGAAGCAAAATAAGAAAAATGTCCAGTAAACATGGTCTCTAAAATGCATACTTTAAGAGCTATGACCACTTGTCCAATAGAAGAGATGTTTCAACATAGCGAAAATGGTAATGGACAGGTGCTCATAGTTCCTCAAGTATACATTTTACAGCCCATGATTTGTGAACTTTTTTTAAATTTTGGTCCAAATACCACTTTTGAAAATCGCATACCCTATAGTCTTAGCAATAAAAGTATGAGAGGTATCGGAACAGTTCTCGCTTATAACTTTCGACTCGTTCTTTTCCAGTAGAGGGAACCTAACCTCAAATTGATACATTTATACTTCTCCATCATCCTAGAAAGTTTGCAACATCATCGCGGAATCATTCTGTACATACATACGAGTACATTTACAGGCACCGACGCCTATAACTTTGACGATAGATGACGTTTCCGGACATGTGTTCCTATGTAAAACGTGATCTACTAAGTTCCCTCTACAACCTCTAGAAGTGTGTAACTTCAATTGTGAAACATCTCGTATATGGAATACTTAAAAGCTTTCTGAAGAACGTGCTAACTGCAAAGACGATGAGATGTGGAACTAGAACTCATAGCTCTCCTCCTGATTTGAGATCTTCCAGACGGCAGCAACTATGCTGTCCATTGATGCTAGGCGTTTGAATTATAGCACCTCTACAGAAGTAGATGCGTTTTATTTATGGCTTTTGACGCCCGACTGGACAGGTTCGTTCCCTCTCCATAGAAATATTTAAGCGTTCGGGCTCCTGAGGTCGAACAGCGTAACGAGGAAACATGCAACACATACGGCATCAGTTGTGTGTCAGCATGGGTTGTGGTAGCTGTGCGAATAACAGCTGGAGAAAACTACCTACATTCCCATCGTATGGACAGCTGAATACGTTGCACATGATAAATTTGCGATTGTGAAATGGGAAGCCATTTTGGCACGAAATGGTGCAACAACTAATTACAACTGTTATTATTAATATTCATGATAAATCATTATAGCTATAGAGGACTGGAAGAAACCGAAAATATGACATACCTAAATAAATGAATTATTGCGGCAAATACTACGCACAAAATAATATATTTTGTATCTAATTTACAGCGTTTTCTGGCGATTGTAAGAGTCATTTACTGGTAACCATGTTAAATCAAACGTTAGCAGCGGCAATTGTCTCTTGCTAGTTCTTTCTTTGGGACGCATGTATATTTGTAATTGTTGTATGAATGATTCCACGTGTTTATAGCAGTGGTTATACCTCTATTGGGTTATAAAATGTGGTGCAAAACCACTAACAGAGGCCGATGCAACAACAACAAAAGAGCTGCAAATGATGCCGATATCCACAAACGGACTGAAATTACCTCCTATTTCTAAATAATAATGTTTATGCTGTTGAACAGTGGACGTAATATCTAGTGATAATTTGGTCACAAGGTGTCCAGGATAAGGCTGCTACGCTCACGCAGACTCAGCAGCAGGTAAAGCACGTGTAGACGTCATTGCAATAGAAGGACGTGTTAAGATATTTCTGGCATTTAGTAATATCAATTTTTCTCTTCTTATGTCACTCCAATACGAGAACATAAAACGTATCTTTACTATTCCATATGTTTGTTCTACAGTAAAAAGTGTAATGTGTATAGTTTTATAGTTTCATCGAGTAAATCTTAAGTTATTTCAGGCGTTCCTCAAGGTAGTGTTATAGGCCCTTTGCTGTTCCTTATCTATATAAACGATTTGCGAGACAATCTGAGCAGCCGTCTTCGGTTGTTTGCAGATGACGCTGTCGTTTATCGTCTAATGAAGTCATCAAAAGACCAAAACAAACTGCAAAACGATTTAGAAAAGATATCTGAATGGTGCGAAAAGTAGCAGTTGACCCCAAATAACGAAACGTCTGAGGTCATCCACTTGAGTGCTAAAAGGGATTCGGTTACACTGTAAATCAGTCTAATCTAAAAGCTGTAAATTCAACTAAATACCTAGGTATTACAATTACGAACGACTGCTACGGTCACAGGTTCGAATCCTGCCTCGGGCATGGATGTGTGTGATGTCCTTAGGTTAGTTAGGTTTAAGTAGTTCTAAGTTCTAGGGGACTGGTGACCACATATGTTAAGACCCATAGTGCTCAGAGCCATTTGAACCATTTTTGAACAATTACGAACAACTTAAATTGGAAAGAAAACATAGAAAACTTTGTGGGAAAGGCTAACCAAACGCTGCTTTTTATTGGCAGGACACTTAGAAAATGTAACAGACATACTAAGGAGACGGTCTACACTACGCTTGTCCAGCCTCTTTTTAGAATCGTAAAAGTTCAAAGAAAGGCAGCACGTTTTGTATTATGGCGAAATATGGGAGAGAGGGTCACAGAAATGATACAGGATTTGGGCTGGAAATCATTAGAAGAAAGGCATTTGTCGTTGCGACGGAATATTCTCACGAAATTCCAATCACCAACTTTCTCCTCCAAATGCGAAAATATTTTGTAGACACCGACCTACATAGGGAGGAAAAATCACCATGATAAAATAAGAGAAATCAGAGCTCGTATGGAAAGATATAGGTGTTCATTCTTTCCGCGCGCTATACGAGATTGGAATAATAGAGAATTGTGAAGGTGGTTCGATGAACCCTCTGCCAAGCACTTAAATGTGATTTACAGAGTATCCATGAAGATGTAGATGGAGATGTATATTATATGCTACATGTTTATTATTAACGATAGTTTAACTTAGCGTAAATCGTCATGGTAGCTTCACTAAATGTACAAGGGCGTGCTGAAATGTAATGCCTTTGAATTTTTTTATTCTGTTCTCAATATCAGTTAAGGTATTACATGTCATGCATGACTGGTTTGATGCGGCCCGCCACGAATTCCTCTCCTGTCTTCATCTGTTTACAAAACTGAACGCTTTCGATAACTTCCCTTTGATTACGATGAAGCGGTGCAACGAGGGTGAGGTTGTTTCTTCATCAATAAAGTCTAACACGCTATTGTGACGGTATCAACAAACTGATCCCTAGTTGAGAGAAATGTGTTCTTCTCACAGGGTGATTATATTGCGGAATAAATACGTAAACATGAAGAACAAACATATAGAATGTTAATAAAGCTTGTTTTATTTAAAAAGGTTTAAGTGTTTTCGCATTAAAAATTCGGGGGCATTACTTTTCAACACGCCCTCGTAAATGACTCTAATAATAATGTGCTAAGCCACAGAGAGAGAAGAAAGAGAGAGAGAGAGAGAGAGACAGAGAGACAGACAAACAGAATGACGTATCGAGAGTCGGAGAGTAAACATTGGGCGTTCTGGTGAAGGTCCATGTGAATTCAAAGATATGGTGCCGTCGTGTGTGAAGAAATATATGCCAAGTACGTCTGGCACTTACGTCCCGAATGCTGTATAGACTTAATATTGTCATGAACATGGTGTGAATGCCAAGTACGTCTGAACAATTACATTCCGAATGCTGTAGGGACTTAATGTTGTTACGAACAGTGTGTGAACAAATTAGCAGACTGATTCAAATGGTGCGAGCCTTGTGACATAGTAAGGGGTATATTGACAATGTATACGCCGTAAACAGTGAAGTACGTATCTTGCGGGAGTGGACAGAAGAACGTTATCGCCACCAGGCAGATTATGCACACGCCAAGAGAATGTAAGGGACGGACACGTCAAGGTGATGTATAGGCTGTACTTCGTGATGAACAGAAGTGCTACAGTTTAGCAGCCGCCATCATCTAGCTGTTAACAACGTCGGACGGCGCCATCCATCACATCCAGACAAGCTAACTTAATAACTGGGAACCCGCATAATGCTTCCCCTCCATAAAGAGCCTGAGAGCAATTCAAATAATTTCTAATGTGATTTCATGTCGTTGACTTAATAAAATAAATTTTCTTCAGTAAATATAGTTATACAGTAACGGAATTCAAGTATCTACACTACTGGCGATTAAATGTGCTACACCACGAAGATGACGTGCTACAGACGCGAAATTTAATAGACAGGAACAAGAGGCTGTGATATGCAAATGATTAGCTTTTCAGAGCATTCACACAAGGTTGGCGCCGGTGGCGACACCTACAATGTGCTGACATGAGGAAAGTTTCTAAACGATTTCACATACACAAACAGGAGTTGACCGGCGTTGCCTGATGAAACGTTGTTATGATACCGCGTGCAAGGAGGAGAAATGCGTACCATCACGTTTCCGACTTTAGTAAAGGTCGGATTGTAGCCTATCGCGATTGCGGTTTATCGTATCGCGACACTGCTGCTAGCGTTGGCCGAGATCCAATGACTGTTAGCAGAATACGGAATCGGTGGGTTCAGGAGGGTAATATGGAACGCCGTGCCGTATCCCAACGGCCTCGTATCATTAGCAGTCGAGACGACAGGCATCTTAGGCGAATGGCTGTAACGGATCGTGCAGCCACGTCTCGATCCCTGAGTCAACAGATGGGGCCGTTTGCAAGACAACAACCATCTGCACGAACAGTTCGACGACGTTTCCAGCAGCATGGACTATCAGCTCGGAGACCTTGGCTGCGGTTACCCTTGACGCTGCATCACAGACACGAGAGCCTGCGATGGTGTACTCAACGACGAACCTGGGTGCACGAAAGGCAAAACGTCATTTTTTCGGATGAATCCAGGTTGTGATTACAGCATCATGATGGTCGCATCCGTGTTGGCGACATCTCGGTGAACGCACATTGGAAACGTGTATTCGTCATCGCCATACTGGCGTATCACCCGGCGTGATGGTATGGGGTGCCATTGGTTACACGTCTCGGTCATCTCTTGTTCGCATTGCTGGCACTGAACAGTTTCAGCTGTGTTACGAATCACTTATCCTTCATTCGATCCCTGCGAAACCCTACATTTCAGCAGGATAATGCACGACCGCATATTGCAGATCCTGTACGGGCCTTTCTGGATACAGAAAATGTTCGACTGCTTGTCTGGCCAGGACATTCTCCAGATCTCTCACCAATTGAAAACGTCTGGTCAATGTTGGCCGACCAACTGGCTCGTCACAATACGCCAGTTACTACTCTTGATGAACTGTGGTATCGTGTTGAAGCTGCATGGGCAGTTGTACCTGTACACGCAATCCAAGCTTTGTTTGACTCAATGCCCAGGTGTATCCGGGTCGTTATTACGGCCAGAGGTGGTTGTTCTGGGTACTGATTTCCCAGGATCTATGCACCCAAACTGCGTGAAAATGTAATCACATGTCAGTTCTAGTATAACATATTTGTCCAATGAATACCCGTTTATCATCTGCATTTCTTCTTGGTGTAGCAACTTTAATGACCAGTAGTGTATGTTCTCATTGTTAGCCACATGATTTCTATACTACTGCTGTTTGTCTCTTTTTGTATATGTTTCCCATTACGTGTATATTAACATCTTTGGGGGATGTGCTGCGGTATGTGGTTGTTCGGTAATGCAGCTAGTAAATTTTACGTGTTCAATGGCTAAGTTTTATAAAATACGAGCGACTTGTAGCACCCGTATTATCTTTCTGGCTTCTATCAGTCGGAGTAAAGTAGATTATTTCACATTGGCGCAGGACGTAAATAAAGTGGGAATTTTAGATCTATGAGCCCTACAATGATATGAACCGTTTATGTTCTGGAACTCGTCACATTGCACCATTCCCGAGGTCATGGGTGAGCTTGCTTACTGTTTCAAGTATCATTGGGAAATATTGTGGTTTGTTTGGTTTATTTTACAAAGGTACTCATGAGATTTTCCTAATTCACATACACTCCTGGAAATGGAAAAAAGAACACATTGACACCGGTGTGTCAGACCCGCCATACTTGCTCCGGACACTGCGAGAGAGCTGTACAAGCAATGATCACACGCACGGCACAGCGGACACACCAGGAACCGCGCTGTTGGCCGTCGAATGGCGCTAGCTGCGCAGCATTTGTGCACCGCCGCCGTCAGTGTCAGCCAGTTTGCCGTGGCATACGGAGCTCCATCGCAGTCTTTAACACTGGTAGCATGCCGCGACAGCGTGGACGTGAACCGTATGTGCAGCTGACGGACTTTGAGCGAGGGCGTATAGTGGGCATGCGGGAGGCCGGGTGGACGTACCGCCGAATTGCTCAACACGTGGGTCGTGAGTTCTCCACAGTACATCGATGTTGTCGCCAGTGGTCGGCGGAAGGTGCACGTGCCCGTCGACCTGGGACCGGACCGCAGCTACGCACGGATGCACGCCAAGACCGTAGGATCCTACGTAGTGCCGTAGGGGACCGCACCGCCACTTCCCAGCAAATTAGGGACACTGTTGCTCCTGGGATATCGGCGAGGACCATTCGCAACCGTCTCCATGAAGCTGGGCTACGGTCCCGCATACCGTTAGGCCGTTTTCCGCTCACGCCCCAACATCGTGCAGCCCGCCTCCAGTGGTGTCGCGACAGGCGTGAATGGAGGGACGAATGGAGACGTGTCGTCTTCAGCGATGAGAGTCGCTTCTGCCTTGGTGCCAATGATGGTCGTATGTGTGTTTGGCGCCGTGCAGGCGAGCGCCACAATCAGGACTGCATACGACCGAGGCACACAGGGCCAACACCCGTCATCATGGTGTGGGGAGCTATCTCCTACACTGGCCGTACACCTCTGGTGATCGTCGATAGGACACTGAATAGTGCACGGTACATCCAAACCGTCATCGAACCCATCGTTCTACCATTCCTAGACCGACAAGGGAACTTGCTGTTCCAGCAGGACAATGCACGTCCGCATGTATCCCGTGCCACCCAACGTGCTCCAGAAGGTGTAAGTCAACTACCCTGGCCAGCAAGATCTCCGGATCTGTCCCCCATTGAGCATGTTTGGGACTGGATGAAGCGTCGTTTCACGGGGTTGCACGTCCAGCACGAACGCTGGTCCAACTGAGGCGCCAGGTGGAAATGGCATGGCAAGCCGTTCCACAGGACTACATCCAGCATCTCTACGATCGTCTCCATGGGAGAATAGCAGCCTGCATTGCTGCGAAAGGTGGATATACACTGTAATAGTGCCGACATTGTGCATGCTCTGTTGCCTGTGTCCATGTGCCTGTGGTTCTGTCAGTGTGATCATGTGATGTATCTGACCCCAGGAATGTGTCAATAAAGTTTCCCCTTCCTGGGACAATGAATTCACGGTGTTCTTATTTCAATTTCCAGGAGTGTATTTTTGTGATGGGGTTTGTGTACTAAAGGCGAGCATGATGCTTACAGTAACTTTGTAAGTAGGCTGTTTAGGTTTATATGTTGGTAACGTCACGTAGCGCTCTGTATGAAAATCACTGGATGTGCTGTGTCCAGTCTGTGGCTAGTTAGCACTGTAGGAATATTCGCTATTGTAGTGTTGGGCAGTTGGTTGTGAAAAGCGCATAGCGTTGCGCACTTGGAGGTGAGCAGCCAGCAGTGGTGGATGTAGGCAGAAAGATGGCAGAGTTTTGAGAGCGGATGATCTGGACGTGTCCATCAGAAAGAGTAAATTTGTAATATTGGATATCATGAACTGATATATATATATATATATATATATATATATATATAGGGTGAGTCACGTTACGTTACCGCTAGATATATTTAGTAAACCACATCAAATACTGACGAATCGATTCCACAGACCGAACTTGAGGAGAGAGGCTAGTTTAATTGGTTAATACAAACCATAAAAAAATGCATGGAAGTATGTTTTTTAACACAAACCTACGTTTTTTTTTAAAAATGGAACCCCTTTAGTTTTGTTAGCACATCTGAACATGTAAACAAATGCGTAATCAGTGCCGTTTGTTGCATTGTAAAATGTTAATTACATCCGGAGGTATTGTAACCTAAAGTTGACGCTTGAGTACCACTCCTCCGCTGTTCGATCGTGTGCATCGGAGAGCACCGAATTAGGTAGGGATCCAAAGGGAACGGTGATGGACCTTAGGTACAGAAGAGACTGGAACAGCACATTATGTCCACATGCTAACGCCTTTTTATGGGTCTTTTTCACTGGCGCACATGTACATTACCATGAGGGGTAAGGTACACGTACACACGTGGTTTCCGTTTTCAATTACGGAGTGGAATAGAGTGTGTCCCACCATGTCAGGCCAATAGATGTTCAATGTGGTGGCCATCAATTGTTGCACACAATTGCAATCTCTGGCGTAATGAATGTCGTACACGCCGCAGTACATCTGGTGTAATGTTGCCGCAGGCTGCCACAATACGTTGTTTCATATCCTCTGCGGTTGTAGGCACATCACGGTACACATTCTCCTTTAACGTACCCCACAGAAAGAAGTCCAGAGGTGTAAGATCAGGAGAACGGGCTGACCAATTTATGCGTCCTCTACGTCCTATGAAACGCCCGTCGAACGTGTACCTCACCCCTCATGGTAATTTACATGTGTGTCAGTGAAAAAGACCAATAAAAAGTTGTTAGCATGTGGACGTAATGTGCTGTTGCAGTCTCTTCTGTACCTAAGGTCCATCACCGTTCCCTTTGGATCCCTACGTAATTCGGTGCTCTCCGATACACACGGAACTATTTACGTATTTGTTTATATGTTCAGATGTGCTAACAAAACTAACGGGGTTCCATTTAAAAAAACGTAGGGTTGTGTTAAAAAACATACTTCCGTGCATTTTTTTATGGTTTGTATTAACCAATTACACTAGCCCCTCTCCTCACGTTCGGTCTGTGGAATCGATTCGTCAGTATTTGATGTGGTTTACTAAATACTGTATATCCTGCGGTAATGTTAGATGACTATATATGACTTATCAAGGTAAATACATTGTTTGTTCTCTACCAAAATCTTTCACTTGCTAACTATGCCTATCAGTAGTTAGTGCCTTCAGTAGTTATTCTTTCATTCAGCTGGCAGTACTGGCGCTCGCTGTATTGCAGTAGTTCGAGTATCGAAGATTTTTGTGAGGTAAGTGATTCATGAAAGGTATAGATTATTGTTAGTCAGGGCCATTCTTTCGTAGGGATTATTGAAAGTCAGATTGCATTGAGCTAAAAATATTGTGTGTCAGATCAGAATAAGAAAAGAGCGAAATGTCTGAGTACGTTCAGTTTTGCTCAGTTGTTTGAAAATCAAATAACCTAAGAGGTTTATCAGCACAGTATTTCATAATTTTTTCTAAGGGGACGTTTCAACTTTGATATCGAAACGGGTTTTTCCAGCTCTCAGGTGATTAAGTATTACTTGATAACGGTGCTACGTTAAATACTTAAGCACAATCAATGTTTTATATCTCAAACAATTAAATGGTATTTGAATACGGTTCTGATTTAAATATTTAGTGGCATTCAGGGTCAAAACTAAATAGTTCGTTACATGAGACTTGAAAGATAATCTCGTTGCAGATGCTACGAAAATGGAATCAGCCTACATACAAAGAAGATCACTTACAAAATACTCATGTAAACCAACCAAGGATATCGCTCAAGTGTGTGGGACTGACAAGGGGTATTGAAAAAGAACGACAGTGTATATCGTCAGAGATTTGTTTGTCGCATGCCGAAAAAGCTGAACTGGCAGGCGCCTGACGATATACGCTAGCTATCCCGCCAAAGCATACTTACAACGTTTCAAGAAACAAGTTTCAATGACGTGAGGAATATAGAGTAACTGATCAGCCCCTGCTTATCGCGAGGACGAGTTTAGACAAATTTTAGCGCGCAGAGGCGTTTAAGTAACCGTTCTCCCAACGCCACAAGCAAATGCAACAGGAAAAATCCTAATCACTGGTACAAAGGAAAGTACACTTTACGACATCTTTCACAGTGTTCAGCAGAGTATAGATGTAGAGGCAGACAGAACAGTAGACTTAGATACAGTAAAATGGGGTGAACTAGACCGTTACGGTGAAGTCGACTCAAAAGTTCAAAAAACATTTTTCGTTAAATAAATCTACACTGGTGAAGAAAATTCTTTATTTTATGTAATAAGGAAGTATGGCTCTACCTTGAGCAAACAATTTTCCTTGTTTTGCTACCCATACATGTTTCGGAGAAGTTTCTCCATCTTCAGTAGGTTTTGTTTATTCTATGTTGAGCAATATAAAAAAAATCATTACGATATTTATCAGTTTTTGAGATAATTGCATTTACTTTAGTATAGGTATTGTCAGTAATATTAACATGAACAAATATTACGTATTGCTCTTTAAAAGCCTGTTTGGTATTGTCTTCGAGCATGTAATCTGCATTTAATAAGCGTTTATCAATGTTTTTAACGTAATTTCTCAATTTAATAGATCTTGGTGAGGTCTTATGGAACCAAACTGCTTAGGTCATCGGTCCCCAAGCCTACACACTACATGCTCTAACTTAAACTAACTTACGCTATGGACAACCCACACACCCATGTCCGAGGGAGGACTCGAACCTCCGACGGGGGCCGCTGCAGGGACCGTAACAAGGCGTCATAGACTGCGCGGTTACCCCGCGTGGCTGAATAGATCTAATAGAATATTATCGCTATTTTAGTTTTATTTTCCCCTTTTTTACTGCTTTACTGTCATTATATTACTATGTTTTGTAAACAAAGGTTCGCTGTTTTACTTTGTGACTAGCGTTTCTTAGGTTACAGTACTATCTTTCGAAAAGATGTGTTGAAATGTATGCCGATTGTTATTAGGTTTTGTGAACTGTTGATTGAGGAGGGGGAGCAGTCTGTGTATGTAAATGTGCACATATCGCGTTTTGTAGCAACACCAGACCTAGATATTTACAAAAAGGAGGTACATGCATTTACATATATAGTCTGCTCCCTTTCCCAATCAACATTTCACAAACCTAATAACAATCAGCATACATTTCAACACATTTTTTCGATAAATAGTACTGTAACCCAAGAAATACTACTCAAAGTGTAAAATAACTATCCTTTGTTCAGAAAAACAACAGAATATGACAGCGGTGCAACAGAAAAAGAGGAGAAATGGAAGTAAAAAGTCGATAATATCATATTACACATAAAATTAAGAAATAACATTTAAACATTTATAACGCTTATTAACTGCAGATGACATACTGCAAGGCAATAATTGTACCTGTGCTGCAAATAAAGGCAGACTTGTAAAGACCAATACGTAATAGTAATGTATGCATTTATTCTTCATGTTAATATTTCTGTCAATTCTTACAAGGAAACCTCCCCATCGCACCCCCTCAGATTTAGTTATAAGTTAGCACAGAGGAAGGGCCTTGAAAAACGGAACACAGATCAATCGAGAAAACAGTAAGAAGTTGTGTGGAACTATGAAAAAAATAAGCAAAATATACAAACAGAGTAGTCCATGTGCAAGATACACAACATCAAGGAGAATGTATGCTCAGAAGCGCCGTGGTCCCGTGGTTAGCCTGAGCGGTGCCGGCATGGTAGCTCAGCGTGTTAGGTCGGAGGGTTTTGCGCCCTCTGTAATAAAAAAAACTGAGATAATCGATCATCAACGAACTTAAACGGATGTCTTACGACGTCCGCCCCGAACAGACGCAACGAACAAAAGCGAACAAAATGAGATTTAAAAAATAAAAAAAAGAGCTGCTGCGCAACGAGAGGTCCTTTTTTATCTTCGCAAAGTTATGATCTGTCCGTTCGTTCATTGACGTCTCTATTCACTGTAATAGGTTTAGTGTCTGTGTTTTGCGACCACACCGCAAAACCGTGCGATTAGTAGACGAAAGGACGTGCCTCTCCAATGGGAACTGAAAACATTTGATCGCAAGGTCATAGGTCAACCGATTCCTCCACAGGAAAACACGTCTGACATATTCAGTACGACACTGGCGACGGAATGTGCGGCACGTGACAGGAATATGTTGTCGACCCACCTAACTTGTACACTTGGCGAATGGGTAAAAAGATTCTTCTACATTGCCCGATTTAGGTTTTCTTATGGATGTGATAATCACTCCAAAAAACGTGATGTAAATATAACGGACGGACAGATAATAATTGTCTGAAAATAAGAAGGACCTCTGGTTCCGCAGCCGCTCACGCTAACCACAGGACCACAGCGCTACTGAACTTACATTGTCCTTGATGATACTTATCTTGAGAATGGACCTCTCAGTTTGTATATTTTACTTAATTTTTTCATAGTTCCACACAACTTCTTCTTGTTTTCTCTATTGATCTGTGTTCCGTTTTTCAAGGCCTATCCACTGTGCCAACTTATAACTGAATCTGAAGGGGATGCGATGGGGAAGTTCCCTTGTTAAGTAATGGCCGCGCGGTCTGGGCGTCTTGACACGGTCCGAGCGGCTCCGCCCGTCGGAGGTTCGAGTCCTCCCTCGGGTATGGGTGTGTGTGTGTTGTCCTTAGCGTAAGTTAGTTTCAGTTGGATTAAGTAGTGCGTAAGCTTAGGAACCGATGACCTCAGCAGCTTGGTCCCATAACGAAATTCTGTTCGTGTGTAAGAGCGAATTTAAAGTAGACTGTGGCAGCAGCGAGAATTTGGATCAAGGAGGGAGGCGTGCCAGAGTAATCTGCGCAGTGGTGTGAAGCAGTGTGCCAAGGTGACCTCCCTTCTAAGCAGGAGACCAGGTTCGATTTCCGGCCTTGGTAACACAGCGTCAGATGGCTTGCGGAGTATGGATGTAGATGTAGAATTTACACTCGCCGTTTCAGTCTGCATACATAAAGAAAAATTGTGTTTGCTCAAGTCAGAACCATATTTCTTTATTATACATTAGGAAACAAATGTGGACAAGGAAAGAGCTTCGACGACAAAACAATTATCTTTTATTTTACTTATTTTGTTTACTCTTCAAAAGTCTCTTACTTGTACAGTGTTCAAGACAAAAAAATGGTTCAAATGGCCCTGAGCACTATGCGACTTAACTTCTCCGGTCATCAGTCGCCTAGAACTTAGAACTAATTAAACCTAACTAACCTATGGACATCACACACATCAATGCCCGAGGCAGGATTCGAACCTGCGACCGTAGCAGTCGCGCGGTTCCGGACTGCGCGCCTAGAACCGCTAGACCACCGCGGCCGGCTGTTCAGGATAACTACTTAAAATATATACGATGTGTTGCAGCAGAAAGTACATCTCAATATCGTTGCTCCAAAGGAGAAACCAATACAGCTGTTAATTATTCTGGGTTCGGAAATATTTAAGTTTAAAATCCTAGATCACTCAACTTCACCCCATTTGACGACACTCGTACCAAAATCACCGGTTCTGTTACGCTGCCACACCTGTGACTAAAGCCTGATCAGAGTTCATAACAAAAAATTTCTCCATGGTAATCGTGTGAAGGAAGAATATAGCAGATGACCCTTCGCTATCTTCTCCAGAAGCGATACTACGCTCATCTTCAATGCCGACAGCATCTTGACCTGTATTAAGATAATTAATGCGCTGTCCATGGAATGGAATGTCTTGGTATCCATGACGAACTTGTAGTTTACTTTTCTGTACAACTGACGGAGGACATCACTCCAGGGGTTCCTCCTCAATTGGCATTCCGTAGTGGAAATCAGTATAAAGGCAGGGTTCCTACGAAAGTAATTCACAATTACAGGTATCGAATTTAGTATGAAAGTAGTAGATACACATAAAACATAAACAATCATGACGTAATTACATACGAGGGTCAGTCAAAAAGTAATGCCTCCTATTTTTTTTCTACTTTTAATTATCAGGAAATTTAAATGCAATTACATAGGTTGAAAACCACAACATTGAGGATCATTTTGTCATTTTTCAATGTAATCTCCGCCCATCTCTACAGTTTTGGTCCATCTTTGAACAAGGGCATGTATCCCATCACGGTAAAAATCACAGCTCTGCTTCCTAAGCCATTGACGCACGGATGTTTTGACGGCCTCCTCATCTTCAAAATGAATCCCACGATGAGCTTCTTTTAGTGGCCCGAACAGATGGAAGTCTGATGGTGCCAGGTCAGGGCTGTATGGGGGATGAGGCAAAACTTCCCATCCAATTTTGACAATCTCGTCAGAGGTGTGACGACTGGTGTGTGGTCTTGCATTGTCATGCAAAAGAAGAACATCTGCCATTGATTTTGTTGGGCGAACTCGCTGAAGACGTGCTTTAAGTTTTTTGAGGGTTGTGACGTATTGAACAGAATTTATTGTGCATCCCTGCTCCAAAAAATCAACCAGAATCACACCCTCTGTATCCCAGAAAACTGTTGCCATAACTTTCCTTGCCGATCGCACAGTTTTGAATTTTTTCTTCCTCGGCGAGCTTGTGTGACGCCACTCCATTGACTGCCTCTTTGATTCGGGTTCAAAAAAATGCACTCATGTTTCGTCCCCGGTCACAATTTTTTGCAGAAACTCATCTCCCTCCAAACGGAAGCGCTGCAAGTGTTGGGAGGCTATTGTTTTCCTTGCCTCTTTATTCTGATCGGTTAACATTCTTGGAACCCACCGTGCACAAACTTTTGAGTACCCCTATTGTTTAATAATCGTGATCACACTGCCTTTACTAAGAGAAATAATGCGACACACTTCATCTGCAGTCACCCGACGGTCACCACGAATGATGTCATCAACTTGCTGAATGTTGTGTGGAGTCACTGCACTCACCGGCCTGCCGCTCCGCTTTTCGTCAGTCAACGGTGTTTGCCCTTCAGCTTCCTTACAACGACGAACCCATCGTCTAACAGTGCTGACATCTACTGTCACAACACCATACACCTTCTTCAGTCTTTCATGAATGCGTATGGGCGTTTCACCTTCTGCATTCAAGAATTCAATCACACAACGCTGTCTCAAACGAACATCGATGTCGGCCATCTTACAAACTTCTGCTGTGCTGCAACCTGTTGACACAGAAAGTTACTACTGCAGTGGATTGCAGAAGAAGGTTTGAGGAATGGCGCCAAATTCAAATTTTTCACTTAACTTAATTTTTTTAAGTAGAAAAAAAATGGGAGGCATTACTTTTTGACCGACCCTCGTAGTTTCTTTCACAACACAAGCAACAAAGGCGTTTGCATTTCCTGGAGGGAAACTGGTATTTGGTACACACTGCCATTTTGTGTTACTTCATTATTAGTTGTTCGTCCAAGCATTGATTTTGTCAGAGTCGCTCATTTCAGCTCACGTGCCGCTTCAAATTGGCTCCATTGTTAATAATACGCCTACAAGTATTCCCCACGGGTTTTCCACTGGGCTAAAATCCTGGCTACGTACAAACGAGGGCAAAAAACAGATATATTTATCGTCAAACCACTTTTCTGTTGTAGCACAAACATGCACAGATGCATGTTGAAACAACAGACTCTCGTCACCTAGGTCCTCATAAATTTTAATCCATTCTGCCTCTAGCATCTCAGTGTACATGTTAGAGTCCATTCTCGGGTTCACCCAAGCAAAGCGTGATGTACGTTTACTACAGATGGCTGCCCAAATCATAACACTTCGACTATAAAAATTTCTGCTCATTCTTACCTGCTGCTCTGTTCTCACATCACGCCAATCACATTGAAGCCCATCGGACCATCTAAATTAAACTTCTTCTCATCACTAGAGGTCGCTTTAGCCCATTCTAAAGTCCATGACATATGTTATTCAGCAAACTCTAATCTGGCCTGTTTATGTTTGAATGTTAGAGGAGGTTTCTGCAGTCGTTTCTTGACTGCAAGATGTTTGTCATTTGATAGAATTTGTCGCACACGTCTGACCGTTACTTGCAACTATAAATCAGCGACGAGGTTAGTGACCTTGGCTTTTCGTGAAAATAAAAGTTTCGATGCATCAGGTAGTTTTCTGCTTTGCCCATACTTTCCGTTCTGTCCACATCGTTTTCTCCAATCTAACGAAATTACCAAATACTGTAGATCAACTTCTTGGCTATTTGACGATTAGCAAGTTCCATTTTGTTCTACGCGCCGATGTTTGTTTTTTCCAACTGGTGATAACAGTTGACCGCGTGGCGTTGTCACAATTATGGTTTATGCACACAGTACATGCCATCTGCTTCCCGTCAGCAGGAATGGCACATACGCACAGACTAATACCGCCGTTGCAGTATATATGTGGGCATCATTTTGCCTGATCTGTAATAAAGAAGTTCAAGTCTTGCCGCTACACCTTCACTATTAATACGTGGATATATAAATGAACATGACTGTGATGACTGTCTTGGTGGGTACTGCAGAGGTTGCAATGACTTGGCTACTAACCTAGGCTACTGTCTAGCATTTTTTTTTGCATTAATGTTTTGTTTGTTTTTCTAACTTTTTTGTTGTTGTTTTTTTCATACATATAATTGTACTTAATAACTAGCTTATGAGTTATAATGGTCGTGAGCGTCCTTGTTTACTTTACATTGTTTGGATGACAGAAATCATTTTCGCTGTTTGTGAGTGATGGTGGTGAGCGATCGTTACTCTTGTGGCATATTTATGTCTAACTTAATACGATAATGGTCGAGAGCGGCCTTGTTTACTTTACATTATTTGGACGACGACTAACGCCTGAAAGAGCCGACTGCCTTTGCACTGAGTTACACCCCCGTAACACCTGAATCGTTGATGTCTCGCCTGTATTGTACTACTGACATCAAATATGATACCGTTTGACTTCATTTGTCAATATACTGCATCTGATAGTTTACACAGTGCACAACTATTCCAACCGACAAATTTTAATCTTCCTGCAAATATTTATACCTTGACACTGATTTAGACGGCCGCTGTGGCCGAGCGGGTCTAGTCGCTTCATCTGGGGTCGCGCTGCTGCTACGGTCGCAGGTTCGAATCCTGCCTCGGGCATCGATGTGTGTGATGTCCTGTTAGTTAGATTTAAGTAGTTCTAAATCTAGAGGACTGATGACCGCAGATGATAGGTCCCATAGTGCTTAGAGCCATTTGAACCATTTTGACTCTGATTTGCACTACTGTATTGCAAATTGTTCAAATGGCTCTGAGCACTATGGGACCTGTCATCTGCGGTCATCAGTCCTCTAGATTCAGAACTACTTAAATCTAACTAACAGGACATCACACACATCCATGCCAGAGGCAGGATTCGAACCTGCGACCGTAGCGGTCGCGCGGTTCCAAACTGTAGCGCCTAGAACCTCTCGGCCACTCTGGCCGGCACTGTATTACAAAATGTTACCTCGTATCAGATTGAAAACCTGCTTTTCTTGGTGCGCAACCAACAAGTGAAGCACTTGTCCAGCTGCACAGTTAAGGTGCATTGGTGAGAGCAAACTGACTACAATCGGAAAACGGCATCTCCCAGTGCAGACGAGGTTGTGGTGAATAAACCAGACGTCGCCGGCTGTAACGTTGAAATCCATCAAGCGTGTATCTGCGAGTAGCCTCATCATAAGAGAGAGCATGGCTGGCGTCGTACACATTTGTTGCCTCGTCACGGTGACCTTGGCGCTGCTGTGACCGCGACCTCTCCTCAAGAGTTTCTCGTGCGCAAACTGGCCGCTTCGTCACTGCTGGTCCGTTACGGGCGCCGGTGAACATCCCACGTGGCGGTGTGAGTCTGCTCCGCGGTGCGGTGTGTCACGGCAGACGGCGCCGAGCGCTGTGGGCAGGTGTAGTGCGTTGTGGCGCAACCCCGCCCCCTCAGGCAGACGACGAGGATCCGGCTGCCTAACGAGCGCCGGACAGCTCACGGGACGTTCCTCGTCCTCACGGCCACTCACGCTACAGGAAATAGCAATCCGCCGTATTCTCTCCGTCTCAGGTCTAACGATTTGTAGAGATAAATTTGTCTAACATGTGGATGGTTGGACTAGTCAGAAGCGGACAGTTAATCATGTCAGTTTATACGTCTATCTTCTGTTACAAATATTCAGATATTATTTAAAACGGTCCAACGACCTTGATGGAGTGTGTAAGCATGTATCGAGTAGCACTGTATCGATTATGATAACATCGCTATGTTCGCTTCATTGTTTTTTTTTTTCGCGCCAGAACGAGAGAGGTAGTCGTGTGGTGTGTTCAACCGTGTGCGTGGTGTGAAAATGTTAAGGAATCAGGCTAAGAGAACAAGTAAATTTTGTGCATATAAAAGTGTCTGATGCTGTGTAATCATTCGTGTACCTCACGAGACGTAATCCGCGCTTCGCGAAGTCATAAACCACGAGAACAATCGTGAGAACATGATCAGATGCCCGTGAGCATCTCATCCGCACCGGTAATTGAAACTTGGATTACATATATTGCCACGAACGCCGAATCTGGATTGCAGTGTGGGACGATGTATTGTGGTGTACTGTATGTATGTATTAGTGTATAAACATATTTGTTATTTTGGGAAGAGTGTAACAGAGCAGCCCTGTGTAGCGTAAGTGTTAAAAAATACATCAATGGATTATACTAGGTTAAAACTTGAATTTTGGTGATTGGCACTCCTTTGTTCCCCTTGTTAGATATCGTTTATTACCGCAGTACTCAAGCTGCTGTTCATAGACTGCAAGAGAACAAGCGAATGATGATTGGATTTACGAGATGAGTGGGTACAATAGCAAACTCAGGCGGAACTATAACCTCACCCTCACCCATTCGCTTACAAGTCGTAACGCCGGTTCCCGCCAGATCACCGAAGTTAAGCGCTGTTGGGCCTGGCTATCACTTGGATGGGTGACCATCCGATCTGCCGAGTGCTGTTGGCAAGCTGGATGCACTCAGCTCTTGTGAGACCAATTGAGGCGCTACTTGAATGAGAAGTAGCAGTTCCAGCCTCGTAAAATGACAACTGCCGGGAGAGCGGTGTGCTCACCACACGCTCCTCTGTTCGTTGGTTGGTTGATTTGGGGGAGGGAACGAAACTGCGAAGTCATCGGTCCCACCGGATTAGGGAAGATTTGGAAAAGAAGTCGGATGTACCCTTTCAAAGGAACCATCCTGCCATTTGCCTGAAGCGTTCCAGTGAAATCACAGCAGACCCCATTCAGGATGGCCGGACACGGGTTTTAACGGTCGTCCAGTGCGCTAACCACTGTGCCACCTCGCTCGGTTCTCCTCTGTATCCACGTCCAGCGACGCTTATGGAATGAGGATGGGACTGGAGACAAGCAGTACCGTTGGAGCTTCCGAGGCCTGTTCGGACTGAGAGTTTAACGTTTATTGAAAACGAAACAACGATGTTTTCGTCGATATTTTCGCAGTACCACTTATTAAGACATGTTTCCAATAGGATTCGCCTGTTTTTGCAAAACTTTTTTTTCTCATTACCTTCTGGGTTTTGTGCCATCATTAGCGAGTACCTACTTCATTTTGTCATTTTATTTTGGTCACAAACATTTAAGTCAGTTATTTCCAGATTTCGTTTACACTGCACACCTCTTCAAAACCTTGTTATTTTGCCTTTTCTCGTTTCTCTACAGGGACAGCATTTTTATACGAGCTTGTCAGTGTTAATGGGAGTTTGTGACCTTGTCTCCCTCCTGACGTCACCACTAGTCCCCCAGGACTCAATATGACTATCTCATCTGTCCGCGTCTAGTGTAAATCTATGTTCAAGTGTGAGAACATCATCAAAATATTTGGGTAGCTTTAATTTGAGGCGGGACATGGATACCAGTATTGTAATTACTTAGTTGGAGTTTGGAAAGCGCCTAAAAAGCAAATCAAGACTGACTTGCTCACTAGCCTTCCTCGTTAATCCGCAAGGCGAATTCGATCTGTGACCGCCTCGCTTCCCAGGATCGCAAAATCGAAATCGGCGCTTTAAGGAGACTGGCTTTTTTTTAAGGTACCTGGAAAAAGAACACAAAAAAGCAAGAGTAATTTCGACGAGGCAGCGCCACTTGTAACCCTACCATCCTAACTATACTTTATTTTATGATTTGTGTGTGTGTGTGTGTGTGTGTATGTGTGTGTGCGTGTGCGTGTGTGTGTGTATGTCGTGTGGGTGTTCCTATTATTTTCATTCATCGTCTGATCACGGATGCGTTATGAATGGGGAGATGGGGCACACCGCAACTGTAGGGGTGGGTCAAGAAAGACGCTGTGGAGATATCTTGCACAGTGTGATCGGTAATGAGGCGTCCTGGTGCGTGGTCACAGCCCGATTCCAGAAGTCAAGGACCATATGGTGACAGTTGTGAAGGAGGTATTCTGAAGCCTGTCTTCGAAAACAGATGAGAGCATGGTATTTTGCGTGGGGTCAGTGAGAAGTCTGGGGCAATAGCAAGAACTCCAGGGTAACCGCCCTTGGCGGGGCGCAGAGGTAACAACCGACGATGCGGTAGATGAGGGGCCAAACGCCCCGTTTCAGGGGGGCGTAATTCGATGCCCGTCGGTGTCGTCAAGTCGGCAGTAGGAGGAAAGGGGTGGCGTAGCCTGTCCTATATTCTGCAGTGACGACTGTCGGGAATTTACCGTTGACGATGACATATCGGAGTGGACTCATTTGATGGTGTAAAGGATGCGTGGATGCACCCCCAAAGTGTCCACCAGTTAACGTCTGGTTGCTGTATCGCCATGCTGTTGCGAAGGGAGGACGATGTAAACAGAGGATACAAGCCCTCGAAGTGCAATTAAAAGTTAGGGTGAAGGGATGTCATTGATGAGATTCGCTTATGACGGTGCTATCCTCCGTCAAAGCGAGTAATAACTGCGGTACCTGTTGACTGGATTTAACAGTCTACTGAGAACACAATATAGATTGAGAATAAATCAAATAAAGGCGAAATTAGTGAACAGAGGCAGAACTGAGAGAGCGATAACATTCATTTCAGAATTGTGGATCGTGTAGTAGAAGTATTAAAGGGTTTAGAAGTAGTATAAGATTTCTTATATCTCAGAATAAAAATAACACATGACAGAAGAAACTGGGGGGATGTAAGAAGGGCACTAAGAAAGGCAAAAAACACCGCCCTCTGTAAATCAACTCTCCTGGTATCAAACATAGGCTTAACTTTAGGGAAGAAATTTCGGATAACATACGCTTGGAACACAGAGTTGCACGGCAGGGAGTCGTAGACTGTGCGAAAAATTGAAAGGAAGAGAATCAATAAGTTTGTGATGTGTTGTTGTAGAATAATGGTGAAAATCACGTATACTTGTAAAGAGAGGAAATAAAGAGACCCTCCGCAGAATTGGCGAAGCACGTAATAGGCAGAAAGCACTAACTAGAAGAAATGATGATAGGACATGTGTAGCGGGGTCACGGAATATCTGTCGTAGTACCAGCGGTAGCTGTAAAGGGCAAAAATTGCAGTGTAATACAGAGACTCTAATATATCCAACAAATAACTGACGACATCAGGTGTAAGGCGCTACTGTAACAAGCAAGGGTTAGCAGAGGCAGGTAGCGCCATTCAAGTCAGAAGAATGACTAACACGCCTAAACTCCTCCACCTCTCTCTCTCACCCAACCCCCGCAAAAAACAGGAAGACATCTAGTGACATTTAACTACGTACATTAGCTGTGAAAGCTAATGCCGAGTGGATAACTACAATCCTGGTCATTAAAAATAAATCACCAGGAAGAATATGAAATTTTATTTATTTTACGAATTCGGTATAGTAGGAATTTTGTTGTAGGTGATTTGGGAGGATACAGGATGCGGTATTCAGTACACAGATATCGCAGTTCTGGCGGAAACAACGGCTCTAACCGAGCTGCGCTCCGACTCTGAACCAAGGTGCCAGTCACGGCCACGTCATCCCATGCTGCTTCAACCTTATGTCATATTTCGTCAATAGTAGTGGCTGGCGAGTAGCGATGCGCTCCACCGAAGTTCATATACAGGGCGTCAGGGATCAGGTGTAGATATTGTGATCGTTAGTATGTTAATATGTATCCACGTCAGTGTGTTAATTATTTTTTCTTTGCGTGTAACAGTCTTCCTGCAGACGCCTCACACAATGTAACACCTGATGTTTTGTGCACAGTCGTAGCTGCACCAACAAGAGGACCGCCGTTTTGGGTCCACGCGTGCACGTTTCAACACCTGACCTGCTGCTTGGTGGAAAATTATCACTAGTGGTTAGCTGTTGCCGTATGTACTTGGTGGTACCAATCAACCTAAAAACATACTACTTCTAATAGCTGTAATTATTAATCTGTGTTGTTACGACGCAATACTTGAAATGTTTCTTCGATGTTTGACGAGCAGTACGTGTAGGAATTCAGATGCTGCTGCGTATTTTTCTGAAATTACGAACTTGCTGTTCTTGAAATTAATCTCCCCTCTCGATGCTTTGTTTCTCCTCTTCGTGGATCGTGGAGTAGACTTCGTCTCTTTAGCAGTTTCGCCTGTGCTGGAAACGTAATCGTACTTATTTGTTTCCATTAAGCCACTAAATAACAGAAGCAATTCTAAGACTTGCATACGATTCTGTTCTACCAGCTCGTGCCCATACAATAATTCTCTGCAACATTAATTCAGAGATTACGCTGCTAGGCAACAAAGACATTATTGGACAGGAATAATCACTGGCAATGATGGACGACATGAAACATAACACATTCGTAAAAGAGATGGAGTAGTATATTTATAATGAAAACTGATACAGATTTCACCACATGAGAAAGCAGGATTACACATATAAAACGTTCATGTTTGAGACAGGTCAGACTCCCAACATAAAGATCGATATTGGACTTCCCGTAAGCAATACATCCTCCTAGGGCACTGACGTATATTTTGCAGTTGTTACCCATGTTGGCTACCAAACTGCTGAAGAGTCCTCGGGTGATATTGTCCCACTCCTCTTCAAGGCAGTGTTCAGTTCTTGCACGGTTCGAGTAGTGGATTCCTTGAGAAACACGTCTGCCACGATCATCCCCGGCATACCCTATAGGGCTTAGGAGCGGGTGCCCGCAGATTGTTCCGTATGTTCAGTATTATGAGTTTCCAGTGTGTCTGACTCCTCAGCGGTCCTGTATGGGCGGGCACTCTCGTCCATGAACAGAAAGTCAGGACCTACGACACCCCTAAGCAGACGGACACGATCCTGAATAATCTCCTTGTAATACCGCTGTGCTGTAACGGTACCTCGTGCGGCTTTTGGCCGCTGTGCATCAAACCTGCCCACGTCACGTCACCTAGGCCACGCCGATGACGTTCATGACCATTTTGTGACCTGTAACGTGATCCTCTCTCTTTCCACTCCAACTGGTGGCCAGAATGACATGCCACAGTGAAGCGGAATTCGTCGGAGAACATTACTCTGGACCAATCTTTCTGACCCCAACCAACATTCTCCCTGCACCAACGAACTGCTTCTCAACGATGACATGTTGGTATCCATTTAACGGGCTTCCGAGCAAACAAACCAGCAAGAATTGTTCGCAGCGAAATGGTTCTAGCTGAGACACATGTACCTGTAGTTGCCTTGTCTGCAGCTATCTGCTTAGGACTGAGCTATGTGGTCCTAGGGCTACGTAGTCCGTTTACGACCACCGGTATGCTTTTTCATAGCATTTCCACCTTAAGTGGTCTTTTTTAACCGCGGTTCACTTTTGGCCACACCCATTATTGTGACCATAGTAGTGAGACTTCGAGCGGCTGCGAGCCGTCCAGACACTCGAACGTAAGCGCTCAAATAATGTCTTGCAGACATGTTACAGTACCATATGGAAAGTCGCACTAGTCGGTTTCACATCAATGTTCGTCAACCGCCGTAGTGCATTAACTGTCGAAGGCATGCAGTTCGCGCACAGGCTTCACTGCAGTGAACACGGCCCACACTGTAAACCTCTTTTTACTATCATTGATCGGGTGTTAGGTATCAGATGTCGGTTGTGGGGCAGCAATTGGCAGTTGTTCTTAGGAAGGATTAGTTGTTCCTTAGCAATTGTTAAGTAGTCTACATCAAGCAACATAGATTGATTGGCAACTCAGAGTAGACTGACTGTTCTTTTTCCTTCGTGACGTAGTACATTACCAAGGTGTTTTGATGTTCTATGGAGGGTAGCGTGTCTCCGTGGCAGGATCGTAGCTCCAGGGGTTAATCATCAAACCAGCAGGTTCCGTAAAGCGTGACGAGCTCTCAGCATCGCCCCAACTTCCAGAAACACTGCATCTATCCTCACTTTGTTACATGCACAGACAATAAGACTAAACCAACTAATTACATGTTTGATTATCATCACTCGTTGGCACTACAAACATTGCGCAACACATCACTTCACCTAAGTGGTTGTTGGTGTTGTCGTCTTCAGTCCAGAAACTGGTTTGATGCAGCTCTCCATGCTATTCTACCCTGTGCAAGCGTCTTCATCTCCCATTACCTACTGCAACCTACACCCTTCTGAATCTGCTTAGTGTGTTCATCTCTCGGTCTCCCTCTACGATTTTAACCCGCCAAGCTGCGCACCAATACTAACGTGAATTAGTGATCCCTTAATGCCTCAGAACATGTCCTACCAACCGATCCCTTCTTCTAGTCAAGTTGTGCCACCAATTCCTCTTCTCCCCAATTCTGTTCAGTACCTCCTCATTAGTTACGTGATCTACCCATCTAACCTTCAGCATTCTTCTGTAGCACCAAATTTCAAAGTATTCTCTTCTTCTCTAAACTATTTATGGCCCATGTTTCACTTGCATACATGGCTACACTCCATACAAATCCTTTCAGAAACGGCTTCCTGATTCTTAAATCTATACTCGATGTTAACAAATTTCTCTTCCTCACAAACGCTTTCCTTGTCATTGCCAGTCTACATTTATTATCCTTTGCACTTTGACCATCATCAGTTATTTCCTCCCCAAGTAGCAGAACACATTTACTACTTTAAGTGTCTCATTTCCTAATCTACACTCCTGGAAATGGAAAAAAGAACACATTGACACCGGTGTGTCAGACCCACCATACTTGCTCCGGACACTGAGAGAGGGCTGTACAAGCAATGATCACACGCACGGCACAGCGGACACACCAGGAACCGCGGTGTTGGCCGTCGAATGGCGCTAGCTGCGCAGCATTTGTGCACCGCCGCCGTCAGTGTCAGCCAGTTTGCCGTGGCATACGGAGCTCCATCGCAGTCTTTAACACCGGTAGCATGCCGCGACAGCGTGGACGTGAACCGTATGTGCAGTTGACGGACTTTGAGCGAGGGCGTATAGTGGGCATGCGGGAGGCCGGGTGGACGTACCGCCGAATTGCTCAACACGTGGGGCGTGAGGTCTCCACAGTACATCGACGTTGTCGCCAGTGGTCGGCGGAAGGTGCACGTGTCCGTCGACCTGGGACCGGACCGCAGCGACGCACGGATGCACGCCAAGACCGTAGGATCCTACGCAGTGCCGTAGGGGACCGCACCACCACTTCCCAGCAAATTAGGGACACTGTTACTCCTGGGGTATCGGCGAGGACCATTCGCAACCGTCTCCATGAAGCTGGGCTACGGTCCCGCACACCGTTAGGCCGTCTTCCGCTCACGCCCCAACATCGTGCAGCCCGCCTCCAGTGGTGTCGCGGCAGGCGTGAATGGAGGGACGAATGGAGACGTGTTGTCTTCAGCGATGAGAGTCGCTTCTGCCTTGGTGCCAATGATGGTCGTATGCGTGTTTGGCGCCGTGCAGGTGAGCGCCACAATCAGGACTGCATACGACCAAGGCACACAGGGCCAACACCCGGCATCATGGTGTGGGGTGCGATCTCCTACGCTGGCCGTACACCTCTGGTGATCGTCGAGGGGACACTGAATAGTGCACGGTACATCCAAACCGTCATCGAACCCACCGTTCTACCATTCCTAGCCCGGCAAGGGAACTTGCTGTTCCAACAGGACAATGCACGTCCGCATGTATCCCGTGCCACCCAACGTGCTCTACAAGGTGTAAGTCAACTACCCTGGCCAGCAAGATCTCCGGATCTGTCCCCCATTGAGCATGTTTGGGACTGGATGAAGCGTCGTCTCAAGCGGTGGGCACGTCCAGAACGTACGCTGGTCCAACTGAGGCGCCAGGTGGAAATGGCATGGCAAGCCGTTCCACAGGACTACATCCAGCATCTCTACGATCGTCTCCATGGGAGAATAGCAGCCTGCATTGCTGCGAAAGGTGGATATACACTGTACTAGTGCCGACATTGTGCATGCTCTGTTGCCTGTGTCTATGTGCCTGTGGTTCTGTCAGTGTGATCATGTGATGTATCTGACCCCAGGAATGTGTCAATAAAGTTTCCCCTTCCTGGGACAATGAATTCACGGTGTTCTTATTTCAATTTCCAGGAGTGTAATTTCCTCAGCATCACGGGACTTAATTCGACTACATTCCATTATCCTCCTTTTGCTTTTGTTGATATTCATCTTATATCCTCCCTCAAGACACTGTCCTTCCGTTCAACTGCTCTTCCAGGTCCTTTGATATTTCTGACAGAATTACAATGTCATCGGCGAACCTCAAAGTTTTTATTTTTTCTCCATGGGTTTTAATTCCTACTCCAATTTTTTTTTCCCTTTACTGCTTGCTCAGTATACAGATTGAATCCGGCTATAGGCTACAACCCTATCCCACTCCATTCACATCTACTGCTTCTCTTTCATGCCCCTCGACTATCATAACTGCCATCTGGTTTCTGTACAAATTGTAAGTAGCCTTTCACTCACTGTATTTTACCCCTGCCACCTTCAGAATTTGAAAGAGAGTATTTCAGTGATCAGTGTCAAAAGCTTTATCTAAGTCTACAAATGCTACAAACGTAGGCTTGCCTTTCCTTAATCTAGCTTCTAAGATAAGTCGAAGGGTCTGTATTGCCTCACGTGTTCCAATATTTCTACGGAATCCAAACTGATCTTCCCCACAGTCGGTGTCTACCAGTTTTTCCATTCGTCCGTGAAGATTTCGTGTTAGTATTTCGCAGCCTTGACTTATTAAACTGATTGTTCGCTAATTTTCACATCTGTCAACACCTGCTTACGTTGGGACTGGAATTAGCATATTATTCTTGAAGTATGAGGGTATTTCGCCTGTCTCATACATCTTGCTCACCAGATGGTAGAGTTTTGTAAGGGCTGGGCCTGCCTAGTCTATCAGTAATTCTAATGGAATGTTGTCTGTTCCCGAGGCCTTGTTTCGTTAGAACTTTCAGTGCTCTGTCAAATTTTTCACGCAATGTAATATTCATCTTCACCTACGTCCTCTTCCATTTCCATAATATTGCCCTCGAGTACATCGCCTCTACATACTCCTTCCATATTTCTGCTTTCCCTTCTTTGCTTAGAACCGCTTTTCCATCTGAGCTCTTGATATTCATACATGTGGTTTTCTGTAAAGGTCTCTTTAATTTTCCTGTAGGCAGTATCTATCTTACCCCTAGTGATATATGCCTCTACATCATTACATCTGTCCTCTAGCCATCCCTACTTAGCCATTTTGCACTACCTGTCAATATAATTTTTGAGACGTTTGTATTCGTTTTTGGATGCTTCATTTACTGCATTTTTATATTTTCTCCTTTCATCAATTAAGTTCAATATATCTTCTGTTACCCAAGGTTTTCTACTAGCCCTCGTCTTTTTACTTACTTGATCCTCTGCTGCCTTCACTATTTCATCTCTCAAAGCTAACCATTCTTCTTCTACTGTATTTCTTTCCCCCATTCTTGTCAATCGTTCCGTACCACCATTTTACTT
This sequence comes from Schistocerca gregaria, assembly GCF_023897955.1. NCBI lineage: Eukaryota > Metazoa > Arthropoda > Insecta > Orthoptera > Acrididae > Schistocerca > Schistocerca gregaria. The sequence continues at coordinate 842,391,626 of NC_064920.1, read as the reverse complement.
TCACTCTCACTGTCGGAGATGGTTCAAATATCTCTGCGCACTATGTGATTTAACTTCTGAGGTCATCAATCCTCTGGAACTTAGAACTACTTAAAACTAACTAACCTAAGGACATCACACACACCCATGCCCGAGGCAGGATTCGAACCTGCGACCGTAGCGCCTACAACCGCTCGGCCACTCCGGCCGGATCACTGTCGGAGATTACTGACTTCTGAACACTTGGCATTTCATTCAGTAGCAAAAGTATGACGTCACTGGTCAGATCAGCAGTGATTTGGTTCCATGATGTCATTCATCAGAGCCGCGCGGGATTAGCCGAGCGGTCTTAGGCGCTCTAGTCATGGACTGTGCGGCTGGTCCCGGCGGAGGTTCCATTTCCCCCTCGGGCATGGGTGTGTGTGTTTTTCCTTAGGATAATTTAGGTTACGTAGTGTGTGAGCTAAGGGACTGATGACCTTAGCAGTTAAGTCCCACAAAATTTCACACACATTTGACGTGATTATCTTGATTGGTGCGAAAATTGACTTGCAGTAACGACTTGCGGCACACAAAACATAATTTTAAAGATACCACATCATCACGCATCTTCAATAAAACCTGAAATTCTCTGACCTTTGCAATCACAAACCAGATACAGCTTACAGATAGCGGAGTGCTCAAGAAGCATGAACTGCGGCCAGGAAAGGTGGGAAGTGTGTACTGTTACACACCGAATACTAGAGGCAGTGCCAGGAGTCAACAGCTACTAGTAAACGTCATGGTTCCGCTATGACACCATTGGCAAGCTAGATAGTCGTCTTATAAGAGGTGCTTTACCACAGAACCACTAGTAAACGATGGGGTAATGGACAGACAAGATAATTTTCGATATTGAACTACAAACTTTAGATTTATTTTAAGTGGAGTATTAAAATCTGGAAGAGAGAGAAAAATATCATTTCTAAGATGCCAGCTGGATGTAGCCCTCAGTGATTCACAACCCGACAAGAGGCCACGGCAGTCCACCTACCCCACCGCCGCCTCACACCGAACCCAGGGTTACCCTTGCGGTTCGGCAGCCAGTGGACGAGGCCCCTTCCCCCCCCCCCCCCCTCCCCCCTCCGAGTACGTCTCATACCAGACGAGTGCACACCAAATGTGTGCATGGTAGAGTAATTATGGTGTATGCACACATGGAGACAGTGTTTGCACATCAGTCAGTAACTGAGGAGGAATATGGGGAACCAGCCCGCTTTCGCCGAGGCAGACGGAAAACCGCCTAAAAGCCATCCACAGACTGGCCGGCACACCGGACCTGGACACTAATCCGCCAGGTGGATTCGCGCCAGGGACCGGTACGCCTTCCCGCTCGAGAAGCAGCGCGTTAAACTGCGCGGCTACCCGGCTGGCTTGTAATCTGATGCTTCCGACGAGTCAAATATCTTAACACAAATTTGTCTTGGTTATTAAATGTTCCTGGAGGAAAAATAATGAGTCCGTGCCTTCAAAGTAGCAGCTTCAGAGGAAAGATACATAGTGGGTTCTGAGGTAGCCATAATTACTACGCCACTGTTTCTTCTCTCTTAGAAATTTATTTGTAATTGATTATTTACTGAATATTAAAATGTTGCTTTTTGGGGCAAGAATGTATTTTTGTTAATGTTTGTAAAAAGCCAGTCTCCTACACATACGTTTTTTCTCTAATAGTCTCTGTGTGTAATGGTAATTAAATTCTGTGAAGCGGTAGTGGAAATTTTTCGACGGTTAGTGTCACTGAAGTGGCCTGTTTCTGAAACAGAACAGAATAGGGAAAAAATTTCTCTTGTTTTTGTATAAGAGCGCGAGCTCAGTCACTCTCACTTGATCTTTCTCTGGTAGTCAGTCGCAGCGATCGGATTTGCTGTGTAAGTTGTGTCTAAATTATGTTTGCTGGCTTAAAGTAATCAAATGTGGCACCTGTTCTGAACTTTTGTAATTATTTTAAATCTTCCTAGTCCCAGCGGGGATAATTACCTGATTTTTGCTATTGTATAACTTTTTACAGACAGGATCCAACGAAGTCGGGAGATTATTGCGAAGAGATGTAATGACCGAACGCATGTTGCGTTTAGTAATTAATTTGTCTTTGCTTATAACAATCAGCTACCCTGATATTAAAGGCCGATGATACAAAAGTATCTTGCAGTCATCTCGCGCAAGAGATGTGCGAATGTTTCGGTCATTCGTCTGAGCCATGTAAGACACCGCCCACTGTTTGATAATTAGCTGATCACCCATCTTATAGTGACGTATTGTCTTCCGGTGAAATTACAAGGGTGAAGTAAAAGAAGAGTAAAAAGAGAGGTGCAACGCGTCAGAATCCGTCCCTTTGGATGTGTTGTTTGTGTGGAGCAAAGTCGTAGACAGATACCCTAGTACGCTAACTTCTCGGCAAGCACCTGTTGCATCTTCTTTTTGGCCTGCGATTACGCTGTGGCTATGGTATTGCAACCAGGAGCGAGCGGAAACAGGCGTGTCGAAACCGGGGCCTCTTCCGTTTCCTGTCTGCGCTGGTGAAAGGCGAAGACTGCGAAATTTTGCTGAAACCTTAGCACGTGCCAAAGTCGGACTCTGGTGCCGACATGAAGCTGTTTCTGTACTCATTGACCGCGACAAATGCAACGGCAGAAAAATTAGGGTTGCGGCTAAGACGCTGTTCATTCACAGGGGAAGCGGACTTTTCGTTTTTCCGCCTGAGCATGGTGACATCCGCTTTCCTAGGCGTGTCTCAAAAAATTTAGGGGTAGCTCTGTCGACAAACCCACAGATGGGCCCCATCGTAAACAACAGTTTTCGTATGATATCATAATAAAACTATAATATCCTGTATGGCCTCTGTTAGAAGGGGGGTATCTATATTGATAATGAGCATCTGACTAGATCCAAGCACGGTTCGACAGACACCGATATTTCTATTGCACAACAGTACAATCTATGAGTATTTCAAAGATGTTCTGGAGAGGCTCGATTAATAAACAACCTGTGTAGGCTACCAACGGCCAGTTCCAATCCTTAGGTATTAGAATAAGAAATTAAATCACGTATACAATTACTCATACATGGACTGAGAAAGTCAGAGCGCCTGAAAAGAATAACATAAGAATTCGGAGGATCAGTTCCGTTTTTCGCTAGTGTGACGTGCCTTACTTGTGTGTAATTGTGCCTAACATGCAGCTGTGACTCTTCATAGACATCGTACTGAGGCAGTAAAAGTTAATGACCAACATTGACATTAAAAGAATGAGATGGGAGCATTAGTCTGGCCAACGTAAAATAAAATAGAAAATTCTAATAAACTTCCGCTTTATTAGAATAATTACTACTACGAACTGTCGCATAAATTAATACAACACGTCCATATGCTACATACTTAGTACATCTACATCTACATGATTACTCTGCAATTCACATTTAAGTGCTTGGCAGAGGGTTCATCGAACCACAATCATACTATCTCTCTACCATTCCACTCCCAAACAGCACGAGGAAAAAATGAACACCTAAACCTTTCTGTTCGAGCTCTGATTTCTCTTATTTTATTTTTATGATCATTCCTACCTATGTAGTTTGGGCTCAACAAAATATTTTCGCATTCGGAAGAGAAAGTTGGTGACTGAAATTTCGTAAATAGATCTCGACGCGACGAAAAACGTCTTCGCTTTAATGATTTCCATCCCAACTCGCGTATCATATCTGCCACACTCTCTTCCCTATCACGTGATAATACAAAACGAGCTGCCCTTTTTTTTACCCTTTCGATGTCCTCCGTCAATCCCACCTGGTAAGGATCCCACACCGCGCAGCAATATTCTAACACAGGACAAACGAGTGTAGTGTAAGCTGTCTCTTTAGTGTTCTTGTTGCATCTTCTAAGTGTCCTGCCAATGAAACGCAACCTTTGGCTCGCCTTCCCCACAATATTATCTATGTGGTCTTTCCAACTGAAGTTGTTAGTAATTTTAACACCCAGGTACTTAGTTGAATTGACAGCCTTGAGTATTGTACTATTTATCGAGTAATCGAATTCCAACGGATTTCTTTTGGAACTCATGTGGATCACGTCACACTTTTCGTTATTTAACGTCAACTGCCACCTGCCACACCATACAGCAATCTTTTCTAAATCGGTTTGCAACTGATACTGGTCTTCGGATGACCTTACTAGACAGTCAATTACAGCATCATCTGCGAACAACCTAAGAGAACTACTCAGATTGTCACCCAGGTCATTTATATAGATCAGGAACAGCAGAGGTCCCAGGGCGCTTTCCTGGGGAACACCTGATATCACTTCAGTTTTCAATCCCGCACCAATAACATGCACATCAGCCGCAAAACTGCTCAGCTCCGTTCTAACTCATAACTACAGGCATTGTGCTACATGGCAAGCCCACTTAGAACTGCGCACATCTGACAACAGACTGACTGTCTCAGTACAACTGCTTCCAGACAACTGACACTTTATAACTGCTAAATTACAACCGCCCCGTTTCCTTCCTAGAAATACAATGCGCTCACGTGGCACCACTACACCCTAGGCGTTCAGTGGCTGAAATACTCACTCCAAAGATCTCCAGTGAAACCTAAATACATCCCATGTCGAAGAGCTGTATCGAAACTGACGAGCAAGCGGTTGTAAAACATACCAAAGAACTCTCTCGTAACCTGTGTGCAAAAATAAGTAATCGAAATGGAGGATGGCTGAATCAACAGACATCTTTCAATCATATACTTTATTTTAATTTTCTAAGCTTAACTGCGATTCAAGACAGTCTTATGTGCGAAAGACGGTCACTTGTAATGTTAAAACTAATATAATAAAAATGACATACGAGTATCGTATAGTGTCAGGTTAGAAATATGTATTCAGCTGCTAATTGGTCGACACTAAACGACACGCTCACAAAGAAGATCCGAAATACTGACTTATTTCCTCAGAAAGCGTTTTACTGAAGGAGGACACACCGCGGTCCCCCTCTCTGCCGCTGAGATTGATATAAAAATCAATGTATTAAAATTAACTGAAAGAGCGCAACAGGAAAAAATCATTGGGTTTGGTGAGATACCTGTTCAAGTGTGTACAGTTTGTGTTAAAGCTTACTTCATTCCTTATTGCAGTTTACCACAAGTAGCGAGGGTAAAAAGTGATTCGAGAAACGTGAAGATCGTTATCGTTTTCGACCTGGGCATTAGCTGTAGGCCCGTATCTCTGGCATCAATAGATTGTAGAATTGTGCAAAAGATTGTATGCTCGCCTTTTTGGAGATCAAAATTGTCCTCTGTGGGAATGAACGTAGGCTCCACAAACATGGATTATCCGAAATTCAGCTAGTTAATTAGTTACTTATTTCTTAGTTCATTTGATCGATTTCTAAGATGTACTGTACGTGTTTTTCACTATCTACATTACAAGAAAAGAAGATTGCCACGTGAAAATGACAGCAGATTAAATCTAAACTTTTCCTTGGTATTTGCCAGACGTTTTATGTTATTGTTCCAACTGTCAAAGATTTTTGTGGCTGTGTATTGAAGTCCATCCTGGGCATTAGCAGCTTTAGTACTGAGTAACGAAAGAAATTCTTTCTTCTAGTGTCGTAGTTGTCGACCTGACTACCTTTTCACACTGCGATTGATATTTACTACTAATTTCAATAACGAATACGTATGTTACGACGATGCAGTCAGAATACCTAATTCCTTAAAGAGGCCTCTAAATGGTGGATATGGGTCAACACTGCATATTAGTCCCGCTGTTAGCTTTTGTACGATCAGTACTTTTTTTGTATGCCATGAGCTACCCACAAAAATTGTACTGTAATAAATTAATGAGTGCAAATATGTAAAGCACGCTATTATGATGGTTTGTTCATTTCCCAAACTAACAATTATATAAAGAGCAATAGGCTCCGAATTCTTAGCTACCTACATGTTTCTTCTAGTTCTTGAAATCAACACGTGGATCAAAGAAATTGGCTGTCTACCCTGCTCACGTCTTCCCATGAGCCACATTAGTTCCTAGAGTTATTGCACTCGTTGTATCCAAGGAAATATACTATCTCTTTCCAAAATTAAGGAGAAATTATTTTTAGGAAACTGTTAATTAATTCATCGAAAAATATTCACACCAACGGCTTCCGTCGCTTCTCTGATAATTACAATCCTGGAAATTGAAATAAGAACACCGTGAATTCATTGCCCCAGGAAGGGGAAACTTTATTGACACATTCCTGGGGTCAGATACGTCACATGATCACACTGACAGAACCACAGGCACATAGACACAGGCAACAGAGCATGCACAATGTCGGTACTAGTACAGTGTATATCCACCTTTCGCAGCAATGCAGGCTGCTGTTCTCCCATGGAGACGATCGTAGAGATGCTGGATGTAGTCCTGTGGAACGGCTTGCCATGCCATTTCCACCTGGCGCTTCAGTTGGACCAGCGTTCGTGCTGGACGTGCAGACCGCGTGAGACGACGCTTCATCCAGTCCCAAACATGCTCAATTGGGGACAGATCCGGAGATCTTGCTGGCCAGGGTAGTTGACTTACACCTTGTAGAGCACGTTGGGTGGCACGGGATACATGCGGACGTGCATTGTCCTGTTGGAACAGCAAGTTCCCTTGCCGGTCTAGAAATGGTAGAACGATGGGTTCGATGACGGTTTGGATGTACCGTGCACTATTCAGTGTCCCCTCGATGATCACCACAGCTGTACGGCCAGTGTAGGAGATCGCACCCCACACCATGATGCCGGGTGTTGGCCCTGTGTGACTCGGTCGTATGCAGTCCTGATTGTGGCTCTCACTTGCACGACGCCAAACACGCATACGACCATCATTGGCACCAAGGCAGAAGCGACTCTCATCGCTGAAGACGACACGTCTCCATTCGTCCATCCATTCACGCCTGTCGCGACACCACTGGAGGCGGGCTGCACGATGTTGGGGCGTGAGCGGAAGACGGCCTAACGGTGCGCGGGACCGTAGCCCAGCTTCATGGAGACGGTTGCGAATGGTCTTCGCCGATACCCCAGGAGCAACAGTGTCCCTAATTTGCTGGGAAGTGGCGATACGGTCCCCTACGGCACTGCGTAGAATCCTACGGTCTTTGCGTGCATCCGTGATTCGCTGCGGTCCGGTCCCAGGTCGACGGACACGTACACCTTCCGCCGACCACTGGCGACAACATCGATGTACTGTGGAGACCTCACGCCCCACGTGTTGAGCAATTCGGCGGTACGTCCACCCGGCCTCCCGCATGCCCACTATACGCCCTCGCTCAAAGTCCGTCAACTGCACATACGGTTCACGTCCACGCTGTCGCGGCATGCTACCAGTGTTAAAGACTGCGATGGAGCTCCGTATGCCACGGCAAACTGGCTGACACTGACGGCGGCGGTGCACAAATGCTGCGCAGCTAGCGCCATTCGACGGCCAACAGCGCGGTTCCTGGTGTGTCCGCTGTGCCGTGCGTGTGATCATTGCTTGTACAGCCCTCTCGCAGTGTCCGGAGCAAGTATGGTGGGTCTGACACACCGGTGTCAATGTGTTCTTTTTTCCATTTCCAGGAGTGTATAATAATTGTGCCAGCTCCAAAAACACCAACAAATGGAGGGTCATTCACATATATGATGAATAAGAGAAGACACAAAATTAAATGCCTTGGAGCTCCATTCATTAGATTTCCAAAGCTATTTAAAGTTTCTCCACCTCCAACTTAGTTTCAGATATTCACCCCCTCCCATCTTTGCATTCCATTTGTTACATAAGTAAACTCAAACAAGTAGTGGTATTTCTCTTTACATTTGTTCCAGACTTCCACACATTATTTTAATTTATATTACTGAACTGGACCATTGAGTACATATGCAATATGAGGTCTTTCATTTGCTCTGAGCACTCTGCTTGTATTTGGTTAGTGCATTTCGCTGCTCGTATATGTTTCCTGAATACTTGTAATGTGGTATTTGTATTTCTCAAAGAGGTTCGAGTGTTGATGTCATTGTATGAAAGTCTCAACCGACAACCTAGGAATCACCCGATTTCTTGTAACAAACTGCAGAGAACCACCTTTCGTGATCTCCGGCAGTAAACTAACAGTAACTTTTGGCATTACTCTGTTCTTGATTTCTTTGCAAAAGAAATGCGCCACTTGGTTGACACATTTTTGATCCGAGTCGGAAGTATTAACCTCTTAGTTCTTGTGTAACTCAATTACTAAGTAAGACTGAAGGTGTACGTGTCTACTTCTAGTACCTAAATTTAATATAATTCTTTTCATTGTCTCTCAAAATCTTCACGGAATATTCGCCCCTTAGTCAGCTCAGTAACAGAACTTTAGTATATTTTCTTATTCCATTTTTAAATGACGACATTCATTTTTTTGAGCGGCAGTCTTTTCCTGAAATTAAAAAAAAATGCTACACAAAATTAAGGTTTTTCCAAATGTGGAAACATGTTCGAAGGTACAGCATGGTCATGTACCTAGGAACAAAGTTTCATCTGAAATTTAAAAGCTCTACAATCGAGAAAATCTTGTCAATATGGTATTTAATCGTCTATCTTTCACATTATTACTCTACTATACTCCAACAATCAGTAAGTGAAATCAAATTAAACGTAAGTACGAAGTATATCAGAAAGTAATTAAAAGTTAGAAGCATTTTGAAACTGAAGCTATAGGAGATGTTCTGTTGTTCTGTTTTAAGATAAATAATATGCACGACTAACGAAATATGGATTAACTGTCGACATTTTATGTAGAGATATATATGATTTTAGTCACCCTAAAATTATGTACCTCAAGAATTAAAATGAATTAATATATTATACATCACTTACAGGTGTAGAGCGCGAAATATTTGCAAACGCTGAGCAAAACACAACTTCATGTGTAACAACAACTAAAAGGCATGGAAAATCGTGATATCTGCTAATGGCGATCACTAATGGGCTTTCCTTCATTCGATACTGAAATCAGTCGCTAGGCTGGAGTACCGGTCGAATAACATCGTGTGTTCCTAGGTACACTATCCTGTATGCAGAGAGGAAAGCCAGTGGTATCCTGAACCCAATTTGTTTTACGAAACTCCACAAGAAAAATTCCAGAGGCATCAAGTCTGGCGAACGATCCGGCCACGGCACATCTCCGTGTCCAATCCAACGATTTGGGAAATGTCTCAGCAATCCATTTGTAGCCATCAGCGAAAAATGTGCTGGACACCCATCGTGTTGATACCACATTCTGTTCCTTGTTCCTAAAGGTATTTCTTCCAATAACATATCTAATGTTTCTTGCAGGAATGTGATGTACTTCCCACCATTAAGATTTCCTTCGATGAAATAGGGGCCTATACTTCTGCCCTCCAGAATCTCACACCATACATTCACCGAACACGGTGTTTCGTGTGCAACTTGCCGCAGCCAACATGGATTTTGTTGCCCAATAATGCATCTTATCCAAATTAACATTTCCATGCTTCGTAAATGTAGCCTTATCAGTAAATAAAATCAAATTAATAAATGTATCATCCCTTTGAATCCGAAGTTGAGTTCATCGGCAGAATTCAATGCAACACATACAATCCGTATCAGTTAATTTTTGCTGGAGACTGATATGGTAAGGATGATATTTATGGCGATTCAGAACACGAACAACACTACTCTGTTTCATACCAGATTCCCTTCCGATTTGACGCGAACTCTAACCACAGCGGCAAGAGTACCAATTTCCGTTTCCTCGATAGTAACTTTCCCTTGCCTGGTATGTTTCCTATGCGTTAAAAATCCAGTTGTTCTCAATTTATCATACACATATTTAAATGTACGACTTGTAAGGTGAATACACTGAGGGTATCTTTTAGCGTATAAGTCTCTAGCTCTCACTGAATTCCGTTGGCATTCTCCGTAAATGAGAAGCATTTCGACTTGTCCTCCGAAGGAATACAACATTCACATTCGATTGATTAGACGATACTAGTCTTACCGTTTCTATTACTGTTGTATTGGAAACCGTCAAATGGTGTTTAGGGGCATGTCAATGGCACGTTAGATGAATAAGCCTTATTCGGCGAATATTTACTATTTGCACGATATACCAGAGAGAATTGTCAGAGCACATGCTTCGATAAGTGCGGAAGTGATAAGGAATACCACTCAGTCCATGAAAAGGAGGTTGCAGTACTGCATTGATACCAATGTTCATCACTTCGAACACCTTCTGTAAGTGGACGTTCATGTGTGCTACTGGGGCTATTAGTGGCATTCAGCACCGCCTCAGAAGAGGCACTGTGTGTGTTATTGTGTGTCTTTCCAATCGATATAATTGTCAAATATCGGGCTGCATCCTACTGGCTGAGGATGGGAAGACCCAATAAGGTCAGGGAAATTACGAGAGAAAATGTCGAGCAGAAGCGTTAACAAAACTCTTGGAAGGAGGATATCTGACAATGGGAGTGGGAAGAAAACGATAAGAATCGCAGGCTGCACACCTTTTTCTCCAAAATCGGGGAGCAGTTACGAATGAAAGGAGCCAATCCGAGGGGTCCACTTTCTAACTGGGCCCGGTCCTTGCTCTTGCAGCGCGTTTCGCTGGCTGACAGCGGCGTCTGCCTACGTGGGAAATGTGGATCTCCTGAATACGTAATTATGTTCTGAGGACGGTACAGTCGCTTACGTAGAAACATATCAGGAATTACCACAGAGACACTACAAGAAACATTCAGCGATGCATACAAATGGGAACTATTAAACAAACATATCAAATATACAAAATTGAACACTCTACCTAGAGACAAATGAGACCGTATCGACATCGTGTTGGACGACAGCGTGACGAATGGGTCAGTTCACGTGAAGATTGCAGCACAACCGACTCCTCTGACGCTAACACTAACGACGAGACTAACGATGAATAATATTTGCATAACACATAGGCTATGTACACGACAATAAATGATGAAGGAGTAACACACGGACAAATTGGAATAGAAACCTTCTAATAAATTAATTACGACAATTCATGGCCGGTTATTGCAAGTGCCGCTTAAACATGTATTTAGACTTCAATTAGAGTAACTTAACTTAGAAAAAATACAACAAAATATTCCATGAAATTAACACAAATACAACGACGAGAGAAGTGTAACGCTCGACACACACACTAAACAACAATAAATGTGGAGATAGCAACAGGCAGATAAACTGGAATAGAAACTTGTCAAATAGATTAAGTGGAATAGATTGTAAGCTGTCATTGTACCAAATACCACGCTAAACCTGTAAGTAGAATAACGTAGGTAATTAACGCACATAATATAAAAATTCTATCAAAACACACATATTAGCACAGTTATGTGAGAGAAGAAACGACTCGTGACATTCAAGACGTGTGGCATAGTGCCTTTCTATCCCATGACAGAGGGCCACCAATAGTATCCGCAAGAGTTTAGCCAATAACGCTCCTTTTCTTCTGCATCCGCGCGGGAACATTAGCCTATGAAGATGGCCCACCAATGGTAGCCACAAGAATTACAAACCGATACTCCCACTTTTCCAGCACAAACGAGGGAAAACTCCCCTTTATAAGAGAAGGTGACATTGATCTCTGACAGTGTTCTAGCAGTAGTGGATACCGAAACATCCTGAAGAAAATCCCAGCAGAGGGGTCGAAAAGTCGGTTATTTTTAGAAGGAAATATGGCGCGGCCTAACAACCCAGAAGATTTTAACGTTAGTGACAACGGCCACGAAAGCCTGCAGATTTATGTCCTTTGTTGTTGTAGATGATTTAGAGGAAGGGAAGCAGGGAGGAGGAGAGGTTGTAATACGTTCCCCATTATAGCTCTCGTATATATGTATGTTCTAAAAAAATTGTTTTTAGTTTTGTATATGTATACATTTTTGTATAATCAACACATTGCTGTTGTAGTTGATTTAGGGGGCTGGATCGATGGATCCACCATGGTTCCGAATGATGAGATGCCTCAATGCGTAGAGGAGATGGAGGTGCGCCGCCATGAGGAGATGAGGTAGGTGATTCCTAAAGATCTGAGGGATATCTCACGGAGCCAGAGCAATGTAGGTGATTTATATACACACTCACGCTGCTTACATATAATCAGTATTTATAATGATATACTTGCAGCAGCAGCAGCAAGCAGTTTCTGAAACGATGTACTTATTTCTCCCTGTTCTTCTTCTTCTTCCTGCAGGTGCCTCGTCAGGATACACCGTGGCACGGTATACAGCAGTCTGGACCGCCACCTCTTTAGGTGTCGCTGTACGGTGATACAACATGCAATGTGTGGTTTTCATGGGCAATAAAAAGGACAGAAATGATGTGTATGTTGATCTCTATTCCAATTTTCTGTACAGATTCCGTAACTCTCGGAAGCGAGGTGACGCAAACCTTTTTTTGATGTGTGTATTTTAAAGCAAATGGGGCATTGTACTTTATTGCTGACGTACTTTGTAAAGAATTTCGAAGAACTAGGGATGGTACCATTCTGCACTGCAGCTGATGAGCAAGGACGACAACGAGAATATATGGTACCGACCAGGTGGGGGCATGTCTTGCACACTCCATGTACGCGTTCCCCATATGTTACGTCACGCCACTATGGTCGCCAGGAGTCCGGCTTTAGCCGGAGATGTCCGCTACTTTCACGACCGCGTCGAGCCAGGCACATATGGCTTTTGTTAGACTTTTTAGATATGAATTAGAGAACTCAAAACTAAGCCCCGTTCCCAGCAAATGACGTAAGCAAGAGTAGTAAGTACGAGAAGGAGTAGGGAATTATATCATAAGGATATACTGATATATCAGCCAATACTGTTTTTATGCTTATGTCCTATGTTTTTCGTCGTTAAGCCGAACAAGACTTAGACCGTCAGAACCACGCTACGCGCAGAGCGAGTGAGGCAGAGCAGAAGGTCCCGATCCGCCGTACCCAAACCGCCCACCTCGCTCCGCTCCTACCAATGTTGAGACACGCAAATGTAGAATAAATAATTTTATTCAAAATCAATAAAGTTGACAGAATATAACTTTGCATTTCCAGGCAATAACGCCAATGTCAAATGAGTGTTCTGTTTTATAAATGCCTAAGGAACAAAATAACGAAATACTAGCGGAGTTCAATAAGTAATGTAACACTTTCTGTGCCAGTTTCGGTTGAAAATATATGTAATTTGTTATGGGACATCTTGGAACATTCCCGCTTCAGCCCCTGTACTTTAATAAACTTACGATAGGTGGCGGTGCTATATATCGCCTTCAAAACATCGTCTGTCATCGAGGTGCGTTCCAAGCAGAGAGCTGTCACTGAGTCTCTTTTGGCGGAAAACCAGAGCATCGCAGAGATTCATAGGTGCTAGCCGAATATATTCGGAGACCTGATAGTGAAAAAAAGCACGGTGAGTCGTTGAGAGAGGCGTCTGTCGCCATCGGAACAAGGCCGCGCAAAGCTGTCCGATCTCCTGCGTGCCAGTTGGCAACACACAGCAGTAGCTCCTGATATGTTTGCGCGTCAGTCGCCATAAAAATGCGAACTAACTCCTCTTTTACCATGACAGTACAAGGCCTAACACTACTCTGCGTAGCAGAGAGGAGCTCACAAAACTTCGTAGGATCAATCTTGCTCGTTTACGCTACAACCCAGATCTCGCACCTTCCTTACATGTGTTTGGCCCAGTGAAAGATTCACTTTGTGGGAAGCAAAACATGGGTGATAGGGAGGTTATTAATGCAGTAAGGTGTTGGCTCCTACGTCAACCAGTGGAATGGTACCAGGAGGGTATACAGGTCCTTCCAGTAAGGTGGTGTGAAGACATCGCATTGAATGAAGATTATGTTGAAAAATAGGGTTCTGTAGCCCAAGAAACACAAGAGGATGAGCTATGCTAGGAAAAGTCCGAGTATACGGGAAGATTTCAGTTAGATTACATCATGGTCAGGCAGAGATCCCGAAATCAGATACTGGATTGTAAGGCGTACCCAGGAGCAGATATAGACTCAAGTCGCAATGTAGTAGTGATAAGAGTAGGCTGAATTTGAAGAGATTAGTCAGGAAGAATCAATACACAAAGAAGTGGTATACGGAAGTGCTTAGGAATGACAAGATACGTTTGAAGTCAAATAAGGCTATAGATACAGCAATAAGGAATAGTTCAGTAGACAGTACAGTTGAAGACGAATGGACAATAACAGAAGTTGGAAATAAAAATGTAGGTACAAAGAAGGTAACGCGAAGAAACCATTCGTAACAGAACAAACACTTCAGTTGACCGATGAATGATGGAAGTGCAAAAGTGGTCAGAGAAGTTAGGAATACAGAAATACAAGTCGCTGAGGAGTGAAATAAATAGAAAGTGCAAGGAAGCTAAGACCATCTGGCTGCACGAAAATGTGAAAAAATAAAAAAACAAATGATTGTCGGAAGGACTGACTCAGTATACAGGAAAGTCGAAATAACCTTCGATGAAATTAAAATCAAGGGTGGTACCATTAAGAGTGCAACGGTAATGCAGAAGGGACAGCGGATAGATGGAAAGAGTACACTAAAGGCCTTTATGAACGGGAAGATTTGTCTGATGTGATAGAAGAAGAAACAGGAGCCGATTTAGAAGAGGTAGGTGATCTAGTATTAGAATCAGAATTTAAGAGAGCTTTGAAGGATTTAAGATTAAATAAGGCTCAAGGGGTAAATAACATTCCATCAGAATTTCTAAGATCATTGGGGAAAGTGACAACAAAATGACTATTCACGTTGCTGTGTAGAATGTATGACTCTGGTGACATGCCATCTGACTTTCGGAAAAAATATCATCCACTCAGCTCCGAAGACTCCAAGAGCAGACAAGTGCGAGAATTATCGCATAATCAGTTTAACAGCTCATGCATCCAAGTTGCTGACTAGACTAATATACAGAAAAATGGAAAAGAAAAATGAGAATGTGTTAGATGATGATCAGTTTGGCTTTGGGAAAGGTAAAGGCACAAGAGAGGCGATTCTGACACAATCACTGGATATGCAGACCTGGACAATGTAAAATGGAGCAAGATGTTCGAAATTCTGAGAAAAATAAGGTAAACTATAGGGAGAGACGAAGAGGGAATAATAAGAGTAGACGACCAAGAACAAAGTGCTCGGATTAAAAGGAGTGTAAGACAGCGATGTAATCTTTCGCCCCTACTCTTCAATCTGTACATCGAAAAAGCAATGATGGAAATAAAAGAAAGGTTCAGGAGCTGAATGAAAACTCAAGGTGAAAGGATATGAATGATACGATTGGCTGACGACGTTGCTATCCTGAGTGAAAGTGATCTGCTGAACGGAATGAACACTCTAATGAGTACAGAATATGGATTGAGAGTAAATCGAAGAAAGAAGAAAGTAATGGGAAGTAGTAGAAATGAGAACAGCGAGAAAGTTGACATCAGGATTGATGGTTACGAAGTATATGAAGTTAAGGAATTCTTTCACCTAAGCAGCAAAATAACCAATGGCGAACGCATCAAGGAGGACATCAAAAGCACTGACCAAAAGGGTATTCCTGGTCAAGAGAAGTCTACTAGTGTCAAACATAGGAATTAATTTGAGGAAGAAATTTCTGAGGATGTACGTTTGGAGCACAGTATTGTATAGTAGTGAAACACAGACTGTGGGAAAACGGGAACAGAAGATAATCGAAGCATTTAAGATGTGCTGCTAAAAATGAATATTGAAAATTAGGTGGACTGATAAGATGAGGAATGAGGAGGTTCTGCGCAGAATCGTAGAGGAAAGGAATACGTGGAAAACACTGACAAAGGGAAGGGACAGAATGATAGGACATCTGTTAAGAGATTAGGGAATAACTTGCATGGTACTAGAGGGAGCAGTAGAAGGCAAAATCTTTAGAGGACAGCGATTGAAATACATGCATCAAATGATTGAGGACGTAGGTTGCATGTTCTACTCTGAGATGTTCGTAGCAGGCCGCATCAAATCACTCAGAAGACTGATGACTAAAAAAAATAGCCCCAAGTGTGGGGAATAATTTGGTATATTGAAATCCCGAATAAAACCAAGCTCCTTTCAGAAAGAAATGTGTTGTATTACTTATTGAACGCCCTTGTGAATTGCAAATGGCCACAGTTTCAAAGACTTTGTTGTGTAGTTTAAAATTACCCTGACACGAGTTTCAAGAAATCATTTCTTAGAAAAATAATATTCTTGATAAAGTGGGTACAAATGAGAAATATTAATACAAAACTAAATATTATGTTTTTGTTTCATTTTGTGTCCCAGAAGAATGTATAATTATTTTCTTTGCTTACTGAAGAGCTTTTATTTTATTTTGAGATAAGTCGTCTTACCATGAAGACAGTAATCAACAAGACTGAGCACTTAGTTGCTATCGTAATTGCCAAATTGTAAGGCGTTTACTGATTTTTGTTTTGTTTTGTCTGAGCATGTTTATGGTTGGTCTCGCAAAAACTGAGAGTAATTCATTATTAATAAACTACTGGAAATATCCAACTGACATTCAATCAAAGTTTGTAGTCCGCCCTTGAGGGCTAAATATAATGACGAATCCAGCTTTTCTGTTTTTGAACATGGCAACCCTGCACGTCGCATGACTGCAGGTACAAAATTTTCTCAGTAGTGCTATACTGATTCGTATGTTTGTTTTGTTGCTATTTCATAATCGTAGATGTGTTATTAAAATTGTGATGGCCAGTTTTCCCAGTTTTTATAAAATACGATATTTCAAACCAATGGAAGTTTTCCGAATGAACAGAATTGGTTTTTGAAAAATGATTGTTTAAAAGGCAAGGATTTTACCACTGGTGCTGTCATAAATCGATGTCCAGATTTTTTATTTCGCTTATTAGTTGAAAAAGGAAAAAATAGTCTTTTTTAACCGAGACCAAACAATTACTGACAAATCGCTGTTGTTCAGAACTAAAATACCGGTATCGGTTTTAACCCCGCGGTTTTCTCCATCCCCACAATGGCCGTTGTCTCCTGTGGATAAATGTCACTGGATTGTAACGCAAAGTTGATTATGGGCGGGGTAGAGGCTGTCTTTATGTCCACCAAAGAGGAGGAGCTCTGCGTGGTGTGCAGCACGTGATCTGTTCAGCCTCTAGTCTAGTCGTCGCCTCACATTTCATCAAACGCACCTCTACTAGAATTATATTCAAAGCGGGCGATTTTCGTGGGAAAACCCGCTTTCGAAGGCGAGATCACTAGGGAACAGTTATATGGCGCCGCTCGATTTGGAGGTAGCCAATATAAATTCTGGTTTCAAAAAAATGTTCCACACCAGTATTTATTTTCATGTACAAAAAGGAACCATAACTAATTTGTTATTTGAGATGTTTCATTGAAAAGTCCTTGGTTTTAAAGGTGATAACCTCTGCTTTCTCCGTGTCCTCGATTTTTATGGCGCTGGATGCAACGGAATTTTCTTCTTCAACAGAATAACATCGGCCTATAAGTTAAATTTTAAAAAGGCTACTACACCAAATCCATCCGAAGTACTGCCGGAGACAATACTGTAGTATTAAATATGCTAAACGTATTGCAGGTGGAAGAGCAGAAAAAAATTGTTTTACCTCACACTGAGTGGTATCGTGCCTTTTGAGTGTAAATCATGTTTCTGTAGTGGAACAAAGCACGTAACTAGCAAAAAGAAGAACAAATATCATTGTAAGGAGAGTCTCAGCCAGTCTCTGGAACAACCACATCGAGATCGCCTTTCTATTTAAACTCATTTGTCCTTATCCAGTTGAATACACTTAAACGCCAATTCGCAACTTTTTCATAAATTTTGAGTTCATGAATAATTAATAGTAACGTCCTTCAACAGCTAGACTGTAACTGGCAAAAGATTTGTTTCCCAACGGCTAGCAAGGCGCTTGAATCAGTACAGAGCGACGCCTGGCTGCTAGGCAGCACGTAGAACGATATAACGCTGTGTAGTACTTCATTCTAAAAAACATTTCGGACGTTCTCAAAACACGTTACAAGAAGGTTAACGATGACTCTGCTGTCTATCTCTTTCATTCTTCGACCTTATAATGAGGGAACATCTCGTTTCAGGTGAGGATACAATACCCAAAAGTTAGCATTCCCAGGAATGGAACGACGTAACTTAGATTATGTGACTCTTGGATAAGGAAGTATTTACATCTACAGAACTACTCTACAATTCAACTTTTAGTGCCTGGCAGGGGGATCTTCAAGACACCTTCAGAACATTTCTCTAACGTTCCACCGTCTTGCGCGGGAAAAACGAACACTTAACTCTTTCCGTGAGTGCTGTGATTTCTTTTATTTTATTTCGATGATCGTTCTTCTTACGCAGGCGGGAGCCAATAACACATTTTTGCTTTCTGAGGAGAAAGTATG
The DNA here is from genome assembly GCF_023897955.1 of Schistocerca gregaria. NCBI lineage: Eukaryota > Metazoa > Arthropoda > Insecta > Orthoptera > Acrididae > Schistocerca > Schistocerca gregaria. Next base: position 842,373,201 of record NC_064920.1, on the reverse strand, counting down.
ATCCGACTTTTTTTTTTTTTTTAAAAAAAAAAAAAAGCGGACGGGCACGAATTTCATCTTTCACTTCTGTGGCAATCGTGCAATCACTTCATTCTCGAATAGCACTTTGCAATCAGTCTCTGTCAGCTCTATAGTTTTAATCCCTCAAGTACTATGTAACTTATTCAGCGATGTGTTAATCCAAAGTCTGTTATCCTGTTCGATCTTCTTGTCAATATTTTCCACATGTTCCTCTCCTTGCTGATTCTGTGAAGAAACTTCTCATGTCTGGACTTATCAGTCTACCTAACTTTCAGCATCCTACTTAAGTGCCACATTCCATAAGCTTCGATTCTTTTCTTTCCTGGTTCTCCCAAAGTCCATGTTGCACTTCCATACTATGGTCTGTTCTGAACGCACATTCTTAGAAATTTCTTGCTCAATTTAAGGTCAATGTTTGGTACTGTTAGACTTATTTTGGCAAGGAATACCCTCTTTTTCTGAGGTAGACTGCTTTTTATGTCCTCCTTGCTTTTCTCTCTCATGTGTAATTTGGTTCCATGCTAGCAAAATTCCTTCATTTCGTCTATTTCGTGTTCCCCAATTTTGATGTTAAGTTTATGGCTAATCGCAATTTCTGCTACTGCTCAATAGTTTCGTTTCTCTTCGGTTTACCATCAGTCGGTCCTCTGCATTACAGTGTTCATTACCCTCAAGAGGTCCTGTAATTTTTCTTCATTTTTACAGAGGATAGTAATGTAATCACTATACCTTATCATCCTTTCGCCCTGAATTTCAGTTCCATTCCGAAACTAATCTTTTATTTCCATCACTGCTTCCTCGCTGTGAAGATTGGTAAGTAGGTGGATGAAGTATCAATGTGGGTTGGTGTAACAAAATTGCAACATTTTCGTTACTGCCTTGATTTAGTGGACATTTATAGTGGATGTGAGCCGTCGTGGAACCGAGTGGGTAGCGACCTTCCTCACGTTCAAAGTATCAGTAACATTGATTATCACTTATTCCATTATCTCCCTGATTGTGGTACGCAGGTCTTCGACCACCAGAACTGGTGCTTCTCTTGCAATTTCCAGTTCTTCTCAGAGAGTTCGACATTTATATTCATGCTGCTACGCTGTAAGCGTCTGTCGTACGTAACCACTGTGTTATGTGATGGCGTAGTTTTGCAGGACACTTTGTCCAGTGCAGCATGGATCGTGATAACGGTGCTTCCCTTCACATGTAGGTAACGAATTACCACAATACACACGCTTAAGACAAAAGAAAGAGAGACATACCACGAAGGATTATCTGAATGGGACGGAAATCGGTATTTGTGATAGACATGTACAGACAAAAAATGATTACAGCTTCAGAAAAACTGAACGATCTATTCAAGAGAAACAGTTTCACAAATCAAGCAAACCGATTTAGTTAGTCCTCCTGTGGCCCTTAAGCAAGCAGTTATTCGTCTTGGCATTAACTGTTGGTTGTTGGCGGCAAAATGTCGAACTGCTTGAAGAGCCCTGCCCATAGTGCTCCGAACGTTCTCAGGTGGGAAGAGATTCGGCGACCTTGCTAGCAAGGTAGGGTTTGGTAAGCACGAAGATGAGCAGTAGAAACTCGCTCATCATGTGCGGGCTGGCGTTATCTTACAGATATGTATGCCCACGATGGCTTAGCGGCGGCCGTGGTGGCCGACCGGTTCTAGGCGCTACAGTCTGGAACCACGCGACTACTACGGTCGCAGGTTCGAATCGTGCCTCCGTCATGGATGTGTGTAATGTCCTTAGGTTAGTTAGGTTTAAGTAGTTCTAGGGGACCGATGACCTCAGAAGTTAAGTCCCAAAGTGCTCAGAGCCATTTGAACCATTTGATGGCTCAGCACGAAGGGCAACAGAATGGGGCGCAGAACCTCCGACATACCGCTGTGCTGCAATGATGACGCGGATGACAACTAAAGGTGCCCTGCTATGAAATAAAACGGCACTTCACACCATCACTCTCAGTTGTCTGCGTGTATGGCCGGCGACAGCCAGGTCGGTATCCCACCCCTGTCCGGGGCATCTCCGGTCGTGTCTTCGGCCTGGCATTCATCGACCGGAATAGAATTGTCTTCAATGACGAGTCCCGCTTCGAAAAGAGTCCCGAAGACCAGCGAAGATATGTCTGGAGACGAGTGCAGTTATAGTCTAAGAAATGATAAAGAGTCAGGCTACAATTCCTTGGAGCCCAAAACTTTCCACGCTGAGGCGAAGGGTAAGATCAAGAATAAGAGGTTATCAACAAGCTTTAGGGCAATCAGAGCGCGCTGCGAGGCTCCATGAATACAGGGATTAGCCGAGCTGCGTAAGGGGCTGCAGTCATGAACTGTGCGGCTGATCCCGGCGGAGGTTAGAGTCCTCCCTCGGGCTTGGGTATGTGTGTTTGTCCCTGGGATAATTTAGGTTAAGTAGTGTGTAAGCTTAGAGACTGATGACCTTAGCAGTTAAGTCCCATAAGATTTCACACACATTTGAACATTTGAATACAGGGCAATTAAGGTGCGCTACAAAACATTGCTTCAGGAAGGTAAAGAATAAACTGGGAGAGGTTTGGCCTACGAAGACAACTCCAATGCTACACATGGGGAAGACTGTATAAGCTACTGACTGCAAAGGTTAAGGAACCTACTGCCGTGTCCACAATTCGTAAAGAGGATGGCTCAATGAGGGCTAGATGGAGAATGACAGCAGAATATCTACTAAACGCCCAACTTCCTGACGATAACACTGACACAGATACTGAAATAGACGCACTACTTAGAGGTGAACTAGGTAATGAATACGACAGTCTGCTCTTGGTGATACCTTTCACTCAGTAAGAACTTGCTGTCGCAATCTCCGATCTCAGAACTGGAAAGGCACCTGGTCCGGCGTTTATCCTGAGGTTGTGCTTGTAGTAGGTTCACTGATAATGCCATATTTGGCAGCATTACTAAACGAATCGTTGCGATATGGAAAACAGCTAGAGCAGTATTGCTTAAAAAGGAAAGGATAAAGACTCGGCGTCACCGAAAAGCTATAGACCTATGTGTTAAAGTCTTGGTCAAAGTTCAGGCGCGGCTACTCTGTGACCGGTTGCAGGCGCACAGGGAGCTCTTGGGTCTAAGCCAGTGTCATATGGTTTCAGAAAAGTGAAATGTACAGATATTGCAGTTAATAGAGCTCTTCAGATTGTAGGAAATACTACTGCGAAGCACGCAAACGCGCTCGTAATTTACATCGCAGGCTTTGGTAGCGTTCGATGTTTGCACGCCTGCGAGGTCTCGGTGTTCCGAAAAGTCTGTATGAGAGCTCTGTAGATTATTGTAGTGGACGTAGGGTCCAGTGGCTTCCGCCCCAGAGCAGGATAATCAGACAGATTACCAAGTCCTGTCGTCAAGGCTCCATAAGTGTCCCACTGTTCTGAAATCTTAGTGCTGAAACCCCTGTTGCATCTGTTAGACGAGGTAGATGCTATTAAAAGTGTTGTTCCATACGCAGATAATATTCTAGCAGTAGTGTCTGCAGACTCCAGTACGAGACTTGAGGAAAAGACATACGATGCACTTGCTTTTATGCAGCATTGGTGCAAGGGCAATAAACTGACTGTAGCTGTTTATAAATCCACATCCATACTTCTGGAGGGAAGACTTTCTCTTGCTATAAATCCCTCCCCGACGCTTGACGGAATCCCTGTAACCGCAGCACTGTGTGTATATACTTAGGCTCTCTTCTAGAAGAGAAACGAAGTTTGCTAGAATATGTAAAATCTGTTGCTCAGAAAGTGGCTAAAATTATGCGTAATATTCGTGTTGGCAATGCTGACTAAAAATACCGTTGCTGCTGGTGAGGTCATATCACGAAGCTGTCTTCAACCCCACTGTGGGCTTCGCTGTCAGCGTCTGAGAGCTTGGCAGCTATAAAACTTCTGCAATGAATTCAGTGGCGCGTCCTTCTGAGGCTCACCGTTGCCTTCCGCTGTACACCTGTCGAGCGATTACTGGTGACTCGGTATATACCCGATGAATATCGTGCTACGTTACAGGGCAGCACTCTATTGGTTGTAGTATGTGTACTGGGTCCCAGAAACTGATAAAAGACATTCATGAGTCTCGAAGTTAGATGGTTGGCAGGCTGACTGGGAGACTAAAAGCACTGCAAGGCGGATTTACACCATATTCCCAAGCATTAGCAATGGAATCAAATTGAGTGACATTGCCCCTACTCGAGATATGGTGCACACACTGACAGGTCACGGTCCGTATCCCAAACATTTGTATCGAGTAGGAGGCAGCAAAGAGAGGAAGGTTCCGCTAATCAGGCCGTTTTCAATTGACCCCATTTTAGGTAGAGAGAGACTGCAGACAGTCTGGTGACGATCTGCAAACAATTGTTACTGACGTAAACTTGTGCACTGCAGTTAGTCTAACTGCACACAGAATACACTGAAGACCAACGAAACTGGTACACCTGCTTAATACCGTGTAGGGCTCCCGCGAGCACGCAGAAGTGCCGCTACATGACGCGGCATGGACTCTACTAACGTCTGAAGTAGTGCTGGAGGGAACTGACACCAAGAATCCTACAGGGCTGTCCACAAATCCGTAAGAGTACGAGGGGTTGGAGATCTCTTATGAATAGGATGTTGCAACCAATCCCAGATATTCTCAATAATGTTCATGTCTGGGGACTTTGGTTACCAGTGGAAATGTTTAGACACAGAGGAGTGTCTTGGAGCCATTCTGTACCAATTTTGGACGTTTGGGGGTGTCACATTGTCTTGCTGGAATTGCCCAAGTCCGTCGGAGTACACAATGGACATGAATGGATGCAGTGAACAGGCAGGATACTTACATTCGTGTCACCTACCAAAGTCGTATCTAGACGTACTAGGAGTCCCATATCATTCCAACAGCACACGCGCCACAGGATTACAGAGCCTCCACCAGCTTGAATAGTCCCACGCTGACATGCAGGGTCCATGGATTCACGAGGTTGTCTCCAGAACCGTACACGTCGATTATTCCGATACGATTTGAAACGAGACGTGTCCGACCAAGCAACATGTTTCCAGCCATCAACAGTCTAATGTCGCTGTTGAGGGGCCTAGGCGAGGCGTAAAGCTCTGAGTCATGCAGTCATGAGGGGTATACGAGTGGGCCTCCGGCACCGAAAGCCCATACCGACGATGTTTCGATGAATGGTTGGCACGCCGACACTTGGTGGCCCAGCATTGAAATCTGCAGCAATTCGCGGAAGGGTTGCACTTTTGTCACGTCGAACGATTCTCTACAGTAGTCGTTCGTCCTGTTCTTGCAGGTTCTTTTTCCGGCAGCGGTGGTGTCGGAGATTTGATGTTTTACCGGAATACTGAAATTCACGATACACATGTGAAATTGACATACGGCAAATCCCCACTTCATGGCTACCTCGGAGATACTGCGTCCCATCGCTCGTACGCCGACTGTAACACCACATTCAAACTCACTTAAATCTTGATAACCTGCCATTTCAGCAGCAGCAACTGATCGAACAAATGCGCCAGAAGTTGTCTTATATAGGCGTTGCCGACCACAGTGCCGTATTCTGCATGTTTACATATCTTTAAATTTGAGACCGTATCCATATGCCAGTTTCTTTGGCGCTTCAGCGAATACTAGAAACTTGTTTTCTAAAAAAGGAAAGGAAGACCAAAAAAAATACTATGGCCACCTATATTAGGTGTCGGTAATCTCGAGGATTGCAGAGGCACGCACATACCAGTGTGGGCAATGTAGAATACTGTAGCGAAAATAAGTTTAGAAGTAAATATAGTTGTACTTGGTCGTCAAACCTCAATTATTCCAAGGCTGCCAGTAACATAACTAGTAATCATTCTATATCCCCATGATTACTGAATATGTACGAGTTTTCAGATAACAGGTCAAAAATTCATGGCAATAAATTTAAATTGAAAAAATTAATTAAGCCTAGGTGTCATTTCTTTTCACAGCAGGACCCCTTTCGTTGTCATCAGCGGCACACTTACAGCTCAGCTGTACGTGGACAGTATTCTATGGCTCATCTTGTTGCCCTTCATGCTAAGCAAGGTAATGTAAGCCCGCAAACGACGAGAGGTTTTGCCATCAAGGAAGTAAATACGCTGCCGCGGTGTGTGAGCGGCATAAACAACGCTCTACAAGTCACCTCGGTGGACAATAATATTTTGAGTAAACATTAGCCTTCTCTTGCTCTGTCCGTATCGAATCTAGCCAATGATGACGACCAACCAATAGCGGTAGCAGGGTTCGAAACGTCGATCATTCCAGAAGAAACATGAAGCGGCCTAATAATCCAGAAGATATTAACTTCATTTAACTTCAATTTGCACTGCTTGTCTTCGTCCTTGCCAAACACTACCTTGCCCAGCTGGTTCGCCAATAGAGAACGTTTGGGGCATTATGATCAGGGCCCTCCAACCATTTCGGAATTTTGATGAGCTAACAAGCCAATTGAAGAGAATTTGTCACGATATTTCTCAGGACGTACGACAACCATCAATCAATGCCAAGCCAAATAACTGCTTGCGTAAGGGCCACAGGTGGACCAACACGTTACTGATATGCTCAGTTTGAGAAGCTCTTTCTCTTGGATAAACCATCCATTTTTCAGAAATTGTAATCATTTGTTTGTCTACACTTATACATCACGTTTACCAATTTCCGTTCCACTTGGACGGAAATTCGTAGTGCGTCTTTTTTTCCTTACATCATAATTACCTAATGCGAAAATTGAAGCTTTAAGCGGTTCTAATTACATACCAAGTACTGTACCAGAGTCAGACTTTCCCTGTGTGTTATTGGAGAACGCTATCACGACGATGTTTCGTCGTGTGCTATGTGCCGTGCAAAGGCGCCCGGACACGTGAAGCGTCCCGTCTCTCCCCTCATAGAACATGGCCAAATGACTTTATATTTTTACATACGCTACTGGCCATTAACATTGCTACGCCAAGAAGAAATGCAGATGATAAACGGGTATTCATTGGACAAATATATTATACTAGAACTGACATGTGATTACATTTTCACGCAGTTTGGGTGCATAGATTCTGAGGAAATCAGTGCCCAGAACAACCACCACTGGCCGTAATAACGGCCTTGATACGTCTGGGCATTGAGTCAAACAGAGCTTGGATGGCGTATACAGGTACATCTGCCCATGCACCTTCAACACGATACCACAGTTCATCGAGAGTAGTGACTGGCGTATTGTGACGAGCCAGTTGCTCGGCCACCATTGACCAGACGTTTTCAATTGGTGAGAGATCTGGAGATTGTGCTGGCCAGGGCAGCAGTCGAACATTTTCTGCATCCAGAAAGGCCCGTACAGGACCTGCAACATGCGGTCCTGCATTATCCTGCTGAAATGTAGGGTTTTACAGGGATCGAATGAAGGGTAGAGCCACGAGTCATAACACATCTGAAATGTAACGTCCACTGTTCAAAGTGCCGTCAATGGGAACAAGAGGTGATCGAGACGTGTAACCAATGGCACCCCACAACATCACGCCGGGTGATACACCAGTATGGCGATGACGAATACACGCTTCCAACGTGCGTTCACCGCGATGTCCGCAAACACGAATGCGACCATCATGATGCAGTAAACTGAACCTGGATTCATCCGATAAAATGACGTTTTGTTATTCGTGAACCCAGGTTCGTCGTTGAGTACAAAATCGCAGACGCTCCTGTATGTGACGCAGCGTCAAGGGTAACCGCAACCATGGTCTCCGAACTGATAGTCCATGCTGCTGCAAACGTCGTCGAACTGTTAGTGCAGATGTTTGTTGTCTTGCAAACGTCCCTATCTGTTGACTCAAGGATAGAGACGTGGCTGCACGATTCGTTACAGCCATGCGGATAAGGTGCCTATCATCTCGACTGCTAGTGATACGAGGCCGTTGAGATCCAGCGCGGCGTTCCATGTTACCCTCCTGAACCCACCGATTCCATATTCTGCTACCAGTCATTAGATCTCGATCAACGCGAGCAGCAATGTCGCGATACGATAAACCGCAATCGCGACAGGCTACAGTCCGACCTTTATCAAAGTCGGAAACGTGATGGTACGCATTTCTCCTCCTTACATGAGGCATCACAACAGCGTTTCACCAGGCTACGCCGGTCAACTGCTGTTTGTGTGTGAGAAATCGATGGGAAACTTCCTCATGTCAGCACGTTGTAGGTGTCGCCACCGGTGACAACCTTGTGTCAATGCTCTGAAAAGCTAATCATTTGCATATCACAGCGTCTTCTTCATGTCGGTAAAAATTCTAGTCTGTAGCACGTCATCTTCGTGGGGTAGCAATTGGAATGGCCAGTAGTGAATATTAATTTGCAAATTGATCACGTAACTTTCACAGAACACTCTAGCTTGAAAACGAATTAATAGTTGTCTTCAACACGAGGTACTTTTCAGTTTTTTTCACGTGTAACATGGCTCACGACCAGATTACCTGCTGAAAACATTCGAGCTGGGTAATAGCGTCAGTCACAGGCTGACTGCTCCTGCAGCCAACAGGAATTGCGACTCAGTGAAGGTATAAGCGGCTAACCACAGGAAGTTGAATAGAGAAGGCAAACTGTGAAAGAACTCACCACTTAAAAGAAAATAACAGAAGGACTGACCTCCCCGAACATAAGCGTAAGCGACTGAAAAACACAGAAAATCGCAATCGTCTCATTCACACTCTCCTATGGGCTATAGTCTCCATATCTTCGATCACAGTGGTAGTGCAAATAACATACCGACAATGGTCACTGTAGACTTCCATTTCATACTGTTTGTTGCTAACGTAGGTCCTAAATCAGTTACATGTCACAGGTACTACTCAAGTACTTGAACGAATGTTTTTCAGTTGATATACTGTGTATCCATAAATTATCTTTACAGTTTATGACTTTAATGCCTTTAACATTATCCTAGATATTAACAGATGGTTTTCAACATGTGATAACTCATAACGTTTTGTTTCCTCATTCATACACATCTATGAGTGGACCCTTAGTGGCACGGTTAATGTCTAGTCGGAATTCCATTTCTCTCTACCTGCAATTCAAGACCTCCATGATTACATGTTAGGATGCATTGCGAATGAGTGCCTTGAAGCCCTGTAGGCTTATAACCTTTGTTCGGTACTTGCCTCGGTAAGCAAGATCCTTTACAAAACCGCACAGGAAGAATTCAGGTTGTGCGAGATTAGGAGATCGTGGCGGCCATCGAACTGAACCATCTCGTCCAGTCCACCTATTCGGAAACCTTTCATCTAGAAATTAACGCACATTTTGGGACCAGGATGGTGTCGCATCCTGCTGTAATATATCAGATTGGTGACCTTCCAGTTATGGCAGAAAAAACTTTTGTAATATGTCCAGGCAAACGCTACCTTTGACAACAGATTCGATGAAAATGAATGGACGCCGGGAATGTCTCTTTCCATTTCACGTGTACGTGAGGATGCTGTGAACCCCATACCCGAACTTCACGACGATTCTGTTTTCCGGATATATGAAACGTTGCCTCATCGGGAAAACAAATTTTTTCTAAAAGATTCTCTGTTTGCGTGAATCTTGCCTATCATGTTCTTACGTTTTCCCATAAGAGTTAATGCCTCAAGCAGCTGCACTTTGCCGGGATATGGTCGTAACCTCTTATGCAAGACATTCTGTTCTGTTGATCGTCTCATTTCCAACTATGACCGCCGCAAGCAACGATTTTGTCAGATACCTTGCAAACACCAGCCGTGCCTTTTCCATGTTGACGTCTGAAAGAGATGGGCGATCCGCCCGCTTGTTACGGAGAACGCTACCAGTTTCCATAAATGACGTATGCCAAGCCCGAATAGTTGATCAGGGCCGGTGGTTGCCTTCCATACCGTGTTCGAACGGTTCGTTGCATTTGAGTATCGCCTGTCGTCTGTATGAAACAGGCTGCATACTGAGCTTTCTGCTGTGGCGTCCACATTTTATCAGGTTTTCCAATTCAATTTAGCGTCAAAAATGCGTCACCTGGAAGGTAAAAAGAATTTTATGGGTTATCACTTGTTGAAAACCATTTATAAATATCTATTATAGTTTTAGAGTTATAAAAGTACTAAGTTGTAAAGATAATGTGTGGGCGCTCTTTAGCCGCGCGGAATTAGCCGAGCGGTCTCAGGCGCTGCAGCCATGGACTGTGTGGCTGGTTCCGGCGGAGGTTCGAGTCCTCCCTCGGGAATGGGTGTGTGTGTTTGTCCTTAGGATAATTTAGGTTAAGTAGTGTGTAAGCTTGGGGACTGATGACCTTAGCAGTTAAGTCCCATAAGATTCCATACACATTTTAACATTTTTTTTACACTCTTTATTTCTTTGTACTGAACTTTCTTTGTACTCGTTGTAAAGCTATGTGCAAAGCACTGATGTTAACACATTATTTTTTATACTAAAATGTGGTGTGTGATTAATTTTTCTTAAGATTCTGTGGCTCGTTATTAATTGGGGTGACGGCAACTTGTATTTAAGAAGAGTGGGACATCAGGAAACTGTGATTCCCCTTCGCTGAACAAACCGTGGATCCGCATATGGCGTGTGCCGCACACACCAAAGCGCGTGGGCTGCGCCTGCACCAGCGTGCACGTAGGTCTGCACCCTGCGGTGATTCACTTCCGACGGATGGCGTCCGAAGCCGATAGCGGCTACCGCGAATCGGAGCGGCCCACAGCTGGCCGAGCTTCCGGCACCGGAAGACCGAAAACAACGTCACTTCCGTTTCGCCGGGGAAGGACCCAGACCGAGCTGAAGGCGCCCGCCGCTGCTTGCCTAGGTGGCTGCCGGCCTTGACAGCCACTGGAGGAACTTGAGACGTCCGTATTCCGCCCGCGGAGTGCCTCAAGGAAGGCAGGAAGGCTGATACGAGTGTAATTGCGAAGGTCAAGTTCATCAGAGACGGAGCTCTTCCTTAACTGGACAAGTGTGCTGAGGGGACGTGACTGCGGAGTTGCAGAAGAAACTCCCGCATTTGCCTGTAATAATTTAGAACAACTAGGATGGTAGGGTGAAGATGTAGAAGGGTACTCCAGTTATGGCTCCAGAGCTGTAACCACCAGTTCAGTTCGTTCAGCCGAACCAATGACATGATGTAACCTCCACCTCACTTATCGACCTTAATGACAGTGAAAAATTAAATCGCGTACACCTAATCGAAATTTACAAAAAGCAATCGTCACCGAAGTTAATATGTCGGTAAAGAGGGAGGAAAGGGTTACATCTTAATGAAAGGAAAAATGCGAATGAAATTGGTGGAAATTAATTTTGAGAAAAGGGTAAAATTAATAAAGACAGTAAATGTGTGGTCGTTACGTTAACAATTAATTGGCGTTAATTAGATATTTGAGATTTGGGGAACATTGCGGTCGGCAGTCCTATGGACAACTACTATAATAACTGAAAATGAAAGATTAATGCACATATAATTAGCACTAAAAGCGTGGCAACTGAAGGTTGACATGTGTTGTGTGAAAACTGAATGTTTTTCAGAAGTAATAAATTTCGCTACACTCTGACTTAATTTAGCAAAAGAATTAATAAAACCGGAAAATTGAAAGCTAATTTAGTGACTGAAATTAATAGTGAGCTTTGTTTCTGAAGCACTAAGAAATTCAGTAAAATAAGGTTAGTCTTGGGCTACCTCAACAATCATTACAAAAGCTACTTGAATCTACGCAATTTAGAAATAAGAGATTTAACTTTGAACTTGAATTAAATGATTCTGAACAATTAACAATAGAAAAATTTAGTACGTACCAAGCTGAGCTGCAGTCACAGGTAAGCTAAAATATGGTAACAAAACTCGCACTCTTAATTTGTGCTCGTGCAATCTAAATATTGTAGGCAGCTATGAATACTTTAACTGAACTTTGAAATTAAAGCAGTGAAATGGAATGATATTACTTTAATACTGGCGTTTGAATTTCAACGACACTCGGGTTCATTCCGGAAAAGGAAGGGACCTTGCTTGGTAATGCAGTTGGGACAATGAGCAACAAAGGTTGCTGTAATTTTGTGAGACAAATTGAACAGTTTGAAAAGCTGAGGTCTGCCATACAGTTCTAAAACTTTACGTGTTTCCAGTCTTCCTTGTTGGTAGATTGAAGGTTTTTGAAGTCGTCGGTGGAGGAGGTGGCGACAGTCACTCATTGTCGGCCGTCGCTGTTGCAGGAGCTGGATGTTGACGCGCCTTCTTCTCGACACGGTCACCAGGCGAAACGGGCTCTTGATGTGCGCCAGCTAATGCTTCCCGTCCGCGACACCGTGCCAGAAACTATCATAGCAAGTCGAGCGCAATCACCAGTTTTCTCCTCCGACTGAGAAAACATTCTGTTGGCACCCACCTTCATAGGGAGAAATGATCATCACGATAAAATAAGAGAGATCAGGGCTCGCACAGAAAAAATTAAGTGCTCGTTTTTCCCGCGTGCCGTTCGAGAGTGGAACGGTAGAGAGACAGCTTGAAGGTGGTTCATTGCACCCTCTGCCAGGCACTTTATTGTGAATAGCAGAGTAGATGTAGATGTAATGCGATATTGCTACCGTGTAGCCTTCACATTTACAGATCGTGAAAGATCACACGAACTACTATATTGTTTTCGAATAACACCCTTTCAGCTATGTCGATACTGGCATCTATTTCTCTTTAGTATTGCCAGCAACTTCATAATCACCCTCTCCTTCCATTCTCAATACCTGCATATTTTAATTTATCTTTCTGATGATTCAACCCTCTTCTCCTAACAACTATGGCATAGTGACTGAAATATAAACGCATGGTCAACTGAGCTAGAGATACTGTTGCGTTTGTTTACGAGCAGTGCCGTGACGAGGGAGTTGAGGGGAGCGTGGTCCGTACCCAGTATCAGCTCTATGGAGTGACAAAACTTGTTTATGTTCCGTGGCATCTTTTTTTTCTGTCATTTCACTCCAGACGCTTGTGGGGATGGCCGTGCATGTGCAGAGATTATGCGTTGAGCCTGACCACTCTGCATGCCCGTATACTGCTAAAACAGCGTGTAAAGAAAACTTTTTATTGTCTTTAAGTCTGTATTAGTGTAACAGGAGTCATTTTTGGAATTATTGTTTCACGTTAATCTCCCATTATTGTGCACCTGACCAGACGCGATTCTTGGCATTAATGTACTATCGTGCGTGACCGGGGAGGAGAGAGTGTTTTCTTCCGTAAGAAACAAGGTTAACATTTAGGTATCATTCTTTACTTATAGAGGAATGAAATACATGTAAATCGGTCCGAAAACGCTTCATTTCCGTGTTAGACCTTATTTTCTACTTCTCTTCATTATCACAATGATCATGGGAAACGTAACTGGTCTGAATCGTGCTTAATAAACGAAAGGTAGAAAGTTGTGCTGGGTAATTCAGATAATGTTTGAAGGAGAAAAAATGTTTGTGACAAGGGAGAAATCAGGAAAGGAGTCCCACAAGTTTCAGTTTTGTGTCCAAGCGTATTTCTTATTATGGAATGTCAAGCATCGTCACGAATTTGTGAAATCACTTCATCAAAGAAGATTTTCTGTCAACGTTAGGGGCAGCATTATTGGTGACTGTTAGCGCCTCATGCTAATCCAGCGAGACTTAACAGAGAAACGTACCATGCTTTCTTAGAGAATACTTTACCTGTTCGGGCAAGAGCATGTGACTTTATGAGTGCGACAAAACACGTGCTTCATCTATGATGGAACTGTTCTTTTTTTCACTGTTAACGCTCGTAGGCTTCTAAATAAAAGATTCCGTGACGGATGGATCGGCAGGGGTGGACCAGTTCCTTGGCATCCACGCTCTTCGGACCTAAACCCAGTAGACTTTGTTTAGCGGGAGCATTTGAGGGCTATTGTGCTAGGAACCAGGGTACAAAATATACAGAGTATTCGTAGCTGTATTGTGGAAACCTGTATAACAATGCCGGTTCGCAGGCATACATCAGCGCATCAAGCATTCAGTGTGACGGAGGACTGATCCATGTGACCTTGCTCACGAGCGGCATTCTGAATATTTCATTTAGGAAAGAGCTTCATACCATACTGATATGTTCTTATATTGTTTATTTGCCGTGCTTCGCTAGTCGACGAGTCGAAAAAACTGAGATCTAACCTGGAGATTGTAACATTACAGGACATATTGGGACATATTGAAGTATTCGATACTGTAGACTTTTAGGGGATGTCGATACAGATATGCAAAATGTAAAGGGAAACTTTGGTGATGTTTAAATATTGTACTGTGTCAATATTAGGACATTTTGCACAGAAAGAACAAAAATAGAATTAATGTAAATATATATTAGTGTTAGTAACCTATTTTCATTCAATTTTGTAATTATATTTCATTTTGTAAAAGAAAGACTCACTGTTTGCTGTAGCTCTGATTAATTGTATAAATTATCAGTTTTGAGCTAAATTATTTCGTATAATATGGACAAGATACTTTTAAAAACTCACCAGCTAAAGAGAAAGTCTGTAAATGAACGTTTAATGCACACTTCTGGAACTTTCTATGGAGAAATTCTATATTATGATTGCAAAAATACGAAAACTTGTGAAAACTGTTTCATAACCTAATTTCGAAAGACGATTTGTATCAAGAAATATTGCTAAAAAGATTTATTTACGTTTTGAAACACGATTTAAATCATTTAACATATAAATAGTTGTTCTAAATCACTCAAGGAATATCCAGAATCAAATGTCAAGATATTTCTGGAAACATCGGTACAAATCTGGTGAAGGTTATCCAGAAGCTGGTAGAAAAATGTTATAAAATCTATTTGGAAATTATGCTTGTAAGAATTTATATGTACTGATCCTTTTACTTACTTTAATCTGTACTAAAATTCTGTAATGTCTAATTTAGTTTTAAGTCGTGAATTGCTATCGTATTGTAAACAAAACATTGTCAAAGACTCTCATTGTTTGGAAAGATATTAATACACCTAGGAGTTGTCAGTTGCCAGTTCGGATATGCAGTGCGGTTAGCTCTGAGAGTCAGTTGTTGAGTCTGTGAAGTCTGTCAGTTCTGTTTTGTAAATAAACGTCTGTAATGAAGAATTACTTGTTGTCGTCAATATGAACTCAAGACCTTTTGCACGAAGCAGACACCTCCTAATGCAACGTTTTAATCAGGTTGAGGAATCTGGGATCGCTATAAGTGCAAACAAATTGAAGTGGAACGTTTTAATTTGGTGTTGAGGAGCTGAAATGTTATAAGATGAAGTTTCTTGGGACCCAAGTCCATACCGCATATTTCCTTCCTGTGTAAGGAAAGTGCAAGGAAGGTGTCCTGAAAGTTTGGCCATACATTTTTGTTACACCCTGTGTAGCTTACATAAGATTGAATAAAACATTTATTCATTTGTACGTCAGTGAATGGAATCGCTTACGAATATTTTTGTATTTCATTTACTTTCTTCTCTTAGTCTTAAGGGAGGTGAGAATGAAAGATTCATTAAGAATTATCTTAGGTCCACTATGAGTCAAACAAAACTCTCTAATTTTGTCAATCGAAAATAGTGTAGGTATAGATTTTGATGACGCAGTTTCAAAATTTGCAGCAGAAAAAGAAGAAAGAGATTTTAAGTGACAAGATCTGCGCTTACATTCTGCTTCATTAATAATCAACTGCAGTATTTTATTTATAAAAATGAGTTTTAATTATTTATTTCCATTCACAGAAAGGTTATACAAAATAGTTAACATTATATTTTGCTTACTTAAACACTCATATCAAAAACTGCTCTTTCTCCCCCCCCCCCCCCAAAAAAAATCTTTGATTTCTTTGTGAGAGGGATGGAGTCGGAGGCGAGGAGGGAGGAGATGACAAGTTAACACATTGCATCGGTTGCCAAACTACCTAGCTACACCACTGCCTAGGGGCTTGTGTACATAGGTGTGTCATACGTATGGGACGCCGTCAGACCCAGTGATCGCCATCGGCGTGACAGTCCTGTGCAGGATGGACAAGACGCGCGATGCTAGACAGAAGGTGGATGATTGCTTCATGGAATAGTCGATATAGGGAAAACTGCCGCCTTCCTAGTCAACTGTTGTGCACAACGACCCACTGATTGACAGGGATTGCTTCCGACTACCGCTGAGCCACTCAACAACTCAGTGTTGGAGAACAACAGATGCCGCGCTAGCACACCATCCAAAACCACCTCTTCATTCTGTGCTACAGAAGTCACTACTCGGTAGATATAACCTCTTTCTCTGTACATCACAGATTATTGTGAGTTCAGGAATACAGCTATTAGACACTTGGAGCTTAGAACAAGTTCACCTGGATTGCTACTGTCCCGGTACATGTTGAAACACACCGATATGGGAACGGTGGGTAAGATTATGCATATTGTTAAGAGTACGCAGCACACTTTCGCGTTGTTGCCAATGACGTCGAGAATCACCTGGAGCCCACGAGAAATACATGCCCCCCAACAAACTTGTGACGTCATCCTAGTCGGCTTGTTGGCCTCAATTCGCGAACGCTCGACTCCCTGCAGGGCCCGCGAGAAACCAATATGTTTATTTACAATGAAATGAATACCCCTAGCTGCATACAGGCGTTGATATAAGCCAACGGGGACAGTTGTAAATGTGTGCCCCGACCGGGACTCGAACCCGGGATCTCCTGCTTACATGGCAGACGCTCCGTCCATTTTTTGTTTTTATCTCATTTTGCTCTATATTGTTCGTTGAATTTGTTCTGGGCGGACGTCCGATGACAGCCGCTCATGTTGAAAGTCTCTGCCAGATCCTAAAATCAACTTCACTCGATATTTCGGCGATCCAAGTGGTCGCCATCTTCAGGAGAATGCTGCTTCTCCTGATGAATTGAACGTTCTTCGGTGCCGCCCTGAGTGCGATATATCGTTGCCAGCAGTGTTCCACTAAGGGCGGCGCCACCTCCCTGTCTTGAAGGTCAGCAACCGTGATGGGCGGCGCATGGGCCGTGTATTGAACGGTGGCCTATATAGGACGTCAATTCGCAGCCTGGCGTCAGTTCTCAGCGGGACTCATCAGCAGAAGCAGCATTCTCCTGAAGATGGCGACCAGTTGGATCGACGAAATCTCGAGTCAAGTTGATTTTAGGATCCGACAGACTTATTACGCCGGGAAAGCCAACGTAGTCACAGCCGTTCATGTTGTTCGTTGATCCGTTCACTCAGATTTATTTATTTATTTTTTTAATTACAGAAGCCTCTGACCGAACAAGCTGAGCTACCGTGCCGGGATCCATCTAAGCCACCGAGGACACAGAGGATAGTGAGACTGCAGGGACTCATCTCTGGCACGCCTCCCGCGAGACCCACATTCGCAACTTATTGTCCCGCACTATATTCATAGTGCCCCTGCCCATTATACTCATTACTCGCGGCTTTACAGATTCCCGTAAGAGTTCGGGCACTGTTTGCGCATCCACGCAGAAGAAGATGGTCAAATGGCCGGTGAGCCTTAACTATACATATTAAACAATATGTAATTGGAAAGCTACACAATGCTGGTCTAACTGTGTCACGTGCGATCGAGAGCGTGCATGCACTTAAGCGCGCAACTCACTCCTCACCGGAGACGGCTGCTGGCACTCGAAAGATCTGCAGTGTCTCGTGCTGTGACGTACGCGCAACGGCCTGTCTTTTATCTTTCTTGTGGGCCTCGGAATCACCATTTTGACGTTTTAGTAACTATGTTAAGAATACGGCGAATCACCATCGGTATGTTGCACTTCATTTTCAGTTTAAGGATAAAATTCACTTTTCTTACTTTTCGATGTAATTTCTCGATCATCGATCGTTTCTTATTATAAAGAGCGAAACAGATATTAATAGAGCGCATGTCAGGTCAAAATATACTTCATTAGCAAAAAGTTCGCAAACCCAGAGATTCTCCATCGGTGAAGTGCAGACATCTAACGGTAGTTTAGTAAGCTGCTAACAAGGAGGCCGAGAGTTCGCAGTGGCTGTTCACTGCCGCCCCCAAGATTTTGTTGAATTTTAATTTATTTTGGTTTTAAACACAATAACTCAGTTTAAGAAGTGAAACTTATTACAACATAACAGTAATAACTGACTACGAAATACCTTTATACTGACAAATCTGTTGTTTTAATTTTAGTTATAGAAAAATGTTATTCTCAGCTTCTTTCATTATTTATCACACATCTATAGCAGGAGGATAATTTTATCTGTTGTTTTAGAAATTCAGATATTTACTAACGGCGCCTTATATAAGGAAAAGTGACAGAACACTCGTCACTTCAGTAATAATTCAAAAGGCTCGCAGAAAGTTCGAAGCTCGAAAATTAGATGAGAAGTAGTTCGGGAGCTAGGTATCAACGAGTCCATACTACGCAAGAGATTAGAGGCACTAAGATATTAGCCGTGCATTCGTTTTGTCTCTTCTCCACGTTGTCACCTATTTATTACAAGTCTCTTTTTTATGTTACATGGCACAGTTCGGTATCATTACGACGTTTTAAATGGCCACTGACTGATGAAAAGAAAAGAGAACTGGCTCAGCTCTGCAGAGATTTCGATTCTAGATTCTATTGGTTCAAATGGCTCTGAGCACTATGGGACTTAACTGCTGTGGTCATCAGTCCCCTAGAACTTAGAGCTACTTAAACCTAACTAACCTAAGGACATCACACACATCCATGCCCGAGGCAGGATTCGAACCTGCGACCGGAGCAGTCGCGCGGTTCCGGACTGAGCGCCTGAACCGCTAGACCACCGTGGCCGCCTCTAGATTCTATTGTTTGACGAGAAAAACTGTGATGAAAGCTGCAGTTAAGTACGCTGAAACGAATGGGGTATCCATACATTTAATTGAGAAAAACAAACAGCTGGTAAAGAAAGGTTGAAGGGATTTTCTCAACGCTATAAAATTTCTGTTTGAAAACCAGAGAATTGTAGCATGGCTGGAGCAAAAGGTTTCAATAAGGTCCAAGTATCACGTTTTTTGGATAACATAAAAGAATGTTGCCTTCAAAATAAGTTTCCTGCTCGTAGTAAGTTTAACGTGGATGACACAGGATTGTCCACAGTCTCCAACAAAACACCAAAAATATTGGCATCCAGTAGTAAAACAAACTGTTTTGCGAGATTGGCGGTGCTGAAAGCGATGAAATCGCAACAGCAAGGTGCTGCATGAGTGCGGCAGGAATTGTCGTACCACCTGGTCTTATTTCTCCTAGAAAGAGGATGAACCTTATACTTGATCTTTAGTTTCTATAACAGACCGGGTATAAGAACTGAGAACTATTCCTAGAGTTGTTGACCTATTTTGCTCATCATGTCAAGCCGTCAGCAGAAGATCCTATATTGTTCATGGCAGATAATCATTCCTCTCATTTTCACTCACTGCAATCTTATTTGATAATTTCATAACACTTTTAACTCTCTCTCCTCATGCCGAGCCTTGTCTTTTGGCCTTTAGATAAAAGCTTTTTTGGACCCCTGAAAGCTGCTTGTTCCGCCGAAGTAGAAAAATGTTTTGTTCAATACCCAGGAGAAGAATTGAATCTTACTTATCTATCAACTGTTTTCTCAGAGGCTTACTCAGCTAGTGCAAGTGTTAAACTGGCTGGAAAAGCTTTCTCAGCTCATTAATAGAGCCATTTAACCCTGACGTTATAGAGAAAGAACTTTTTGCTCCTTCATTGGTGATAAGCAAAAGACATGAAACAAAACTGAAGTGGATTTATGGTGCAAAATCCTGGAGCATACGAAATACTGTCTGAAAAAGATGTGACGCAAGGCCTACAGAAAAATTACTGTCAGCACTTGTTCAGTTTCACCGCTTCCAAGGCAAAGGGAAAAAGAAAGTGTGAACCAGAGGAAAAAAGGAATTTCAGCTAAGTCAGAAATCTTGGCATCTTCACTTTAAAAAGCCATTTTGGAAGAAAAAGAAAAAAAGGGAAAATACAGAGAAACATCATAACAACTCAGTAAATAGAAATGAGAGAGAGTAATGAAAACAGTAGAAAAGAGAAACAAAACGTAAAGAAAGGATTAACGTTTCGTTACGATAGCCAGTAATCATTAACGAGCTCATCCCCGTCAACAGTTTCTGCTGAAGATGACGCCACTACATGCTCAGGATGTGGAAACTCTTATGTTGAAACCTGGACTTAATGTGATTGTGCCTAGAGTGGTGGCGCGAAGATCGCAGTGCTCACTAAGGCTGTGGGCTTTTTGAATGCGAAAATTTCCAAGCCAGATCCGGTGCGTACTGTTGTCCAACGTACCTGTGCACTCTTACCTTCCCAGTAGGCTAAGAGTACGGAGTTGTCACTATTTTCTATATTTTTTTCCTTTTTAAGTGATGAGGGACAAAATCTTGTGCTCTGAACTTATTGATTAATAGTTTTCAAAAATCCTTACTTTACCTTTTATCAATACCAAACCACTAGGTGCCTACTATTACCCTCCTGTCCCATATCAGGATATGAGTACGTCGGTACTTCGAATGCCACGAGGTTCAGTGCGTCCAGCTTGGCATAGCGCTACTTTTCTTATACACATTTTCTGAATAAAAGTCCGTTGATTATCTGTATTTCGGTTTTTTGGGTTTTATTTCTGATATGTCTAGACACAGGATATGTGGCCTGTATTTGAAAAGGAGTCATTATGATCTCTCAACTGGTGAAAGATTCCGGATTATTCACCCATTCTGTTCTCCAGGAGGGGACTGCCAAGGGGGAGATGGTCATGAGAAAGACAGAATAACCAACGAAAGGATGACGATCTACGAATCACCGAGGCGTGAAACGTCAGAAGGTTTAATATGGTAGGGAAAATAGGGAAATTGAAAAGGGAAATGCTAAGGCTCAGTCTAGATATAGTAGGGGATAAGTGAAGTGAAAATGGAAGACAAGGATTTCTGATTAGATGAGTGCAGAATAATGTCAACAGCAGCAGCAGCAGGAGAAAATGGTATAACGGTAATAGTATTTGTTACGAATAGAAAGGTAGGGCAGAGAGCAGGTTACGAAGAACAGTTCAGTGTCAGGGTTGTTCTCGTCAGAATCGACAGCAAATCAACACCGACAACGATAGTTCAGTCATACATGTCGACGTCGCAAGCAGAAGATGAAGAGACAGATAAAGTATGTGAGGATATTGAAAGGGTAATTCGGTACCTAAAACAGTCATGGGGCATTGGAAAACAGTTGTAGGGGAAGATGTAGAAAAAAGAGTTACGGGAAAATACGCGCTTGGTAGTAGGAATGAAAGACGAGAAAGATTAATTGAGTTCTGCAATACATTTCAAATGGTTATAGCGAATACTTTGTTCAATAATCATAACAGGATAAGGTACACTTCGAAAAGGGCGGGAGATACAGGAAGAGAATATATCGTGATCAGCAAAGATTCTGAAATCAGATTTTGGACTTTAAGGGATTCCCAGGAGTAGAAGTAGATCCAGGTCACAACTGAGTAATGATGCAAAGTAAGATGAAGTTTAAGTGGCTAGGTTGGGTTGTTTGGGGGAAGAGACCAAACTGCGAGGCCATCGGCCTCACCGTATTAGGGAAGGACGGGGAAGGAAGTCGGCCGTGTCCTTTCAAAGGAATCATCCTGGCATTTTCCAGGAGCGATTTAGGGAAATCAAGGAAAACCTAAATCAGGATGGCCTGACGCAGGATTGGACCGTCGTTTATGTGGCTGGTCAGGAAGAATCAATGCGCAAAGAAGTGGGCTATGGAAATACTTAGGAATGAAGAGATATGCTTGAAGTTCTCTGAGGCTGCAGGTATTGCGATAACGAATAGCTTAGTAGGCAGTCCAGTTGTAAAGGAATGGACATCTCTAAAAAGAGCAGTGTTAAGTTGGAAAGAGAAACATAAGACAAAAATGTTCCTGGAAATTCAGAAATACAGAAATACAAGTCATTTAGAAATGAAATAAATGGGGAACAAAGGGAAGCAAGGCGAAAAGGCTGCATGTGAAATGTGAAGAAGTCGAAAAAGGAATGGTTCTCGGAAAGACTGAGACAGTATATAGAAAAGTCAAAACAATCTTTGGTTAAATTAAAAGCAAAGGAGGTAACATTAAGAATGTAATGGTAATTCCACTGTCAAATTCAGAGGAGAGAGCAGATAGTTGTAAAGAGTACATTGAGAACGTCTATGAGGTGGAGAATTTGTGACGTGACAGAAGAAGAAATGTAGCTCGATAGGGAAGAAACAGGATAACCAATGTTAGAGTCAGAATTTAAGTGAGGCCTAGAAGACTTAAAATCAAATAATCGAGAACATTCCTTCGGAATTTCTAAAATCATTGGGGAAAGAGACAACAAAACTACTATTCGCATTGCTGTGTAGATTGTATGAGACTGGTGACAGATCAGCGGACTTTTAGAAAAACATCGTTCACAGAATTCCGTAGATTACAAGAGCCGAAAAATGCGAAAATCATCGCACGATCAGCTACACAGCTCATGCATCCAAGTTGCTGACAGAAGTAACATACAGAACTATGAAATAGTAAGAAAATTGAAGATACGTCAGATGACGATCATTTTATGTTTAGGGAAGGTAAAGCACCAGAGAAGCAGTTCTGACGTTCGCTGTAAGTGTGTCTGTCAGCGAATAGCACCAATGCTGTGCAGTTGGTGCAGTGGATAGCGTTTTGAGTTTGTATGCAGGAGGTCAAGGGTTCGAATCTGGGTCGAGGCGTATTTGTTTTTATTTGCTACATGTTGTCTGCACGATACGGTATCTGGTATCTTAATCATCATACAGTAGGTCTCCTACAAAACATACTACTTACACACAAAGAAAAAAGAAATGGAAGAATGATCATTTTCACTGGTCAGCTTATAAAGAAGTCTTTTGCAAGTCATGGCCGCGAATTGATTCACAGGAAGGCGACGAACGAAGTGTACGGCTTAAGAAGAGTGTAAGACAGGATGTAGTCTATCACCCCCACTATTCAGTCTATACGTCGAAGAAGCGATGACGGAAATAAAAGAGAGGTTCCAGAATAGGATTAAATACAACGTGAAAGGATATCAGTGACAAGTCTCGCCGATGACATTGCTATTATCAGTGAAAAGAAAGAAGATTTACAGGATCTGTTGAATGGAATGAACAGTCTAATGAGGTAGAATATGAACTGAGAGTAAATCGAAGAGAAACAAAATTAATGACAAGTAGCTGAAATGGGAACAGTGAGAAACGTAACATCATAACTGGTGAACACGAAGTTGACAAAGTTAAGAAATTCTGCTACCTAGGCAACAAAATAACGCAAGATGGACGGAGCAAGGAGAACATGAAAGGCAGACTAGCACTGGCAAAAAGGCATTCTTGGGCAAGAGAAGTCTGCTGGTAGCAAACATAGGACTTAATCTGGGGAAAAGGTTTCTGAGGATGTTCGTTTGGAGCACAGCATTGTATGGTAATGAGACATAGGCTGTGGATAAACAGTCAAAAAATAATAAAGTAAGGAATGATGAGGTTCTCTGCATAATCTGTGGGGAAAGATACGGAAAACATTGACAAGAAGAAGGGATAGTCTTTTAAGACATCAGTGAATAACTTCCACGGTACTCGAGGGAACTCTAGAGGGTAAAACAGTAGAGGAAAACAAAGATTAGAATATATCTAGCAAATAACTGAGGACGTAGGTTGCAAGTGCTACTCTGATATGAAAGGGTTGGCATAGAAGAAACATTCGTGGCGTGTCACATCAGATCAGTCAAAAAGACTCATGACTCAAAAAAATTCATTTCGGAGGGAAATATCTGTCGTCAGACTGATTTGAGATTATTCATCATGACATAGTGAAGCAGTCGCACCTGCGTATTGCGAGATTCTGCTTCACTGGTTGTCCACAGTAAAATTCTTCAAAGTTGGTTGATTTCCATTGCGCATAGAGTATGTCGTCAATAACATACGTTCAGTCGAAAGCTAACGACATTGAGAAATTTCACCATGGGCCACTAACGAAGCAGATTCTCGCAGTATGTCGGCGTGATTGCTTCACCAGACCCTGACGAAATACGTATCTGAAACACAATCCTAAAAGTGTAAATGTAAATGTCGTGTGACTAGGGCCGCCCGTCGGGTAGACCGTTCGCCGGGTGCAAGTCTTTCAGTATGAAGCCACTTCGGCGATTTGCGAGTCGATGAGCGTGAAATGATGATGATTAGGACAACATAACACCCAGTCCCTGAGCGGAGAAAATCTCCGACCCAGCCAGGAATCCAACCCGGGCCCTTGGGATTGACATTCTGTGGCACTGACCACTGAGCTGTCGGGGGCAGACAAAATGTAGATTGTCGAAGGGGAATAGGATGAGTCATGTCATATTATGGAATTCAGCCAAATGACGATATCGAAAAATAACAAAGCCTGGCGGTAGATGGATTCAATATCTGTCACTTGGAAATACTACAAACGGAATGCTTGTAGAAAGAATACAATAATTTATGAAAAAAGTTCACAGAATGCACCTCACCCCAGTTTTCAGCACAACTGCGACGAAATAAGATAAAACGATAGTGTAGATAGCAAGTGCCTCTTAAACTCAACTGAATGTTGACATAGGGGAAAATAATACCACTAGAATATATGGATAGAACAGTAAATAACCGAAGTAAAAGAAATTGTCTTTGTTTCAGTAATACTAAGCAGTTTGTAAATTTTACAGAACACTAAAAGAATGAATTTAAGTCGGTAGGTGTCGATTAGATGCCATTAGAGGTTTTCAAATCAGTGGAGACTTCGGAAGATGTACCAGTTTGACGCCTGGAACATATTTCCATAAAAGTGATTCCTACACATCCTATGGAACGAACTAAGAGCAGATAAGTGTGAGAAATTATCGCCGTTTCCTTCAACATTACGTTCTTTCAGGTTACTGAATGATGCAATATATTGATGAAGAGAGAGACGAGGAGTATTGGAGGGTGATCATTTCAGTTTTGATCGGCTATTCTCAACAAAAGAAGAAATATTGAAAAAGCCGTAAGAAAAGTAGCCTATTGCCTAATTACAACTTTTAGCATTAGCGCTTTCTAAAATCAGGCTGCTATACTGCCTACAATTTAGACAGCTAATTCGTTGACGATACTGTTAGTAGGAAGGCACAGATATTTAATTTATGGCCAAAGATTCATAACACACGCCTCTTCAGAGTGAAAAATATTTTCTGACCCTTTTAAAAAGTACAAAAACTATGTCTCTGGTGCTTCAAAGCTATTGAAAAATAAATATTATATCTAAGGAGTAGTCGTAAAGTTCATTTGCGTCTATATATACATGGATACTCTGCAAATCATACTAAATTGCTTGGAAGATGGTTCATCGAATCACCTTCACAATAATTCTCTATTATTTCACTCTCGAACAGCACGCGGAAAAAAGAACACCTATATATTTCCGTGCGAGCTCTTATTTCCCTTATTTTATTATGATTATCATTTCTCCTTATGTAGGTCGGCGTCAACAAAATATTTTCGCATTCGGAGCAGAAAGTTTATGATTGAAATTTCGTGAGACGATCTCGGTGCAACGAGAAACGCATTTGTTTTAATGATGTCCATCCCAAATCCTATATATGTACTTGCCATTCTTTCCCTGTTTCTCCGTAGTATAAACCGTGCTGCTCTTCTTTGAACTTTCTCGATGTACTCCATTAATCCTATTTCGTAAGGATCCCACACCGCGCAGCACTACTCCAAAGGAGGACGAACAAGCGTAGTGTAGGCAGTCTAGTAGATTTGTTGCAGCTTTCAAGTTTTCTACCACTAAATAGCAGTCTTTGCTTCCACACGACATTTTATATGTATTCTTTCCGAAAATAAATAAATAAGTAAAGTAATGTAGTTAATTTTTGTTTGTTTGCCGATAAACATCTGTAGATCTGACACGCATTAAAATGGATGCACGGAAGTACTTTAAAACGCTACAAAAGGAGAAAACCAAAATATCGTGGCCTGTTAATAAAGTTGAATATCACATGCTAATTCGAGAACAACACTGCATCAAACAACTCTGCCATTCTGAATGACAAAGAACAAAATGTGAGACTGACTGTGAAGAACTGGTAACCGTAAGAGCAGTGGAGGTCATGTTGCTTGAGGAACACTCGAGGCACCAGTCGAAAAAGTGAAACTTAATCATGGATTAGTTTTCAGTATCCTGCACAATATCTTGGACATGAAAATGTCGCTCAGCGTTGGGTTTCACAGCTGCTGTCACCCATTCACAAAGAGCCTGCCAAACTGAGGTAGCAGCAAGAATGTTGCAGGTATATCAAGTGTTAGACGGCAGCTTATTTACAAACTGTCACGCAACATATTTCATAATGTCAATGTGTCCCCATGGTCAATGTAGCCTATCCTTTAACTCTGCATCATAACTGCAGGCAATATTCAACACTACCGGTGATTGCCCAGCTAATTACATCTCCTGCTCAACTAGCAGCGTTCTCCAAGCCAGCACAAATGGACCTGCTCCACACCAACGGTTCCTGTGATCATCAAGGAATATAAGATCTGAAGATGATCCCTTAGAAGATCGGAAGATCATCTAAAAATAAAAATAAGCAACTTAAATACGATCACGACTGTGTGTACTGAGTAAGTTATAATGTTAATAGATTGCTGTTTTTCTCCGTACAATGTTCCAAAAACCTTCCCTTCACTTCCTTTTATTACAGTGAAGTGTCTGTTATTTTCTGCAACTTTGAAAACTACCTAACTGACTCAGGCGACATAGAAGTTTTCTTAGAAGGGCCAGGAGTGGCTAAAAACGTGTTCAGAGTTGAGAGCTGTTCTTAAGAGCGGAGAGTCAGTGCAGAATTCGCATCTCAGCACACTGCGTGCCCCAAGGGTCAGCTTATCTGCCATAAAATTCCGTTCTACGATATCTAAGGAGATGTTTTTTGAAAGATAACATGTTCAGCCAGGCGCAGACATCAGGATGGGAGAAGCCTGGAATCAGCCGTTACTCCGCATTTTCGGCGTGAAAGATGGTTAGTTTAAAATCCTTGCAGTGGGCTCTCTGATCGGCATTAAATACTTATTTCTGTTGCGAGTGTGCTTTTCCACATATGACTACTTGCTCTATAGGCCAGATTTAGGAACCTGTCATTGCATGGGAGAGATCCCTTCCCATGCCAGACCATCGTTGGTTAATGATGACAAGATCCGTGAGAGAATGAGTTTGTTTAACTTATTTTCAAAATTATTGTTGGTCCGAACTTACGAGATCTGCAGCATTGGACGGCGATATTCCTATATGGCAGAAACAGACAAGCTTCAGAAAGTTGTCAGACAAGCGCTTGCGGACAAACAATCGACGAGGACACTTGCTGCGGGGATATCGATGAGGAAAGAGAGCTTTTTTGCTTGTTAATGACATTCCACTACTCACGAGGAACTGGTCGTGACTGAAGGAAAGGAAATAGCCTGATATCAGTTGGTCTGTGACTGTTGAAGAAACCTGGATCCATCAGAGTGAAAACGGCAGTCCAAACAATGGCTGGAGAAAGTGCTCTGAAGCAGGCAAAGACCTTTTTGTCAGTTGGTAGGGTGATGGCCACTATTTTTTGGGATTCCTAAGGAATAATCCTCATAGATTACTTAGTAACAGACAGAATCATAAATGGACCGCATTATGCTTCGTTGTTGAATCGTATGAAACCTGCATTGGCTGAGAAAAGCCCAAGGTCGACAAGCAAAAAAGTTCTCTTTGATCAGGACAATGCACCATCCGACACACATCAACGACAACAATGGCCAAAGTGCATGAACTGGGCTCTGAACTGGTACCTCATCCATATTATTCACTAGAGTTAGCCCTAAGTGAATTCTTTCTCTTGTCTAAATTGATTTTCTGGCTTGCAAGGAGGAAATATTCACAAATACGGAAGTGATTCTTGCAGCCAACGAGTATTTTGCAGAGCTTGGCAGAACATATTTTGTCGTTGGGGCGAGAAACTGGAGGATTACTGAACGAATTGTACATCACTCAAATTAGACTATAGAGAGAAGTAATTTGAGTTGTTTACGAAACAATCACTTTTTTTTTTTTGCTTTTTACCAGACTTAACATACCACTAAGAGTTTCCTGTTTTAATTAACCGCCGAGCCATTTTGATATGTTCGTAGAAGGGAATATTTCGTAAGATCTACGAAACATTAAATACATGAAAGCAGAATGGAATATTTTGACACAGTCCTAGTGTAAGATTACGAGGAACTTCTTTTTCATCTCCTTGTTTCACAAATTCTACCCGCTTTCCTTTGCGAAGGCTGTTGAATTTTGAGAAAGAGAGTCTATTCAGAGCATCAGTTGATTGCATGAAGTTTGTTCACGAGGAGAGTTGTACCAGAATTAATCTTGAAGAGCCAATAAGCACTATCACCAAACAGGCTGCTGAAGTCATAGCCCATACAGCAAATCTTCGTTCTTCTCACAAGGGAACCTCCCCACCGCACCCCCCTCTCAGATTTAGTTATGAGTTGGCACAGTGGATAGGCCTTGAAAAACTGAACACAGATCAATCGAGAAAACAGGAAGAAGTGGTGTGGAATCCTTAAAAAAAAAAAGCAAAATATACAAACTGAGTAGTCCATGCGCAAGATACGCAACATCAAGGAGAGTGTGAGATCAGCAGCGCCGTGGTCCCGTCGTTAGCGTGAGCAGCTGCGGAGCGAGAGGGCCTTGGTTCAAGTCATCCCTCGAGTCAAAAGTTTACTTCCGCGAAGTTATGATCTGTCCATTCGTTCGTTGACGTCTCTGTTCACTGTAATAAGTTTAGTGTCTGTGTTTTGCGACCGCACCGCAAAACCGTGCGATTAGTAGACGAAAGGACGTGCCTCTCCAATGGGAACCGAAAACATTTGATCGCAAGGTCATAGGTCAACCGATTCCTCCACAGGAAAACACGTCTGATATATTCTATACGACACTGGTGACGGCATGCGCGCCACATGACAGGAATATGTTGTCGACCCACCTAACTTGTACACTTGGCGAATAGGTAAAAAGATTCTTCTACATTGCCCGATTTAGGTTTTCTTGTGGATGTGATAATCACTCCCAAAAAAGTGATGAAAACATAAGAGTTTATCACATAAACTGAAAATAAAAAGTTAAACTTTTCACTTTCCGCGAGGGAAGACTTGAACCAAGGACCTCTCGTTCCGCACCTGCTCGCGCTAACCACGGGACCACGGTGATACTGAGCTCACATTGTCCTCGAAGTTGCCTATCTTGTTCATGTGCAATGAACTACTCAGTTTGTATATTTTACTTATTTTTTTCGTAGTTCCACACAACCTCTCACTGTTTTCTCGATTGATCTGTGTTCAGTTTTTCAAGGCCTATCCACTGTGCCAACTTATAACTAAATCTGAGGGGGGTGCGATGGGGAGGTTCCTTTGTCAGCAATGAATCAAGGCACAAAAAGCACTCCCTCGTTACTCTCATTACCCTGAAGCTTCATCGGCAAGGCAGCTCGGAAAATCAAGCCGCCTAAGACATATGGTGTACGCTGGTCATATGCGTCACTAACCACTGCCTCTCACGCTTGCTGGCTGAACAAACTCTAGTAACCTTCCTGCTCGGCGCAAGTCATTTTTGTAAACAGCAACCTACGAGTCAGATCGTACGTAGTCACGCATTTGTACAAACAGAATAACAAACTGCCCTGGCGAGTGACATTAACAGCAGTTAGTACGTGTCACAAACTTGAGTCATAAGAGAAGAACACTTCCTAGTCTGTGAGTTTGTTGGTGACGGACACAGATTTCCCGCGATCAGCGTTAGTCACTACAAGCAAACATCAAGCAGGCTTTATCTGCCGTCTCCTACTTTGTGCTCCCGCGCTGGGTAAACACTGCTTCCAGAGGGAGTGGCCCCAGTCTCGGTTCGCAGTCATCCCGTGTCAACGAGCGTCACGCCCCATGAACGACACGTCAGCCAGTGCTCTTCTCCAGTGACGCGGGTTTCCAGGTAGCGCGGACGCGTTCTGGGGGCACAACGTCCACGCTGTCTGGTGGCTAGGGTCGCGGTCCCCAAAGCTGTTGGGCAGTTCTCTGTAACTTGCACTTAATCCGGTTCTGGGAAGACTGTAAATGGAAGTTGGCAACAAGAGCCCTTGGGACCTGTTTTCCAATTCAGTGCCAGTGACTCAGTTCTGCACTGTAAAAGCTGTATGCGACAGAAGTGACGGTTACCAGGTGAGCCTGGTATTCGCGTTCAGGTCAGAAAGACCGACATGTTGCTAATACATTGCCCTCCTAGCAGTTAATGTCGATTGTTGGAATCGAGTCCACTATTTCTCCGTCCAAATAGCCCCTTAGTCGTCCTCACGACGCTGAGTATGGGCTGCAGCAGTCTTTCAGTCAAGAAAAAATGCTTAGCAGAAGAGCTGATCGAATGCAGATCCTCTCTACACTATGTAACCGTCCTATTTAAGTTGTTAGAAACTTAGTCAGCCGGTTTCGTAATTTTGAAATGAGAGTTAGTATGATTGTCGCGTGATAAATATTTCGCGCGAAGCGCCGTTGCGACAATGGCAAAGGTTAGTTGTGGGAACTAAGTCACTGAATATTAAAACTAATGTTATGAAGGAATACACCCGACTGGCTACACAAAATAAGGGGCTTGTACATTCGCGAGTGAGTGGTTCAAAATAAGAATTAATACTGTAAGGGAAATGGGCCATAAATGTAGCTACGTCGGTACACAGCCAGTAGGATGAGAACGCACGATCGGGATAGAGGCATGTACGTCCAAAGTACACTACTGGCCATTAAAATAGCTACACCATGAAGATGGCGTGCTACAGACGCGAAATTTAACCGAAAGGAAGAAGATGCTGTGATGTGCAAATGATTAGCTTTTCAGAGCATTCACACAAGGTTGGCGCCGGTAGCGACACCTACAACGTGCTGACATGAGGAAAGTTTCCAACCGATTTCTCAAAATATGGTTCAAACGGCTCTGAGGACTATGGGACTTAACTTCTGAAGTCATCAGTACCCTAGAACTTAGAACTACTTAAACCTAACAAACCTAAGGACATCACACACATCCATGCCCGAGGCAGGATTCGAACCTGCGACAGTTGCGGTCGCGCGGTTCCAGACTGTAGTGCCTCGAACCGCTCGGCCACCCCAACCGGCCCGATTCACATACACAAACAGCTGTTGACCGGCGTTGCCTGGTGAAACTTTATTGTGATGCCTCGTGTAAGGAGGAGATATACTTACCATCACGTTTCCGACTTTGATAAAACTTGGATAGTAGCCTATCGCGATTACGGTTTATCGTATCGCGACATTGCATCTCACATTGATCGAGATCAAATGACTGTTAGCAGAATGTGGAATCGGTGTGTTCAGGAGATTAATGCCGAACGCCGTGCTGAATCCAACAGGCTCGTACCACTAGCAGTCGAGATGACAGGCATCTTATCCGCATGGCTGTAACGGATCGTGCAGCCACGTCTCGATCCCTGAGTCAACTGATGGGGACGTTTGCAAGACAACAACCATCTGCACGAACAGTTCTACGACGTTTGCAGCAGCATGGACTATCAGCTCGGAGACCATGGCTGCGGTTACCCTTGACGCTGCATCACAGACAGGAGCGCCTGCGTTTGTGTACTCAACGACGAACCTGGGTGCACGAATGGCAAAACGTTATTTTTTCGGATGAATCCAGGTTCTGTTTACAGCATCATGGTGGTCGCATCCGTGTTTGGCGACATCGCGGTGAGCGCACATTGGAAGCGTGTATTTGTCATCGCCATACTGGCGTATCACCTGGCGTGGTGGTTTGGGGTGCCATTGGTTACACGCCTCGGTCACCTCTTGTTCGCATTGACGGCACTTTGAACAGTGGACGTTACATTTCAGATGCGTTACGACCCGTGGCTCTACCCTTCATTCGATCCCTGCGAAACCCTACATTTCAGCAGGATAATGCAGGACCGCATGTTGCAGGTCCTGTACGGGCCTTTCTGGATACAGAAAATGTTCGACTGCTGCCCTACCTAGCACATTCTCCAGATCTCTCACCAACTGAAAACGTCTGGTCAATGGCGGCCAAGCAACTGGCTCGTCACAATACGCCAATCACTACTGTTGATGAACTGTGGTACCGTGTTGAAGCTGCGTGGACAGCCGTACCTGTACACGCCATCCAGTCTCTGTTTGACTCAATCCCCAGGAGTATACAGGCCATTATTACGGCCAGAGTTTGTTGTTCTGGGTACTGATTTCTCAAGATCTATGCACCCAAATGGCGTGAAAATGTAATCACATATCAGTTCTAGTATATTTGTCCTTTTTATCATATGCATTTCTTCTTAGTGTAGGAATTTTAATGGCCAGTAGTGTATTAACATTCCCCGTGACCTGGGTAAAAAGAGTTGTTACAATTCATTTATTCATCTGAGAAAGAAAATAATCGGACTTCGTAATTAAATGATAAGAAAGATTGCAGGTTCTGAATGTCGTGAGAAATATGATCTAAATATTGAAACGGTCCTTGGCGACCACTATGGGAAAGAGATAAACACTTTACGAACCTCTATGGTTAAGCTGCGCCGTCGTGAGGATCGTCACCTCCCTCTAAATTCTCCATACAAAATTAAAATAGTAATAATCTTCATATTGTTCATAAATTTATTTCATTATATAAGACAATTAAACTAGAGATTACACAGCATGTCTCATCACCAGGACATGAGACAGCGAAAGGTTACTATTACTCTTTTGACTGTCAGTCTTAAATACTTTTCAAATTAATCTTTGGTATGAGAGTCGAATTATTATCTATACATTTATCAATAAGAAAAAAAAATTATTAAGTTCCTTTGAAGTTAGCCAGACGCAGTTAACGTTGAGCTAGAAATTCGACTTGATGCTCACCAAATCCTTCGTAAGATATTCTGTGTGTAACGAATTCACAACTCAATGCCTCCAAATGATAAGAAACTGGATTAGGATACAAGGCAAGAGAAGATTGCCCACGACTTCCTTCGTAAGATATTGCGTAAATAAAATATTCACAATACTTGTAGGAGATCTGTATAAGCTGTAAACTTTTGTAGCCATGATGAAACGTTAGAGTGAACTTGTCAACTTTCTGTCTTTTGTTACAAGGACAGAAATCAACGTTTTGTCAAAAACACTAGTACAATTCTCTGACATTCTATGAGCGGCTTGTTTATTATTGTTTAAAGGCGTATTGCATTTGATATTCTTATCTTTCAGCTTTTCAGCAGAAGTTAAATTTTCACAGTATTTCAGGACAGAAAATAATGCAGTTACGCATCATGATAGTTAACTCGCAAAATTATACTACTACGTGGGGCATGACGTCTTTTATTGAGAAGGATGCTACCTTACAGTTGCTAAAATCATACAGACCTTGTTAAAACCTGTACTAATTATTCAGTAAATATCGTACTGGTGACCAGTGTCCGCTCCATTTCGCTTCCTTGGAATTCTTTTCTGAAAAGTTCCCCTACACTCGTTCTTTATCATTTTGGAGGTTTCTACGTCAGGGGTCTCTAACGTTTTCTTTAAGGCTTATACAGAGCTGTTGGTTTATTATCTGGTGTTTAAATGGAAAATTAAGGACTTAGTGCCAAATGTGGTTGCCTGGTTCACACGAGACACTGATTTGTTAGCTGGTGTTGGCCAACTTTCCTCCGTTTCTTTGTGTACGCTTTTTTGAAGTCTCCATGAGAAGGATCAGCTGAGTATTCGTAGAGTAATTTATACTTGAAGTAATTGTAATAGCTGTTTACCTGCTGCTTTCCAAAAGGAGCTGCACTGTAGTTTGGATGGTCACTGATTATTATATAGACACTTTTAAGGCACAGTTCGCTACTCTTTTATGAAGAGCTATTTGTGTGTCTTCGACAAAGCAAAGCACTTATTTGATCTAATTCAGTAAGAGGACACAACATGAATATATATTCATGTTGTGTCTCTGTAGTTATCGCCAACTAATGTACACCGTTGCAACAAATAAAACCGGTGCTAAGAAGTTACTCACGTAAACGTATCTTCTTTTGTAAGCAAACTGGACCTTTGCTACTGGCATTTTAGTGTACCTTATTTTATCACTGCCTCCACATCACAGTTTATTGCACCTATATGGAGATCGGAAAAACTGAGCAATGTGGACGTGCGGTGCAGTCATGAGAGCAATGACGAGGACGTCAAAAATCTGACGACTTACCAGTGGGAAAGTCTTACAATAATCTGTCATTGTCATTGTCATTGTCACAGGCACCTGCTTCTGTTCTAACTATAGTAAGTGAGTAGCCTTTACTTGTGTGTGTGTTATTGTAAATACAAACCTGGGAATGTGAACTGACAACCTAAATGTCCTACTGACCTCAAAGCCACATCACTTACATGAATGTCAAAAGAATCCAGAGTGTATGAAACCCGATCTCATTCATAAGCAAATAAACAAGCGAACCAATAATTTAACGCTCAGTAGACTTGGTAAGTGTAAACTGTATGAAAAAAAGGTAACTGTATTTAAAAAATCTGTAATGTCGACCTGCATAAGAATATAAACTGAAACACACGAAAATTTCTGAACTGACGTATGGCCGCAGTAAAATATAGAAACTGACACAACCTACATTTTCCTAAGGAAATGAAACAACCGCTTAGCATGAATTCACCTGCAAAATGAAGTACTGAAATTTCAATTAGGAAGGAACTTATCTAATATAACAATTATAGACTCTAATATGAAAATTCATTTAATATGATAACTTCCATGAAACAGTAAATTAACTCATGAGATCAATCAATAGAATAACTATCAAAACGTCGACTGTGCATAGCGTGAAGTGGACCAGCAATGCAAGTTTACAAAAATAAAAATAAACTTGTTACTTCATCAAATAATACTTTGTTCTTCATTTCAAAACCTTTTTTATGTCCGTATAGTATTCAAACATTGTCCTGAGTCATCATTCCTCCTCATAATAAATCTGCAACTCACATAGTCCCAAATGTGCTTTCATGCATTACACTGTATACCCTAAGAATCCCCGCCTGCTGCACACCACAGCTATCTACTACTGACTGACAAAGATTCTATGACACCAGAGGATTCAAGAGGTGCTAGTCCGGCAAGGTTCGCAGAAGAGCTTCTGTGAAGTTTGAAAAGTAGGAGACGAGGTACTGGCGGAAGTAAAGATGTGAGGACGGGGCGTGAGTCGTGCTTGGATAGCTCAGATGGTAGAGCACTTGCCCGCTAAAGGCAAAGCTCCCGAGTGCGAGTCTCGGTCCGACACACAATTTTAATCTGCCAGGAAGTTTCGATAGGATTTCTGCCTTCGCAACAGCCTTCTCTGTAGCCTTCTCTGGGTGTTCTTGACTGACTTGCCATTGCTGGCAGTTTCTCACTATCTCACTGAATCTGCAAAACAAGGTTCCGCGATCTGCAATTGTTGTTCAAACGTACCTCGAAGCGAATCTTGGGTACGATTATTCAGTTTCATACCACCCGCATTGTAACACCCAGATATCTCTGTGCATGACTGACACCAGTTTTGAAACCAATTCTCATGTTAATGGCACTATGTTTCTTACATTTACATTTTGCTGCGTTCGCTCTTTTTTCTGTGTACAGTGTTTCATCCCTTCTCAAAAACTTCGATGAATCTTTGTACCAATCATTCATCCACCCATTTCCGTGTCCGGTCAGCATTTCCAGGAGGTAACAACTCCGATTGTACCAATCTGAAATCTTGATAAGATCCGACGATATCTTGGGACAGTTTTCGTCCTATAACACTATAGGTCGCTTGTTTTAAAAGTTCAAGTATTGACTTTAAGGTCTAGTTTCAAAGTTGTTCTGTTTCCATGTTCTATTTCTTGCTAAAGTTTGTCTGACACGCGGTATTATCCGAAAATCTACATTCTGCTTGAGAGCAAAAATTTCCTGTGATAACATTCCCTCTGGCTGTGGTTAAACCACTACACCGCAATATCCTTCTTTCTGAGAGTGTTAGTCCCACGAGCTATGCAGGCCAACTTCTGCAAAGAAAGGTCCTGCGGAAGCAAAGCGGTCAGGGTAGGACGTGAGTCATGTCCGAACAGATCAATAGAGTAGTTACAC
This sequence comes from Schistocerca gregaria, assembly GCF_023897955.1. Lineage (NCBI taxonomy): Eukaryota > Metazoa > Arthropoda > Insecta > Orthoptera > Acrididae > Schistocerca > Schistocerca gregaria. The sequence goes on along the minus strand of NC_064920.1, from coordinate 842,336,986 downwards.
GCGAAAGGGAAACTTTCTCAGCTCGATTCCCGATCTCTGAGACTTTGAATAACCGATGTTGTACATGAAGTCGTTAACATACAACGGAACTAGTGGTGCCACTGTCGGCGACAGTACAGCTAACAAAAATTCCTCCAAAAAAGTTGACAATACTCTCTACCGGAAAACCTGCCGTGTTATTTCTGTCAGTATATACATATAAATTAAGACAGCTATCGCATACCAAAACAGCTTTATAGTCCTCACTGCGGAATCAAATACTTTTCTGAATCCAGGGAGCCCAGTCTCCCTTCTGTACCAATCTTGTCGTGTGGTGATCTGTGCCCAGATAGTAGCTGTGTCGTGCCACACCCAACTTCCTCGCCTCCCCCTCCACACTCATACGTTCACTGGAAGAGTGAAGTAAAAATTAATTAATTAAAATTTTTACTGCCAGCTATTATAAGTATATGAATATGCCGAGATCATCTGATTACGATGTCTCTCTGTTATTCAGCAAATGATTCAATCATGTCTTTCTTCAATAGTCATCTGAAACATCTGACTGTTTCAGTAGTGTATCGATATCCCTATTTCTTAGCAGTAATCGCTAACCCATACGAAAGCGACACTAATCTATAACCGGAAATACTTCGTAGATCAGTTTCTTCTCTTTTTTTCCCTTAGGGTTATCATCAAGCATTTGAGACCCACTGCTAGATATAAATCTCCATTAGAGTCTTCAGTGCACTAAGGGTTTCAGCTATAAGTGTCATTGTCGGTCTTGTTCATTAAGACGTCCTGTCGGTCACCTTTTAACCCCAGGAATCCAAGGAAGAACTTTCTTGGTGCATCCAACATCAAATTCATCTGGATACACGTCCATCCCTCCATTTCAGTCATAATTACTCATTCTATTCAAATCTTTTTCGTGATCCATGATTGTCTCCCCACCCCTGCCCTTGCTCTCTGAGTGTTCTACAGTCTTCGTATGCTTTACATACTAAAACTCCCTATAACTAAGGTAAGATTGCAGTTTAACGTCCCATCCACGAGGAGACGAGAAGAGACCAAGGCCAAGCTCGGTTTGGTGAAGGAAATAGATCGTCCCTCCCAAAGGAACCATTACAGCTTTTGCTTTAAGTGATTTTTGGAAAACACCGAGAAACTACACCTGGCTGACTGGATGGGAATTCTATCCTCCTTCCTTCATAGCGAGCAACTATTGTCTTCTAATCACTGTGCTAGTTCTCTTGGCTTAGAGGTTCAGGTATTGATTTTTAAGGCCTAGTTTCGAAGTTGCTCTAATAAAATTTTCCATTATTTGCTACAGATTGTCTGACACGCAGTATTATCCGAAAACCAAGATAATTCCGACTTGTACTGGTAACTCGTATTCCTTCTTCACTTTGCTAGTTTAAGGACCTGAAAATGTTCCCTATAACTGCTGAGAGCAGTTCTGGAGATACGAAATCTCCTTGATCTTGCAATTCTGACTTTATCACTGTCTATATTTACTGTTTGTATGAAAATATCTTGTATATTATACTTTTGCAGTGGATATTACATTATAAAAAGAGGATTTTACAATAACATAGCTCATTTTGTTTCTCGAATAAGATGCAGATTATTTCCATCTGCCACAGTTAAATGCTCGACCAACTATGTGTGTATTTTTGGCGTCTTACAAGTACGTACTATGATGCATTCCTTCATACGCCGTTTTATACTCATCGCTGAACGATACCGTTTGCTTAGCAATTTCGTTACCGAATGAGGAATGGCGAAGGGGCGGGAATTAAGACAAAAGATTAATGTTCTGGGAAATCAGTGTCAATGTTCCCATAAGTTTATCCAGATTTACTTCAGGCCATGTTTGGTCCCTTCATCCGTTTAACTAGGTAATTGTTCATACCTAATTGTGTTGAAGATGAAGACATATATTAATTTAGCTTCTACAAATCTTAATTTTCTTAAGCGCCAAATTTCTTTTATGTCTAATTACAGCAAGTTCTCAGTTATAAGGGTTAACGCTGATCCTTGACTGCATTAACAGGCAAAAGTCATGGATAATTCAAAACACATTTGTTTTTACTGGAAACTAATATTTACTGTACTGTATCTACAAAACATGATACATGCCACGTTAGAAAACCCGTTGCATTACTTAATCATTACAAACCGGAAACAGAAAGCTTATCTATAGCATTACATTTAAAACACATTACGTTTCATATCACGTGCTTTTATTTCAGTTTCATGGCGCAATCGTCGCTTTGTTTCTTTTTCTTCCACATTTCATTCACTTATTCCTGTCAACTGTTCTCATTTTCCGTAGAGTCAAAACATCTGTATGCTCAAACGAATGTTGCCCTGCATGCACTAATAACAGATCACCTCGTATTCTCTCTCTTCGTCTACCGAACAAAATGTGTTCACCATATCTCGGTGACATAGATACTCAATCCTTGATTCAGACGCGTCGCTAATTAACAGCCGGCGGATGCTTTCGACTTCTACATCTTCACAACCATAAATTTGTGTTCTGAGCAAAATAATTTGTTGTAATTCTATCACAATACTTCAGAGTTCCTTTTCTATTTTTTGTAAATCGCCTAACTATGCAAGGATAATCCGCAAGCCATACAATCCTCGCCCATGTTATGGGACCTCTATTGTATTTTAATTTCCTTCCAAGGAGAATGGCGTTAGGTTTACAAATACACCTATATATGACTGCTTTGCAACTCACACCTAATTGCTTGGTGGTGGAATCATCGAGCCACTTTCAGAGTATTTCTCAGTCGCCCCACTCTCGAAAAGCACATGGGAAAAACAGACTATCCATGGTCATTTCTCCCTATGTAAGTGGGAGTCAACAAAGCATTTTCTCGTTAGAAGAAGAAAGTTGTTGATTGGAATTTCTTTAAAATATCCTGCCACAGCGATAAACAGCTTTGTTTTAATGATTCCCATCCCAAATCGCATATCGTGCTCATGACACTCCTTTATCGCTATAATACAAAACGAACTGCCCTTCCTCGAACGTTTTGGACGTCGTCCGCCAATCCTGTCCAGAAAGGATTCCATAACGCGCAGGAACATTCCAGAAGAGCACGGACAAACGTAGTGCAGACAGTCTCTTTTGTTGGTTTGTTACATTTTCTAAGTGCTGAGCCAATAAAACGCAGTCTTTGGTTCGCTTTCACTACAACATTTTCAGTGTGATCGATCCAGTTAAAGATGTTCGTAATTGCTATCTCTTGGTATTTAATTGAACTGACAGCCTTAAAATTTATGTGATCTATTGCATAACAGAAAATTAACGGCTGTCTTTTGATACACATGTGGATTACCTCACCCTATTCATTGTTTAAATCACTTGTCGCTTTATGCACAATCCATATACCTTTTCTAAACAAAGTTGATTGTGTGAAGACTTTCCTAGACGATAAACAACAGTAAATAGTCTACGAGGGCTGCTTAGAGTGTTTCCTAAATCGCTTACGTAGAGAAGGAACAGCAGAGGGAATGCAAGATATCACTGCTGTTTTACTTGATGACTCCCCATCCGTTACTACGAGCTGTGACTTCTCCGACAGGATGTAAAAAGCCTTCTGGAAATCTAGAAATACGGAATCACCTTAAGTTCTCTCTTCGACAAGTCTCATTACTTTGTGTGAATAAAGAAACAGTTGAGTTCCGCATTAAGATGTTTTCTGAAGTCTTGCAGACCATGTATCAGGAGACAGTTTTCTTCGAGGTAATTCATAATATTCGGACACAGTGTGAGTTCCACAATGCTACTGCAAAGCTACGTCACTGATACGTAATTCAGCAGGTTAATTTCTTGTGTATTGGTGTGACACCTTGCCGCAGTGGATACAGCGGTTCCCGTGATATCACCGAAGTTAAGCGCTGTTGGGCGTGACCGGCACTTGGATGGGTGACAATCCAGCCGCCATGCACTGTTGCCATTTTTCGAGATGCATTCAGCCTCGTCATGCCAATTGCGGAGCTACTCGACCGAATAGTAGCGGCTTCCATCAAGAATACTATCATAAACGACCGGGAGAGCGATGTGCTGAACCCGCGCCCCTCCTATCTGCATCCTCCTTTGAGGATGGCACGTCGGTCGGATGGTCCTGGTAGGTCACTCGTGGCCTGAAGACGGAGTGTATTGGTGTGACCTGTGCAACTTTCCAGTCCACAGGTAGGTATATTCCGTTGAGCGAGCACTTGTATGTGATTGCTAATACTGGAGTTATTACATCGGCATACTCCCAAAGGAACGTAATTGGTATAACATGTACAGCAGCACATGCTTCTTCTCCTTGCCGGTTAAACTCAACGCGCGTCCCGGCGCCGCTGAGCCGTGTGCAGGGCTGCCTCCTCGGCGGTCGGAGGCTCGGGTTTCGCACCCCGGCAGACGGCGGCTGAGTCACCGCCGCCTCGCTATTCCTGGCGGCCGCGGAAGCCATTCAGCGCTGCCAACAACTGTCGTCTGGCGCCAGTAAACACTGCCAGCAAAGCACAATACAACACTACGCCTTGCGGGAAGGAAACAAAGTGGACCCGCAGACATAGAAATAATTGGCGAATAAGAAATTTAATTTGCGCACGCTCAAAATCCAGCAGAGTCAGGTATTTTCCTCCCAAGAAAACGATTTAAAATTCAGTATTATGCAGATTTTTAACAGGGTCGAAACTTGAATTTTTATGTCTACTTGTAAGTCGCCAATCGTCTTCCAAAATATAAACCATACCTCCAGGTCTGGCCACCCCCCCCCCTCCCCCTAACGAACTATCGTATGAAATCCCTTGAATATAGATCAGTTGTACACTTTCCCACTAAATATTTATTCCATAAAGTGTAAAATAAGGATGCTACCATCACAAAATGAGATTATCACCTTTTTTTTGGTGCCGTTGGCATTTGGCCATCATGGAACACACATCCACCTCACCCACTTAAAATCTGTCTTCCCACATGTTCCACGAAAATTTTCATTGATTAAATTACTTGAGTTCGACAAGTACAGGGCAAGATATCGGCCATATCGTGTTCCAATTAATCTTTCTGCAATTCGTCCGCAGTGATGTATGGACATCACGGGAAACCTGTATCTGTGTGAACAGATGGCGAAGTAAGCCTTACAAATATTCGATTATCTACCCAAAGAATTAAAGGTACTACTAGATTATAAAAGCAATTTTATGTACAAATTATCATGCGTGACTGACAAAATCTTCCACCTCGTGGAGGAGTCTCTCTCTCTCTCTCTCTCTCTCTCTCTCTCTCTGTGTGTGTGTGTGTGTGTGTGTGTGTGTGTGTTTTAATAAAAACAAAATTTTAGTAAAGTTAATGTGATTTTAAACAGGGCCACATCTGCAAGTAGTAGCACATAAGCATCTATTCACAGTTCGACAATATACTACCTTTTTGTAACGAAATCGACTCTGAAGAGATTTAAACTATCGAGATTTCACCGCGAATGTGCCTGAATACTTAATTCAGAGCCATAACGGAACAAGGATCGCTTACCTAGGAGCTGTAAAACCTGCCTGAATACTAAAGCTACTTTAAAAGTCACGTTCGCAGTTGTAAGCAAATCCCACAAAAATGTAAATTATAAAATTCTCATGAACGCTTTCCTTAAAATAGGTCAAACAAATCGTAATGCTGCACAAGATATTAAGAAAGTGAGCAACCATATTCACGACTTCGGAAATGCTGCAATATTATGAGTTCCAGAACGTAAACTCACGTTCCTATCGCTGTAACGCTATCAAATATAAAATTCCCATTGTGTTTATATCTTACATAAATGAATGCATCTGCACCTCTTACGATTATAAGGGAGAGCTCACCTCAGCATGAAATAATTTTTTTTTCTTATTTCAAATGATTATGGTGCGGACCCCGAGGCTATGCCTAGACAACCTGCACTTATATTTTGCCCTGCGTGACCTATAGTACTTCCATTTTCCTCCTCGTTAGTTTATAATTTTGCAACTGTTTCTTTGTGAAATCTTCCACTTTGTTACTTTACTACGTATGTTTCTTTAGCTGCTGTCACAGTCCTTGCTTCTTTAAGGAAATGCTTATAACAAGTGCTGTGCATGATTCATTAACGTACGTGTTTCCTTTGTTATTTAAGCATTTATGTTCTTTCCGTACATTTGTCACCCTACCAAATAGAAGAAGTCATATTTTAACTACAAAAACACGATCAGTACATTAATTCATTAAATTTGTTATAAACTATGCATTACGCTTCAAAATGAATACCAATGTCTATAATTACCCGAAGAAAAGAAATCTAAATCGACCTCAACTCAGAGAATTGTTTACATAAAAATGAATTTTTAATGCATCACGTTTTTAAATCGTACTAAAAATAGTACTGAGAATCTGGATTGTGAGTTTTCTATAGATCTGAAAATACCTGTAAGATTTAAAATAAGAAAAGGGGTTCATGCAATAGATAATATTAAGGAGGTGGACTATTCACGCATCAGTTAGTGAGTAGTGTAATAGTAAGGAGGTGAATTATTCAGACATCAGCTACGTATTTCATCCATCGCATTCGTTCCGTTTTAATTCTTATAGCTGTTTTCATAGCTATTAAGACTTCAGAAGCACAAATTTTGAGGACCATCTATCTGTATGGAATCTGTAGATGCTAAGAGAAATTATATTATACATGTTAGTACAATTGAGAAATATGCCAAATTAAAAATTAATTCTTATTTAAATAATTATTATCTACTTTTCAGTCTTGTCAGTGTGATTATTTTCAATCTATTTCAGAATTTTGATGATATTACAACAGAAAAAAGTGGTAAATTTCAAGTTTGCTTCAGTTTCTCTTCACCTGCCTCAACCAATATGTTGCTTCCTCGCACGTATACCTCATGAGAAGACCGTGGAGCTAACAATTAGACAAGTCTGAGCTCACACGGTGGCTTACCAAAAATCGTTCTTAACAAAGTGGCTGTGGCAACCAAGTACTTCTCGCCGCACACTCCACAATAGAGTGAGTTAATATTGCATCGTCATCCGCTTCTGAGCAACGTTTAAAAAGCATTCAGCTTATCGGGAAGTTAGTTTAAAATTAATTACAATGTTTCTACCGAATAGACGTCCTTAGGTCGTGATCTTGCGGTAGCGTTCTCGCTTCCAGTGCACGGGGTCCCGAGTTCGATTCCCGGTGGGATCAGGGATTTTCCCTTGATTTGACTGAGTGTTGTGTCGTCTTCATCATCATCATTTATCCCCATTACGGTCGGAGGAAGGCAATGGCAAACCACCTCCGCTAGGACCTTGCCTAGTCAGCGGCGCGGGTCTCCCGCATCGTCCCCTACGGTCCTCGGAGTATGAGACCTCATCATCATCATCACCGAATAGACAGACCATAAAGAAAGTCACCTGATAAAAACGTGGTAAAGGCCTTCACCCTGTCATCACTTTTGCAGTTCAATTCGTGTATACTTTAGCGTGTGGAAGGCTTATGGTGACGTGGACAGTGGCCTATCCAGAGCCTGTAACCCAGCAAGCCGTGATGACAAGCGGACCGCGCCTACTCGTCATCACCGTTTCGTCCAGGTTTATGGGATGTGCAGCGTTTGGGCAGAAACGACAGTGACAGAAATGAGATCCCCACTGGTCCAGCGATGGAAAAATTAGTAGCCTATTTGCAACGTGAGTCGTGAAAGACATGAGCCATTTATGTCAACGTAGTTTCCAGGCAGCGTTTGTCGCAGTGTAAAATGTACAGAACAGTATTACGATAATCTTGACGTCGATGCCCTTTGTGGATTGTTTTCCTATTCTTTCTATTCTCAGTAATAGTTACTGCTACTGCAAATTAACCGAAATAATACTCAGTATATTGCGTTTATTAATATTTTCATAAAGTCATGAAAAGAAAGGGCAAAGAAAAATTCGGGATTGCAAACAAATTTCCAGGAAGGGGTCGTAAGACGTGGACGAGAACCTCATGTATAAAATCAAATTACCTTATTACTTTACAGTTGATGATTTATACGCGCTCGGGTGATATTCATCGTAAAAACCGGCGAACGTACTGTTCGCGTACTAACAGCGTACTAACAGAAGTCCTGTGTGCTTTACTTACATTCCCTTCTTGGATAATTATTTGCAGGATTCTCTTCGACGTTGTAATTATAATTTTTTGCTGGAAATTATTTGCAATCCAAAATTTTCCTTTCTTTTCCTTATCACAATTTATGAATGTATTAATAAACACAGTATATTAAGCATTATTTTGGTGTATTTGCAGCGCAAGAAATGTAAAAATGAAAATAAAAATGTACCTGGATAAGGGATCAACCCCACCATCCTGGGATTACCGTTCTGTACTTTCTCCGGTGCACCAACCGCTACCTGGTAACTACAGTAACATATACTGATGTGACAAAAGCCATGGGATAGCGATTCGCATTTATACAGATGTGGTAGTATCGTGTACACGAGGTATAAAAAGACAGTACATTGGCGGAGCTGTCATTCGTACTCAGCTGATTGATGTGAAAAGGTTTTCAACGTGATTATGGCCGCATGAGGGGCTTAACAGACTTTTTTTGAACGCAGAAAGATAGTTGAAGCTAGACCCAATGGAAATTCCATTTCGGAAATCGTTAGGGAATTCAATATTCCGAGGTCCATAGTGTGAAGAGTGTGCCGAGTATACCAAATTTCAGGCATTCCCTCTCCCCACGAACAACGCAGTGGCCGACGACCTTCGCTAACGGCCGAACCGATAGCAGCGTCGTTTGCATAGAGTTGCCAATGCTGACAGACAAGCAACACTGCGTGAAATAACAGTAGAAAACAATATGGGATGTACGACGAACGTATCCATCAGGACAGCGTACGAAATCTGGCGTTAATCGGCTATGGCAGCAGACGGCCGACGCGAATGGCTCTGCTAAAAACACATCTGGCACTCGTGACCATACCGGTTGGACCCTGGAACACTGGAAAAGCGTCGCCTGGTCAGATGAGTCATAATCTCCGTTAGTAGGAGTGTGGTGCAGACTCCACGAAGCCGTGGACCCAAATTGTCAACAAAGCACTGTGAAAGCTAGCGATGGTTCCATAATAGTGTAGGCTGTCTTTACGTGGAATGAACTGGGCCCTGCGGTCCAACTGAACCGGTCTTTGACTAGAAATTGTTATGCTCCGCTACATGGAGACCATTTTGAGCCATACATGCACTTCATATTCCCAAACAACGATGGTATTTTTACGGAGGTCAATGCGCCACGTAACCGGGCCGCAATTGTTTCCGATTGGTTTGAAGAACATTCTGGATGATTGTAGCAAATGATTTGGCCTCCCATATCGCCGGACATGAATCCCATCGAACATTTACAGGACATAATCGAATGGTCAGCTCGTGCACAAAATCGTGCACTGCCAACGCTTCCGCAATTCTGGAATGCTGTACGGGCAGCATGACTCAGTAATCTTGCAGGGGACTTCCAAAGACTTGAGTCCATGCCACGTCGAGTTGTTGCACTACGACGGGCAAAAGGAGGTCTGACACTATGTTAGAAGGTATCTCATGACTTTTTTCACCTCAATATAAATGGCTCATGTTTCGCCCCACCCTCACCTTTTTCCCCCTAAACGCTTGCCCATACAGAGTCCCTATTTCTGTTACTTTCATTTCCTCCCAGACTCTGCATACCCAAAAAATTTGGACGAAATCGGAGATGACGAGTAAGCGCGGTCTCCTTGTAAGTCATTCTCAGCTGTATTGTTGTCTTCAAAGGGGCGAACGTAACTAGGCTGACTGTACCAGTTTCATTTTCGAACAGTGGTCCTGACACAGATTTTCAGAACATATTCCTGTAGTCTTACGTAATTTTTTACGTTGATTAACACTTTCTTAAAGTGCCATAATTCGTTCTGCCATTCTGCATTGCCCGTTGTTCATCATAATTCTCTAGCGATGTAATAAGAGTAACTTGCGACAAGGCTAAGCCTTCCTGACTACAAGACCTCAGTTTTTATTAAATCCACATAAAAATAGCCCATTCTTTCACTGAGAACAGCACGACTTTATAAATACACATCTCAATAATTCTTTTTTGAGTGGTACAATTCAAAACATGGAACAACGCACAGTCCAGAGTCGTACTGCTTGCAACAATGACGGGACTCCATTTTCGTTGTTTCATTGCTTTTCAGTGCAAAGTCTTCTGTATCTTCATTTCCGTGTACATAATATGCCACAAGCCACTGCAGAGTGTATGGCGGAGGGTACGTCGTGCTAGTGTTATAGATTTTCTTCCCTGTTCTATTTACATTCAAAGGTAAGAGCAATTAGAGCTCGTACTGAGGCGATCCGCGAGTGGAACAGACGGGGCGCGAACTGTGCCCTCCGCCACACATCGCTTGGTGGCTAGCGGAGTGTATATGTAGATGTAGATGTAGATTGAGTGAGTAAGGAATGGCTGAGAGTATGCCTCTGTATTTCCCCAAATCTCTCTTATGTCATTCTGACGATCCCTCCATGGTGTATACGACGATGGCAGCGTAATAGTCACACGATGTTATTAGAATGCAGCTTCTCTGATTTTAAGAAAGAGAATGTTACGAGAAATTCGTCGTTTTTATGCATTTCCATTCATGTTTATGTAACCCGAGCATTTCGGTTACGCTTACAAGTATGTTGTACCTATTACTACCCTGCAGTCAACACAAAATATACTCTGTACGCTGCTGACGTGTTGGCTCCTTTGGTATAACGTGAGGTGCTCCATATAGTAGCCAGGAAGAAGGAACCATCGTCTCCGTAGCACAGACAGGTAGAAACTCTTGTCCAACACAGTCCAGTCCGAATCTTCTCGTGATTTCCATTCTACACGTCCGCTCTCTTCCTATGTTATCAAAACTGGACTTATTCCTCACAAGGAAGCTATCCACGGTTGTTATTTATACAAAAAAAAAGTCGTCTATCGATCGCTGTCGGTTTCGGGTAGTGTCAGCCATCTTTAGATCACCTCCTGTAGAAACCTGTCTTACTGGAACTAACAGTTTGCTGTCATATACTTAGAACTTTGAAATAAAAGGCAGTGATTGAGAGACTTATTTTTCTTTTTTTTCTTCCTTTGTTACTGTGGTCCAGTTCTTTCCTTACTTCTTCTTTTCCTCCTCCTCCTTTTCCCTCCGAGTTTTGTGCTGTCCTTCCTCACAGTCATCATCTGTCACAAACTTGGTCCCTGAAGGAAACTGCGCTCGGAGTGTACATTCCGGCTGCCATGCTCCATTTACGGCACCGGCCTTTTGCACTTTTTATTTTCAGCTAACTGTTACGCTCATGCTTCATATTGTGTATACTTATAGCTGCAGTACAAACGTAAGCTACGGAATACTATCGTAAGTAAGCCTAGACGATGGTAGTTTCGAATGGTGGGCTCCATGTGGTTCCCAAATCACGCAGCGACCGTAAACCATAAAATTACCAAATATGCAGCAACCAGAGGCAAAATCATGTTTTATTTATTCACTTCTGCAAATCGATTTCAACTGATAACAACCGTTATCGGTGCTTTCAACCAATATGTGCCCTGAATAGTAATACTGTCTTAAGCAGAGGTCAAACATAAAGTCCAGTTTGGCCTCTGCGTAAGTCAGTATTACTGCTCAGGGCACATATTAGTTGAAACCACCAATGATGGCTGTTAATCAGTTGAAATCGATTTGCAGAAGTGAATAAATAAAACATGATTTTGCGACTGGTTGCTGCATATTTGGTAATTTTATGGCAGTTTTCTTAGTAGATTTGTCCAGTTAAAAGTCATACCTACGTTACCTGTATGTTAGGTGTGTTTCATACCTGTCGGGCGTTAACATCACAAGATCACTTTCTTTTCGTATGTGATCACCATCTTACTACATTCCCCTGAAAATCTCAAGCGAGAACAGTCTAGAAACTTAGTGAGGATACATGAAGGGCCACGTAACCCAAGGAACATTTTTTTTTCTGCGTGGTTATCCTGCTGTCTGTTACTTAAAAATAAACAGTATTTATAGCAAAATTGAAACTGTCAATGTTTAATTCACGTTTTAGTCGAAGATTCATGACTTGTAACGTGAAAGAGAACTTTGTTGCAAACAAAAATGAAGATAACAATACAGATTTATCATACAGAGCTGGAAAAAGCAGTTTCCTCAACAAAAATGTAAAATTAAGGAAAACAAAGTGAAACAGAATATATATCAAACACCACTTCAACACTTTGTCGAACTTATATAAAACATGGTCCTGTTATTCGTAAACAACTTTCGCATTCATCAGTTATAAAAGAGAAAGCTTGCCTTTGATCAGGATGAAGATTGCAAAATAACAACAATGATTACAAATATTTGTTATGTTGCTTTGCTTACATAAAAGCAATGCGATCAAGTAATTTTTATTATTTATAAAATGCAATTTATATTCTGTAAGAATATATAATACACAACAGACTAACGCAGAACGATGTGCGCTTCTAATTATGTGCAAAAAAAAAAAAAGAATAGAAACCGTCGGCTAGTTACTCTCTTCAAAATTCATGTTTGTTTCTTTACCTATCAATCAGAAGTTATCCTACCTATTACTGTGTCATTTATGTAGTGTACCAAAACTACCGAACCATAGTTTTGGCAGAGCGCGGCTCTACATATACTCTGAAGACATACTGTTACTTATGACGGGGCAGTCGGAAGACAGGAAGCTGCTCCGTCACACACAGTGTCAACAATGTCGTCACGCGACGTCCTGGAGTGGGCGCAAGCAGGCGGGCTGCAACGCCGGACCACGCCGTTCCTCAGCGGGCGCTGCAGTCGCCGCCGCAGCGGCAGCTCGCCGCTGGCCTAATTATAGCTGCCGTCTGTCACTGCAGCTCCGAGCAAGGGTAGGCGGGCGGGCGCCCTCAAGCCTCTTCCGACGAGCAGTCTCCTCTGACACGTGTCCCTGTTTGTTGTCGTCTCTCAGTGAGTCAGGGTCCTCCAGGACGTTGGAAGCCTAAAAGAAGCGCGAAAAACTTCAAGCGTGTGTAGGCGTACCTCGAACGGTCACGCTTAGCTGGAGTACTGTACTTTTCCTTCTACCGGTTTTGTTTGATGTGCAGCCTGGTCAGAGGGGGTTTCATGCTTTGTCGCAGCGTGGAAAACAATGAAACTTTTAACTGCGAGCAGCGTTCCCGCAATGCTGGAGAAGAGCTCCCCACGTCATTAGGGTGAACATTAATAAAACCTACAAACTGCAGGGACGGCTCCTGAGTGGAAATGGAGGAGGAAAGGTCCTATGAACACATGTCTGGAAATGGTGTGCATGCAACGACAGAAAATCGTCCCGGAACACAGTACATAACTGCACCGCATTCACGTCACAACAGATGTTCAAAGTGGCCTCCGTGGGATCGTAGGTGATAGGAATAGTAGCATTCGTCATGCAAGATACACATAATCGTACTTTGGCTTACAGAATGTTGGCGGGACACTTGCCTGGAGCTTGTACTAGGGTTTTTCTCATATCCTGTCCTCCAAATCTGGTGTACACTCAGTCCTTCCTGCACGTTCGTGTGTCTGAAAGGAGACAAGATCCCACAAACGCCCAAAAAGGGCTTGAAATGCTGTGTGATGTGGTTGGTGTCTGTGAGAGTACTAGTTTTGTTACAGCCGTGCTGTCTCTCGACCGTTTCGATTTGTTTGGCCGTACAGGAACACCCTCTCGGTTGTTACCGACGTGAATACCGGATCATTCTGCTGCTTACAGTACGATGCCTCAATCACACAGACTGCAACACACAAGAGATACACGGCAATTGGTCAGAGGAACTGTCATTCGATGCATTTCATGACACATGTTCATAGGATCTTCTTTCCTCCATTTCCAGTCAGGAATGCGTCCATACACCTTGTCGGTTTTATTCATGTCTACCCTGTGTATGAATATGTGGAACGAGTAAAAATATTTTAATAATGGCAAAGCTTCGGTGATAGTTTATAATTACGAGCACGTCAAGTGTATCAAAAATTTCGAGACCGCATCTTATTAAGGCGAAGTCGATTTTTGTTGGGTACAATTCAATATTCTCGTCGAAGGGCAACCAATTTTAACGGCCACAAAGCAATGGTTGAATATACTTGCGGCTTATCCACCTTTTTTATGCGACCGCTGTTCATAGGGACAGCAAACCTAATTTGCTTTAAATTTGTATTGAGGGAACTAAAAACCCAATATCTCGAGTAATGGATTAATCTATCTACTATATAAACAACAGTCGGCGTACCACGTATGTACCAAAAAATCTCAAAAAGTTCTTCACTGATTTACTTCAGATTTTTACATAATACGCTTCTATACGCTGGTATGGACAGAGCCTACATATTTTTAACATATATCATGTGTGAATGAATATATATTTCTTAAAGAAAAATGTTCTTAGCAAAGACCTCGAAAAGTTCTTGACCAATTTACTTCAAATTTTTACACAATTCTCTAATAAATGTTCTTCACACGAACAATGGCTACATACTTCAGAAATTTATGTAGGGATACAGATAGATATCGCGACGATAGCTGACGGTTACTGCTGAGTAGTTGCTCTCCAAAACAGCATTCCAGAAGAGCAAACCAGTTGCTTCTTTACCTATGGTTACTCGTACCTTAGATATCTGGGCTATGCTCGGCTCTGTTTGAGAAAATAGCCGTGTACGTCTGCTTTCATGCCCCGCAGCTAATTCTCTACAAATAATAACCTGTAGCAGTGATCTTACACTACAATAGTCTGTACATTGGCCAGAATTGCGAGTTAATAAAATACACAGAAACACAATATAAAATTTAATTGAATAATTTCGAAGGGCTCTATTCTAACATCTGTAACTGACGTAGACGGGAGAGAATTATGTTGAATAATGTTTATTCAAGAAGGAACATCTCAAGTAAACTGGAAGTTGTCCTGCGACATTCAGTTAAAATACAGACAGCAAATACCCTCGTAACAATCAGAGCGTTACGAGAATGGTAGCAAAATCTCCAAACCAGTCACCACTGATACGTCAAACCAAAGTCTATTTCGTAATCACAATACACAAAATATTCACCAGCTCAAAACAGTTCTTCTTCGGAGTACATTCAAACCACTCGGAATAATAGATTCACTTCAGAAGTTAAAGTATGGGAGTGGAGATTCGCCTTCCAGAATCAATCACTCGTTACCACAGCAAGCCTGCCTCCTCAAGCAAAAACGGAAAAATATCCCCACGAAAACAGGTACATCGTTCTTTCAGTCTATATTCATCATTTAACTCAGCATGACCACTACTGTCTTCCTTGCAATCTGTTTAAACACGAAACAGGTGATTGGATTGGACTGTTTGGGGGAAGAGACCAAACAGCGAGGTCATCGGTCTCATCGTATTAGGGAAGGAAAGGGAAGGAAGTCGGTCGTGTCCTTTCAAAGGTACCATCCCGGCATTTGCCTGGAGTGATTTGGGGAAATCGCGGAAAACCTAAATCAGGATGGCCGGACGCTGAAACAGGTGAGTTGTACTTATGGATTATCGGTTTATGGTTAAAATACTGCTACGAAATGTGAACCATTCATAATTTTGTAATCTGACCCGTTTGTAGATTAAAACTATGAGAAATATACTATACTCACAGATCCAGCAGCAGCAGAGATCTCTCACATCCACTATACCAGTTGCGACTGATTTATCCATTCATTCCTTGACGATAACAATAAACAAGCTCAATGTCAGAGAGAGAAAAGGGATAAGGCGATGGACAGAGAGAGGGAGAAAATGGACATAGAGAGGGGGAAGGAGGAGATTGACAGAGAGAGGGAGGAAGAAGACAGGGTGAGGGGAGGAAGAAGTGGGAAGCGATAGGGGAGAGGGGAAGAAGATGGGCAGAGAGAGGGGGAAGGAGGATGTGGGCACAGATAGGAGGAGGAGATCGGCAGATATAGAGGGAGGTAGAGGGGAACAGAGATAGGGGGAGGAGGAGATGGGCGATATAGATAGAGGCGAAGGACGGGCAGAGATATCATGAGGAGACGGACCGAGATAGGGGGGTAATGACAGCGATAGGGAGGGATGGACAGGTATAGGGGTAGGAGAAGATGGGCAGAGATCGAGGGAAGGAAGATAGGGGCCCAGGAGGGGGGAGGAGGAGATGGGCAGAGGTAGGGGGAGAATGAAAGAGACAGAGATAGTGGGAGGAGGGGGACGAGGAGGCAGGCAGAGATAGGGGGGATGTGAAAATGAACAGAGGTAGCGGTAGGAGGAGATGGATGGAGATTAGGAGATATGGGCGATTTCTGTTTATATTTATCAGTTGTGAAGAATTAGAGGGTTGACTAGTAAGATAAAAAGACAGAATTGTGATAACTAGATTGGATTTTGAATAGATATGAATAGATAATAAATCGCTAAATGCCACCAGGCAACCTCGTGGTGGATAGTGGTCATTATGTCTTGGCTCGTCACTTATGAATATATAATCATCTTGTGAAGTCGTAGTTCTTATTTCCGAGCTTGCTAAGAAAATTGGATGAGGAATTTCGCCTTATGCAAGACACCTTTGCAGGTTTTTTTTATTTTTAATTTTTTTAACCAGACATGTTTCAACACTTTTTGTGCTGTCTGCAGTGGGTTCCTTTATGCCCTTTCTTACATGGAGCTATTGAATGTTTATGCTGGTAGCTGTGAAACTGCTATACAATCTACAATGGCTTTGATGTTATGGTGTTATAAAATGCCATGTGACTAGGGTCTCCCGTCGGGTAGACCGTTCGCCTGGTGCAAGTCTTCCGAGTTGACGCCACTTCGGCGACTTGCGTGTCGATGGGAATGAAATGGTGACGATAAGGACAACACAACACCCAGTTCCTGAGCGGAGAAAATCTCCGACCCATCCGGGAATCGAACACGGGCCGTTAGGTATGACATTCCGTCGCGCTGACCACTCAGCTACTAGGGGCGGAGGTTATGGTGTGTTTTCGCCTTCGTTTGTGGTGTCGTTACACGGCCATTTTCTACGATTTTTTGATCTTGCAAAACAAAACTCCAAAGGTGTCTTGCATAAGCCGGAATTCCTCATCCAAGTAGAAACATATATGCTAAGCGACTTAGACGGGTGTATTCACAAAACCGATCATTTTTTACCAACTACAATCAATGTTCCATCTTACTCGAATCATTTTTTATTATTATGCAAATTTGTCCAGACCGAACGCTTTTTTTCATTGTATCGTATCTGTAGTTTCGATATATACTAAAGAGGTTATCGAGCAAGTATTCATTTGGTATTAATATAGACGCACTTCGTTCAAATATGATGCAATGTGTTTAAATTCTGAGAGCACCACTGAAAAGAGCGCATGCAGACGCTCAGTCTAAGTGGGTCATGTTTATTCACACTTTATTACTTATTTTATTTAAAGTTACGAAATTCACGCAAATAAGGTAAGGAAGATGTAACTATATAACTCTGTTCAGAGTTGTGGTATACTCTTTATATGCTGCACTCAAAATACTGATGCCTTTTTTAAATAACAGGTATAACAAGTTTCGCTTTAGCTTTTTAAGGTCACAGCAGCTTGCCACAACATGCAGCAATATGGCTGCTGCGAAGTCCGCTTGACCTCAACTCCCACCCCCACTAAATCGCACTTTCTTGTCGGTAAGGGCGAAGTTACCACTATACGAAAATTAATGTCCCACCAATCAGTAATTTGCTGAGAATTAAAGTTTACTAAAGCTGAGGCGCCTACGAAAATTTGAAGCACCTTGTACACAGAGAGAATTTTTCAAGACCGTACTACCACTAAAGACTTCGAGAGCAAATGAGAAACTGTTAGCTATGAGCGGAACTGTACCAAGAAATATAATATTTTTGCATCATTCGCGGTTTCTACTATTCTAGTTCAAATTCTTTCATTCACTAACCAAAAGAATCAATAGCTGAAATTCCAAAAAGAGTTCCCCGACATTGAATAACCAATGTGAAGGAAGACGTACACTGCAAATCAAAAATAGCTCAACAGCTGATTGAAATGGAGTGTACATTTATTTTTTATTAACTATTAAAGTATTGAGTTGGTGCATAAGTTCGTGGGGATCTTTGATAAATTTTATAAACACAACAGATACAGATAATAGAGACTTTGGTATACAGTAACATATTCTCGTTCATTATATACCACCGTCTGCTAACGCTGGGGCAACTTGTCGATTCCGCGACTGTAGAAAACACGTGGTTTGAAAGCGAAGGACTCGTCGAGCCATGATTGGAGCGCGTTTTCATCCGGAAACGAAGTTCCTTGAGGGCTGTTCGATAGAAGCGGAAAAGGTGAAAATCTGAGGGTGCAAGATCACTAGGTGAATAAGGTTGGTGCGGGATGACTTCCCAACCCATCTCCTGCATGTGGGCGGCCGTTATCGTGGAATTGAGTTACTTCACGCAGTCTTTCTGGTAGTTGTTCTTGGACTGCGTCTGCAAGACGTCTGAGTTGTTGATAGTAAATGTTACCAGTGATGGTTACACCTCGGTGAAGCAATTCGTCCCACACCATACCGTCGCTGTTCCACCAGATGAATAACATTAACTTTTATGGATGCGCCCAGGTCTTTGTACGGGGAGTAACTGCTTACAAACCTACTGATGATGACCAAGCAGACATGCACGTATAACTATCCGCTGATTTTTATGATTTTAGCTTAGAGCATGCAGTACAGACACATCCGATTTTTCAACCATTGCATGCAAATGTCGCGCGATGTTGGAATGAGCACAGTCCATTATAACTGCCAGTTCTCACGTACACTGACGTGGAGTGTCACTAATGTCTAACGATCCTCTTAAAAGAGAAAATCATTTTCTTGCAGAGCTGTGTTCAAATCGCCCTGAGCACTATGGGACTTAACTTATGAGGTCATCAGTCCCTTAGAACTTAGAACTACTTAAACCTAACCAACAAAAGGACATCACACATCCGAGACAGGATTCGAACCTTTAACCGTAGCGGTCGCACGTTTCCAGACTGTAGCGACTAGAACCGCTCGGTCACAGCGGCCGGCGCCGAGCTCTGTCCAGTGACAATATCGTCATACACCGTGCACATTTTTATGATTGCCTTCGCTGCTAACACACATCTACTGATCTCAAGCAAAAGAATATGTCGTAAATGTTCCGATTTCTCCACATGGCACTTCATATTCTAGCGTCCACACCTGCACTCACTATCTCCAGCTGAGAATATGACAATACGTACTCAGATGGCAACAGCGAACTACAAATAAAAAATGACAATCGATAAACAACATACAAATCTAAAACGCTATGAACTTATGCACAAACCTAACAACATTATCTCTAAAACATGCTGTGTCCCTTTATCTTGACGAACTTCTCAGAACGTCCTGCATTTTTCCTACATTTTTTTCGTATTTGCTTTGCCTCATGATGAAATTAATACTTGAAAACTCGTCGCTCATACAAAATGTAATCGAGGAATCAGTAAAACGTAATTGGTAGTTGTTGCTGGAAACGTATTTATTAATTTTAACAAGCAATTAACGTAGCAAATGAGCCAAGTTGTGATTGAATAGGTAGGGGAAAGCTGGAGAGCTTGAGTGACTGCTGAGAATCCAGTCCCAGTGTGACGCCGCTGCAGCGAGAGCTTCTACGCTCGCTACCAGAGCTCTCGGCAGAGCTGGGACGGTGGAGCAAAACGTATACTGCAGGGCCCTCGGAGTGATGAATGGCTGCGAGGAGGTGGCTTTGTTTCTGCACGTCTGGATGGGAGCCGCATGGCTGATGTCTTGCACGTGGCTCCAGCGGCTGGCCAAACAACAGTCGCGCCAGGAGGCTGGCCTGGGAAGGGTAGGGACAGGGAGCCGCCCCAGTCGGCAAGTAGGTCGCGCAGCTGGCTACACTGGGCCGCCAAGGGCCTTCTTTCTCGTGGAGGTGTACCGGCACACTCGGCACAACTGCTTCTTCGACAGCTGTTTTAGTTGGCCGTGAGCCTTGCCAACGCTGCACAGCAGGCCGGAGTCCTTGTCTGCCACAGGAGTTCTATACCCGGCTCTGGGGTTATTAGATTACACTTAATCCACTGGAAATTCTTCATACCAGGAAATAAGAGTGTTGTGTTACATTGCTTTTACTTTATTCACTGACGTTATACTACCCTTGCATTACATGTTTTCGGATGGCAGGTGCAGATGTGAAGAGGTCACTATGGGCTTGGTGCGTAGTACGGCGAGAGACGTGATCTTGACGACAGTACGTTTGTCCTCCCTTTCCCATACAGTCCATCATCGGATCACTGTCACACAGGAAGTCTCCACTGGTCTGGATACTGCGCGATTCGATCAGTCTGCCAAGTGGTGACCCACAATGAGGCTCGTTTTAAACGCTATCGAGTGCTGATAACGCTTCCTCACACGTGTACGTGGCATCTACTTATCTTTCTCAGTGATTACTCGAAATCTGTCACTCTTCACACCCTTTATGGGGGGTGTTCCGAAACTTTTCGATCAAATTAATACAGAAGGTAGATAAAATCGAAACAAATATATTTAGATATGGTTCATATGATCCTTGACGGCAGTCTCCGATGCTAGGTTCGTTTTAGATAGAAAGCAGCTTAGCATGCTAATTACAGCACTGGTATTCACAGGAACTGCGCCAGTATGAACGCAGTAAATCGTCGGGCTATTGCCTGTAGTGCCCGCTCGAAGATTGCTGGTAGTGGGGGCAATTCTAGAGACGAGGTCTTCTTTTGTTTTCACTATGGTTTTATACACCGGCTGTCTAACATGCCTCCAGACTAAGAAATACTGACACGTGAGATCAGATGACCTGGGTGGTCAGATCACAAGTTCACCTCGGCCGATCCATCGACTCCCGAAGGTGGTTCTCAGATGATTCCACACAGCAGTGCTGAAATGGGCTCGCGCTAGAGTTTTGCTCCACCGGAAGTACGGTTCGGTAGTTTTGGTACTGTAAATAAATGACGCAATCAGTGGTAGGTTTACCAGTAGTACTGGTGGCGTTGGTAGGGAAAGAAACATAAGTGAATGTGTGAGAGACAGGCTGTAAACTTCCCTTTGTTTTTTTTTGTTTGTTTGTTTTGCACATGATTAGAACAATACATCTTTCAGTGTTAATCCATTGTGTATTTAATATTCTTACAAAACATGAATTGCATTTTATAAGTAATAAAAATTAATTGCTAGCTTAACTTCCCCACTTATATACAGGGTGTTGCAAAAAGGTACGGCCAAACTTTCAGGATAAATTCCTCACACACAAATAAAGAAAAGATGTTATGTGGACATGTGTCCGGAAACGCTTAATATCCATGTTACAGCTCATTTTAGTTTCGTCAGTATGTACTGTACTTCCTCGATTCACCGCCATGATTTCATGCGGGATACTCTACCTGTCCTGCTAGAACATGTGCCTTTACAAGTACGACACAACATGTGGTTCATGCACGATGGAGCTCCTGCACATTTCATTCGAAGTGTTCGTGCGCTTCTCAACAACAGATTCGGTCACCGATGGTTGGTAGAGGCGGACCAGTTCCATGGCCTCCACGCTCTCCTGGTCTCAACCCTCTTGACTTTCATCTACGGCGGCATTTGAAAGCTCTCGTCTACGCAACGCCGGTACCAAATGTAGAGACTCTTCATGCTCGTATTGTGGACGGCTGTGATACAATACGCCATTCTCCAGGTCTGCATCAGCGCATCAGGGATTCCATGCGACGGAGGGTGGATGGATGTATCCTCGCTAACGGACGACATTCTGAACATTTCCTGTTACAAAGTGTTTGAAGTGACGCTGGTACGTTCTGTTTCTGTGTGTTTCCATTCCATGATTAATGTGATTTGAAGAGAAATAATAAAATGAGCTATAACATGTCCACATAACATATTTTCTTTCTTTGTGTGTGAGAAATGTTTCCTGAAAGTTTGGCCTTTCCTTTTTGTAAGACCCTGTATAATCGAAGCATTTCTTTTGATTCAAGTACAGCTTACATGACAAACATAAAAATTCTATACTATTATTGCTGTTCCTTCGTATTCAGTAGAATTTTCTCCATCATGATCAAAGCGAAGAGTTTCCTTTTGTTACTGATAAATGTGAAAACTATTTATGAATAACAAATGGTTCAAATGGCTCTGAGCACTATGGAACTTAACATCTTAGGTCCTCAGTCCTCTAGAACTTAGAACTACTTAAATCTAAATAACCTAAGAACAGCACACACAGCCATGCCCGAGGCAGCATTCGTACCTGCGACCGTAGCAGTCGCGTGGTTCCAGACTAAAGCGCCTAGAACCGCTCGACCACAGCGGCCGGCTATGAGTAACAGAATCATGTTTTATGTAGGCTATACTGAGTAAAGTACTTAGCATTGTTTCTCAAGCTTTTGTTTTACTTTTTTTTTAATTTTACTTTTTTTTTCGAGTAAAACCTGAATTAAACATTGACAATTGATATAAATATTATTTACTTTTAAGTAACAGACAGAAGGGTTACTTTGTAGAACAAAAATACTCCGCACGTTACGCGGCCCTTTGTACATCCTCAGACAGTTTCGAGACGGTTCGCAGCTTCAAGTTTATAGAGAAATCTCGTAAGACAGTGGTCGCACACGATGACAAAGCTATCGCAACGAGGTAACGCCTGATAAGTCTGCAGCACACCTAACGTAGAGGCAACGTGGTTCCGTCACGATATTAACTGCCCACGGCTACTAGACAACTGCGGTAACCTACACTTACTTATGAAAGTGTCCGGTAGCCTACAGCAGATTTACAGCTCTAGCTGACGCTCTGCCGTGCTGGAGGTACATCCCTTGCCGAACATCATGATGTACATTCTCCCCAGCAGTTCTGGCAACATATGTTCCACGAAGATCTGATATCTTTGATCACGGAAAGGGAGAATGTATGGTGCAATCAACGTATCATCGAGAACGTCGGCCCACACGTTAACTCCAAGTCGCTGTTGATGAAAGCGAGATCGAGCACCTCGCGGATTCACATGTGCCCAAACTTGCGAATTGTGGATATCAGAATGTTAGTACACATTCCTAGTCAGCAACACCGACACAACAGCTTACGTCAGACCACTGCAAGCTGACTTCAGATACCGTATGTTTCTTATCGGAATACGGGGTGTTATAAAAGCCTCTCCGCAGCGTCGTATGGTTCTTAGCCGCGCTTGTCGTATGATTGTTCGCCTGCCTGGGTTATTTCCCTTCAAGTGGACTCTCCCAACAATCCACTGTTTCGTTTATCTCAACCAGCGTCAGTAGCATCTTGGTGTGTGTCGTTACGTGTTGACGTGAACGTTTAAGTTTAGTTCCTTTGTTCGTTTGTTTCGTTTTTATCAGTGTTAAAATGCTAACCATTGAAGAACGTGTGTTTTTAATCGAACAAGTGTTCAAAGCTGGCGGTAAATACACAGTTTCAGTTCGTCAAATATTTAATTCAGTTTTCCCAGAGAGAACACTCCCACATTGCGATACTGTGCGAGATTTGATTCAGAAATTTCGAAGTACGGATTCAGTGACAGATGCACCAAGTAGTGGTCTCCTACCGTTTTGTCTGACGATAAGCTACTCGATATTTCCGATAAAAGATCCATGAGTCCGAACAAGTCAGTAAGAAAACTCGCTCGGGAAATCGATGTTAGTGTCGGAACGGCCCACCCAGCTGTAAGGAATAAATTAGAACATTTCCCATGCAAAGTGACAGTCGTGCAAGAACTGAGAAATACTGATCATGACAAGAAACTGCAATGTAGTCAGTGGTTCAAAAATTTCGTTCAACGAAATGGAAGGGATATTTTTAATGAAACGTGTTTCACTGATGAGGCGTGGTTTCCTTTATCCGGGTACATGAACTCGCAAAATTCTCGTATGTGGAGTACTGAAAATCCATTGTGTATTCACGAGGAACCACTTCATTCTGTGAAAATTGAAGTTTGGATTGCAGTTTCTCGACGTCGGATATTTTTCAACGAAACAATAAACGCAGAACGATACTGCAGTGTGTTTCATTTCGGTTTATTCAATGCGGCATACGGCACGCGCGGCTAACAATCATACGGCAAGGCGGAAAGACTTTTTGGACAGCCCGTATATTTGTTTGGATGTTCTCTGCCTTCTATATTAATTTGAACAAATAGTTTCGGAGTACAATGCATACCCTAATAGGCCTGATAACAACAGCAAACACGAGTAACATTAGTACACTCTACATGTCACAAAGAATTACAACTCTAACCACATATATACCCGCAGACGGCGTACACGTGTACGAAATTACAATGACATACTGCCATGTTTTCTGGATGCTACACTTTTTTGTGAACCAGTATAGAACGAGGGGAAAGGAAGGCAAATTGCCTAAGATTACAGCTTCAATAAGCCACACCTGGAATCATTCAACTTATACAGTGAGCGTAACAAAAGTTAGAGTATACTTCCTAAGGTAGTGTTGTACCTCACTTTTGGCCGATGTAGTGGAGCAACTCGACGTGGCGTGGACTCAACAAGTTGCTGAAAGTCCCTGCAGAAATACTAAGCCTTGCTCCCTCTGTAGCCACCCATAATTGCGGAAGTGTTGTCAATGCAGAATTTCATTCAAGACCTGACTTCTCGATTATGTCTCATACATGTTCGATGGAATTTATGTCGCGTGATATGGATGGCCAAATCATTTGCTCGAATTGTCCAGAATGTTCTTCAGTCCAATCTCGAACGTTTGTGGCCCGGTGAAATGGCACGTTGTCATCGATAAACATTCCACCGTTATTTTGAAACATGAAATCCACGAATGGCTGGAAAAGGTCTCCAAGTAGCCCAACATGCCGGCCGCTGTAGCCGAGCGGTCCTAGGTGCTTCAGTCCTGAACAGCGCCGCTGTTACGGTCGTAGGCTCGAATCCTGCCCTGGGCATGGATGTGTGTGATGTCCTTAGGTTAGTTAGGTTTAAATATTTCTAAGTCTAGGTGACTAATGACCTCAAATGTTAAGTCCCACAGTGCTTAGAGCCATTTGAATTATTTTTAGCCCAAAATAATCACTTCAGTCAGTGACCAGTTCAGTTGGACCACAGGAGTCCGTTTCATGTAAACGCAGCCCTCACCATCATGGGGACACCAGCAGCTTGTATAGTGCCTTGTTGACAACTTGGATCCATGGCTTGGTGGGGTCTGCGACACACTAGAACCCCACCATAGTTATTAGCAACTGAAATCGGAATTCATCTTAACCGACCACGGTTTTCCAGTCTACTAGGGTCCAGCCGATATGGGCACAAACCCAGAAGAGGAGCTGCAGACAATGTCGTGCTGTAAACAAGGGCACTCGCGTCGGTCGTCTGCCAGATTTCGCGGCATTGTCCTAACGGATACGTTAGTCATACGGCCCACATTAATTTTAGCGGTTACTTCAGACCGTGTTGCTTGTCTGTTAGTACTGACAACTCTATGCAAACGCCGCTGCTCTCGGCGGTTAAGTGAAGGCCGTCGGCAAGTGCGTCGACAGTGGTGACGGTTAGTGCCTGAAATGTGGTATTCGCAGCGCACTCTTAACAATGTGGATCTCGGAATATTGAATTTCCTAACTATTTCCGAAACGGAATGTCCCATGCGTCTAGTTCCAACTACCATTCCACTTCCAGAGTCTGTTAATTCCCATCGTGCTACCACAATCACGTCGGAAACCTTTTCACACGAATCACTTGTGTTCAAGTGACAGCTCGGTCAATGCGCTGCACGTTTATGACTTGTGTAAGTGGTACTATCGCCGTCTGTATACGTGCATATCTCTATCCCATGACTTTTGTCAACTTATTGTATACATTATTGTAACATTTTGTAGGGACATGAAATGCAGTGATCGCGCAGGCACAGTTTTAAGTAAAACAAACGGCAGAATTCTATTCATTGGGGTATTGGGGAAATACAAGCAGTCTACTGAGGAAGTTGCTTATGAAACACTCGTCCCACTATTCCTACAGTATTTTTGAAGTGTACGGAATCCTTATCGAACTGGACTACGTGGAAATATTGAACGTATGCAAATCTGTCCTACGAATGCCAGCTTAAAAGTTTCAGCTAACGTTAATTGAAGAATTTACTACAACTCCTTAAGTATTAAACCCGTAGAGAACGCGAAGACAAGATTATACTGCCAGTATAATCTTAACCGACCATGCATTTAAACAATCATTCTTCCCGCGCTCGATATGGCAATGGGATGGGAGGAAGGCCTTCTATATACAACAGTGGGAAGTAGGCATTACCATGGACTTCACTATAGTCTGCAGGACACAGAATAGGCAACACTCGTGATGACATGCCTGTTGTATACACTGTATATGGGGAAGAAAGGGAAAGAGTGGGTGGGGAGCTAGTGATTTCCAGCCCCACAGAACGTTTTGGAAATCCAATGACGAAAGTTGAAAATCTGTGCCGGACCGGGACTCGAACTCTGATCTACCTCTTCTCAAGAGCGGTTGTCTCAAACGCGTCGGGCATCTGGACAGCTTTCCTGGGCATCTCAGATTTCTAACTTATCGAACACTGGAATGCAGTGTCCCTCTTCCATTAAGCCCTCATTTGCAAATTATAAATTCCCGTAGGAGTTTGGACATAATTGTGCATCCGTGCTGAAGGAAATATCGTGTAGCCGTCACACAGATAGGTGTATGTGTACGAACAGGGTCTGTTCTGTTGGATACATCAGTGCGCATGCACTAATGTCGTCCGATCTTCTACAGGAATTCTACGGGAATCAGTAATTTGCGAGTAACCGGTTAATGGACGAAGCCACTGCACTGCTGCGTGTGATAAGTGGGAAATTTGGGTCGGTCGGGGGCCGTGTACGGATGGACGAAGCAATTAAGGCAACCGCTCACGAGAAGCGGTAAATCAGAGTTAGACTCCCTGTCCGGCACAAATTTTCAACTTTCGCCACTGCATTTCCGAAATACCCTATATAGCTTGAAACGTCCCCTTAGAAAAATTGTGCAAGACTGTACTTAAACTGACACACAATATTTTTTAGCGCAACGCAATCTGACTTTCAATAATCCCTACAAAGAATGGCCCTATACCTTTCACAAATCACTTACCTCACAAAAATCTTCGTTACTCGAATTACTGCAATGCAGCGGGCGCCACTACTGCCAGCTAACTAAAAGATTCAAACTACGGATGTCACTAACTACTGATAGGCACAGTTAGCAAATGAAAGTAATAGAGGACAAACAATGTATTTACCTCAATAGTTTTCAAAAGCCATAATGTATATAGCAGTTCATGACATCCAGTTTCTGCCGCCATCTCTCTTCCCACATCCAGCAGTGGTGGCGGCTCACCTCCAACTGCGCAACGCCACGCGCTGTAAACAGCCAACTGCCCAACGCTACAGTGGCAGACAACAGTGCAAAGTAGCCACAGACTGCACACAGCACAGCCAGTGATTTTTATACAGAGCGCTACGTGGCGTTACCAACAAGAAAACCTAAACAGCCTACTTACAAGCTATAAGTCACCAGTTTGCTATCCACTGTTTCCGTTACTTTCCCATTCCTCTATTTCGTATGCAGTACACACTGAAGCGTCGAAGAAACTGCCATAGGCATGCTTAATCAAATAAAGAGATATGTAAACAGGCAGAATACTGCGCTGTGGTCTGCAAAGTCTATATAAGATGTCTGCCGCAGGTGTTAGATCGGTTTCTGCTGCTACAATGCCAGGTTATTAAGAAATAAGTGAGTTTGAACGTAGTGTTATAGCCGGTTCACGAGCGATGGGACACAGCATCTCCGAGGTAGAGATTAAGTGGGAATTTTCCCGTTTGACTACTTCACGAGTGTACCGTGAATATCACGAATCCGATAAAACATCAAATCGCTGCGGCTGGAAAAAGATTCTGCAAGAACGGGACCGACACCGAATGAAGAGAATCGTTCAACATGACAGAAGTGCAACCTTCCGCAAATTGCTGCAGGTTTCATTGCTGGGCCATCAACAAGTGTCATCGTGCGAACATGAAACATCATCAATGTGGGCTTTTGGAGCCGAAGGCCATTCGTGTACCCTTGATGATTACACAACACAAAGCTTTACGCACATCAACACCGACAGTGGACTGTTGATGACTGGAAACATGTTGCCTGGTCGGACGAATCTCGTTTCAAATTGTTTCGAGTGAATGGACGTGTACGGGTATGGAGACAACCTGATGAATTCGTGGACCTGCATGTCAGCAGGGGACTGTTCAGGCATGTGGAGGCTCTGTAATGGTGAGGGGCGTGTGCAGTTGGAGTCATATGGGCCCCTGATACGTCGAGATGCGACAGGTGATACGCACATAAGCATCCTGTCTGACCAGCTGCATCCTTTCATGTCCACTGTGTATTCCGACGTACTTGGGCAATGCGACATCCCACACGTCCCACATTGCTACAGAGTGGCTCCAGGAACATGAATGTTATTGAGCATATCTCTGATGCCTTACAGCGTGTCGTTCAGAAGCGATCTTTACCCTCTCGTCCTGTTACGGATTTATGAACAGCGCTGCAAGTTTCATAGTATCATTTTTCTCCAGCGCTACTTCAGACATTAGTCGAGTCCATGTCAAGGCGTGTTGCGGCACTTCTGCGTGCTCGCGGGTTTCTCTGCACGATGTTAGTCAAGTGTGTCAGTTTCTTTGGCTCTTCAGTGTAGACAGTTACAGTTAAAAGAAGGGCAGCACGTTTTGTACTATCGAAAAATACGAACGTGATACGGGACTTGCCGTAACCAAAGGCGTTTCTCGTTGTGGCGGCATCTTTTCACGCATCGCGGACATTCACCGGGAATACCAACTTGAGACTCTCACGGAGGTAATCCACAAGCTCACCACAAGACTATACAGAAACTCCAGACTGTAAGTAGGCTGTTAAGGTTTTTTTAATGGTAACGCGACGTAGCGCTCTGTATGAAAATCACTGGCTGTGCTGTGTGTGGCTAGTTTGCATTGTTGTCTGCCATTGTAGTGTTGGGCAGCTGTATGTTAACAGCGGGTAGCGTTGTGCAGTTGGAGGTGCGCCGCCAGCAGTGGTGGATGTGGGGAGAGAGATGGCAGAGTTTTGAAATTTGTAAGACTAGATGTAATGAATTGCTATATATATTATGACTTTTGAATACTAGTAAGGTAAATACATTGTTTGTTTTCTATCAAAATCTTTCATTTGCTAACTATGCCTATCAGTAGTTAGTGCCTTCAGTAGTTTGAATCTTTTATTTAGCTGGCAGTAGTGGCGCTCGCTGTATTGCAGTAGTTCGAGTAACGAAGATTTTTGGTTAGGTAAGTAATTTGTGAAAGGTATAGGTTAATGTTAGTCAGGGCCATTCTTTTGTAGGGATTTTTGAAAGTCAGATTGCGTTGCGCTAAAAATATTGTGTGTCAGTTTAAACACAGTCATGCATAATATTTCTAAGGGGACGTTTCAAAACATTCGCAGAACCCGTTTATTCTGAATGTCAGCGGCGGCAGCAACTGGGATACATTTCCATCGCCTGCCACGGTAATGATGCATGATACCCATACCAAGAAACCCAACCTTGCATGAACTATCGCAGCTAGTAAGCCACTACTGCTCTTACTACCCAACCCACTATCGCAGAGGTATGGCACGAGCCTTGGCACTTTTTTTCCCTGTACTCTTCAAATTGCTACCGTCATTCGCGTTTCGTCCACTATCAGCTGATGGACCATATTAATGAGTAGTCTTACCCAGACGCACGGATATCATCACAGCCCAGCATCCTGTGATCCACCCATTAGATGACTAACATGTTGCCGGAGGTGACAGTAGAACTTTTGGTTTGGTCACCACGTTGGTGAAGGCGTGGAGAAGCCCCATCTCGATTAAAAAAAAAAAAAAAAATCACCAACCTTATCCTTGGAATGCAAAAGTGTTTTGTTGATGCCAACCTACATAGAGAAATTATCATAATAATAAAACATAGGAATTTCATCATAATAAAACACAGAAAACCAGAGCTCGGACGGAAAGGTATAGGTGTTTGATTTGTCTGCGCACTGTCCGAGAGGGGAGTAATAGAAAATTACTGTGTAGGTGGTTCGATGAACCCACTGCCAGGCACTTAAATGTGATTTTCAGAGTAGCCATGTAGATGCAGATTTGGATGTAGATGCAGAATATGAAACACGCGGGGGTCAACTGTGATACCAGTCTGCGCATCGGTTACTGTTCTCCACACGGGCTCTGTGAACTCTTGCAGTCTGCTGCGTTTGCGGCCTGTGCCACAGATCGGACAAGTACGGGAAGCGCATTCAGAGACACGGCCGTACCACTTAGAGTACAGTGATGCGGGGACAAAGGGAAGGCGCGGTGCGCCGCCTTTGTACCGTCGGGCGGAAGCCGTCGCTGTCAACACTGGCCGGCTGCGGCTGGCTGGTGCCAGAGGCGCGGCGCTGCGGCACGTGGCCGCTGGCTCTGACCTCCTTGGCGGGCCGCTGCCGCGTGACTCACCGCCGGCCATTCACGCTGCCCGGACCAGCCTCCGGGACACACGCGGGTGCGGTACGGCGCGCTGTCACCTCCACGGCGCTTCCGTGAGCGGAGCTCAGGCTTCCGCCTCCGTGTCTCGAGACGCGTTGTTACAACAGCCTGGGAAATCCCTTTCCCTGAATCACTTCAGGCGATTATCAATACGTCCCGATCGAAAAGGTTGTGGCCTTTCCGTTATCAATTCTTGTTGTTGTTGTCCTCAGTTCAAAGACTGCTTTCATGCAGCTCTCCGCCTACCTTTGATTGGCTACTTGAACCTTTGCAAAAACAGACATAATGTCTGCAGGGAAACCGCAATCACTGGTTATAAAATGTTACTTATAATCCGCCTTGATTGCAAAAATGTTTATTCACATGACCGGTTTCGGTTCCTCTAGAACCATCTTCAGATCTGAAATGACAATGATACAAATTTACTATTTCACAAATGCAAACGTTTCGTCCTATCCTATCAACATCAAATGTACCAGAACGTGCCTGCAATTTCGGTTACAGGAGTAACCCGTCCACACTCAGCAAATTTCACATGCTTTCTACTTCTTCTGTAGTGGTCAATCCAAGGATTGGTTTGCAACAGCTACAATGGCAGCTTGTCTCCATTCTGTGCGTCTTTCAGCTTTTCTATCCATTTTTTATAGGTGTTACATCCCACATCTTTCACGATTTGAACCATGTACCTCAGCCGTGGTCTTCCTCTTGGTCTTTTTCCCTCGACATATCCCTCTATGATTGTGTTCAGGAGTCCTTTATGTCTTAATAGATGGCCTGTAAATGTCAATCTTCTTTTAACAATGAAACTCCAGAAGCTTCTCTTCTCACCAGCTCTTTCCAGAACCACTTCGTTTGTGACCTTGTCGATACCTTTTATTTTGAGCATGCGTCTATAGCACCACATTTCAAAAGAATTTAGCTTCTGGTCTTCCTCTGTTCCGAGAGTCCATGTTTCACACCCACAGCATGCCACACTCCACACATACGATTTCAAAAATCTTTTCCTGATTTCAAGGCTGATGCTCTTGGATGTTAAGATGTTTATCTTCTTGTTCAAAAACGGTTCAAATGGCTCTGAGCACTATGGGACTTAACATCTGTGGTCATCAGTCCCCTAGAACTTAGAACTACTTAAACCTAACTAACCTAAGGTCATCACACACATCCATGCCTGAGGCAGGATTCGAACCTGCGACCGTAGCGGTCACGCGGTTCCGGACTGAGCGCCTAGAACCGCGAGACCACCGCGGGGGGCTATCTTCTTGTTAAAAGCAGCCTTCTCTTGAGCAATTCTACTTCTCACTTCTGCCTTGCTCCTTCCATCCCTGGTAATATTACTGCCCAGATAAGTAAATGTATCAACTTGTTCAAGCAGTTCATTGTCTACATGAACTTTGACTTTCACTTGATCTTTTTTGTCTTATGCCATTACTTTTGTTTTTGCTTTATTAATTCTCATATTATATTCTTCCCCACAACGTTATCCATTCTATTCAGTAGGACTACAAGATCTTCACTTTCAGCCAGGACAGCTAAATCATCGGCATATCTTATCATATCTATTCGTTGGCCATGAATTACTACTATACCTGTCTGTGAATTTTTTGCTTTTTTCAGCGCCTCTTCAGTGTATAGGTTAAAGATAACAGGGGACAGTGCGCAACCTTGTCGGACACCTTTCCGTATCTGCACCTCTTCTTGTTTTGTCCGTCCACGGATAACTGCTGTCTCGTTTTTGTACGGGTTCCAAATCATTTTTCTATCTTTATACCCTATTCCTACTTTTTTGAGTACCTCCAACATCTTATCCAATTTAACATTATCAAAGGCTTTCTCTACATCTACGAAAGCTATGTATGTTGTCAGGTTATTGTCTAGTCGTTTCTCTATGATTAGTTTTAGAGCAAATATTGCTTCTCTGGTTCCTCTATCTTTCCGGAATCCAAACTGGTCTTCGGAGATTGTAGCTTCGACTTTTTGTTCTATGCGTTTTAGGATAATTGAGGTTTATATTTTAGAGGTGTGAGTAACTAGGCTGAGCGTTCTATAATTTTCACACCTTGTAGCATTTGTCTTCTTTGGAATGGGGATCATAATGTTTTTCTCAAAGTCTTTTCTCTTCTTCACATGCTACATCAAATTAAATTGGTAGGCAGAATGCACGTCATTTATATTAATTATAAAACTCTTATCGACGTGTGGCATCTGGAACATTTGTTACATTACATATCCACATACTGTCTTAGGAAGCTTTTTCCAATTTGTTTTTATCTCTAAAAATACTTAGTTAAGATCTGTAGTTGTCAACGTTAAAATCTGTACTTGTCAAAATTAAAACACACAATAAAATTATCGTTTTTGTACGATCGAAAACAAAGGGCGATTTCTATATCCATGACGCTGCTGCAGACTTGTTTTCCTCCGTGGTCTGCTTCCATGGTTCCCGCTATTTCCGTGTTGTGCCGCGAGCCGTTCAGTCGTCTGATCTCCATCGCCGTGGGTAAGAGGGCCCCGTCAACGACATTAGGCGCTGCACGCATCTTCCAGCTGTTTCCCCTTGCGCCATCTTTCATCCTTCGGCTTGGACTTCCATACGCAACAGAGATCATTTCAGTAAGTCGTCATAGATACTAAAATAGACATTATGATTGAACTCGCTTTGCTCGTTGTGGATTAAATCCGGTTCTTTCTTTTTGTGGATGTATATTTCAACTTCTTCTAAAATCTTAAGCAACCGTCCCTTATGAGCTCTATGTAGGATTTCTAAGTTATGTTCAATGTTCGTGACTGAGTGCTTTAAGGCAGTCATATGCTTTTTTCCCCTTTATTGTTATTTTAAACCTGTTTACAGGCAGGCCAGCAGCAGCATACTACGCCGCTCTTTGGCCATAGAGAAACACAAAAGAGACAAATGAAGAAAATTAGAGAAAAACATGGTGGACATATAAACGGAGACAAACACTTTTTAAAATACATGGAGCCGTTCACGGGCGTAGAGTCCAAGATAAAATTTGTTCGGGCACTTGGACACATACATAGACGAAAATTGTCACACGCGAGCGGAGGTGCACAAAACGAATAACACTGAACCACTTAAGCACAAACGACGGCGCACACAGAAACACGAGGCCTTGATCTCCGGCGCGCGAATGTTCACTAAGTGTGTATGAGTCTGGGGACCTGCCAAGAGAGGAGGAGGGGGGGGGGGGTGGGAGAGGGAGCGGGGAGAGCAGAGATGCCACAGGCACGGGAGATAGGGGGGAGGGAGGAAAGGGGAGGGAAAGCCCAGGGGAAGAGAGGTGGAGGAAGGGGGATAGGAGGAAAAGGAGAGAGAAGGGAGGGAGGGTGCCCAAAGGAATGTGGGAGGGGAGGATCAAAGTTGGTAGGAGGGGTAGATGAAGGGGAGGATGACATCGTCAGGGAGGAGGAGCTGGCGGAAGCCACCTTGGCAGAGGGTAAGGAGGGTGGAGAGATGGAGACTGGGTGGGATGTGGGAATACAGGTGAGGCAGCGAGCAGGGGTGGGAGAGGAGGTGTGAGACAGGTGGGTGAGGAGGATCGAGTTTACGGGAGGTGTACAGGATCGGTATCCTTTCAAGGAAAAGGAGGAAGTGGTGGAGCAGAAAGAGATCGTACAGGGTCCGCATGGGGGAGGGGAGACGGATGCGATAGGCGAGACGGAGAGCATGGCGTTAAAGGATTTGAAGGGATTTATGAAAGGTATAGGGGGGGTGGAGATCAAGGCCGGATGGGCATAACAAAGGATAGGGCGGATAACGGATTTATAGGTGTGGAGTATGGTGGAGGGGTTCAGACCCCACGTACGGCCGGAAAGCAGCTTGAGGAGACGGAGTCGGGAGCGTGCCTTGGCTTGGATTGTCCGGAGATGGGGGGTCCAGGAGAGGCGACGGTCGAGGGTGACGCCAAGGTACTTAAGGGTGGAGGTGAGGGTGATAGGGAAGCCATAGATCGTGAGATAGAAATCAAGGAGGCGGAGGAAGGGGTGATTTTGCCTACAATGATAGCCTGGGTTTTGGGGGGATTGACCTTGAGCAACCACTGGTTGCACCAAGCGGTGAATTGGTTAAGATGGGACTGGAGAGGGTTTTGGGAGCGCTGCAGGGTGGGAGCAAGGCAAGGAAGGTGGTGTCATTGGCAAACTGGAGAAGGTGGATGGGGGGTGACAGCGGCGGCATGTCTGCAGTATACAAAAGGTACAGAAGGGGGGAGAGGACGGAGCTTTGGGGCACACTGGCAGAGGGAAAAAAGGTGTATGAATCCTTGTTATGGATGGTGATGTAGGAAGGACGGTGGGAGAGAAAGGAGCCCATCAGATGGATGTAGTTAATGGGACGGGAGAAGGTTTGGAGCTTGAAGAGGAGATCAGAATGCCATACGTGGTCATAAGCACGTTCGAGGTCCAGGGAGAGGAAGATTGCGGAGCGGCGGGAATTAAGCTGTTCGGAAAGGAGATGAGTGAGGTGAAGGAGAAGGTCATAGGAAGAGAAGGATGGCCGAAAGCCACACTGGGTAACAGGAAGGAGGCGGTGCTGGCAGATTTGCTGGTGGATGCGGTGGCTGAGGATAGATTCCAGGACCTTGCTGAAGACCGAGGTAAGGCTGATAGGATGGTAGGAGGAGTTGGCGGACAGCGGTTTACCAGGTTTAAGGAACATCAGGATATGGGAGGTTTTCCACAGGTTGGGGTAGTAACCGGTGGACAGGACTACATTGTAGAGCCTGGCCAGGGTGGAGGAAAGAGACAGGAGCTTCACGAAGGTGACAGTAGGTGACATGATCGTGACCAGGAGCGGTGTTGCGTTTCATGCGGAGTGTAGTAATGAGATCCTGTGTAGTGATGGGGGCATTGAGTTCCGTGTGTGCAATGTTGTCCAAGTACTGGAAACCAGGTGCGAGGGGAGGGACAGAGGTGTCAGTTCGATCGCGGACATCTGGGAAGAGGGAGTAATTGAACTGGGGATCATCAGGGATGGAAAAGACATCGGAGAGGTAGGAGGCAATGTGATTGGCCTTACTGAGGGTGTCAGGTAAGGGGTGATCATCATGGAGAAGAGGATAGTAGGGGGAGGGTTTAGGTCCGGTAAGGCGATGGAAGGCTGACCAGAACTTGGACGAGTTTATAGGTAGGGTATCATTTAAATGGGTGCATGTCTGTCGCCATTCCCGGCGTTTCTTAGCCGCAAGCAAATTTCGAATGTGTCGCTGGAGTTGCTGGTGGTATCGTAGTGTGTCCGGGTCACGGGTGTGGAGGAAGGCACGGTAGAGATGGCGGGATTCATGGAGGAGGAGGATGGCCTGTGGGGGTAAGGTAGGACAGTGGGGGGTGGATGGTGACAGTAGGGACAGGGGCCTCTATGGCCTCAGACAAGGTCTGCTGGAGAAAGGAGGCGGCATGGGTTACATCGTCAGGGTGGTGGTAGGTGAAGGGGTGGTTATCGACCTGGGTGGAGAGGGTATCCCGGTAGGCATTCCAGTTGGCATGGGAATATTCATGGGCGTACTTTGGGGGAGGGTCATTACGAGGGTTGGGGTAGGGGCGGCGACCGTCTGAAACGGTGAGGAGGACAGGGAGATGGTCGCTAGCAATAGGTTCCAGGACATCCACCATTATGCGGCCAAGGAGGTTAGGGAGTGGAGTTAGATTCGGGACAGATGTGCTGGGGGATGGGGATGAGGTCGCCTTGAAGGGAGGAGAGGAACCGATGCCACTGCTGTAACTGGGTGGCAAAACGACTATGGATGTTGAGGTCAGTGGCGATCACGTAGGAGGAGAAGGTACGGTCTATGTGTGAGAGGAAGTCGAAGGAAATAGGGGCTTTAGGGTGGACATAGGTGGTGGCGCAGGTGACGGTAAGGTCGGGGAAGAAGAGACTAAGGATCAGGTGTTCGGTGGGATCGGGAAGGAGAGGTTGGAGCCGAACTGGGGTCTGGCAGTGGTGACCAATGGCAACTCCGCCACTTGCAGTCGGGAGGGGATTATCGGAGCTGTGGAGGAGGTAGGGCGACGTGTGGATGGTGAGGTGGGGTTGGAGGAAGGTTTCATTGATGAGGAAGGCATTCACACAGTGGGTGGCAAGGGTGTGCAGGTAGAGGTTCTTGTTGTTGGGAAGGGAGCAGATGTTGTTGAAAAGGATACGGTGCTGTCGGGCCATGACAGGGATTTAGACGAGGGTGTCGAGACGGCAGAAGGTAAAATGGGCCTGGTTGTGGGAGTAGGTGGCATACGTTTTGAGGTGGATGACGGAATGGGCGGCGAGGGAGACCTGTTGGAGGGTGTGAGGGCGCTGGAAAGGGTGAATGTTTTGCAGGACAATGGTGAGGAACCTGATGATGTTATCAGTGATGGGGGGGGGGGACGAAGGGAATTGCCAGAGGATGGACAGGGAGTTCAGGAGTGGTCGGAGGAGGTCGGGCTTTACATTTTTGGGAGTTGGTGGGATGGGGGAGATTGCAGATATTACAGGAGGGAGAGGATTGAAGGTTAGGGCATTGCCGGAGGAAGTGCGCTTGCCTTCAATGCGGGCAGGTGGGGGCCTCGTGGCACTCGGCTGTTGAGTGTGTGTTATAGAGCAGACACCTCTGGCAGCGCAAGGATTGAGGAGGGGAACAGGAGGGATCGACCTTATAGCGCTGGTTGAAGAGGAGGGTACCTTCCTTCAGGAGACGGTCAATGGAGGGGGCATCCTTGGAGAAAACCCGCATAAGGCGGGGTGGGGCTGGCCGAGTTAAAAATGCGTCAGACCGCCCGTGCCTCCATCGTGGGATTCGCCTCGAACTGCACCAACATCTCCTCCTCCGTGATCGTTGGACTAAGCACGTGGTCACGGTGGTGAGGGGCGGCGGGCGACGTGGGGGTTGGGGATGGCGGGTAGGTGATGGAGCAGGGGTGAGGGAGGCGTTGGGGCCAAACCGGGTGATGGGAGGCGGGAGAGGATGTCAGTATGGAGGGTGGGGCTGGGGGAGGAGATGAGAACTGAATCCCTTCTGGGAGTGCAGAATGAGATGGGGACACTAGGGGAGTGTTGGTGGAGGAGGAGGGAGAGTTTCCGGATGCGAGAAGGGAAGGGTCGGGATGGGACAGGAGGTATTTGTATAAAGGGGTAGAGGAGGAGGAGGAGGAGGAGGAGGAAGAGGCGGAGGAGGCGGAGGGAGCAGGGCCAGGCAGGGAGACATCTATGGTATCCTGGGGGGGGGAGAGGGGAAGGAGGACGGGGAGGGGCCTTTTTCGGAGCGGAGGAGGTGGTGGTGCCACTAGGGCGTTTAACGGCGACAGAAGGGTGGATGGTGACTTGAGGGACGGGAGCTATAGGAAAGTGGCGGGAAGGGGCAGGTTCTGGCTTGGATGCAGCAGTCGGCGCCGGAGATGGTGACGGTGAAGGCGAGGGCGACGGCGACGGCGGCGGCGGTGAAGGCGAAGGCGATGGGCAGAGCTGGGCATGTGCAGTGGCCCGACAGGCCACCACCCTAGCTGGAGTTGCAGTGACTGACTGGGGGAGTGGGGGGTAAGGAACAGAGGGAGAGGAGCGTGAGGAAGAAGCTGGAGAGGAGGCGACAAAGAGCGAGGGCGAAGGGAGAGTGAGAAGAGGAGGGATGGAAAGAGGGGGGGGTGACTGGGCACACCATGTAATGGTGGCGGTGGCGGCGGAGGGCGACTTGTACACAATGGCAGTGGTGGTAGTAGTGGCAGTGGTGGTGGGGGCTGAGATGACGACAGGGATGAACAAAAAAGCACAGGACGAAAAGGAGAGGAAAAAAACTGGGGGCCCACGAAGACGGACGAAGACCAGAGTCCACGCTGCTGGCGATGGCGATGGCTGGCAGGAACGCCGATGCTGCTGCTACTGCCGCGGACGGGGCCAGGGCCGCTGCTGCTGCTGCCCGGCTGGACGGCTGGACGGCTGGCTGGCACCTGAAACCCTATCGCTTCGATTAGAACCGGAAAGACACAACCAAAGGGCGGTATCCTTCCGGATTACCGCCGGAGATGCAACCATATGCGCCCCAAACGCTGTTTTATTTTGAGAGTAGGTGTGGTCCCTGAATCTAATTTCAAAGTTCCTGCCAGTCCGCCCTATATATTGCTTACAGCAGTCATCGCATTTTATCTTATATAGCCCTGAATCCTGAAATTTATTCCTACTTAATACACTATGTGCCTTTGTAATGTAACAAATGTACCAGACGCCACCTGTCGGTAAGAGTTTTATAATTAATATAAATGACGTGCATTCTGGCAACCAATTTAATGTGACGCAGCATGTGAAGGTTGCTGACTGTGGACGGGTTACTCCCGTAACCGAAACTGCAGGTACGTTCTGGTACATTTGATTTTGATCGGATAGAATGAAAAAGGTTTGCATTTGTGAAACAGTAAATTAGTATCATTATCATTTCAGATCTGGAGATGAATCTAGAGGAACCGAAACCGGTCATGTGAATAAACATTTTTGCAGTCAAGACGGATTATAAGTAACATTGTACTACTTGAACCTATATTCGCTTTAATTTGCCTTCTTTATTTAACTCACGGTCTCTATCGACAGTCCGCCCCTACCCGTGTCCGACTGCCTCCATCACGAAACTGACGAATACTTGATGCCTCAGTTTGTGTTCTACCAACTGATCCCTTCATTTAGCTGATTGCTCCACACATTTCTTAACTCCCTACTTCGGTTCAGTAACTTTAGACTACTTGTATTAGGTTGCTGCACGGGTTGGTAGCGTTTTTGCTTTGCGTGTTGGTATTCCGGTTGCTATCGGTTTATTTATCGATTGTTATTTTCATTTTTGGTTGACTGTTGCTATTTGAGTTGTTGTATTGTCATTTTGCCATTTGGAGACAGCGACTGGAGCCGTGGACGCTACAAAATGGAATGCGAAATAGAGAATCGGTACATTTCGATACATTCTTCTGTTTGAGTTCAATAGAGGGTGTTAGCATCGGAGGCAGCCAGAAACATTTGCACTGTTTACGACGATGTCATTGGACAGAGCACGGCAAGAAAATGGTTTTCTCGTTCTAAGGAGTATCGTTATGAAAATAGTGACTCTCCACGTTCAGCAAAACTTTCAGGGTTGATGAAGATCGTTTAAACGCATTACTCCACAATGGCCCACATCAGTGTTCTCGGTAACTGGCAAATGTGATGAACTGTGAACATTCCATCATCGTGCGGCATTTGATGCAATGGGGAAGGTTCAAAACTAGGGTGTATGTGTACCGCATGCTCTAAGCCAACTTCACAAAAATC
Source organism: Schistocerca gregaria (assembly GCF_023897955.1). Lineage (NCBI taxonomy): Eukaryota > Metazoa > Arthropoda > Insecta > Orthoptera > Acrididae > Schistocerca > Schistocerca gregaria. The sequence goes on along the minus strand of NC_064920.1, from coordinate 842,297,097 downwards.
AACTGGAGGCCGTACGTGCATCTCTGTTCGCTCTTTGTCAGATAGCTTGTGAACAATACCGACCGTTTCTGTACCGTTACTGGTGACGAGAAATGGTGTCTTTATGCCGGTGTCTTTATGGCCGTGCGGTTATAGGCGCTGCAGTCTGGAACCGCGTGACCGCTACGGTCGCAGGTTCGAATCTTGCCTCGGGCATGGCTGTGTGTGATGTCCTTAGGTTAGTTAGGTTTAAGTAGTTCTAAGTTCTAGGGAACTGATGATCACAGATGTTAAGTCCCATAGTGCTCATAGCCATTTGAACCATATGCTAACATAAGAAAAATAAACGAAAGGTCGAACTCTAACAAAGCAGCAACACCCCGCACCTGCGTGCATCCACAAAAGACAATATTATTCATCTGATGGAACAGCGACTGTGTGCTGTACTACGAATATCATTCCATAGCTGTAACCATCACAGCTGACATTTACTGTCAACAGCTGAGACGACTGACAAACGCAGTACAGGAACAACGAGCATGAAGACTGCGTGCAGTGATGCTACTCCACGATAACGCCCGCCCGCATTCTGTACAGTAGCAAAAAAGAAACACCATCGAGGAGTTGGTTTGGGAAGTCATTCCGCACCCATGTTATTCACCTAATATTGTGGTCTCTGATTTTCAAGTTTTAAGCTCTCTATGGAGCAACCTTCAAGCAACTTTCTTTCCGCATGAAAATGCACAACAAACGTAGCTCGACGAGTTCTTCACCTCAAACCACTTGATTTCTACAGTTGCGGAATCGGAAATATACTGTTGTAGAATCTGAATAACAATATATTATGGATGAATTAAATCACTGTTATTATGGAAAAGCGCTACGAACTTACGCACCAATCCACAACAAACTATACACATCAAACTATACACATCAAACTATACACATCAAAAAAGCTTTTGCATGACCTCGGTTCCGAGAGTTCCGGAACGTGTACAGAAAATGTGAATAGATATCAACATAAACATCATTTACGCCCATTTTAGTGCACATGAAAACCACACAATGCATGTTGTTCCACCACACAGCGAGACATTCAGAGGTGGTGGTCCAGACTGTTGTATACACCGGTACCTCTAAAACCCAGTAGCACGTCCTCTTGCATTGATACATGTCTGTATTCGTCGTCGTCTTTTCAATCTATACCAGTCATGTTCGATAGGGTTCACGTCTGGAGAACATGCTGGCCGCTCTAGTCGAGCTTTGTCGTTATCCTGAAGGAAGTCAATCACAAATGTACACGATGGGGGTGCGAACTGTCGTCCATGAAGACGAATGCCTCGCCAATATGCTGCCGATATGGTTGCACTGTCGGTCGGAGGATGACATTCACTTAATGTATAGCAGTTACGGCGCCTTCCATGACCACCAATGGCGTACGTCGGCCCTACATGGTGCCTTCCCGAAACAACATGGAACCTCCACCTACCTACACTCACTGGGCAGTGTGTCTAAGGAGTTCAGCCTGCCCGGGTTGCCTCCAAACACGTCTCCGACGATTGTCTGGTTGAAGGCATATGCGACACTCCTCGATGAAGAAAACGTGATGCCAATCCTGAACGGTCCATTCGGCATGTTGTTCGGCCCATCTGTACCACGCTGCATCGTGTGGTTCCAAATATGGACCTCGCCGTGGACTTCGGGATTGAAATTGCGATCTTTGAGTCCCACTGCAGTAGTGCCCTTGGGCGGCCTGAGCGAGGCTTGTCATCGACAGTTCATGTCTCTCTGTATCTCCTCCATGTCCGAACAACATAGCTTTGGTTCGCTCCGAGTCGCCATAACACTTCCCTTGTTGAAAGCCCTTCCTGGCACAAAGTAACAATGCGGACGCGATCGAACCGCGGTATTGACCGTCTCGGCATGGTTGAGCTACAGACAACACGAACCATGTACCTCCTTCCTGGTGGAATGACTGGAGCTGATCGGCTGATCCATCTAATAGGCGCTGCTCGTGAATGATTGTTTACAACTTTGGGATGGTCTCGTGACATCTCTGAACAGTCAAAGGGACTGTGTCTGTGATAGAATATCCACACTCAACGTCTACAGGAGTTCTGGGAACTGAGGTGATTCAAAACTTTTTTTGACGTGTATATGAAAAACGCTTGTTTTTAGGGTGTCCGGATACTTTTGATCACATAGTGTATGTATTGTTAGATTCAAATGTGTCTGAACGTGTTTTGGAGACATGGAATGAAGTTCTCCCGGAGTGTGAGCTGTTTAGAAACTTCATTGACGATTAAAACTCTATTTCGAATGAGGACTCCAATCCTGTACCTAGCCTTTTATGTTCAGTAATGCTAACGATTAAAAAAAGCATCTAGCGGTTATTGATCCTATTAATTGCTGTGAGGTACGTGTGGGTCCAAGGCTTGATGCTAGATACTAAGCAGCAGAAAATGCTTTTGTACCCCAGCTGGATTGGCACGATGCTACATGGAACTCGACGGCGATCATCGCTGCGTGGTTCCACCAGGCAGATTCTGCATGTGTGGCCACGTCTTCTGCGAGAAGTCTAGAATGCAGAGGCAGTCATAAGGCATCTCTCTGACACTCCCAGGCTTGTGATAGGACGTTAGATGACAACCACTATACATGCACGGTTTTGCGGTAGGTGACATCAGTAGCTTGTTTTTTCTCGCTGAGGAAGGGCTACTTTCCATCACTTTGTATTTGTGTGGTTATTTTTCCTTACGTACACGACACCTAGATTTAGTCATAGGCCAATGTATTAGGGACGTAACTATTCTTACATTTTTGGAAACATAAGACCTACGTTATCAGTAACATGAACAGTGGCAACTGCTCCAACTGGAGATGTTACAGTGTAAATACAAAGGGCACTTCTTATGCTCCAGAGCACTCCTTGTCATCAAGAGCACCACCAACCTCAGTACCTTTTTTAAAAACACTGAATTCGTTACCTGATAGTACTACAATGCGATTCATTGAAATTTACGTTTTGATGAGCGTTCCGTTTGCAAAGAAAACTCATCTTACTGCCATCCTGTAATCCATCAATAGCAGCAACCCCAAAGTTTATAGTCTTTAATAATTAAAATTGTCGCCTGTTAGTCTAAAATGCAGTTAATACTGAGCGAGATGTGGTAAGACACTGGCCCAGTACTCTAGAGGACGATTCGTACAACCCCAGTCCGGCCATCCAGATTTAGGTTTTCTGTGATTTCCCTATAATCACTAAAAGCGAAAGATAGGATGGTTCCTTTGAAAGAGCACAGTCGATTTTTCTCTCAATCCTCCCCTAATACGAGCTTGTGCTCAGTTTCCAGTGACCCAAACTTTCCATCCTTTCCTATTGTCTAAATTATTACTTATTCAGTGCAGTTGAGCCTGCCACACCAAATAAAATTCAGCCTCTGCTACAACGTCTGTTATCAACAAGCCTATCAGTTTCGGAGGATTAAGCTCCACTTTCGGTCATTTAAATGAGAGCGCTTACAACCACAGGCCTAAGGTCAAGTTATATTTCGGCTGTGTCACCATGAAGAGCCGAGCCTCAAGAGCGCAAACATTGAGCGAACAGCAGAACATGTGTTGCTTTTCTACAACTAAGAACTCTACACACCATTAGCCAGTAGCCCACAATGCCTCATTCGTGGAGGATGCCAGAGGGCAATCGAACATAATACTTTCTAAATGGTTCAAATGGCTCTGAGCACTATGGGAGTTAACTGCTGAGGTCATCAGTCCTCTAGAACTTAGAACTACGTAACGTGTAACCACAGGACATGTGGCCTGTAGTTGAAGAAGTGTCATGATGATCTCTCTATTGGCAAAATATTCCGGAATAGTCCCCCATTCGGATCTCCGGGAGGGGACTGCCAAGGGGGAGGTTACCATGAGAAAAAGATGGAATAATCAACGAAAGGATAATGTTCTACGAGTCGGGGCGTGGAATGTCAGAAGCTTGAACGTGGTAGGGAAACTAGAAAATCTGAAAAGGGAAATGCAAAGGCTCAATCTAGATATAGTAGGGGTCAGTGAAGTGAAGTGGAAGGAAGACAAGGATTTCTGGTCAGATGAGTATCGGGTAATATCAACAGTAGCAGAAAACGGTATAACAGGTGTAGGATTCGTTATGAATAGGAAGGTAGGGCACAGGGTGTGTTACTGTGAACAGTTCACTGACTGGGTTGTTCTAATCAGAATCGACAGCAGACCAGCACCGACAACGATAGTTCAGGTATACATGCCGACGTCGCAAGCTGAAGATGAACAGATAGAGAAAGTGTATGAGGATATTGAAAGGATAATGCAGTATGTAAAGGGGGACGAAAATCTAATAGTCATGGGCGACTGGAATGCAGTTGTAGGGGAAGGAGTAGAAGAAAAGGTTACAGAAGAATATGGGCTTGGGACAAGGAATGAAAGAGGAGAAAGACTAATTGAGTTTTGTAACAAGTTTCAGCTAGTAATAGCGAATACCCTGTTCAAGAATCACAAGAAGAGGAGGTATACTTGGAAAAGGCCGGGAAATACGGGAAGATTTCAATTAGATTACATCATGGTCAGACAGAGATTCCGAAATCAGATAATGGATTGTAAGTCGTACCCAGGAGCAGATATAGACTCAGATCACAATATAGTAGTGATGAAGAGTAGGCTAAAGTTCAAGACATTAGTCAGGAAGAATCAATACGCTAAGAAGTGGGATACGGAAGTTCTAAGGAATGACGAGATACGTTTGAAGTTCTCTAACGCTATAGATACAGCAATAAGGAATAGCGCAGTAGGCAACACAGTTTAAGAGGAATGGATGTCTCTAAAAAGGGCCATCACAGAAGTTGGGAAGGAAAACAGGTACAGAGAAGGTAGCTGCGAAGAAACCATGGGTAACAGAAGAAATACTTCAGTTGATTGATGAAAGGAGGAAGTACAAACATGTTCCGGGAAAATCAGGAATACAGAAATACAAGTCGCTGAGGAATGAAATAAATAGGAAGTGCAGGGAAGCTAAGACGAAATGGCTGCAGGAAAAATGTGAAGACATCGAAAAAGATATGATAGTCGGAAGGACTGACTCAGCATACAGGAAAGTCAAAACAACCTTTGGTGACATTAAAAGCAAGGGTGGTAACATTAAGAGTGCAACGGGAATTCCACTGTTAAATGCAGAGGAGAGAGCAGATAGGTGGAAAGAATACATTGAATGCCTCTATGAAGGTGAAGATTTGTCTGATGTGACAGAAGAAGAAACAGGAGTCGATTTAGAAGAGATAGGGGATCCAGTATTAGAATCGGAATTTAAAAGAGTTTTGGAGGACTTACGGTCAAATAAGGCAGAAGGGATAGATAACATTCCATCAGAATTTCTAAAACCATCAGGGGAAGTGGCAACAAAACGACTATTCACGTTGGTGTGTAGAATATATGAGTCTGGTGACATACCATCTGACTTTCGGAAGAGCATCATTCACACAATTCCGAAGACGGCAAGAGCTGACAAGTGCGAGAATTATCGCACAATCAGCTTAACAGCTCATGCATCAAAGTTGCTTACAAGAATAATATACAGAAGAATGGAAAAGAAAATTGAGAATGCGCTAGGTGACGATCAGTTTGGCTTTAGGAAAAGTAAAGGCACGAGAGAGGCAATTCTGACGTTACGGCTAATAATGGAAGCAAGGCTAAAGAAAAATCAAGACACGTTCATAGGATTTGTCGACCTGGAAAAAGCGTTCCATAATATAAAATGGTGCAAGCTGTTCAAGATTCTGAAAAAAGTAGGGGTAAGCTATAGGGAGAGACGGGTCATATACAATATGTACAACAGCCAAGAGGGAATAACAAGAGTGGACGATCAAGAACGAAGTGCTCGTATTAAGAAGGGAGTAAAACAAGGCTGTAGCCTTTCGCCCCTACTCTTCAGTCTGTACATCGAGGAAACAATGATGGAAATAAAAGAAAGGTTCAGGAGTGGAATTAAAATACAAGGTGAAAGGATATCAATGATACGATTCGCTGATGACATTGCTATCCTGAGTGAAAGTGCAGAAGAATTAAATGATCTGCTGAACGGAATGAACAGTCTAATGAGCACACAGTATGGTTTGAGAGTAAATCGGAGAAAGACGAAGGTAATGAGAAGTAGTAGAAATGAGAACAGCGAGAAACTTAAAATCAGGATTGATGGTCACGAAGCCAATGAAGTTAAGGAATTCTGCTACCTAGGCAGTAAAATAACCAATGACGGACGGAGCAAGGAGGACATCAAAAGCAGACTCGCTATGGCAAAAAAGGCATTTCTGGCCAAGAGAAGTCTACTAATATCAAATACCGACCTTAATTTGAGGAAGAAATTTCTGAGGATGTACGTCTGGAGTACAGCATTGTATGGTAGTGAAACATGGACTGTGGGAAAACCGGAACAGAAGAGAATCGAAGTATTTGAGATGTGGTGCTATAGACGAATGTTGAAAATTAGGTGGACTGATAAGGTAAGGAATGAGGAGGTTCTACGCAGAATCGGAGAGGAAAGGAATATGTGGAAAACACTGATAAGGAGAAGGGACAGGATGATAGGACATCTGCTAAGACATGAGGGAATGACTTCCATGGTACTAGAGGGAGCTGTAGAGGGCAAAAACTGTAGAGGAAGACAGAGATTGGAATATGTCAAGCAAATAATTGAGGACGTAGGTTGCAAATGCTACTCTGAGATGAAGAGTTTAGCACAGGAAAGGAATTCGTGGCGGGCTGCATCAAACCAGTCAGTAGACTGATGAGAAAAAAAACAACAAAAAAAAACAAAAAAACCTAAGGACATCACACACATCCATGCCCGAGGCAGGATCCGAATCTGCGACCGTAGCAGTCGCGCGGATCCGGACTGAAGCACCTAGAACCTCTCGGCCGAATTCTTTCTATATCGTACCACCATTAACATGACCTATTCTTGTGTAAACGGATATACTTTAACACGGCGGTAGATCTCAAATAGGTGACTCGCCCTAAAATTATAGGTTACTGCTCTTAATGGATATGTGCATTCTCGTGGCCCGCCGCCAAAGCTCTGAGGACGATGAGTTCACGTTCTGTTGCTGACAACAGGTGGTGGCCACTGCTTCATGCTGCCACCGGTGCGAGACACTTGTTACAAAAAAATGGTTCTAATGGCTCTGAGCACTGTGGGATTTAACATCTATGGTCATCAGTCCCCTAGAACTTAGAACTAAAACATCCTGGCATATTAAAACTGTGTGCCCAACCGAGACTCGAACTCGGGATCTTTGCCTTTCGCGGGCAAGTGCTCTACCATCTGAGCTACCGAAGCACGATTCACGACCGGTACTCACAGCTTTACTTCTTCCAGTATCCGTCTCCTACCTTCCAAACTTTACAGAAGCTCTCCTGCCAACCTTGCAGAACTAGCACTCCTGAAAGAAAGGATATTGCGGAGACATGGCTTAGCGACAGCCTGGGGGATGTTTCCAGAATGAGATTTTCACTCTGCAGCGGAGTGTGCGCTGATATGAAACTTCCTGGCAGATTAAAACTGTGTGCCCGACCGAGACTCGAACTCGGGACCTTTGCCTTTCGCGGACAAGTGCTCTACCATCTGAGCTACCGAAGCACGACTCACGCCCGGTACTCACAGCTTTACTTCTGCCAGTATCCGTCTCCTACCTTCCAAACTTTACAGAAGCTCTCCTGCGAACGTTGCAGAACTAGCACTCCTGAAAGAAACGATATTGCGGAGACTCGCCCCATGTTATTAACCATAACTAGTAATAAGTCATGGTGCCAAAAGGCACGAATAGCTCTGTACAAGACTGTCTGTGAGCAACAAATACTTTCATTGATAAGACAGTCTATATCTACTGTTGCACCTGAACGGCAAAACCAATTGGAAATAGGGATATCAAAATGTCTGTCTGCTTAAAAAACAAGTTTATTGTCAAACAAGACGACTAAGTGCAATTCTCGTTACATTCTTTGAACATTAAATAACTGGGCACAACGGTTACTCTGTCACAATGAGAACAACTTAGGTATGCAGCAGGTTATACGCTGTTTGACGATTGCTAAGAAACAACTGTCAGTTGCTAAGGAACAAGCGGCGATTGCTGCGACACACCCGACCAATGATATTAAAAGGAAATGTAGAGGCGCGACGTGTTAAGTGGAACAAACCCTGTGTACGAACGCTCTGTTTACATTTGACAGTTCATGCAGTACGGTCTGTGACAAGGTTGTTGTGGAACCGACTACTGCAACATTCCTTGGTACGGCAACATGTCTGCCAGACATTGATATGTTATTCGTTTCGACGCATCGAAATGTAACACATATCCAGTTTCTAGTTGCCATACACTTCTTTATTACAAACACATGCTGTTAATGAAACCAACAGTAACAACAGTTATAATAAATGGCACCTGCGCTACAGAACCAGTTGCAGGACTCAGATCAAAACATAAATGCATTTAAGTGCGATACACAGATCTTCCAAAATTTACTCAACCAATTTTCACTAATTAAAACAATGTTCATAAAACCACAATTAATCAAATTTAACTGACATAGCTGAATGCTTCATGACTTACATAGAAACTGACGTTCACATAACTCATATCAAATTGTAAAACTGTTTCCAATAACTAAGACATTGTCCATGGACAGTTCTTAAGCAATTGTAACAAATTAAAAGTATTATCAGATTAATACACTCAACTAAGCTTCTCTTTAGTATTAACTACAGGTACAAGGTTCACATACATTTCATCCCCAGAGTATAATAATAGCATATTAAACAGTCTTAAAATGGAGCCGTTTCAATTTTACGTTGAAAATTAGTGATGAACGCGAGCAGACCGAAAGGTTCTACCAGATACAAGAGATTCACAGACCAAAAGATAAAGTAGAACTATACTCAACTTTGAGCTACAATTAAGCTTCCAGAAAAACACCACGCTGCACCGGAAGGATGGAACTACAGGACACTAACAACATAACCATAGACACCGATCCAGGTACTGAAATTTCCACTTCTACCGTGATACCCCGATCGGAGTTTGCTCGCGTCGACCACTGCCAGTTATCTGAAACAGAAACACATCAGCAGCAGACAACATTCTGGCGCATCTAATACATAAAACATATCTGCCTAATTGATTATAAATAAACATTTAATTATGCAGGGCACAAATGTACCCAACCTACGTGACCATTTGCCCAGTAACGGCTCTTAAAATTTGATTAGCCAATTCTCTAGGAAAAAAAAAAAAAACACATAGAAAAAGGAAATAGGGAAAATTATTTCGGCCTGCTCTTGAACGTCCGGCACAGACTTACTTACTACTTGGCATGACCTCTAGCTACACATTAAGCACGGCTTCATGTCTATTGGTTGTGAGTAGTTAGAACTTCCTTAAATACCGTCAACTTATCAGGCGGCCATACCAGATACAGTGACAAGTAACAGAAACAATCAAGATAGTTTTCAGTGCACTCGAGTATTCAATTAACGTGAACAGAACCCACCAAGGAACAATTCGACGACTCCAGTACATCCACTTTGAGTAACATGTAACAGACACGAAGGAATTCTGTCCTTCAAATCTCAAGGAAATCCCAATCCCCGTCGGCAGCAGACCTGCATTCAAACGCTAAACACGCCTTAGCAGCTGCCCCCGCTTCTCCGTCGGACCGACTCGTCCATTCACCAGCGCCACACGTCACTGTCGCTCACACAGCTGATACCCGAACGCAAGCGCGCAAGCCCCTGCAGAGCGCACGCACTGCAGTTAAATAGCCATCCGCCAAATATGCGAAGAAGACAAGCAGGCATCGAAAATCGACTCAAAACGATCACGATTACAATCGATGGAGACTGGCGCCAGCAGCGCACCAGCTCAGACATCATTTGAGTGGTTACGATTGTGGAGGAACAATTGAACGGCTCGATACCGGTCAAAATGTCACTACTGCGGCCACAATATTGTGTATGTCAGAATGTGTCATCTCGGGAGTGAAAAAGGCCATTGGAGGTGAAAGTGCAATGCAAAAGCGTGTAGCTGCTCGTAGACAAACCACCAGTCCGCAGGAGGATCGATGCCTAGCGCTAGTGGCGAAAAGGGACAGACATCTCACTCCTAGGTACATTGCTACAGACCTTGAACCGCTACCAGCACACGTCTCTCTGACACAAACATTTCGCGTCCATTAAATCAGGCTAGTTCGTGTGCTCTGAAACCTGTTAAACGCACCCCACTTCAAACCGCGCTATCATCGGGAAAGTTTGTTGGTGTGGGGAACATGTTGGTTGGGATCAGCAAGAGCAGTCGAAAGTGATGTTCTCTGAAGAATCCCGCTTCACTGTGGCAAGTGCTTCTGGACATCATTTAGTGCGAATAGACAAGGGAGCAGTTGGCCTATGGTGTGGGCAGTGTAATGGTACTTGAATTGCGTAACCATTATGGTACCTCACCTGAACCTCTCAATACCAGCAATATTTTACTGTGTTTCTCTAAAGTAGTTGACATATATCTGAGACGACATTCAGATTTGATTTCATTAATAAGAGGTACTTTGATACATCGATATGTTTATGTTGCATTGATATTGTTCTTAACTGTATTCTTTCTTTTGTCACTATGATCTTTGACGGACTTGTGACTCTGAGTTTTGGGCGCGTAAGCGATTATTACTAGTTAGTTAGAGAGTCGCACCTTGAGAGGGTCAAGTCTTGAACGTCATGTTGGAAAGACGCATATTGTAGTCTGCTTATAAAATGTGAACTTTAACAGTGAGGAAGATGTTTTCAAGCATGTTTTGTATTGTGTAGTGATGTTTTGTCTGTTACGTGATATTGCAATAATAGCAATGAAAAGGAAGCGTAACTTAAATTCGGAGTGCTGATTATTTTTTTTTAGATCACTATTGTGCTAACCTTGAAAGGTTTAATCTTTAAGAATGGTTGCTGCTTTGTAACAGATAACCTCATCATCTGTGAAGTGCCTTAAAGAGGATCCGGCGCTTTAAACAAACAGTAACGATCCTCTCATACTTCCTTGGGGTACTCCGGAAATTACTTCTGCATCTGTCGATTTTGTTCCGTTGCTGCGAGGGCCCTACAGCTGCCGCCGCATCAAGCATCTCTACCACGAAATGCCTCTATCTCGTCATTCTTCGTCATCTTGTTCCATTCCTCTTGTCTCCATCAATTCTTGGACACCACTTAGCCATATTTTCCCTGGTCTTCCTCTTCTTTTCCTTCCAGGAGTTTGTCGTGAAAGTAATCTCTTGGGCCATCCGTCTTCATCCATTTTTTACAGGCCCAAACCATCCTAGCTGTCCTCTTTTATCCGCAATATTGAAATGAGTCTGTGTCCTTTCCCTTATTTCCTCATTTCTTACGCGGACAAGTCGGAATATTCTACAGGGTCTTCTTAAGTGGTCCATTTCTAAGGCTCTTAATTCCTTTTTATTTCTTTCTACCACTTGGCAGCACTTACTCCCATAGATTGTTGTTAGTTCCATGATGGATCTGTATAAACGAATGCTAACCATGTAACTCATTTCTGAGGACCAAAGTAAGGGTTTAATTTTTAGATAGTACCTCTTCCCTGCCTCATTCGTTGTTGGATGCCCCTGTCACAAGTTGTATCGCGTGGTAGGATACTACCCAGATACTTAAACTCTTTACACAGTTTAATAAGATATCGTTCAGTATCCAGTTTACTTTCCTCTTCGCAAAGTCAATTTTCAAACCCCATTTTTTATCTCTTCTAACAACTCCCTGAGCATGTAGTACATATAGTCTACATCGTTTGCTACAACTACTGATCATCAGCATACACTGGTTCACTACTTCAGACCGAACGAGGTGGCGCAGTGGTTAGACACTGGACTCGCATTCGGGAGGACGACGGTTCAATCCCGCGCCCGACCATCCTGATTTAGGTTTTCCGTGATTTCCCTAAATCCCTCCAGGCAAAGGCCGGGATGGTTCCTTTCAAAGGGCACGGCCGACTTCCTTCCCCGTCCTTCCCTAATCCGCTGAGACCGATGACCTCGCTGTCTGGTCTCCTTCCTCAAACAACCCCAACCCTCACTACTTCAGTCTTCATAGCCATGCACTTTCTACAGCACAGATTCTGTGCCTTCTGCACATACACCTTAAAGATTGTGGGAGACAGACGGCAACCTTGCTTCAGTCCTTTACTTATTCAGAGGGCCTCTCTTGAAATTTCATTCCCTACGTTAACGACACATTCTGCTGATTTCTAGAGGTCCGTCATACTTACTTTAATTTACATCCTAAAGCGCTATTTTTTGAAATGTGGTGTTGTAGCCTTCTTTGTGAAAACTATTTATTTGCCAAGAGAGCAAGGAAGGATACATCGATTCTTAGTTTCCACCCGTTACACAGCCACCTTTGATTTTAAAGTATACAGAAGGCCACAGGCGAATGTTCATAACGCAAAGAATAGGCGAAATTAATGACTTCATAATAGTTGTAAGAGAACATACCACGTAACAGAAAGCAATGTCTACAACGATTACTGAAGCATGACGCTTGTTACAATCGTGTTTACGATTCTAAACCGTAAGATGAAGTGGAATAAAATGTGTCACGTAGCAAGCACGTCAAGTGATATAGTGAGACACCATGAGAACCTACTTTGTCTTTGACAGTATCGGGTGAAGGTCTCCAGCTGACAGGAATAGGCAGACTGTACAATATTGTGTACACGATTTTTGATTCGTTGAAACTGTTTAATTTAGTAAATACACGATACTTTTACAGAATCGTGCTACCAAATGCATCCCTTAGAAATGTAAATTGTATAAGATATTTGATATTGCTTTGAACAATTATTAACTTTGTATAAAAAGAGGAGCAATTATTTGCCAACAAATGAACACATGTAGTGAATAAAGTAAATGAGCGTTATGTGCCAATGTAACACGTTTATTTGCTACATGGTGATTTATTATTAACACAGGAAATAACATTGGATTTAAATCTCCCAATGGTTTACTCTCAGAGACACTGGCGTTCCTTTTTTCAGTTGAGCTTAAAATAGGTGAGGTGGCTACATCTACGTCACATTTTCCAATGAATTTCCGATACCGAAAAAAAAAGAATGAGTTATCTCTGTGAGCAGGCTCTTGTCAGAGGCTTTGATTCCGTAGCCGTATTACCCTGCCGTGTTTAACGTAATTATTAATTACCAGTCCGCTTACATGTTGAGCTAAAGTTGGAAACAACTGACAATAAACTTGTTATTCCTCCTCGCTTTTTAATTTGCAGGCAATTTATCAAAATCACGCTCCCGTAGCTTTGTTACGGTTTCGATAATTGTTCATTGCAAGGATATTAACGACATTATGCAGACGTGGTAGATTGCGAGTAGGGGTGTGAGTCGTATGTAGGTTAATCTGTCGGCACACTGACCGTGCTTCCGAACGTCAACGTTGAGCGTGCAGAGTTCAACGTGCTGCTGAACACACAGAAACGATGCGGCTTGTGTATACGGGATGTGTGCCTCACCGGAGTATACGAGATCACAGCGCGCTCCAGTGGCAGTTGTTGGCTGTAACTGGCTCGTAAATCATACTGTTTGGGAAACTGACGGGCTTAAGGTTCCAACGTTAGCTGTATTAAAACGCACCAATCCCTTGTCCACGTACTAATCATGTTTCTCTCTCTGTGTTACACATAAATGAACGCTTCAGTATCCATGAATATGTAATTAAGCGGAAAAGAAAGTACCAGATCCAGTCAATAAGGACATCGGCTTATAAAAGTTCCATTACAAATAGTGCGATAGAAATGTACAATAATTGTCAACCTCATGATAAAAATTATTTCATCATTCTCACTTTTTGATGAAACCCCAGGGTCGTTCTTGCTTGATCACTGTTCTCATTCAGTAGCATAATTTTTACAACATGTAAAAAACAAGGCATGAAACAAAAAGGTGCAAAATATAAGTAGTGCAAGCTGTCTTGTAGATAGAGCAAGTCTAACTCACTCATTCTTCAGAAAGAGACCACTTGTATGTACATAATATCGAATATTATAGAATATACTTCCATTTAACCAAAAAGGAATTAACGGAACGAATTAGAAAACATGAGGGTTAGAAAAGCAATACTCGCATACACTGAAGCGTGTTCCAGCAACATATCATCACTCACTGTACTCATCGAGCTGGACTGATCATGAATGGAAAACGATCAACCTTCGTATGATATCGTAGGTATGTGTTTAATAGACATTTAATTATAACGAATTGTACCAAGAACAATGCGTTGTTGATGGGTCCTCAATGTACCGTTCCCTGAAACGGCATACTTTCATAATACGCGAGTTACAGAAAATCGAACAATTAACGACAGGTTTTCGAGGTGTCCTCAATTTGCTGGTGTGTAGAAACGGCGTATATAGACATGGACCTCGACTGAAAGCCAATGGAGCGTCCTCTGACTCTGTGTTGAAGAGAGATGGTGTTCACGTGACGCAGGTGACGTTCTTCCGTGTCATTGGTCTACGTTCATATGCACGTTCAGGATATCTGTCATGCTTGTTATTTCTCTGTTCATTCGGAAAGGCTCTCCGAAGTGATTTTTCCACTTTATGGCGTCAGAAACTCGGCACGCTCATCGTTGACGTTCAAATTCACGGTCCATGTGCCGACGGCTTTAGTCGGAGACTGTGGTGTCTCGAGTTTGAAAATTATTTTTTGTTTTTCGGGAATTAAATGCTTTTAAAGTTTTTCTTGAGTATATCCGAGTACTGTTTGCAAATTACCTCGTAAAATATTGCGTGGGATCTGAGCTTAGAAGTTTCGTTTCCGACGGAAATTACAGAACAGTTCTTAGCCACATTTATTTCAATAAGTATGAATTGAAAATTGCTTCTAATTGTTGCGATTGTGTGGTGTAAATGCTGTTATAAGCAATGACTAAGGGAAAAAAACAGTCAAGTGACGATAAATATCTACTTAAAGTACCTATTTTCGCACCACAAAATCAACTGTGCCACTCTAAATGACTATAATTGCAAATACTTTTCACTATAATGGTTTAACAGTGAATTGTCTCACACTTATCCTTCATAACGTGGCTTGAAATTACGTTTTTGTTGGTTCGCAGCCAGGCCAGCTGAAAAATCAATCGCCCGCATCTCGTGGTCGTGCGGTAGCGTTCTCGCTTCCCACGCCCGGCTTCCCGGGTTCGATTCCCGGTGTGGTCAGGGATTTTCTCTGCCTCGTGATGGCTGGGTCCTGTGTGATGTCCTTAGGTTAGTTAGGTTTAAGTAGTTCTAAGTTCTAGGGGACTGATGACCATAGATGCTAAGTCCCATAGTGCTCAGCGCCATTTGAACCTTTTTTTTTAAAAAAAAAAAAATCAATCGTTTATTGTACAACTGTCTGTTTCTATGTAAATAAAATCTCCTCCAGGTCCTTAAGCGCCCGCGAAACAGAAATATTATGCTATCTGCGCGAGCAGTAGCGCGACGGTAAAGAGAAGTATTAAAACTCAAATCTGACGTGTCCTGGCGGCTACCTTGCAGCTCTCCGCTACATTGTCTCGACAGCCCAGGGTACTAGAATTGCTGTAAATCCTTGTCTGTCACAGAGCGATTACAACCATGAAATGAAATCATTAAACAACAATTTAAGTTAAAAATTTATTTCACAATTTATAACACGTTACACTGTAGTACAGACGTGGAAGACGTAGAGTGATCTTATAGCAACTACAGTCAAAGAAAGAGCGAAAGAAAGAGAATGTCAAGCTCAGAGACGCTATATCAATGACGCTACTATATACACTCCTGGAAATTGAAATAAGAACACCGCTAATTCATTGTCCCAGGAAGGGGAAACTTTATTGACACATTCCTGGGGTCAGATACATCACATGATCACACTGACAGAACCACAGGCACATAGACACAGGCAACAGACCATGCACAATGTCGGCACTAGTACAGTGTATATCCACCTTTCGCAGCAATGCACGCTGCTATTCTCCCATGGAGACGATCGTAGAGATGCTGGATGCAGTCCTGTGGAACGGCTTGCCATGCCATTTCCACCTGGCGCCTCAGTTGGACCAGCGTTCGTGCTGGACGTGCAGACCGCGTGAGACGCCACTTCACCCAGTCCCAAACATGCTCAATGGGGGACAGATCCGGACATCTTGCTGGCCAGGGTAGTTGACTTACACCTTCTAGAGCACGTTGGGTGGCACGGGATACATGCGGACGTGCATTGTCCTGTTGCAACAGCAAGTTCCCTTGCCGGTCTAGGAATGGTAGAACGATGGGTTCGATGACGGTTTGGATGTACCGTGCACTATTCAGTGTCCCCTCGACGATCACCAGAGGTGTACGGCCAGTGTAGGAGATCGCTCCCCACACCATGATGCCGGGTGTTGGCCCTGTGTGCCTCGGTCGTATGCAGTCCTGATTGTGGCGCTCACCTGCACCGCGCCAAACAGGCATACGACCATCATTGGCACCAAGGCAGAAGCGACTCTCAGCGCTGAAGACGACACGTCTCCATTCGTCATTCCATTCACGCATGTCGCGGCACCACTGGAGGCGGGCTGCACGATGTTGGGGCGTGAGCGGAAGACGGCCTAACGGTGTGCGGGACCGTAGCCCAGCTTCATGGAGACGGTTGCGAATGGTCCTCGGCGATACCCCAGGAGCAACAGTGTCCCTAATTTGCTGGGAAGTGGCGGTGCGGTCCCCTACGGCACTGCGTAGGATCCTACGGTCTTGGCGTGCGTCTGTGCGTCGATGCGGTCCGGTCCCAGGTCGACGGGCACGTGCACCTTCCGCCGACCACTGGCGACAACATCGATGTACTGTGGAGACCTCACGCCCCACGTGTTGAGCAATTCGGCGGTACATCCACCCGGCTTCCCGCATGCCCACTATACGCCCTCGCTCAAAGTCCGTCAACTGCACATACGGTTCACGTCCACGCTGTCGCGGCATGCTACCAGTGTTAAAGACTGCGATGGAGCTCCGTATGCCACGGCAAACTGGCTGACACTGACGGCGGCGGTGCACAAATGCTGCGCAGCTAGCGCCATTCGACGGCCAACACCGCGGTTCCTGGTGTGTCCGCTGTGCCGTGCGTGTGATCATTGCTTGTACAGCCCTCTCGCAGTGTCCGGAGCAAGTATGGTGGGTCTGACACACCGTTGTCAATGTGTTCTTTTTTCCATTTCCAGGAGTGTATAAACTAAATTTTAAGAGTCACAGTTATAAATATATTCGTTCGTAGCACATTATATGAACTCTGTATTGTCACTGGTTTTCTCCAAAGTAACATTTCGTAGAATTAACACCCTTACATTCCATGTCCATTGATTTTCTTTTTCGCTCGTTAATACATTATACATGGTTTCTTTTATTCAAGTCACTCAGTTCATTAAATCGTAACAAATATAAAAATGTTCGTCACAAATACATATGGGGAAGCTATAAGACAACGAGCAAGCTGACTTAGTGGACAGAACACTGAACTCTTGGGGGGCTTGGGGAAGTGGGGGGGGGGGGGGGGAGGGGTTGCAGCAGAGATCAAATTACTACTTAACCATCCAATTTCAAATTCTCGCGGTTTTCCAGTGATGATGTCGATGAAGGTGACATTCCGGACGGAGGCTTTAAAAAAGAGTGGGCCGATTTCCACCCACAGAGCCTGTGCTTCGTCCCTCAAGACCTCGCAGTCGACAGTTTTCTATAGAATAATTTTCCTGTTGATATTCGGGGACAAACAAGCGTTTCTGTAGACAGCATACTGTAGTCTGATACTTGTCACTGTTTTATTCAAAGTACACCTTCTGTCAACCAGTCCACTCCTCGAGTAGAGCAATGCTGTGGTACTACTATGGTGTCTTTGTCACTGCAGCTGTCAGTGTATTCGGTTGTGCTTAAATTCGCATCATTTTTCCATAAGTTTAATAAACACTACAGATGCACATAAGAGACATTTTAGTCATCAGTAATGTATTCTCCTTCACTGTTTACAGCTGATTGCCAACGCTGGGGAAACTTTTAGATTTCACTACTGTAGAAATCACGTGGTTTTGAAGCGAAGAATTCGTCGAGTCAGGTACGGAGCACATTTTCATCCGGTAGGAAGTTCCTTAAAAATCGTTCGATAGAGAGCGGAAAATGTGAAATCTGAGGGCGCAAGATCAAATGAATAAGGTGGGTGCGGAATGACTTCCTAGTCCAACTCCTTTGTATTGTTTTTTTCAGTCTAGCAGTATTCCTGCTCTTTGTTCTTAGACTGCGTCTGCAAGACGTCTCATTTGTTGACAATAATTGCCTGCAGTGGTGGTTACATCTGGGTGGAGCAATTCGCAGTACATCACACCGTCACTGTTCCACCAGATGCATAACGTTATCTTCTGTGGATGCGTGAAGGACTCTGTGTGGGGTGTTGCTGCTTTTTTTGGTTTTTCTTATGTTAGCATAAACACACCATCTCCAGTCACCAGTAATGATACAGGACAGAAATGGTCTGTCTGCTGACGAGCTAACTGATAACAAGCAAGCAGAGATTCATATATAACTACACGCTGATTTTTATGATTTTGCCTTAGAGCATTCGCTACTCA
Source organism: Schistocerca gregaria (assembly GCF_023897955.1). Lineage (NCBI taxonomy): Eukaryota > Metazoa > Arthropoda > Insecta > Orthoptera > Acrididae > Schistocerca > Schistocerca gregaria. Next base: position 842,278,437 of record NC_064920.1, on the reverse strand, counting down.
AACACCTGATTTTGGAACCTTCTACACTGCATGCAAATGTTGCACAATCGTGGAATGGTCACAGTTCATCACATCTGCTTGTTCTCAACTACACTGATGTGGGTCATTGTGAATTACTGCGTATTAATGATCTTCATCAAACCCTGAAGTTTTCCGGAAAGTGGATGGTAAATAATGTCAAAACGATCCCACTCAAAACGGAAAAACCATTTTCTTGCTATCCTCTGTCCAGTGGCACTATCCTCATAAACGGCGCAAGCGTTTCTGGCTTCTTCTGATGCTGTCACCCCTCTATTGAACTCAAACGGAAGAATACGAATTTTCTGGCGTCCACAGCTCCGCGCACTATCTCCAAATGACAAAATGACAATATGTACACTCAAATAACACCATTGAACTACAAATAAAAACTGAAAATCGATCAATGAATCTAAAGCAACCCGGGGTGCCAACACAGAAAACAAAACCGCTACGGTCATATGCACCACCTATTATTTTCATGCCAGGTACTCATCATGCTTCAAATTAAGAACAAATTACACTTCCTCGCTTCCTGATATTGTTAGAGAAAAAAGAAATATTACGTTTCTTGTGTGTCTAACTAACGTTTTTTGTGTATGTAAATATAAATCAAACAATACTCTGAACAACAAATTTGATGTTAAAGTGTGTAAATTTCATGCTTTTGAGTTAGTTATGTTTATTTCAGTTTAAAATGATACAAAATCATCATCTTCATAAATATTTACTCTAGTTTTTATTAAAAAAAGTTATCGATATTTTTGCATAAATAACTTACTAACTAAATATGCATTCATGTTCCAAGATTCAGAATAACAAATTTTAAGTGAATAATTACTTGAATTATATTGTGTTATGCATTAATAAATTTCAGTGCCATTCTGGAAGTACAAAAGTAAAATATTAAGAAAAGAATGAAGATAATATTACATGAATGAAAATACTTTGTAAGTCTACTTTGTATCAGAACTATATAAAGCACAAAAGAAAATATATAAATTAATTGGTTACAAATGTGTATAAATGATTACAAATGTTAAATGTCCATGTGTACAGTATATGCAATAATATATTTTGTTCAGAGATAAATTCAGAAGATGACCGTTTTCGCTTGGCTTGACCGAGCGAGGTGGATCAGTGGTTAGCACACTGGACTCGCATTTGGGAGGACGATGTTTCAATCTCTCTTCCGGCCATCCTGATTTAGGTTTTCTGTGATTTCCCCAGATCAGTCCAGGCAAATGCCTGGATGGTTGCTTTCAAAGGACACGGCCGATTTCCAATCACATCCTTTCCTAATCCGAGGTTGTGCTCTTGTCTCTGATGACCTCGTTAGCGGAAACACTAATCTCCTCGTCCTCCTTCGCTTGGCTTGACGTTTCTACACATACTCGGAAGCATCCCTTTTGACAGTCCAGCAGTAAATTGCTAAAATTGTGGTAAGATCTTGATGAAATCGCTCCCCATGTTCATCTCTTACTGCACCACGATCTTTGGGAAAGAAGTCAAAATGACTACGTAAGAAATTCATTTTCAATGACATGTTGAAACTAAGTTTTTCATAAGATGACAACATGCTGTCTACAGTCTCCTTGTAATTTCGTGCTCGTTTGTTCCCTAAGAACTGTAAATAGACTGTCTCAAAACATTCCCATGCATGCTTCTCATTACCTTGTATGATTCTATCAAAAGTATGGTCTCCAAAAAGCTCTCGAATCTGTGGGCGTACAAAGATGCCCTCCTTTTTTTTGGCGTAACTCAAGTAAAGGAATTTTTACCTTAAGTACTTAAACGCGTCACCATCTTTGTTCAATGCCTTAACAAAATTTTTCATGAAACGCAACTTGATATGAAGGGTGGGAGAAAAACCTTTTTAGGCTCTACTATAGTTGTTGTTGTTGTTGTCTTCAGTCCTGAGACTGGTTTGATGCAGCTCTCCATGCTACTCTATCCTGTGCAAGCTGCTTCATCTCCCAGTACCTACTGCAACCTACATCCTTCTGAATCTGCTTAGTGTATTCATCTCTTGGACACCCTCTACGATTTTTACCCTCCACGCTGCCCTCCAGTGCTAAATTTGTGATCCCTTGATGCCTCAAAACATGTCCTACCAACCGATTCCTTCTTCTAGTCAAGTTGTGCCACAAACTTCTCTTCTCCCCAATCCTATTCAATACCTCCTCATCAGTTACGTGATCTACCCATCTAATCTTCAGCATTCTTCTGTAGCACCACATTTCGAAAGCTTCTATTCTCTTCTTGTTCAAACTAGTTGTCGTCCATGTTTCACTTCCATACATGGCTACACTCCAAACAAATACTTTCAGAAACGACTTCCTGATACATAAATCTATATTCGATGTTAACAAATTTCTCTTCTTGAGAAACGCTTTCCCTGCCATTGCCACTCTACATTTTATATCCTCTCTACTTCGACCATCATCAGTTATTTTACTTCCTAAATAGCAAAACTCCTTTACTACTTTAAGTGTCTCATTTCCTAATCTAATTCCCCCAGCATCACCCGATTTAATTTGACTACATTCCATTATCCTCGTTTTGCTTTTGTTGATGTTCATCTTATATCCTCTTTTCAAGACACTGTCCATTCCGTTCAACTGCTCTTCCAAGTCCTTTGTCGTCTCTGACAGAATTACAATGTCATCGGCGAACCTCAAATTTTTTATTTCTTCTCCATGAATTTTAATACCTACTCCAAATTTTTCTTTTGTTTCCTTTACTGCTTGCTCAATACACAGATTGAATAACATCGGGGAGAGGCTACAACCCTGTCTCGCTCCTTTCCCAACCACTGCTTCCCTTTCATGCCCCTCGACTCTTATGACTGCCATCTGGTTTCTGTACAAATTGTAAATAGCCTTTCGCTCCCTGTATTTTACCCCTGCCACCTTTAGAATTTGAAAGAGAGTATTCCAGTCAACATTGTCAAAAGCTTTCTCTAAGTCTACAAATGCTAGAAATGTAGGTTTGCCTTTTCTTAATCTTTCTTCTAAGATAAGTCGTAAGGTCAGTATTGCCTCACGTGTTCCAACATTTCGACGGAATCCAAACTGATCCTCCCCGAGGTCCGCATCTACCAGTTTTTCCATTCGTCTGTAAAGAATTCGCGTTAGTATTTTGCAGCTGTGACTTATTAAACTGATAGTTCGGTAATTTTCACATCTGTCTGCACCTGCTTTCTTTGGGATTGGAATTATTATATTCTTCTTGAAGTCTTAGGGTATTTCACCTGTCTCATACATCTTGCTCACCAGGTGGTAGAGTTTTGTCATGACTGGCTCTCCCAAGGCCGTCAGTAGTTCTAATGGAATGTTGTCTACTCCGGGGGCCTTGTTTCGACTCAGGTCTTTCAGTGCTCTGTCAAACTCTTCACGCAGTATCGTATCTCCCATTTCGTCTTCATCTACATCCTCTTCCATTTCCATAATATTGTCCTCAAGTACATCGCCCTTGTGTCAACCTTCTATATACTCCTTCCACCTTTCGGCCTTCCCTTCTTTGCTTAGAACTGGATTGCCATCTGAGCTCTTGATATTCATACACGTGGTTCTCTTCTCTCCGAAGGTCTCTTTAATTTTCCTGTAGGCAGTATCTATCTTACCCCTAGTGAGATAAGCTTCTACATCCTTACATTTGTCCTCTAGCCATCCCTGCTTAGCCATTTTGCACTTCCTGTCGATCTCATTTTTGAGATGTTTGTATTCCTTTTTGCCTGCCTCATTTACTGCATTTTTATATTTTCTCCTTTCATCAATTAAATTCAATATTTCTTCTGTTACCCAAGGATTTCTAGCAACCCTCGTCTTTTTACCTACTTTATCCTCTGCTGCCTTCACTACTTCATCCCTCAGAGCTACCCATTCTTCTTCAACTGTGTTTCTTTCCCCCATTGCTGCCAATTGTTCCCTTATGCTCTCCTTCAAACTCTGTACAACCTCTGGTTCTTTCAGCTTATCCAGATCCCATGTCCTTAAATTCCCACCTTTTTGCAGTTTCTTCAGTTTTAACCTACAGGTCATAACCAATAGATTGTGGTCAGAGTCTACATCTGCCCCTGGAAATGTCCTACAATTTAAAACCTGGTTCCTAAATCTCTGTCTTTTCATTATATAATCTATCTGATACCTTTTAGTATCTCCAGGATTCATCCATGTATACAACCTTCTTTTATGATTCTTGAACCAAGTGTTAGCTATGATTAAGTTATGCTCTGTGCAAAATTCTACCAGACGGCTTCCTCTTTCATTTCTTAGCCCCAATCCATAATCACCTACTATGTTTCCTTCTCTCCCTTGTCCTACTGACGAATTCCAGTCACCCATGACTATTAAATTTTCGTCTCCCTTCACTACCTGAATAATTTCTTTTATCTCATCATACATTTCATCAATTTCTTCATCATCTGCAGAGCTAGTTGGCATATAAACTTGTAGTACTGTCGTAGGCATGGGCTTTGTGTCTATCTTGGCCACAATAATGCGTTCACTATGCTGTTTGTAGTAGCTTACCCGCATTCCTATTTTCCTATTCATTATTAAACCTACTCCTGCATTACCCCTATTTGATTTTGTATTTATAACCCTGTATTCACCTGACCAAAAGTCTTGTTCCTCTTGCCACCAAACTTCACTAATTTCCACTATATCTAACTTTAACCTATCCATTTCCCTTTTTAAATTTTCTAACCTACCTGCCCGATTAAGGGATCTGACATTCCACGCTCCGATCCGTAGAATGCCAGTTTTCTTTCTCCTGATAACGACGTCCTCCTGAGTAGTCCCCGCCCGGAGATCCGAATGTGGGACTATTTTACCTCCGGAATATTTTACCCAAGAGGACGTCATTATCATTTAATCATACAGTAAAGCTGCATGTCCTCGGGATAAATTACGGCTGTAGTTTCCCCTTGCTTTCAGCCGTTCGCAGTACCAGCACAGCTAGGCCGTTTTGGTTAATGTTACAAGGCCAGATCAGTCAATCATCCAGACTGTTGCCCCTGCAACTACTGAAAAGGCTGCTGCCCCTCTTCAGGAACCACATGTTTGTCTGGCCTCTCAACAGATACCCCTCCGTTGTGGTTGCACCTACGGTACGGCCATCTGTATCGCTGAGGCACGCAAGCCTCCCCACCAACGGCATGGTCCATGGTTCATGGGGGGGCTCTACTATAGGTTCACTCTTAATGTTCTTTATACCTGGTTGAAGAGATTTTCTGGTGGGCCATTCACGTTAACTGTAATGAGATGCACAAGCTCTTCACAGAGAAAGCTTTACGCTGTTGAGAATCAATTACTTTTTATTCATGAAGTATTTTGTACGTCACAAACTTCTTTATCCTGTAATTCTGATATTCGGTTTTTTGACTTAAGTTTGTATGTCGTGTGCTTCTTATTTGTTGATTAGTATTGTCTAAGACTTTTTCCCATCTATTCTTCGATTTTCCGGAAGATTTCAAATTTTGGAGTATATCTGCTTCGATTATGAGGCTAATATTGTTCCATCGAATTCTCGTTTAACCGTTCTCCATTTCTCTCGCTATCCAAAGTAAACAGACAGATGAATAAATAAATAAATAAATAAAATATTCAAAGAATCGTTTGTGATTGCCGAAGTTTTTAATTGGGGGGACTCGCAGTGGACGGGACGAGCTCTAGCTTTCATTTTACATTGTCTTATTGCGGCGAGATAATTATAGATGGATTTTTATGTTAAATTTAAAAACAAATATTATAACGGTTAATCAAAGTCATAATAACTTGTTCCTGGTTTTAGTTGTGTGCAATGTTTTGAATGCAAACATTTCGATACCAATTTTAGTGACCTTTTCGTCTCACTCCTCTTCAACTTCAGTAACTTTATTAATGCAAGTAATAATTTTTTTCACATTTTTTTTCCAGATTAACTACCAGTTGTTCAAGCTGACTTCTATTGAAGTGAACAAAAATTCCACGAGTTTGTGTTAACGGCGATGACACGTTTTGCTATGTGTGTGGAGAGGTGACATTTGCTTCACAAAAACAGCAAGTAACTCCATTGATTAAAAAAGCTTACAGTTGTTAGTATAGGTGCAAAATAGGTGATCGGGGTAAACTCTGGTCTCCACATGTGATCTGCAGCACTAGTGCCAGAAACCTCAGGAAATGGATGCATGGGAAAGGACGTTCAGTGCCCTCTGCAGTGCTCATGATCTGGTGTGAGCCAACTAACAACGTCAGTGACTGCTACTTTTGTATGGTTTCTCCTATCAAGAAGGGAATATCTAAGAAGAAGAAGCGGACAGTGATCTATCCTAAAATTTCATCTGCCATACATCCAGTTCTACATGTGGAAGGATTGCCAATACCTGAACCACCGACAGAGCACGAGATTACTTCTGGTGGGGATTCTGAATGTTTTGAACCATGTACATCATACGATCCAGAGTTTCTTCCAAATATATCAACTGATGATCCACAAAAATTGTCTCAAAATGAGTTAAGTGGTCTTATTAGAGATTTGGAGCTCTCTGGAGCTAATTCTGAGATTTTAGCATCAAGCTTGCTTCAGCGCAATTTTCTAGAAAGCAATGTAAATGTTTCATTGTATCGCAGAAGAGAGCAACATTCACTCCTTTTTTTAACATGCGATATAGTCTTGTCGCATGTGTATACATAAATGGTCTAATGAAGTCTCTCAGAATTAGTTACAACACTGATGAGTGGAGACACTTTATTGACTCGTCAAAGTTGAACTTAAAAGCAGTTCTTTTACGTATTGGTAATGAGCGTCCTTCTGTTCCAGCTGGGTATAGTGTGCATATGAAAGTCATACCAAAACATGAAATTATTTACATGGTTCATATTCGTGTTGGTTTGAATTTAGAGGAGCCCTACTTAGCCTCCTCTCCCCAACATGTACATTAATCAGTTTTTCCAATATTTTAAGGATGAAGGAGGACAGACTGATTAGTCTCATATCCTTGGCATTGGTATGACCAGCTCTCCCTGGTTTGGAATAAAGACAACCTTCACACCCTTCAGGCATTGGTTATAATTCCTGCTGCTAGGCTAACCCTGAATAACCTGCATAGGACTCTTATAAGATTCTCTCCTGCTTGTTGTAGGTGAGCTGGAAGTATTCCATCTGGGCCAGGTGACTTGAACGGTTGGCATGTTCCCACAGCCCATTGGATTTTATTGGATTCGACACACTCCTTGGCCAATTCCCAGTCCTCTCTTCGAATGTCTGAGAACCAGTGTCTCTCAGGGATCACATTCTGGTCCGTGTTATCCGCCGGAGCATATTGAGGGAAGTGAGTTTTGAGGAGCAACTCCAGTGTCTCATGTCCTGTCTTTGTATATTCCCCATCCTTCTTCCTCATCGTACCTACTGGATTATTTGGTCCATAGTGATGAATTTGTGAGAGCTGGCTTGAGCAGCCATGCCCTCCACTTCCTCACAGAATGCTTTCCAGGATGCCTCCTTTGCTTGTCTTATTGCAAGGTTGTAGTTGACAAGGGCCTCACAATATTTTGCCCATTGTCCTTTGTAAATTACTTGTCATCAGTTCAGCTAACTAAATTACTAAATTCGTTCACTCACAGTGAAATTAATTAATTGATTAAATTGGTCCACGGACTTGTTCCTTTTACAGCGATTCGGGGTATCAGACACGACACTGTTTACAAGGTGCCAAAAAAGTGTGAGAAATCCTTTGTGAGGCAAAACTGGAACATTATTTGCGATGATGTATAACATCGACACTATGCTCAGTTAAATGCACCTGACAAAAATAGAGAAAATTCGTACTCGCTGAGCACTAACGAAAAAAAACAGAATAGACTACGAAAACAGAAAGATTTGCGCTACTCTGAGTTCCTTATCAGAGACGCTGTAGACGGAAGTGATACTATAAGTAAAATACAAGATACCATGAGAGCAAGGTGTAGGATCGGCATGGCAGTGCTAGAATAACGATGACTACCGAGGATGACGCAGCAAGAGAACCAAGAAGACACAGCTTTACAGATTCGGGTGCCTGCTATAGGGTCGTAACATATTTCTGAGCCTGACCGCGTGGGTCTTCAGAGAGCTATTACCTGATTTGTATTTTAACGATGCAATTACTTCATGTTGCTTTTTAATCGGGCCATATAGACAGTCGCTCCGTAGGATGTAAGCTCCACTGTTAAATGGGTCAGTTTCGAACAGATTCTAAATTGTATGCTCCCCGTATATGCCCGAAACTAACGCCGCAGTGAATACAAGAAACTTCGCACAGCTCCCAGGCAACGTTTTAGATTTTTCTTACTACAAATGTTGTGTCTCATTGGAGTCATCGAAAACACCATACTGAAGCATGTGCCAATCATTAAAGAATTTTTTTTCGCAATACCGTAACTGTGAAGAAACCTAAGACAATCTCCGTCAAACGTTATAGAAGTGCAGCTGCTTCTGTATGTATTTGAAAATGGAAACTACAAAATGCAATAGTTATAAAAATAGCAGTTATATGTTGTAATGTTCCATAAAATAGGAGACAGAACTAAATCTAGTTTCCTGATGTCAACGTGTTTATAAAGACGTAATAGTTCGCCAGGCCAAATATTTAAGCAACTACGGAGAATTTAAACTGGACGTCTATGTTTCAGCCCCTCTGCACTGTAACACGATGCATACCTAGCACATAGCATTGCTTCTACAAGGACCTACGTCACTTTTCTGCACAGTTTCCTCATTGATACTTGACGTAAAAGGTGTGTGTGATATACATTCCTGGAAATGGAAAAAAGAACACATTGACACCGGTGTGTCAGACCCACCATACTTGCTCCGGACACTGCGAGAGGGCTGTACAAGCAATGATCACACGCACGGCACAGCGGACACACCAGGAACTGCGGTGTTGGCCGTCGAATGGCGCTAGCTGCGCAGCATTTGTGCACCGCCGCCGTCAGTGTCAGCCAGTTTGCCGTGGCATACGGAGCTCCATCGCAGTCTTAACACTGGTAGCATGCCGCGACAGCGTGGACGTGAACCGTATGTGCAGTTGACGGACTTTGAGCGAGGGCGTATAGTGGGCATGCGGGAGGCCGGGTGGACGTACCGCCGAATTGCTCAACACTTGGGGCGTGAGGTCTCCACAGTACATCGATGTTGTCGCCAGTGGTCGGCGGAAGGTGCACGTGCCCGTCGACCTGGGACCGGACCGCAGCGACGCACGGATGTACACCCAGACCGTAGGATCTTACGCAGTGCCGTAGGGGACCGCACCGCCACTTCCCAGCAAATTAGGGACACTGTTGCTCCTGGGGTATCGGCGAAGACCATTCGCAACCGTCTCCATGAAGCTGGGCTACGGTCCCGCACACCGTTAGGCCGTCTTCCGCTCACGCCCCCACATCGTGCAGCCCGCCTCCAGTGGTGTCGCGACAGGCGTGAATGGAGGGACGAATGGAGACGTGTCGTCTTCAGTGATGAGAGTCGCTTCTGCCTTGGTGCTAATGATGGTCGTATGCGTGTTTTGCGCCATGCAGGTGAGCGCCACAATCAGGACTGCATACGACCGAGGCACACAGGGCCAACACCCGGCATCATGGTGTGAGGAGCGATCTTCTACACTGGCCGTACACTTCTGGTGATCGTCGAGGGGACACTGAATAGTGCACGTTACATCCAAACCTTCATCGAACCCATCATTCTACCATTCGTACACCGGCAAGGAAACTTGCTGTTCCAACAGGACAATGCACGTCCGCATGTATCCCGTGCCACCCAACGTGCTCTAGAAGGTGTAAGTCAACTACCCTGGCCAGCAAGATTTCCGGATCTGTCCCCCATTGAGCATGTTTGGGACTGGAGGAAGCGTCGTCTCACGCGGTCTGAACGTCCAGCACGAACGCTGGTCCAACTGAGGCGCCAGGTGGAAATGGCATGGCAAGCCGTTCCACAGGACTACATCCAGCATCTCTACGATCGTCTCCATGGGAGAATAGCAGCGTGCATTGCTGCGAAAGGTGGATATACACTATACTAGTGCCGACATTGTGCATGCTCTGTTGCCTGTGTCTATGTGCCTGTGGTTCTGTCAGTGTGATCATGTGATGTATCTGACCCCAGGAATGTGTCAATAAAGTTTCCCCTTCCTGGGACAATGAATTCGCGGTGTTTTTATTTCAATTTCCAGGAGTGTATGAAGTTTCATGTGACAAAACGCTCCCAATGCACTGTATGCTAGTTTGGTTCTGTTAAAATGATCCTAAGTACACCATCTGATCAAAAGTATCCGTACCGCCATTAATGCTCAATAATGTGGTATGTGTCCACCTTTCGGCTTCGGATAATGGCTTGAACTCCGCTGCGTGTCTGAATGTCTGTGGAGGAACGACAGCCCCCTCTTCCTCAAGAGCAAGAACCATAGAAGGAGAGAATGTTAGCGTCGGGGTCTGGAGCGAAGTCGACATTCTAACTCATTCCAAAGACGTGCCATTGAGTTCATTTCGGGACCCTTAACACGCCAGTCCATTTGAGGAATGTTATTGTCCGCAGTTCATCATCTCACAGATGCTGCTTTGTAACAGGGTTCACAGTCGTGCTGATACAGTCATTTTCGAACTGTGTGCATTACACAATGGTGTGACATATATTTATATCCTTATGTATTTAGCGTTTTCTTAAATACAGTAAGGGGACCACAACCTAACCACGAAAAACAGCTCCATACCGAGTCAGACGCTCCTCCGTATTTCACTGTTGACAGCGAACGTGACAGCAGGTAACGTTCTCCTGAGTTTCGTCAATTCAAAAACCTTCTATAAGGTTGCCACAGGATATAGATAGATTCATCAATGCCAATCACTCGTTTCCAGCCACCCACTGTTCAGGATCTACGCTTAGCATTGGCTACAGCAATACCTGGCTTGTGAGGAGCTTCGCGACCACCGTGCTACACTCCTTCTAACTCCCCGCGCACCGTCATTTGTCAGTTGGACTGCTGATAGCACTTTGGGGCTCACGAGTGATTCCTTCTGCTGATTTAATGGGATTTTGTACAGTCACCCTGTGCAGTCGTCAATGTCAATAAAATTCACCGATAGCAACCAGTTTCGGTATTTCATTATGCCATCTTCAAGCCCCATGCGCTTCTATCCAAATAAACAAACTTGTATAGGGTCATAAATTACTGTATATCGTGAATTACCAACGTTATGCAATTGATTCATATGAAGACTTGACAGTAGGTTGTACAGGTGTACAAAGACGGGGCTGCACCCCCCCCCCTCCCCCTTTTCCACCGACACGAAGACTTTACTGTTTCTGGTCCTGACCTGCTGCTTACTTGTTTGTTTGCTGCCATGCTTTCTGCAACCATCTCCAGACTCTAGGATTACAAGAACATATGCCTACAGGAAAATTAAAGAGACCTTCGGAGAGAAGAGAACCACGTGTATGAATATCAAGAGCTCAGATGGCAACCCAGTTCTAAGCAAAGAAGGGAAGGCAGAAAGGTGGAAGGAGTATATAGAGGGTTTATACAAGGGCGATGTACTTGAGGACAATATTATGGAAATGGAAGAGGATGTAGATGAAGACGAAATGGGAGATACGATACTGCGTGAACAGTTTGACAGAGCACTGAAAGACCTGAGTCGAAACAAGGCCCCCGGAGTAGACAACATTCCATTAGAACTACTGACGGCCTTGGGAGAGCCAGTCTTGACAAAACTCTACCACCTGGTGAGCAAGATGTATGAGACAGGCGAAATACCCTCAGACTTCAAGAAGTATATAGTAATTCCAATCCCAAAGAAGGCAGGTGCTGACAGATGTGAAAATTACCGAACTATCAGTTTAATAAGTCACAGCTGCAAAATACTAACGCGAATTCTTTACAGACGAATGGAAAAACTGGTAGATGCGGACCTCGGGGAGGATCAGTTTGGATTCCGTCGAAATGTTGGAACACGTGAGGCAATACTGACCTTACGACTTATTTTAGAAGAAAGATTAAGAAAAGGCAAACCTACGTTTCTAGCATTTGTAGACTTAGAGAAAGCTTTTGTCAATGTTGACTGGAATGCTCTTTTTCAAATTCTAAATGTGGCAGGGGTAAAATACAGGGAGCGAAAGGCTATTTACAATTTGTACAGAAACCAGATGGCAGTCATAAGAGTCGAGGGGCATGAAAGGGAAGCAGTGGTTGGGAAAGGAGTGAGACAGGGTTGTAGCCTCTCCCCGATGTTATTCAATCTGTATATTGAGCAAGCAGTAAAGGAAACAAAAGAAAAATTTGGAGTAGGTATTAAAATTCATGGAGACGAAGTAAAAACTTTGAGGTTCGCCGATGACATTGTAATTCTGTCAGAGACGGCAAAGGACTTGGAGGAGCAGTTGAACGGAATGGACAGTGTCTTGAAAGGAGGATATAAGATGAACATTAACAAAAGCAAAACGAGGATAATGGAATGTAGTCAAATTAAATCGGGTGATACTGAGGGAATTAGATTAGGAAATGAGACACTTAAAGTAGTAAAGGAGTTTTGCTATTTAGGAAGTAAAATAACTGATGATGGTCGAAGTAGAGAGGATATAAAATATAGACTGGCAATGGCAAGGAAAGCGTTTCTCAAGAAGAGAAATTTGTTAACATCGAATATAGATTTATGTATCAGGAAGTCATTTCTGAAAGTATTTGTTTGGAGTGTAGCCATGTATGGAAGTGAAACATGGACGATAACTAGTTTGAACAAGAAGAGAATAGAAGCTTTCGAAATGTGGTGCTACAGAAGAATGCTGAAGATTAGATGGGTAGATCACGTAACTAACGAGGAGGTATTGAATAGGATTGGGGAGAAGAGAAGTTTGTGGCACAACTTGACTAGAAGAAGGGATCGGTTGGTAGGACATGTTTTGAGGCATCAAGGGATCACAAATTTAGCATTGGAGGGCAGCGTGGAGGGTAAAAATCGTAGAGGGAGACCGAGAGATGAGTACACTAAGCAGATTCAGAAGGATGTAGGTTGCAGTAGGTACTGGGAGATGAAGCAGCTTGCACAGGATAGAGTAGCATGGAGAGCTGCATCAAGCCAGTCTCAGGACTGAAGACAACAACAACAACAACAACAACATGTTTTTTACATGGTTTGCCAGAATATAGTACCATTTATGCAACAATTCTCGATATCAAACACTTATCAGTATACTACCAATCCCTTGCACAGTGTAATTCCGAAGATAAAGTGCAGAAATTATGTCTCTAGACACCCGAAACTGCAGCTAGATGGAACGTGATGCAAACCACTGAGTAAGCAGAAACTTATCTCGTCTGCGAAAATTTTTACGCGAAAAAATAGAGAAAAGTGGTAGTTCCACTAGTATCTTTTAACGAATATACACTCCTGGAAATTGAAATAAGAACACCGTGAATTCATTGTCCCAGGGAGGGGAAACTTTATTGACACATTCCTGGGGTCAGATACATCACATGATCACACTGACAGAACCACAGGCACATAGACACAGGCTACAGAGCATGCACAATGTCGGCACTAGTACAGTGTATATCCACCTTTCGCAGCAATGCAGGCTGCTATTCTCCCATGGAGATGATCGTAGAGATGCTGGATGTAGTTCTGTGGAACGGCTTGCCATGCCATTTCCACCTGGTGCCTCAGTTGGACCAGCGTTCGTGCTGGACGTTCAGACCGCGTGAGACGACGCTTCATCCAGTCCCAAACATGCTCAATGGGGGACAGATCCGGAGATCTTGCTGGCCAGGGTAGTTGACTTACACCTTCTAGAGCACGTTGGCTGGCACGGGGTACATGCGGACGTGCATTGTCCTGTTGGAACAGCAAGTTTCCTTGCCGGTCTAGGAATGGTAGAACGATGGGTTGGATGACGGTTTGGATGTACCGTGCACTATTCAGAGTCCACTCGACGATCACCAGAGGTGTACGGCCAGTGTAGGAGATCGCTCCCCACACCATGATGCTGGGTGTTGGCCCTGTGTGCCTTGGTCGTATGCAGTCCTGATTGTGGCGCTCACCTGCACGGTGCCAATCACGCATACGACCATCATTGGCACCAAGGCAGAAGCGACTCTCATCGCTGAAGACGACAAGTCTCCATTCGTCCCTCCATTCACGCCTGTCGCGACACCACTTGAGGCGGGCTGCACGATGTTGGGGCGTGAGCGGAAGACAGCCTAACGGTGTGCGGAACCGTAGCCCAGCTTCATGGAGACAGTTGCGAATGGTCCTCGCCGATACCCCAGGAGCAACAGTGTGCCTAATTTGCTGGGAAGTGGCGGTTCTGTCCCCTACGGCACTGCGTAGGATCCTACGGTCTTGGCGTGCATCCGTGCGTCGCTGCGGTCCGGTCCCAGGTCGACGGGCACGTGCACCTTCCGCCGACCACTGGCCACAACATCGATGTACTGTGGAGACCTCACGCCCCACGTATTGAGCAATTCGGCGGTACGTCCACCCGGCCTCCCGCATGCCCACTATACGCCCTCGCTCAAAGTCCGTCAACTGCACATACGGTTCACGCCCACGCTGTCGCGGCATGCTACCAGTGTTAAAGACTGCGATGGAGCTCCGTATGCCACGGCAAACTGGCTGACACTGACGGCGGCGGTGCACAAATGCTGCGCAGCTAGCGCCATTCGACGGCCAACACCGTGGTTCCTGGTGTGTCCGCTGTGCCGTGCGTGTGATCATTGCTTGTACAGCCCTCTCGCAGTGTCCGGAGCAAGTATGGTGGGTCTGACACACCGTTGTCAATGTGTTCTTTTTTCCATTTCCAGGAGTGTAAATGTCAATGATATAACAGATTCTAAATCATCCTTGTACTTTACAAAGTGAAGTAAGGCGTTTCTCATGTCTACAGCAAACGTCTCTTCCACCTCTCTTTCACCATCTACTCGCAGGTGCACACAACACTCACCGGAGTGGCCGAGCGGTTCTAGGCGCTTCAGTCTGGAACCGCACAACCTCTGCGGTCGCAGATTCGAATCCTGCCTCGGGCATAGATGCGTGTGACGTCCTTAGGTTGGTTAGGTTTAAGTAGTTCTACGTTCTAGGGGACTGATGACCACAGATGTCAAGTCCCATAGTGCTCAGAGCCATTTGAACCAGCCATAATCGATGTTCTCTCAACCAAATAAAAACGGCAAATATGTAAAAGCAGTCAACAGGACAATTTACAAGGGAGGGAATATTTGTCCAGCGCTGACACACTTCCCATACTGAATCTTCTCAAATTTCCATGGAGAACGCACGCGATCATGAAGGCTGCCCAGCATATACTGAGTATTAGTACGCTTTTAAGTCGCCTAGAGGACGACATGGTTAGGTCAGCTGCATTCCTGTACTCCAGTCCGTCTAGTTCTGACGACTCCTGCCGTAAGCAGGAAATGTCAATTGCTCCGGCCACAGGCCACTGCCGCCACGTGCCCCTCACCCTAGGCAGAATGGGCCTAAGAAACCAGTCACACACATTTTATCACTGTACTCACAATTAAATATTGCAATTGCACCCTCAAACTGACGACGTTCAGCAGTGAGCAAAGTATCCGGAATACCTCCTCCTGATGACAGTGTCTCCGGAAATATCGAAATCTGTAGCATTCTTATGAGTGGACATAATTTTCCACGTAAAAAAAAAACTTTCATTCCCCTTAAGGCTGTCGCAGTTTTCTACGTCATACCTATACCTATCATTTTCTTTGCGTTTGTCAATACACTGACCAAATGCCACATACTTTATAAGCCTACTGATCACAGTAAATCTATCACACATCCCCTACTACCAAGTATACTATTTGCCAATAACTGAATGCTGATGATACCAAACAATACCAAGCGAAAATCTGTAATAGATGGACATGTCTCATTTGCTTTTCTTTCTAGCGGTAATAGTGTGCCTTAGGAAGAGAGATGTAAACGTCTCGTAAGCGAGCAGCTATTATAAAAGCACGGTCGCAACGGCTATCTTGCAGTCACGCTGAATTTAGAACTTGATTCATCTAAGGAACATGGTATGAAGCCGGTTTTTGCAACTCTCTCACGCCGCTAGATATTTCTTCAGTATTTGTAATGCATTCTATCTCGGTGCCAAGACAGAGGTTCTATGATATACTCGTATTCACGGGTTATAGGTGAGGGAGGATGATGGTTGATTGAGAATGATCGCTTATAGTATATGGTGTGCTATGTGACGAATCATTTAAAAAAATGCAGCACAGTATGGAGATTGTAAGCAATGTACAAACTGTACTGGCTTTTCAGATCTATAGTGTTACGCTCTCTGGTATAAATACAATCTGCGATTTTAAATCAAGTCTTTTCATTCAACAACATACTTCCACTGGATCCTATGGAGATGTCTTTTAACGATTACAGCCAGTGATTAATCATATTCATGGCACACTGATATCTCAAAGCGAATTACCTTTCTCGAACCTATCTGCTACAGTAAAACTCCAACATGGTTTAGGCAGCCCTTATGCAGCTTGTAACTGTTCCTCAGTCTCTGTCGCCGCCCTCCCTGCAGCTTGATCGTCCCAATTTAAGTCAGATCTGAGCAGAAGTCAGAGAGTGCTATATCTTTCACCTTCACAAATCTGTGGAGAAACAGGATGAGCTGAGTTAATACTACAGGACAGTGTTTTGACCACATGGTGGAAATGGGAACATGTTGTCGTAACTCTGCCAGCTGCGTACAGTGTGTAAGACCAACTCCAAATGAAGTTTCCTCGTGTAGGGCCAGCTCCAAATGACGTTTTCTCCTGCAAGATGAGGTAGTATAAAAGAGGGTACACATTCATTTACAGGAACTGGGAGATGGACGAGGTTTTTGCTGCTGATTGTGATGTGTTTATGAACTACATACTGGTACTGCAGTCTGAAGGAGATCTGCGTCTCTCAGGGTGCATTCACGCCTGTCACTCAAACACTCTCTCTCCATCATAGTTATTTTGTACCATTCAACAGAGAAAAAAACTACAAACTATAAAACTCAACTAACTTCATCTGACAGAGAACTCGATATATATGTCGCAAAGAAATATTGGATGTGTGCCAGTAGCATAAAGTTTCATCACCTGCACTGCAGGAGTACCATAACACACAGATTATCAGTCATAAGAGAGGGACCCTGTGTTCTTGTTTTTTTCTGCTGTAACATGTCCAGGCAGTGTGAGACTACAGCTTTTTACACCACCATGTGCAGCGGTAGCGTTACTGCCTACCACGCAAGGGGGCCCGCATTCAATTCCCTGTGGGGGATTGGGTGTTGTGTGTCCATCAACATTTTCATCATCATTGACACGCAAGTCACTGAAGTGGTGTCAACTAAAAGGACTTCTAACATGGTAGCCGATCCTGAAGGGGGTATCCCGGCCAATAAATGCCATACGATCATTTCATTTTTTTACACCACCATACAATTTGTTTTTCCACCAGAGACTTTGAGATCTGTGTCAGGTTCTAAACTGACATTAACGTGTTTTGATCCATTAACTCTCATAGAAAACTTAATGTTGCACATTGTAAATCAAGTTGTTGCTGCTCCCACAATGCACACACGGGATGACTGGAAGAGTTCTGCAGCATTGTGGAGCAATCCAAACAGCTGTCCGAGGTGACTGCCGATCTCTAAATTTAAACTTATTTTTTATGGTGATGGGTTAGCAGATGGCTTTGTGTTCCATTTCAATTGATTCCTCGTATTGCAGTCATGCGTGTGATCACTATTTCTGTGCTAGCCATCCCCAGAAGGTGTTGCCACTCCACCAATATCTTTTCTCCATCTCAAACAAGAGATGTCAGTCAATCATTATGTGGTAATCAACAGTGTACCAGTGGATAGACAGGATAAAAAAGACACTGACAGTGTAATGTAACAAGCATCGAAATTTATCGTGTGATCAATTTTAGCAATTTTATCAGTTTTTGCATAATTTCAATGGCTACCAATGACACAGCAGCATGCTTCCCAATTTCTGTATCATCGCTAAAAACCCCTCTCCTCCGCTTTGCAACTCCCATATACTATATTGCGAATGTAGATAGATGACAGTGAAGTATCCATTCATTGTTAATTCTAGAACTTATACACCAAAGTATACCATACAACGATCTACATATTTCTGGCACTTAGATCATAGTGCATAATTTACGATTATGATTGACCATTTTTCCTTATGCGGATGGGAGTCACAGAGCATTCTTGCAATCTAAGAATGAAGTTAGAGATTAAAAGATCTCCTCGGACCAGAGTGAGCCAATGCTATGCACCAATATTACTCAAGGCACTCATCCAAGTGCGGAAAATCTCTCCAGATGCGCGCTTGTCGACGAGGTTAGCACCCGTTTTCGGTGTATAGTACACTACTGGCCATTAAAATTGCTACACCACTAAGATGACGTGCTAGAGACGCGAAATTTAACCGACAGGAAGAAGATGCTGTTATATGCAAATGATTAGCTTTTCAGAGCATTCACACAAGGTTGGCGCCGGTGGCGACACGTACAACGTGCTGACGTGAGGATAGTTTCCAACCGATTTCTCATACACAAACAGCAGTTGACCGGCGTTGCCTGGTGAAACGTTGTTGTGATGCCTCATGTAAGGAGGAGAAAAGCATACCATCACGTTTCCGACTTTGATAAAGATCGGATTGTAGCCTATCGCGATTTCGGTTTATCGAATCGCGACATTGCTGCTCGCGTTGGTCGAGATCCAATGACTGTTAGCAGAATATGGAATCGGTGGGTTCAGGAGGGTAATACTGAACGCCGTGCTGGATCCCAACGGCCTCGTATCACTAGCAGTCGAGATGATAGGCATCTTATCCGCATGGCCGTAACGGATCGTGCAGCCACGTCTCGATCCCTGAGTTAACAGATGGGGACGTTTGCAAGACAACAACCATCTGCACTATAGGACTTAACTTCTGAGGTCATCAGTCCCCTAGAACTTAGAACCACTTAAACCCAGCTAACCTAAGGACAACTCACACATCCATGCCCGAGGCAGGATTCGAAACTGCGACGTTTGCAGCAGCATGGACTATCAGCTCGGAGACCATGGCTGCGGTTACACTTGACGCTGCATCACAGACAGAAGCGCCTGCGATTGTATACTCAACGACGAACTTGGGTGCACGAATGGCAAAACGTCAAGTCTTCGGATGAATCCAGGTTCGGTTTACGGCATCATGATGGTCACATACGTGTTTGGCGGCATCGCGGTGAACGCACATTGGAAGCATGTATTCGTCATCGCCATACTTGAGTATCACCCGCCGTGATGGTATGTGGTGCCATCGGTTACACCTCTCGGTCACCTCTAGTTCGCATTGACGGCACTTTGAACAGTGGACGTTACATTTCATATGTGTTACGATCCGTGGCTCTATCCCTCATTCGATCCCTGCGGAACCCTACATTTCAGCAGGATAATGCACCACCGCATGTTGCAGGTCCTGTAAGGCCTTTGTGGATACTGAAAATGTTCGACTGCTGCCCTGGCCAGCACATTCTACAGATCTCTCACCAATTGAAAACGTCTGGTCAATGGTGGTCGAGCAACTGGCTCGTCACTATACGCCAGTCACTACTCTTGATGAACTGTGGTATCGTGTTGAAGCTGCATGGGAAGATGTACCTATACACGCCATTCAAGCTCTGTTTGACAATGCCCAGGCGTATCAAGGCCGTTATTAGGGCCAGAGGTGGCTGTTTTGGATACTGATTTCTCATGATTTATGCACCTAAATTGCGTGAAAATGTAATCACATGTCAGTTCTAGAATAAAATATTTGTCCAATGAATACCCGTTTATCATCTGCATTTCTTCTTGGTGTAGCAATTTTAATGGCCAGTAGTGTAGTAGAAATGGAAGTGCTGTGATGATATAACAGATGGTTAAGAAGAAGATATGTGCGGTTTTCATTCATGATGAAGCTGCAGATAGATGGAGTTTGAACCATTTTACGTAAACCAACTGCCCTATCAATTCTCAAGTGTTGTTGTAGTGATAGGATAAGTACATACAAGGTAAGAGAGAACTTAAACACATGCTCTCCTAAGGCTACACAGTTCTGCTGTTGAAACACACTCTAATGATGCAGTCTTACTGTTTCTGAACTATTAGTCATAAGGAATGCAACGCTGTTATTATTCCAATCTAAGAAATATATTTCCAGCACATGACATACATCCTCCTTGCAAGTTTCTCTATGATAAACTATGGTGTAAACTGTAAAATGAAAAAAACTACTTACTTAAAACATCGATTCTTTGTGATACATGCATAGTATAGCTTTCCAGAGGTGTATGGCGCCCACTGTTTACTTCCAGTCACAGTTCTATTAAATGATCGTTAGTAATGGTGAATGCCTCTTACAGTGGAAGAGATGAACGCATAGTAGTGGTGTTTTACATGTGAAATTACACATCATGCTACCACTAACTCCATAAACAGGACATCTGTCAAGCAGATGTAT
Source organism: Schistocerca gregaria (assembly GCF_023897955.1). Classification (NCBI taxonomy): domain Eukaryota; kingdom Metazoa; phylum Arthropoda; class Insecta; order Orthoptera; family Acrididae; genus Schistocerca; species Schistocerca gregaria. The sequence goes on along the minus strand of NC_064920.1, from coordinate 842,257,901 downwards.
ACACAGGGATTGCTGTGACTCACAAACACCTGTCACTAACTTAGAATCACCGCAGTTATGAATCATAAGACTGTTTTATGCCAAAGATGCGATAGGGAAATGGAGTACGTCACATAAATCTTCTCTCGTCTAAAGGAAAGTGTCAAAACAGGATGGACATGTTCCATTACATCACACGTTATTTGATAATAGAGGTTTGCTGTTAATGATGACAAGTAGATATTGCCCTAAGTCACAAACAGAACAAACAGTTGCATACGAGTCGAATGCAGGTTATGTTACACAACTAATGCACCCCGACAAAAAAAGGAAAAAAATGGTTAAATGACCTGCAGCAATATCCCCCTCTCTCTCTAGAACGCATCATCAGTCTGCCATTAAATCACACTTCGCTACAACTCTATCTCAACTGACCACTCCATTCACACTCTAACATCCCTTAACGCAGATGCAAGTTAATTTAGAGACAAATGGTTCTCTGCTTTCGAGAAAATCCTTCAAAGACAGCAGTCAACTCACATGTACCATTATTACCTCAATAGACACACAGTAGAATACTGCCATACAGCAACTGTTTGTTATCTGACACAGTAAGGTTGTGACTGGTGGAGAGTATTGAGTAGCCCTTTGTAAAAACTGTTTATTAGGGTTTAAAACATCTAATTAATCCTGCCTGGGGTCACATGTCAAGCACCATTGCTATGCATTTGTCTCTTTCCTTGTAAGAGGCATTCTCTGTTACTGAAGATCATGTAATAGGACTGATGCGAAACAGTACATTTTCTGAACCGTGGTCAGAAGTGAGCAGTAGGCACCATTTACCTCTGGAAAGCGTGGCACGAAGCAAGGAGGTCAGGGCCAGAAACAGTAAAGTCTTCATGACCAAGGGGGAACCAGCCCAGCCTTTGTACACCAGTTCAGAGAGTGTCCTCTGTCCATGGAGAGTGCACTGATCATGCGTCAGGCCAGTGTGTGTGCAGGGCCAGTTGAACCATGACCGTTGGCTGCGGTGGATGAAAATATCTAGTGCTATGCAGATTGTGTGTATGATGCATGTGCTTATGACTTTTAGGATCTGTCTGTCAGTACATGTACGAGTGTCTGGTGGTCAATACCTATATGCAGGATGCAGAAGTGATGATTGCAGGATACGAATCATGTTTACTACATCGATATGGTATGTGGTGATATAGTCCGGTTGGAGATCGGTTTCAGGCCGAAAAATTCAAGATTTCCTAGACAGTAGCAGAGCAGTGTAATTTAGGAAGTGTCTTTGGCGATAGTTTCCCTATTTTATCATCTGCCCATATGATATTACTGCTGTATGTTTCTTTTTTTTTCCTATGTGTACAAAGTTGTTTTTCCACGGATAGTCAGGCAATTTGTCTGACAGGTCTCCCGCTAACGGCATTAGCAGCAGTTTGGCGGGTAAACTCTGTAAGAACCAATCAGAATGCTCCATTCACAAGAATTTCCATGACATCTGAGTCACAAGACATCCTTTGTGCTGGGCATAGGAGCCTCTACTGACTAGTTCGAACAGGACGGGGGCAAGGTATCTACAGAAAGTTCTGTGTCGTCTGTGAGTCACACGAAGTCTTCTTCATTCGATTGTTCAGAGACATGCCAAAACAGACGGTCCTCTAGTACGGTCAGGTGGGATGCTGCCCCCTCACCCGCCATTGATGAATAAGATCATCTCCAGACGGAAATTTCCACCAATTTTTCTCGTCTGCAGGACAGCGCTTCGAATTCTGTTTGTGTGATTGTTCTAATTTTCCTGTCTGCCCTTAGACATCAGTGTATGCAACGAGAAGTGACAAAAATAGCGTCCCCTGACTCCAGCAGCAGCAAATATAAATTAAGTCCACTAACCGTTTCAGAAAAGTGATGAACACCATAGCAGCTGTAGGACTCAGAAATTTTCCCCTCTCTGGCAGTGTCTTCAAACAAGCAGCGAAAACTCGAGAAGATGTGAGCGTTCTGTTTACAGTTACAGCGATATTTATTTCCACGTGCAGCGACCTCCTCATAATCCATGTTCGAGAGTGGCGGTATGCATCGCAAAATTGATAACATATACTTGCAGAAATCTTTTATGAAAGTGTATTTAGAGACATATTCAGCTGGGTTTAGTAACTCCTGAAGCAGCCCGTGCTCGAAGACGAGGTGTTTCTTCCTAAAGCGCCTGAAGTGTCTCTGGGATGGTTTCACAAGTGTGTCACGATCTTTTTGTAGAGTCAGTGTGAAAGTGTGGTGATATACACGGCAAAATTAAAGCAAACTACTGTGCACCGATATTCTTGAAAGTGTTGTTAGAGAAATATTCAGTTGGATTTAGTAGTTTCTGAAGCATTTTGTGCTCAAAGACAAACGTACTTCCCACAGAAGCGCGCAAAGTGTCTCTGGAGTGGTTTCACAAGTGTGTCCCGATAGTTGTTTTTAGAGTCCTTTTTCAAGTGTGTTGGTGGTGTAATTCCTCTAAATACAACGTGTAATTATTTACATATTCACGCGTCACCTATAAAGCTCTATCTATCTCTTTCTCTTTCTCTTTCTCTCTCTCTCTCTCTCTCTCTCTCTCTCTCTCTCTGTTTCAGCCGGCCAGAGTGGCCGTGCGGTTCTAGCCGCTACAGTCTGGAGCCGAGCGACCGCTACGGTCTCAGGTTCGAATCCTGCCTCGGTCATGGATGTGTGTGATGTCCTTAGGTTAGTTAGGTTTAATTAGTTCTAAGTTCTAGGCGACTAATGGCCTCAGAAGTTGAGTCGCATAGTGCTCAGAGCCATTTGAACCATTTGAATCTCTGTTTGTACACAAGAATATTTAGTTCCTATGATATATTCAAGTTATGTATGTGGCAATATTCGGCACCTTGCTTGGACACAAGCTGTAATGGCTCCTGAAGCAGTTCATCGAAAAAGGGAATTCATGCGCTGGGGATGGGAAGAAGGAAGGCTGTGGGTATTTCCAACTTGACAGGTAGCATGTGACGACTCCTGTGGCTACCATGCGGCATGCCATGAGCCTGGTGCGTGGCCTCTCTTCTAGTTGAGTGCGTTCATTGTAGTAAATGTCTTGCCTCCTGCGCTTCTGAAGACTGAGTAGACTGTTATCGAATGATCTACAGTTACAGCACACACATTTATCAGCATGAGTTGCTAAGTGTAGCTTAGCCCTATCGTGCTGCATCTTTATTATTTGATGAAGCATATTCATCTTCACCAAATATCATTGCTATCGACATAGTCCTCAGATGGATGGTTACAACTAATATACTCATTAAACTCTTCCTTATCCAGCACAGGCACCTCATCCATTGAACACAGTAAACCATTAAGTCCATCCTCCCAGTTCAGAAGCTAGATGCGGACTGAGTCCTTACCCTGCCATTTTTCCCCAGACCGCTGTCCTGGATTATGTCATGGGAAAGGTGGGTGGATGGTTAATATGGCCCTATGATGGTGGTGTTGTGAACTAGGCCACTTGGAATCCAGATCTCATGGTGAGCACACTGAATGTACCTATGGTCTATGACAACTCAAACGGTTTAAATAAACAACACACACAAAATAAATAAAAGACTTATGTGCATCCTATTGAAAGCCCATCACAGACAGCCTTTTCCCGCCAGTTTCCAGGTGGGGGAGGGGAGGGAGGTGTAGGGGAGGTGATGAATGGTGAGAGGAGATGGCTTAGACTGATGAAGATAGCCCTGTTGACGTACTTCCATCCATGACGCCACTGCAACATAGCCAAATCCATGGCCGCCATCTTGCATCTGCCATATTGAATAAATATGGCAACAATGCACAGTGGGGCCGTGCCCGCCTTATCCGACTACTTATGGAGACAAGGCAGTCAACAAAACCATGGTGAATCGTTGGCTGAGGCGTGTGTTATTATCACAATAAAGTCGTATAATCCTGCCAGCTGGCCACAAACAGCTGTGGTTCCTGCAGTGTTAGAAAGTGTGGACACTCATTCGAGGTGATCGACGGATCACAAACAAATACCTTGTTGCCCAACTGGATATCTATGTTGGCACTGCCGACACACTTGTCCATCTGTTGGGGGTACTCAAAGGTGCGCCCCACTGGATTCCTAACAAAAAGCCATAAAGAGCAACAAAGGACCGACTGCGCAGAATTGTTTGCGCGTTACGTGGCTGGCCATGACAATTTTTTGTCGAAAATCGTCACAGGCGATGAAACAATGGTTCCTCATTTCGAACCAGAAACGAAACGGCAAACCATTGAGTGTTGCCACACCACCTCTCCTCCGAAGGAAAGCCGCACCCTCAGGCGGAAAAGTCATGGAGACGATCTTCTGTGACTCTTAAGGAGTCAATTTGGAAGCAGTGCGTGGATGGTGGGGTACTTACTGATGCAGAGAGACGTGGCCGCTGACGTTCCTTGTACATTCATCTGCAGTGATATAAAATTTTCCATTTTGTATTTTATTCATCCTTTATTACATATAAATGTGTACCTGCGGAAGGATCATACAATGTGCACTCCGTGTGCATACTGGGGGGAGTAATTCCAGATGTGGAGAGGGACCTTCCGGATGCCATGAAGGGTACAGGGTGCACCTATCTGCAGGTGGTCGCTCATGCCGGCACCAATGATGTGTGTCGCTATTGATCGGAGGAAATCCTCTCTGGCTTCCGGCGGCTATCTCATTTGGTGAAGACTGCCAGTCTCGCTAACGGGATGAAAGTAGAGCTCACCATCTGCAGCATCGTTGACAGGACTGGCTGCGGACCTTTGGTATAGTGCCGAGTGGAGGGTCTGAATCAGAGGCTGAGACGGTTCTTCGACCGTATGGGCTGCAGATTCCTCCACTTGCGCCATAGAGTGGTGGGGTTTCGGGTTCCGCTGGATAGGTCAGGAGTCCACTGCACGCAGCAAGCGGCTACACGGGTAGCAGGGGTTGTGTGGCGTGGACTGGGCGGTTTTTTTAGGTTAGATGGCCTCGGGCAAGTACAGAAAGGGCAACCGTCTCAAAGGGTGCGGGGCAAAGTCAGGACATGCGGGGACCAAGCAGCAATCGGTATTGTAATTGTAAACTGTCTAAGCTGCGTTGGTAAAGTACCGGAACTTCAAGCGCTGATAGAAAGCACCGAAGCTGAAATCGTTATAGGTACAGAAAGCTGGCTGAAGCCAGAGATAAATTCTGCAGAAATTTTTACAAAGGCACAGACGGTGTTTAGAAAGGATAGATTGCATGCAACCGGTAGTGGCGTGTTTTTCGCTGTTAGTAGTAGTTTATCCTGTAGTGAAGTAGAAGTGGACAGTTCCTGTGAATTATTATGGGTGGAGGTTACACTCAACAACCGAGCTAGGTTAATAATTGGCTCCTTTTACCGACCTCCCGACTCAGCAGCATTAGTGGCTGAACAAATGAGAGAAAATTTCGAATACACTTCACATAAATTTTCTCAGCATGTTGTAGTCCTAGGTGGAGATTTCAATTTACCAGATATAGACTGGGGCACTCAGATGTTTAGGACGGGTGGTAGGGACAGAGCATCGAGTGACATTATACTGAGTGCACTATCCGAAAATTACCTCGAGCAATTAAACAGAGAACCGACTCGTGGAGATAACATCTTGGACCTACTGATAACAAACAGACCCGAACTTTACGACTCTGTAAGTGCAAGGGAATCAGTGATCATAAGGCCGTTGCAGCATCCCTGAATATGGAAGTTAATAGGAATATAAAAAAAGGGAGGAAGGATTATCTGTTTAGCAAGAGTAATAGAAGGCAGATTTCAGACTACCTAACAGATCAAAACGAAAATTTCTGATCCGACACTGACAATGTAGAGTGTTTATGGAAAAAGTTCAAGGCAATCGTAAAATGCGTTTTAGACAGGTACGTGCCGAATAAAACTGTGAGGGACGGGAAAAACCCAGCGTGGTACAACGACAAAGTTAGGAAACTACTGCTAAAGCAAAGAGAGCTTCACGCAGCCAAAACCTCTCAGACAAACAGAAGCTAAACGATGTCAAATTTAACTAAAGTAAGGCGGGATTTGCGTGAAGCGTTCAATGAATTCGAAAGTAAAATTCTATGTACCGACTTGACAGAAAATCCTAGGAAGTTCTGGTCTTACGTTAAATCAGTAAGTGGCTCGAAACAGCATATCCAGACACTCCGGGATGATGATGGCATTGAAACAGAGGATGTCACGCGTAAAGCTGAAATACTAAACACCTTTTTCTAAAGCTGATTCACAGAGGAAGACCGCACCGCAGTTCCTTCTCTAAATCCTCGTACAAACGAAAAAATGGCTGACATCGAAATAAGTGTCCAAGGAATAGAAAAGCAACTGGAATCTCGCAACAGATGAAAGTCCACTGGACCTGACGGGATACCAATTCGATTGTACACAGAGTACGCGAAAGAACTTGCCCCCCTTCTAACAGCCGTGCACCGCAAGTCTCTAGAGGAACGGAAGGTTCCAAATGATTGGAAAAGAGCACAGGAAGTCCCAGTCTTCAAGAAGGGTCGTCGAGCAGATGCCCAAAACTATAGACCTATATCTCTGACATCGATCTGTTTTAGAATTTTAGAACATGTTTTTTGCTCGAGTATTATGACGTTTTTGGAAACCCAGAATCTACTCTGTAGGAATCAACATGGATTCCGGAAACAGCGATCGTGTGAGACCCAGAAAATATTAGATACAGGCTCCCAGGTAGATGCTATTTTCCTTGACATCCGGAAGGCGTTCGATACAGTTCGGCACTGTCGCCTGATAAACAAAGTAAGAGCCTACGGAATATCAGACCAGCTGTGTGGCTGGATTGAAGAGTTTTTAGCAAACAGAACACAGCATGTTGTTATCAATGGAGAGACGTCTACAGACGTTAAAGTAACCTCTGGCGTGCCACAGGGGAGTGTTGTGGGACCCTTGCTTTTCACAACATATATAAATGACCTAGTAGATAGTGTCGGAAGTTCCATGCGGCTTTTCGCGGATAATGCTGTAGTATACAGAGAAGTTGCAGCACTAGAAAATTGCAGCGAAGTGCAGGAAGATCTGCAGCGGATAGGCACTTGGTGCACGGAGTGGCAACTGATCCTTAACATAGACAAATGTGGTGTATTGTGAATACATAGAAAGAAGGATCCTTTATTGTATGATTATATGATAGCGGAACAAACACTGGTAGCAGTTACTTCTGTTAAATATCTGGGAGTATGCGTGCAGAACGATTTAAAGTGGAATGATCATATAAAATTAATTGTTGGTAAGGCGAGTACCATGTTGAGATTCATTGTGAGAGTCATTAGAAAATGTAGTCCATCAACGAAGGAGGTGGCTTACAAAACACTCGTTCGACCTATACTTGAGTATTGCTCATCAGTGTGGGTTCCGTACTAGATCGGGTTGACGGAGGAGATAGAGAAGATCCAAAGAAGAGCGGCGCGTTTCGTCACTGGGTTATTTGGTAACCGTCATAGCGTTACGGAGATGCTTTGCAAACACAAGTGACAGACTCTGTAAAAGAGGCGCTCTGCATCGCGGTGTAGCTTGCTTGCCAGGTTTCGAGAGAGTGCGATTCTGGATGAGGTATCGAATATATTGCTTCCCCCTACTTATACCTCCCGAGGAGATCACGAATGTAAAATTAGAGAGATTCGAGCGCGCACGGAGGCTTTCAGACAGTCGTTCTTCCCGCGAACCATACGCGACTGGAACAGAAAAGGGAGGTAATGACAGAGGCACGTAAAGTGCCCTCCGCCACACACCGTTGGGTGGCTTGCGGAGTATAAATGTAGATGTTGATGTAGACCTGAAGTGTTCAGCACTGTTATTCCTTTCTTTTGCTTTTCAACCCATTCTAAATGTCAAATTCCACATTATTTTATGGAATGTGCTACAAAATAATGACATCGGGTAGAGTCCACCATTAAGCCAGTTGGCTACGACCAGGAAGAAGAGGGCAGGTGAATTTTCATTCGTGAAGAACTATGACCGCATGAAAAGTACCGAGCGAGGTGGCGCAGTGGTTAGCACACTGGACTCGCATTCGGGAGGACGACGGTTCAATCCCGTCTCCGACCATCCTGATTTAGGTTTTCCGTGATTCCCCTAAATCGTTTCAGGCAAATGCCGGGATGGTTTCTTTGAAAGGGCACGGCCGATTTCCTTCCCAATCCTTCCCTAACCCGAGGTTGCGCTCCGTCTCTAATGACCTCGTTGTCGACGGGACGTTAAACACTAACCACCACCACCACCACCGCATGAAAACTTTATGTCAGGGAGATGCGTGTTGACCAGAGGTTGGTCCCCGCTCATAATTCGTCATACTGTGGTATTACAGAGTCATTATGTGGCCTCTCTTATTGTTTGGATGAATATTGGTAACTGTGTAAGTCGGAGTGAAAGTAATATTCAGTGAATTGGGAACAGTGAAAATTTGATGTGTTTAATGACTACAAGATTATACAGTAAAGGTCGCCCTCTCATTTCATTAAAAATATATCAGATATCCTCCACTTTCAATTTTTTTTTTTGCTTCTGTTTGAAAGATAAATTACTTTAGTATTAACTTTTTATATTAATATGGTCATTCTGGTAGAAGCAATGTTAAAGAGGTTCTAGTTTCTTTACGGGCCCCACATACATGATCTTATGGACAGTAGCTAAAGCACCTTGGACGTGATTATAAATGACGCGGCCGACCTCTTTGATTAGCCTCCAATATCCATCTTATTTTCTGCGTGGCTGGACAGATCAGCTCAAAGATAATTTGTTTGGGGTACTGATGTTTAACCAAAGAAGATAGCCGGGATAGGAAGAGAATCCATAAATTACGAGATGAATTCCTCAAAGCGTTTATCACGGAAGCCAAATCTATCTTGATGTGGGGAAATTTCGATGCACGAAAGCCATTTGGAAGTCTAAAGTTTTTATAATGAACAAAGATATAATGACTTAATTTATTTAGTGTTACAGCAACAAGACTATGTGATCAGTCATCAAAAGTATTTACGGACAAATATTTAAAAAATGCTTTCTTACAGTGTGTGTGGATATTAACACACTAAACATTCTAATGGCTCGTCTGTGTCCAAAACGCGTCAACTTACTGCTAATTGCGTTTGAAGTTAAATACTGAGATAAACATACGATCTCGTGGGTTAATGAAGAATCAACATTTGTAACTCAAAATAAGTTAGTATATTAGAAATCATTTACAACCATGGTCCACGATGCTTACATTATGATAGCTGGGAGAAGAAATTCCAAATGCGAGACTTCTCCAAGGCGCTCTCTTAAATATTTTAAACCGTGCCTTCCATTATTACACAGATAACGCAGATATTGGTGACAAGTTTTCAAAAAAAATGTTACACAAAAATTTTTGTTAGAAGAGCTACTACAGCTTCCACAGCTGGTGTCGACTAATTTATTTCTTCTGGCAGTTTCGAGGTTCCAAAGAAGCATATTTCATGTCAGAGTATGAAAAAGCATTTTGCTGAAAAAACTGTATTTCAGTCCTACACTAAAATTGATGTCGATACTGTGAGATTTCTTAAAAACGTGGCAATGAGTTGTAACATGGTCGTTCTAAAACTAACGGAGTTGTCGTGCTAAACCAAGAAAATCGAAACTGTCCACTGTAACCTACCGCAGTGGTTTTAGTGCCAGTGAGCTCTAAAATATATTTTCACCAATATCGTGTAGAATGACGATTCACGTTATGCGAGTAGAGCATGGATGTATATTTATGTAGAGGATGATACTAAACTCTTGTATTCCCCATACAGAAATGCGGGTATCACAGGTTTATTTCTTTTGCTCTCCGCGTCTCAAACAATAATGTATGTTTCTCTTCTATCGATAGTTTAGAAATTATTTACTAGGTGTTCGTCTGAGTTATAACAGTGGTTTCAAACACTAAGCAATGGTCGTGATTGTATGATTCCAGAGATGTATAATGAAAGATTTAGGCATGTGATCCAAACCAACAGTCTGTTTCGGCATACATACCACATCTGCTGGAAGTGACGACGCGTAACATGATGCATCACTAAAAAAATAAGATGCTTGTATACTTGTGCCACAAGTTAGTGCAAAGTCTTACTAGATGGGGGTAGGTGTCCCCAAATAGTGCTTTTCTCAGCTCAGTCGTTTTCGATATACGTCCTGTTAGTACACTTACGTATTTTTCTTATTGCTCGTCGCTAATAATTTCGACTCAGATGCCCGTTAGACGTCTACCAGACCAACGTTGGTGAAGTACATGTGCGCTCTAAGGGACGCATTTGTTTTTTATCCAGTTCACAGTTGGTTACTTCTTGTGCAATTTTTCTTGGAAAGATAGCGAAGTGCAGACGATATTTGAGCTGGCAGGCTGGTGGAAAAGAGCGATACACACATTCGTGGCGCACGCAAGCCGCAGCCGCCGCCGCCCACTTCCCCAGGATCCTGCATCACCCGACAACTCACGTGCGTCATACGGCTTGCCTGACATGTGTGCAGCCTTCCTGCAAACGCAGATGAAATTGCGCTATACGCAATCTTCTAGTTTAGCTACAGCGCAACAGGCACTTTTCCCTTTCATAGCGCCGCGTGAACAATTAACGTCGCCAGGGAAGTCAGAATGTAGAGAGGGATTACTTTACCGCTGCGCCCTTGAGGCCGTCACTGCTGTTGCTAGAAACAGAGACCACCTAATGCGCGCTCGGGAAAGCTAGCTGTTCCTCGAAGGCTGCCGTGCATTACGAATTTGCATACGTATCCTTGGTATCTGGATGACGTTACTCACGATGAAAAATATATTCGTGTTAAGTAAAAAGGAAAAGTTTATTACAGACTCATTATAATCCTGTAGCATACTTGAGGGTCTTCACATGCTTTCCCTATTACGAATGCTTTGCTAGCGCTTCCGCTTAATTAATCACGAAGTCTATCGCTACACCCTTCTAACTTACGAACCAGTTTTATCCACTCCCTTCAGTAGCTACGAAAAATCACGATATTCTAACCAGTATTCCTACTAGAGATGTGGCCATAAACAAATTTCAACGTCCTGCACCAGTTTCGTTGTGCCTAGATATCCTTGGTGTTTCAGAAGGTATCCTAAATGTTTTAGGAAGAAGTAGTATAGACTAATTCGACTAAAACATTTAACGTAATATGTGTTAGTTGTTAGGATGTAACCCAAATACACACTCACAGAAAGTGTTAAGCAAAGGCAAATGATGAAATTCAGAGCCAATTTTCGTAAATTCCAGCGTAGACTGTAATTCCCTTGGAAACACCACGTGCAGCTCTTCTGAGTTCATCTTGGCGTTCTTTTATGGGGCAGCACTATTTATAACCCGAACGATCAGTTTTTCTCTTGTTCAGCTATCCCCACAGTCAACAATCTAAAGGCTGAAACTTCCTGGCAGATTAAAACTGTGTGCCGGACCGAGGCTCCATCTCGGGACCTTTGCCTTTCGCGGGCAAGTGCTCTACCGACTGAGCTACCCAAGCACGTCTCACGCCCCGTCCTCACAGCTTTAATTCCGCCAGTACCTCGTCTCCTACCTTCCAAACTTCACAGAAGCTCTCCTGCGAACCTTGCAGAACTTTCGTTCCTGGAAGAAAGGATATTGCGGAGACTTGGCTTAGCCACAGCCTGGGGGATGTTTGTAGAATGAAATATTCACTCTACAGCGGAGTGTGCGCTGAAATGATATGCGTGAGTCGAGCTTGGGTAGCTCAGTTGGTAGAGCACTTCCCCGCGAAAGGCAAAGGTCCGAGTTCAAGTCTCGGTCCGGCACACAGTTTTAATCTGCCAGGAAGTTACATATCACCGCACACTACACTGCAGAGTGAATATTTCATTCTAGAATCTAAAGGCTGTAATGCCCGAGAATCTTGGTGGTCAAGAAACGTGACTATTTCTGCCGGGGGAGAGTTAGAATTAGTTGATACATCACCTGAAAACTAGTATACATGACGAGGATTATGGATACGTAATGTTCGCTGTACTTTTGTATGTAGAACAGCGAGGCTTGTAGAAACTGTACGTGAAGGACAACATTATGCCACTAAATAATATCTTCTACTTCATCCACAGTCTGCTCACCTGCACGTTCAGATGAAATACTACCGCTGAGCAATGGCCATTCTCTTCTGCAGTTTAGAGAAAAATCTCCTGATTCTGGTACCCTGTGGTTAGGAAATCGTCTGCCGTATTGTCTACAAGCATCAGAGCGTGTCCATTACAGAACACGCTCACGAATATCATACCGGCTCGTGGTCTAGGGGCGCCGGCACGGTAGCTCAGCTGAGTTAATCGATCATCAACGAACTTAAACGGATGTCTTACGACGTCCGCCCCGAGCAGACTCAACGAACAAATGCGAACAAAATGAGATTTTAAAAAAAGGGGGGTGGGGGTGGGCTTGCGTTGCTGCCTCTGGATCACGGGTTCGATTCCCTGCCGGGTTGGGGATTTTTTATGCCCGGGGACTGTATGTGTTGTCCTTGTCATTTCATCATCGTCATCAACATTTCTGAGAGTGACTAGATTGGACTGTGAAAAGAAAATGGACTGTGTAAAAATTGGGACTTTTTACGGGCGCTGATGACTGCGCAGTTTAGCGCCCCACAAACCAAACATCATCATCAAACACCGGCATTCGCATCCACTCGTAAAGTATGTGCGTCATTCTAAAACGATACAGTCGGAACGATCACCAATTCGTAATGAAAATAACATATGAAAAATGCAATTCAGTGTGCTGAAGCACAACTTCAAAATAAAAATGGCAATTAATAAATAAATCAATAGCAACTGTAGTACCAAGAAGCTGAATGATAATTTTTTTCTGTAACCAGCTGTGTATATCTCTAATGAGTAAAAATTGGACACGTGTTATCAGAAATGTTTTACTTGAATTAGTCTATACTACCATCACCTACAACATTTACTATACCGCCTGAACCACTCTGTATTTACGTTCTGTACTATTCCCCTCTGGAGTATGAAACGTCCCCTTAAAAAAATTTATACAAGACTGTGCTTAAACTGACACACAATATTTTTAGCGCAAGGCAACCTGACTTTCAAAAATCCCTACAAAAGAATGGCCCTGACTAACATTAACCTATACGTTTCACAAATCACTTACCTCACAAAAATCTTCGTTACTCAAGCTACTGCAATACCGCGAGCGCCACTACTGCCAGCTAAATAAAAGATTCAAACTACGGAAGGCACTAACTACTGATAGGTATAGTTAGCAAATGAAAGATTCTAATAGAGGACAAACAATGTATTTACCTTAGTAGTCATAATATATATATCACTTCATGACACCAATTCTTACAAATTTCAAGACTCCGCCATCTCTCTACCAACGTTCACCACTGCTGGCGGCTCACCTCCAACTGCCCAACGCTACGCGCTTATCCAGTTGCCCAACATGACAATGGCAGACAACAATGCAAACGAGCCACAGACTGGACACAACACAGCCAGTGACTTTTAATACAGAGCGTTATGTGGCGTTATCAACATAAAAACCTAAACAGCCTACTTACATAGCCTCCATGCTCCCCACAAAAAAATTTACAAATTGTTTTGGGCACTGGCCAATACAGATTTGAAATTTTTTTCATAATTATAATTACAATAACAAAGAAATCAAATGCACACACTTATTGATACAATGTTGGTCAAAAGCTAAAATTTTCTCACAGTCCATAAAGACAGTCCTGATCATTCATCACAGTAAAATAGCAGTGTGTTTCTCAAAGTCTGAGCAGTAAAAGAAAATGCACATGGAAGTAGTGGATTTCCATGCAGTCTTGAAGTAGTGTTGTCCTTCCAACGGAAAGACAGTGCTGACTCTTGACATGCAGACAGGTAATGGGCCACAACAGAGCAAACCCACAGCAGAGTCAGTCGAAGTTTTGAAGAATATTGGTAGGTAGGTCATCACAGAACAGATCCACTGTAGTCCTGGTAGAGATTATGTTATTGGTGGGCCACCATAGGTGCAGACCCACTGCAGTCCTTGTGAAAATAATGGTATTGGTGGGTCATCAAAGCTGCAGACCCACCGTTGTCGTTGTAGAGACGGCCAGCAGCCATCTGTTGCAACTGTGCAGGTGCACAATCACCATCGAAGAGTCTTGCAGAGAATATAGCAAGTCCATAAACCACCACTTGTCCACGCACAAAGAATTTGTTTGAATTGTCCTTAGAACTAGCAATGCTGTTAACCAGTCCCTTGCTGAATTATCAACACACTTGCAAACACTAACAGTCCCTACTTCTCACATATTGTCCATATACTATTACCAACAGAAATGTGTGCAGTGAAATGATACTTAATTTGAAGAACTGGTGTCTATACATTTATAAATCTACAACATAAAAATACGATTACAAAGGCACAAAATACATCATTAAAGAACATAACAATACATATAACATTTGTAGTAAAACCGGCTTTACAAAAGAATAGAAATAAACATATACATCAGTGTTACAGGAATTATGACATAAGTAAATAGATAAAAGATCAGAATAACTTTTGAAACATCAACTTCACTGATGAGCATTAAAACAAAACAGAATAAATAATGTCTAAGCATATTTACAAAGAAAATAACATAGTATTTGAAAAATTCTAAAACATAAATCTTATTAGCTAAACACATAAAGACAGGAAAAAGACAAATACACAAGGGTACATAAACACATAGAATAACACAGGAGGAATGGACGGGGTTTGTTTTCAGTGTAACATTTGGTACTGCAGTCCAACCCAAAACTTCATTCCATAGATGTTTCGTCTTATTTCAACATTTGTTTCCAGCAAAACAATTCTCTCCAAGCATGCTTTCTGTATTTATATGTTCACATACTTCTTACCTCATTATTTATTTTCCATTATCTTACCTTATCATTTATTTCCAAGAAAATCCTACCTAAACCTGTCGTCCCTAAACCCTACTTATTTTCATTCTTATCCTCTTTCAAAATACTTTTTTTGGCCAAACCATTTTCTTATAGCTTCTCAATTCATTTCTTACAATTCATAGCAACTCGTTCTCTTATATAGTCTACCACATCTTAAGCTAACTTAAATCTCCTGAGCTCAGATGCTTAAACTAAGGGACGAGGCAATGCAGCAGCACAAAACAATTAATACAAACAGCAATGACAAAAAAATGCAAGTAAGCAAAGCAAGCGGCAATAAATGTAATAACTTATATCTAAACATGACAAAGCTGAAGCAGAAAAAACATTACAGTAAAAATGTTTAATACATATGTCACATCTTAACACTAGAGTGATGCATCACAAGAACATACGCTAGCAGATAAGTTACCAAATCGTAAAAAAATTATTTTTGCAGTTTCTGTGAAGGGAAATGTCTATTTGTGCTCTCTTTTCCAAGAACATACATCATAAAATGATTCTTTACTGGGTCTGTAGACAGAAAAAAGTGATATTAGTACATCTATTAAATTTTATTTTAACCAATGCTGCAGTGCAGATAGAAACTGAATATTAAACAAAATGATCAATCTCTCAGCTAGAAAGATAATAGATATAAAATGTTTCTCATCATTTCATTTCAGTAAATATCATAAATCAAGAACTCTACAGTGTTTTCAAGTTTGAGAGTGTCGTATTTACGATGCTTTCTACAAAAGAATGTCAATAGCGAGGATAATGGCCTCTTTTTTTTCTCCACCTGTGTCTCTGACAGTCACACACTGGCTTTCTTTTGTCAGGTGGTTGTCGCGCAGCTTTGCCCACGACGCATTACGTACAGGTGGTCACTTAACTGTCTTATCGAAATATTTACGACACCAGTTTCCGCTACAGTGGCAGTCTCATATAAAAATATTTTCACAGGTTGAGAATTTGCGTTACAAATCTGTAGAAATAAAATCATTTAAATATAATAGTGTCCAAAAAATTTTCACCAGCATAGTGATACATTCACGCATATACACACATTTCATAACTCTTAAAGTACGATTCTTGGTTTCCAACCACCTTTTTCACAAACCAGAGTCCCTAACCACTATTCATTATTCCTTACCTTATTCGTCGACACTTCTTCAATATTTCATCATAACAGATACGTAGCATAATCAAATAACTCAAGTAGCATCAGCTTATTGACCATAAACATACCACAACAGCATAATACACATAGTCATCGTAATAGTAACATCATAACACCTCAGTAAAATTCTCAAAATCGCCGTAGCTTCCTCCAATAATTTCAAAACCCCCCAAAAAATTATCTGCTCATTTCAAAAGTGTCATCTACCTCAAACGTACTTTAAAAATCATGATCTCATACCAAATACATCATTCAAAGCTCTCATAGTATCACAATGGTTCTGAAAAAATATGAAAATTTCACAAAGTACAGACAAAATACAATTTCATAAGTGTGAAGTTATCCAGATGTGTAATTGCATAAACATGTGTCACTGACGTAGTAAAATAAATGTTTGTCTCTCTCAGTTAAATGATCAGATAGCTGTGTAATTTATGTGTTAGAGAAATGTGGCACCTATGTGTAAAATCGTATAAGCAAATACCATATTAGCTAGGGCTCCTTGTGCTTGCCTGACACATGGTACACAAAGTAGGCGTGTACCCCCTTGAGGATTAATGTAATTATATCCTCTGATGTTACAGGTTACAGCAATGGAATGAAATGTATCACGGATAACCTTTGTATCATTGTACTTCAAATATCTTTAAAAATAAATGTTTTCAGTACAAAATTAATCACTCAACTACACGTACTGTAGCGCTAAACTGTGCGTCGTGTTGTAAGATAATCTCTGTGGAAGTGTCGTAGTTATCGTCCTCCGAAAGCTAAGTTCCGCGGAAGTCAATGTACTCACCTCATGATAAACAAAAGTGAAATGCTTTGCGTATAGATATCTACGCTTATTGCTGTGATGAAGTAAGTACTGTACTGTAACGTATTGTTGTGCTACAGAAAAGGCTGTCTCATTGTAGCTATACCACAAAGTTACTACTAAAACATGTTTTACTTTCCAGAATAATACAGAAAAACTGTGCAGATATAAAACAGATACAGTGCAAAAGCAACATTGTAAATTGTCACTCATTAGTAGCGTCGTGATAAAATCGTATAGCTGTCACATAAACTAACCACTGAGTCATCTGGTATCTCACAGAAAGTACTTTAAATCTAGAATTTATTTTCAAGTAAACCAAAATGTTGCATTAAAATCTCATTAGCAGTACTGGTAACTGTTCTAAGTATGTCAGCCTTATAGTCGTTACGTAATCGTGCAACTAACAAGCAAGAATGTACACGCACAATAACACTGTGACGTCTGTTCACTATAACAATGCATTCGTAATTTCTGTTTAAATAAGTTCTCTTGGTTCTTGACTGGATATTTAACTTCAAACATGGTTGCATGTTAACAGATTCTAAGTCTGACAAATTGTACTAGAAGCGTGAAGTGAAAAATTTTATGGAAAAGACAAAGTTAAAAAGCAGATTATCTTTCAATAAACGGTTTTACATGTGAAATGTGGTGTAAACCTTAACTCTTCCTAGTACGCAGAGTTTCAACTTCAAAGCAATTATCATGTATACGTCGAATTCTGTAAGTTCCATTGTAAACTAGAAAGAATTTGTGACTCAAGTGTTTCTTCTTATGTGACAATGAATGAGCTTTAATGAGAACTTTCTGACCAATATATAATTTCTTTGCATTTGCTTTACCGTGTAATTTTCTCCTTTTGTCTGCAGCAGAATTTATATTTTTAATAGCCAAATCAATTATGTCTTTGTGTCGAAGTTTACGTGTATTCGGAAAAGGTACAAGCTCTCTGATTCTGTTCGGTGGTTCTTTATTCTTCAGTACAAGAACAGGTGGTAAAGCAGTGGAGTCATGAGGCATTTCATTCAGCACGTTTTGAAATAAGTGTAAATATCTGTCCCAATGCTGATGCTTTCTGTGACAATAAAGTCTGCAAAGCTTATTGATTTCTTTCATAATCCGTTCAGACGGGTTACAATGTGGTGAGTACAATTAAATAAAAACAGATTTGATTTTATGGTTACGAAGCATGCGTGACCAAACAGCAGATCTGAATTGCGGTCCGTTATCTCAAATTACTTTACTAACGTGTCAACTTCACGTAAGAAATTTCTAACAAAGGCGTTGGATATAGAGCGTCCAGTGGCTTTACGTAACGGAGTGAAAGAAACAAATTTTGAAGTAAGTTCAACAGCGACTAGAACGTACGAAAATCCATTAGATGTTCTAACAAGCGGTCCCAAGAGATAAACAGCAGCAAATTCTTTTAATTTAGAAGGAATGATAGGAAACAATGGAGCACGATGCGAGACAGTAGATGGTGTCGCCTTTTGACAAAGTTTACAAATAGACAAAACTCTTCGAATTCTCTTTTCCATATTGTTAAAATAACAAGTCGTTCAAAGAATATGATAACATTTTCGTGGACCAAAATGTGCATAGCTGAAATGAATGAACCAAATGAGCTTATTAACGAAATCATCTGGAATGCAAAGTACCCATAGCTTGTCATCAACAGTGCAACGTTTGAACAGTATGTTGTTCCTAACCAGATAATAATACCGAATCTGTGTGTGTGTCTTTTCATGCCATTTACTTTTGATGTCTTTCCAAATCAGATCTTTATCTTGTTCATGAGCAATGTCCTTTCAAGATGTGGTGATGAAGTTTTCAAAGGCGACTTTCTGAATGTAAAGAATACCGAAATTTTTATCGAGGTTGGTTTCTGTGTTACTTTTCTCGAGCCCAGCCGGTGCGCGTGACAGTGCGTCCGCAACAATGTAGACTATTGTGAAGTGAAATTCTTGCAGAAACAATGCCCAACGTTTTAACCTGTCATGATTTAATTTTGAAGGCATAAGAAATTGTAATGCACGATGGTCACTGTATACTTTTACATGCTTACCATAAAGAAAGAAACGGAATTTGTTAAATGCCCAAACGATAGCTAAAGCTTCTAATTCAGTAACGGGATAATTTTTTTTCAGATTTTGTTAGCACTCGGCTAGCAAAAGCAATGGTTTTCTGAACAGTAATGTCATTTTCTGTGGCTTCTTGAAATAAATGGGCACCAAGACCGACTTTAGAAGAATCCATGCTAAGGCAAAAATCTTGTGAGAGATCTGGATGAGCTAGTATTGGCGCGTTAAGTATCGATTCTTTCAAAGAATTGAATTCCAACTGTGCTTGTTCGTCCCAGTTCCAAATAGTATTTTTTCCATTGAGAGAACAAAGTTTTGGTGTAACTAGAAATTGCATATTCAGAAAACGACGGTAAAAATTTACGAGGCCTAGAAAACTGCGGACTTGTTTGTTTGTGGATGGAACTGGAATGGCTCTGCTTGCTTCTAACTTTTCAGGATCCGGCTGAATGCCTTCAGAAGAAATAATATGTCCCAAAAACTTCACCTTTGTCCTACCGAATTCAGACTTTTCCAAGTTAACTGTAATTCCAGATTCCGCAAAAATATGTAACACGCTGTTGAGGATGCGATTATGTTGTTCCCATGAGGCTTCTGCTATCAGAATGTCGTCCACATATAAGGTGATGTGACGTTTTAAGAACTCAGGTAATATGGAATTTAGCCCGCGAATGAATGCTGCCGAAGAAATGTTCAAGCCAAAAGGAAGTTTCCGAAACTGACAACAAACGCCGAAACAAAGGAAAGCTGTGTATTTTCTACATTCTGGATGAAGTTCGATCTGACAAAAGCTAGATCTGAGATCAATGGAAGACAACACTTTTACACCATTAAAACTTTGAAGAAGTTCTTCCAACGTTTGCGGCCTGTCTTTTCAGGAATAATGATAGTATTGATTTGTCTCGAATCTAAGACAAGCCTGATCGACCCATTTTTCTTCTCAACAACATGTCATGGATTATTATATGAGTTAACTGCAGGCTCAATAATCCCCTCGTCAACCATAGATTGTATTTCTGTTCTAACACGGTCCCTGTAATGTGCTGGAATTACGTATGGTCTAACACATAATTTAGTATGCTCACGAACACGAAATTGGTACTGAAATCCCTTGATTGTTCCTGTATTGTGTGTAAAAACTGTGGAATGTGCTTGTTAAATCTCAAAAAGGTCCTGCCTATCAGTGTCATTACAATTCTCAATTGTTTGAATTTTATTCTGGATTAACTCATTAGTTTCAAATATGCCGTCGATATCATCTCTGTCAGTACTTGCAGAGTGA
Source organism: Schistocerca gregaria (assembly GCF_023897955.1). NCBI lineage: Eukaryota > Metazoa > Arthropoda > Insecta > Orthoptera > Acrididae > Schistocerca > Schistocerca gregaria. Next base: position 842,237,613 of record NC_064920.1, on the reverse strand, counting down.
TTGTTAGTGTCTAGTTCCGTAGAAAATTCCGAACTGTTGTCTAACAGAAGGTAAAGCCGATTAATTTCCTCGTCATGGTTTCAGAGCCAATCTTCAAATTTCAAAGCTATTGACTTACCTTCTTTCTCTAAACTTATTTCAGCATCGTGAAAGTTTAAGATTGCTTTGTATTCATTCAAAAAGTCTACTCCCAGTATAATTTCCGTCGACAATAACGGAACAATAAGGAAGTTCATAGAGAAGCTGTGGCTTTGACAAAAGAATTCTAAGTTGGTTTGTTGACGCACATCTACACTTTTTCCAATGACTGCACCTTGTAATTTAATCTTGCGTAACGGAAGCGTGGGGCAATCGTTCGATTTGTTGCATTTGCTAAAAGCTGTTTCACTAATTACTGAAATGGGACTGCCTGAGTCAAGTACTGCCATAAATTTTACGTCATTTACAGTAATGTGAATCACAGGATATGCAATGTTGTTATGTTTTACGTCGTGTTCCTGGAGTAAGATGTCCCTAATGTCTTCCATTTTTACGTAATTACTAGCTACGGCAGCTGAATCGTCAGTTTCATGCGTACGTTTTGTGGCTGCCAGCGGTATGAGTCATTGCCTATTGTGTCTTTGTTGGCGCGCGTCGTTATTGGGATTTGGAGACCTAACTTCTACAAATTAACCTTGTCGAGAGGGCCCTGCTCTGTTTGCATCCCGCCAGTTCTGCTGCAATTCAGGTCTGTCGTTACGATCATATCGTCTGTCGTCATGTCGGTAGATTGCATAGTTTCTTTGTTGTCGGTCACGTGGTGGAGAATTTCTCCCTGAATCGTAACTGCGCGCTGGACCGTTGCGTCTTAATTTATTCTGTCTCCTTTGATAATAATTATTTTGGTTTCCATATTGTCTGTTTCTCTGATTGTCTCTGTGATAGTCATTACTACGGAAATGCGATCTTTCTCTGTAACTATTATTACTCCGCCAGTGGTTGTCATATGGGTGGTGTCTGTTTTGGTCACCATTTGCGTTATAAGAATAGACTTGTCGTGTCCAGTTATTGTTTCTGTCGTCACGGAATTGTGACGGATGTGAACTGTAGTGATTGTTTTCCTGTTTTCGCATCCCGCGACTATCTGTGTCAATTTCTAATTCTTGTAATAGTCCCTGAAAAGCTTCAATGTCGTCTTTGCAACGCCCTGCCAAGATAATATTCCTTAAATGTTCAGGCAATTTCATTATGCAAATGCGGATGAGTTCTGAGAGGCTATATGGGTTTGAAATATATCGTTTCTTATGCAACATGTCTTCAAAATATTTCACGAGACTGGAAAATTCAGATTGTTCAAAGTGTTTCATCATTATGATGCTATGTTTTACTCGGTCTTGTGTATCTTGAGACCAATATGCTGAGAGGAAGGCATGATAAAATTCTCCTTCACTGTGACAATCGTGAATGACCGATCGCATTCTTACCGCTGGCTCATTCTCCAAGTAGCCACACATAAATTCTAATCTGTGCTCTAATGACCAGTTGGGAGGAAAACAATGAAAGAACTGATGGAGCCACGCTTGTGCATGAATGTCGTTGCCAGAATTCTTAAATGTTTTGAATTTGCGTGCAGTAATGAACAGCTTATAGTCAAAATCATCGTGTCGGCGAGTAGCATATCGGTCATTGTTACGTCGTGTCGGCGGTTCCACCTCAAAATTCGTTGCACCTTGCCAATTTCATTCATGATTTTTGAAATGCCCTGTGTTATTATTTTGTGGCTTTTCCGTATTTCGAAGTTCCTCTTCCCGTGTTGGAGCGCGAGTGTCCTCTGAAATATGTAATTTTTGTATTACCTGCGTCAACTGATCTTGTACTTCCCGGATTTCTCTTTTGTATTGCGTATTAATTTGATTCTGATTTTGTTTGAATTTCTTAATTTGTTCATACTCTTCTGTGTCAGTGATGGCTACAGGCCTTGTGTCATTCAGATCATCATCTACCTTTGCAGATAAATTAGTGAACTGATCCGAGAGTTCGGCTACTTTCTCCGATAGTGAACACATTTCCTCAGTGTGTTTTTCTGAACCAAGTTTCAGAGTGTCCATTTGTGTTGAAATCGAATCTACTGTGTCCTTTAAGTTTTCCTGAGTTCTTGCAAGTTGCGTAACCGAATCGTAATCCATTTTAACATGCAAGGTGTCGTGATTTTCACGAACAATAGTTTGCAATTCTTTTATGGCTGCTTCGTGATTCTGTAATGCGTTTTCATGCCGCGAAAAAATAGGTTGGAAATGCTCACAAATTTGTGTTTTTACGTCATTACAGATTTTTTGACATTTCGATTCAATGTTATGTAACGCAGTAGTTAAATCTTCACGTATTTGTTCAAGTGTGGTGTCTAACTTCCGAAGATTTTGTTCCATTGTGTCTAACTTTTGAAGATTATGTTCCATTGTGTCCAACTGTTGCTGTGTTTGTCTCTGGTGTTGTTCCATTGTGTCTAACTTTCGAAGATTTTGTTCCATTGTGTCTAACTTTTGAAGATTTAGCTGTGTTTGTCTCTGATTTTGTTCCATTGTGTCTAACTGTTGCTGTGTTTGTCTCTGATTTTGTTTCATTTGTTGCATTAATTGCAATAATAATGTATTAGTGTCTGGAATCTGTTCCTCTATGCTTTTTGGCAGTGCATTTGCACCGGCAACATTCACATTTTGACAAGCAAAAAATGTGTCTTGACTTATCTGAGAAAACGGTGAGGACGCAAAACCTGAATGTACAGTATTTGCAAGATTGTGTCCTATCATTTCGGATTCCTGACGCGAGCTGTTGCCGACCTATCGATCGATAATGCTTCCCTGTTCACTAACTGTTTCACTGCCTACACCATTATTTGCAGCCAGCTCCATTTCCCTATACACAATTACCAAATTACTACTTTGAACATTAGTTAATTCATTACTCGGTGGCGCTAACACACTGCATTCGTCTTCACTGTCATTTCTCAGTTTACTTTGGAGCCTAGTATTACGTTTTTCACACACCATTATTGTCACAATATTTCACACGACAACACAGAAAAGCACAATTTGAAGAGCAAAAATAAGAGAACACATTAACGTAGCACTGAAAATAATATCCAGTTAATTGCAAGCGCAGCTGCGAAATACTTGGTGCAAATCTACATGCATGCCACAACTGTTTTACTGTACAACAATGAAAGACTACAACTACAAAGGAGATTCTCTCTACAGTTACGCGCTAGCAATAAACAAAATCTACATTAATTACACAAACTACAAGAAAAAATCAGAAGATTCCAGTGAGATATCCTCGGCTAAGGGTCGACATATGAAACGTCCCCTTAAAAAAATTTATACAAGACTGTGCTTAAACTGACACACAATATTTTTAGCGCAAGGCAATCTGACTTTCAAAAATCCCTACAAAAGAATGGCCCTGACTAACATTAACCTATACGTTTCAAAAATCACTTACCTCACAAAAATCTTCGTTACTCAAGCTACTACAATACCGCGAGCGCCACTACTGCCAGCTAAATAAAAGATTCAAACTACGGAAGGCACTAACTACTGATAGGTATAGTTAGCAAATCAAAGATTTTAATAGGGAGCAAACAATTTATTTACCTTAGTAGTCATAATATATATATCAGTTCATGACACCAATTCTTACAAATTTCAAAACTCTGCCATCTCTCTACCCACTTTCGTATGAGAGCTCACTTTGGCTGCAACTGACGATGAATACTTGTGTGTGATACATTTGTGAAGTACGCTATTTCGATCACATCACTCCTGCCTATGAACAGTTACAATGCCTACGTGCCAATAAAGCGCAGAGATCATCATGTCAGGAACAATCTGTTGCTGCGTGTGGTGTAAGGTGCAATGCACACATGATAAAATATTCAAAAGTATACTAAGAATGATAGAGGTGTGTTTTACTTTAAAGAAAATCGTCCCTGAAAAATTAAAGCTCTGATTATTGACAAAAAGTACTGTAGAACACAAGAAGACTCTAACAACTGTGAAATTCTCTCATTATACAAATTACAGACATCTCAGCCAATTGAATAATTTGTGAAATAATGAAAACAAATAGATCATACCAACACTAATCATGAATATTGGTGCGACTGCTACGGTCGCAGGTTCGAATCCTGCCTAGAGCGTGGATGTGTGTGATGTCCTTAGGTTAGTTGGGTTTAAGTAGTTCTAAGTTCTAGGGGACTGATGACCACAGCAGTTGAGTCCCATAGTGCTCAGAGCCATTTGAACCATCTGAACCATGAATATTGGCAGTTATCTGAGGGACAAAGACTTCTTTCCGTTAATAGTACTGACAAACAAACATCTTATTCTTGTACATGCATGGATTACCTTTGAAAATTCCTCCAAAAATCTTATCCAATAATACAAAGAATTAAATAGCTTTATAAACAATTTTCATTTCCATAACAAAGTATTGCAGATAGTTTCTCCCAGGTTCACAAGTAACAGATCTCATTCTCTGAAAAACTCAACTGCTCGCTACTATGCCACTATTAAGAATGCCCTGGTGCTGCGCAACAGATAGACTAGCAATTGAACCCCAAATAAAACTAAACACAGCTTCAAGGATCTTATTCACTTCTAGTGGACTGCGCTCATTCACCTTTCTCCCAGTACAGTAAAGGTGAATTATTTATAACAGCATTAAACATATGGAAACCTTACAACTCCTGTTTATCTTAAACCCTTATACTACTATCTTGACAACGCAGAAGAAATATTCATTGTCAGCAAAATAAAATCCTCTTCGTACCACTACACAACACGGTTATGTACCCTAAATCATGTTCTGTATCAGGAAATCGGCTCTGGATCAATCTTCCTCAAGACATGGTGAGGGAACAGGCGAGTTGTGGCGCTCTGGAAATATTCTAAGTTGGCGTGGCAGCCGAGGGCCTCTCGGCGGGACGCAGCCCGGCAGCAACCACGTGGTGTCGAACGTTAGCTGAGCACGAGGGGTAGTCCTAGCTCGTGGTCCAGTCACGTGGCTGGGAATTCCATGGTGAAGTTGTGTCGATGAAGGAGACACGCCGGGAGTGCTGAAGACTGCGGACTTTGTGAAACCTTCATCGCAGAGATTTCACAGTTCGTATGGAAATCAATAGTATCCAGATGAATCATGATACCTCAAAAAGAAACATGTACATTACCATTATTTGTACGATGATTATGATGGTGTAATCAGATTTTCAAAAAATGGCTCTGATCACTATGGGACTCAACTGCTGTGGTCATTAGTCCCCTAGAATTTAGAACTACTTAAACCGAACTAACCTAAGGACATCACACACATCCATGCCCGAGGCAGGATTCAAACGTGCGACCGTATCAGTCGCACGGTTCCGGACTGCGCGCCTAGAACCGCGAGACCACCGCGGCCGACTCAGATTTTCAATATCTTTATTTAAAGTTTAGTATCTGACTGTAAATTATACAAGTAACATCCAGCAACGAATTTCCAAAATCTAAACGGTTCATCAGATTGCGTCAATCGATGTGTCTTTAGAAAGCTATTGAAGTTAACCTAAATTGGTATAAATTATAGGCATGTTACACGAATAGTACATGTGTTATTGGAGGTAAAGTGGCCGATTACTATTGATCAAATGGTTGAAATGGCTCTCAGCACTATGGGACTTAACATCTGAGGTCACCAGTCCCCTAGAACTTAGAACTACTTAAACCTAACTAACCTAAGGACAACACACACATCCATGCCCGAGGCATGATTCCAACCTGCGACCTTAGCGGTCGCGCGGTTCCAGACTGAAGCGCCTAGAACCGCTCGGCCACAGCGGCCGGCGCCTACCGATCGCGTCAGGCCATAAGTACTCCACAGTTACACAAAAAACGGTATCAAAATGCTTATAAATATATTTATTCATCTGTGTCTTTGTTTATATCCGGTATACACTATTCATAAAGAAATTGGTCAAATATTTACTGTGTTTTAGAAAGCACAGAGACATTAAGGTCCAAAAATGGCTCTGAGCACTATGGGACTTAACATCTCAGATCATCAGTCCCCTAGAACTTAGAACTACTTAAACTTAACTAACCCAAGTACATCACACACATGCATGCCCGAGGCAGGATTCGAACCTGCGACCTTAGCGGTCGCGCGGTTCCAGACTGAAGCGCCTAGAACCGCTCGGCCACCAGCGGCCGGCACAGAGACATTAAGCTACTGGCCTACTTTTGCTTGATATTTCTATTTCATTTGTTTGCGTATTTAATAATGTATGTTAGAGCGTCTTTATGGTCCATCTGTAGGAATATTTATTTAATTTCAAGTTATTTAAATGTAAATCTAGTATTTCGAATGTGTTTCATTATGGTTGTGAATGTGTGTTGGCTTGAAGACGTGGTGAGAGCGCTCTGACCAGTCACAGCGCTCGCGAATGGGGAGACTGGATGGAAGTGGCGGAAGAGTACAGGAGAGGACACGGGGAAGTCTGGAACAGTACGGCGCGAGGGACGCACGATAGGGAGACTTGGAGTGTGGAGCGGTTTGTGCGTGGTCGCCAGAGATAGAAATACTTCGGAGTGCGGACTTGTGAACTTGTGAGATTTCCGAGGTTTCTACAGTGAAGACGTAGTATGCGTTTAGACGTGAATATCTCGCGAGCTATGCTGTCGTTAATAACTAGTTACGTGCAGCAGAAATATATTCTTTCCCTGTTATTCAACTTATATTTTATTTAATAGCTGGACCATCAACACCAATAAGTGTTTTGCAGAAATATACCACATTCTCAAAAGTACTGCTACTATCGTACTCCTCATTTAAAGTCGTGAAGATGGTACCTGCAGATTTTACATATTGCAATCTTTTATTTATAAATTTCTACGTTACATTAGCAATTGCCGAGTGATAGGAACCTTCGACCATTTTATACATGTGTACATTCATATTGTGTACTGTAGACTCAGCAGTATTTGGCTTGTAATGCGGCAGCTACGTATCCCAGCCCCCAGACAACGAAACCAGCCAAGACATTTAATACTTCAGCTTTGAGTCTGAGAGTACGTAGTTGAGGACCACCACCTCAATTCATCATTATCTGCAAATTACAGAAAATAAAACCCTGTCAAACTTCTATCACAGCAGCTATCCCTTCTTGCAGTTCACTCTGGTGAACCGTCCTCCCTCCATCACTTGTCTCTCCCCTTGTCAACAGAGTTCTCTATTGAAATTCTCTTCTTTCCTAGCAGCCATTGTCACTCTCATTTCAATCTTCTCCTCTTCTACCATCCCTTCCACTTTTACTAATACCAAACAAGGTTTCAAAAGTGCTAAAATAATCTATATCACTCTTAATTCCTCAATTACTTTAGCACCGTTATCAGTATTACTATTATTATTGCTGGTGCCAATTATTACTTTTTTAATAATCCAAATTATTGTTGTTATTGTTTAATGTTTTTTTGTTCGTGATTTCCGTGGTCAGACATAAGAGAGAGTCTTAAGGCCCTAGTTTGCTCATTCTAAATGAACAACAATATATATATATATATATATATATATATATATATATATATATATATATATATATATAGCGAAATTCGTATGCTGCAAGGCATTTTGTTAAGTTGATGATGAAAAGTTGCATACGATACGGCCACCTTCCAGTAATCACGGCTTTTTTAATAATCAATGCGACTGTTTGTAACTGAAACCGGTAAAAATTCTACATCGGAGACTGATGACTTCTGCAACGTGAGCGATATACAGGAGACAGGCGCAAACACACATACTGACTGCTCACCGTATGGCGTCTGAAAGAGTCGCGAAGCGGACCGTGGTACTGACGCACCTGTTGTTCTCCATCCTGTGCTGTCCCAGCACAAGACGTAGTGCAGTGTTCTGGGAAACAACGGAGGGCGGCTGCAGTTTCCTAGGCTGTGTGGGCCGTCGCTCGCTAGGCGGGCGTTTGCGCCATACTACGGCGCGGCGTTATTACGGCAGACAAGAGAGCGGCGAACGACCTGGCTCTGCGCTATGTTGCCTGTGACAGGCGGGTAGCGGCTCTCGCCGGAATACGCGGCGACTACCGCGCCCTGGAATGTCGCTTTTATTGTGCTCGTCGTCGCAGTTTCAGTAGACCGGTTTCAAATATGCTCACCTGCGCTGTAAGCAGTTAGCTATTTCTGGCCGTCACACAGCACTTGTCGCATACAGTATAGCACAAGTGCTTCGATTAGTAACACATTCCTCAAATACACGTGCTAATTACATTTTTTGTGTATACCAGTGAAAATTTGCTAAATTCTTTATGTGCTGCAACTACCTTCGGCAATATATGTCGTCATCTGCCAGATGTTAATGTTTAAAATGATGTACGCCACACGTCCAATTTTGTAAAACACACTGTAAGATAAAAAAAAGACGACGCATCTCAAGGAATTATTAGAATGCGATGCAAATCGGGAGATAGGATTTGCATGTGCGAACAAACAAATGATTACAATTTCAGAAAAACTGGATGTTTTCTCAAGATAAAGAGCAACTGGTATTTAACCCATGAAAATCACCACTCCAGGCCAGCCATGGGAGTTGTCAGCAAATGTGCGTTTATGACCAAGTCCTGCCCTGCGGCCGAACAGTTCTGTCAGCAGGAGGCCGGCTCTTTTCATATTCTGAAGAGTACCTTCAGGAGATGCGAATCTTACGCTTTCCTAAGGAAATGCGACTGGCAGAAAAATAAGAGCCTAGCCTCGGGTGCAGCTTTTACTTTCAGGGAATCTCTGATATGAGACCAGTTGCTGAGAACAAAAACTGGAGCTAGCAGTTTTTGGGAAAAGAAGAATCTCTCTGACATTTTACCGTGGTACGTTTTCCTTGACAGGATTTTTGTACTCAAAGGAACCTCGCTAGCCGGCCGGGGTGGGTCTAGTCGCGACCGCTACGATCGGAGATTCGAACCCTCGGGCATGGATGTGTGTGATGTCCTTAGAAGTGATGACCTCAGAAGTTAAGTCCCATAGTGCTCAGAACCGTTTTGAACCTCGCTATTGGCCAACTGAGTGTTCATATTCTGTGACTCGAGAATGTATCCTGCTCACAAGGTAGGGTAAGCAGGCTGCACGGTTCAGCTAAAACATTTGTAAGATCACTAGGATATAGGGATATGAGCGCATCTTGTGCACCTCACTAGCGTTCGTTTAGAGACAAAGGTGTACACTCAGCAGATCAGCAGGATCCAGAGTTTGTGCGCCATTCAGCATGTCATGTCTCAGACTGGTTAACTATGGTGAGTATGATGAGCAGCACTGCCATTGTAGGACAACTGTTAGTCCGCATTGCTCAAGCTGTTGTGGACATCTGCCTCTAGTCCAGCAATGCTTTAGAAGATGCATCAGTTCCTCAATACAGCCGTCAGATGTGTCATATCTAGTTAGTACAATGGACGAAAGTGGCTCTGATCCATGAAACGGCATCATCCTGACCAGGTGATCAGATTAACACTGTTAAAAATAGTTGCACGCAATAAATATTTTAGCAGGTTTTTGCTCATAGATACAAAAACGTCTTTCATCAAAGCTGTGGAGCACAAGATCAACAAAAATCTCTTTCTTGGAGGTATGTACCCTCTATGCAGCCAATTGAAGGCTCTTTGCATATTCGTTTCGCTTCATTTATTTGGGAAATATCATCAGTGGCCTGTAATATATGTTTCCTTCTTTACATACAATAAACATATTATATGGCAGATATGACATACTGCTATATTACCTTTCGCGAGTCTTTCTCTTATTTTTTAGGTTAAAATCTACCACGACGCTTGAAGGTCTCGCTGTATGTTGGTACAACGCGCAATGTGCGGTTTTCATGAGCAATAAAAAGGGCGGAAATGGTGTTTATGTTGATCGTTATTCCAATTTTCTGTACAGGTTCCGGAACTCTCGGAACCGAGGTGATGCAAAACTGTTTTGATGTGTGTATTAGTTTTGTTCTGACTATGACGGTAGTGGCGACAGTGGAAAAATCAATATTATGGGCAATAATGTTACTTCCACCAGACAAAAATATTCGTTCATTAATGACGTTGCAGAATACTCAGAGCATGTACGTAATGACAGTAATAAAGACAGTAACAAAGACTATTTTGTCTTTTTTCTGTTTTCCCACGTTCCTTAGTTGCTTTAAATTCTTGGAGATATGTGCCGTCTACGCAACTAATTGAAGGCAGTTTGTTTGTTGCCATACGCGTTTCGCTCCATTTATTTGGGGGGAATCATCAGTGGCCCGTAATACATGTTTCCTTTTTTACATACAATAAACGTATTATATGGCAGTTACAACATGCTGCTATATTACATTGTGTCGTGTCTTTCTCTTGTTTTTTAGGTTAAAATCAGCTTTTGTAGCACCAAGTTCGTAATGTGGACTTATCGTTCGGTATTACTTACGGTTTCCAGCGCCGTTAACTTATGTGTGTGGTCATGGAGATGTATTCGTTATTTTGCACACTCCAGCTGGCCGATTTCTGGCATTCTTTCACCCACACGTATCACATCACACTTATCACTTGCACTTGCAAAAATATCAATTGTGTTGTGGCTTGATATACATAAACATTTCTTTTCATTTGTTGCGTGTGTGTGTGTGTGTGTGTGTGTGTGTGTGTGTGTGTGTGTGTGTGTGTGTGTGTGTGTGTGTCTGTCTGTGTGTGTGTGTATGTGTGTGTGCGTATGCGTATGTGTGTATTGCTTGAATTACACAATTACACACAGGACATGCGCGCACACACACACACACACACACACACACACACACACACACACACACACACATACACGCACACACACAACAAATAATGGAAAAAAAGATACCAAACCACAAAACAAACAAAAGAAAGACAAACACACAACAACAGTTGAGAACATTTCACACCGAAAACACACATACGTTGATCACAAAATGGGAAGTGCAAGTGATAAACGTGATGTGACAAGTGGGGATGAAAGAATGCTAGAAATCGGCCATCTCCAGGACCACACAAGTTAACGGCGCTGGAAACTGTAAGTAACACCGAACGATAAGTTCACATTACGAACTTGGTGCTACAAAAGTTGAATTTAACCTAAAAAAAAGAGAAAGACACGACACAACGTAATGTAGCAGCATGTTATAACTGCCATATAATACGTTTATTGTATATAAAACAGGAAACATGTATTACGGGCCACTGATGATTCTTCCCAAATAAATGAAGCGAAACGCGTATGGCAACAAACAAACTGTCTTCAATTAGTTGCGTAGACAGCACATACCTCCAAGAACTTGAATCAGCTAAGGAAAGAGGGAAAACAGATAAAATGACAAAAAGGTCTTTGTTACTGTTTTTATTACTGTCATTACTTACATGCTCTGAGTATTCTGTAACGTTGTTAATGAAAGAATATTTTTCTGTGGTGCAAGTAATATTAGTGCCCATAATATAGATTTTTCCACTGTCACCACTGCCGTCATACTCAGAACAAAACTAATACACACAGAAAACTGGAATAGAGATCAACATAAACATCATTTCCGCCCTTTTATTGCTTATGAAAACCACACATTGCATGTTGTACTAACACACAGCGAGACCTCCAGACATGGTGGTCCAGATTGCTGTGCACACCGGTACTTCTAATACCAAGTAGCATGTCCTCTTGCATTGATGCGTGCCTGTATTCGTCGTGGCATACTATCCACAAGTTCATCAAGGCACTGTTGGTCCAGACTGTCGCACTCCTCAACGGCGATTCGGCTTAGATCCCTCAGAGCGGTTGGTGGGTCACGTCGTCCATAAAAAGCCCTTTTCAATCTATCCCAGGCATGTCTGATAGGGTTCATGTCTGGAGAACATAGTGTCCACTCTAGTCGAGCGTTGTCGTTATCCTGAAGGAATTCATTCACAAGTTGTGCACGATGGGGGCGCGAATTGTCGTCCATGAAGACGAATGCTGCCCATATGGTTGCACTATCGGTCGGAGGATGGCATTCACGTATTGCACAGCCGTTACGGCGCCTTCCATGACCACCAGCGGCGTGAGTCAGACTCATACAATGACACCCCAAAACAGCAGGGAGCGTCCGCCTTGCTGCACTCGCCGGACAGTGTGTCTAAGGCGTTCATCCTGGCCGTGTTGCCTCCAATCATGACTCCGTTGATTGTCTGGTTGAAGGCATAAGCGACACTCATCGGTGAAGAGAACGTGATGCCATCCTGAGCGGTCCATTCGGCATGTTGTTGGACCCATCTGCACCGTGCTACATGGTGTCGTGGTTGCAAAGAAAGACCTCGCCATGGACGTCGGGAGTGAAGTTGCGCATCATGCAGCCTATTGCGCTCAGTTTGAGTCGCAACGCGACGTCCTGTAGCTGAGCGAAAAGCATTACTCGACACCGTGGCGTTGCTGTCAGGGTTACTCCGAGCCATAATCCGTAGGTAGCGGTCATCCACTGTCTTAGTAGCCCTTGGGAGGCCTCAACGAGGCATGTCATCGATGGTTCACGTCTCTCTGTATCTCCTACATGTCCGAACAACGTCGCTGTATTTCACTCCGAGACGCCTGGACACTTCCCTTGTTGAGAGCCCTTCCTGGCACAAAGTAACAATGCGGACGCGATCGAACCGCGGTATTGACCGTCTAGGCATTGTTTAACTACAGACAATACGAACCGAGTACCTCCTTCCTAGTGGAATGACTGAAACTGATTAGCTGTTGTACACCCACCGTCTAATAGGCGCTGCTCATGCATTGTTGTTTACATCTTTGGGCGGGTTTAGGGACATCTCTGAACAGTGAAAGGACTGTGTCTGTGATATAATCTCCAAAGTCAACCTCTATATTCAGGAGTTCTGGGAACTGGGGAGATGCAAAACATTTTTTGATGTGTGTATCTGCCCTCTGCTTTCCCTTACTCTTCGTATCACTTCCGCTCTTGATGGTAGATCCACACTAAACATATTGTGCTTTTCACTCTATAGTAATTTAAAATAAATGTTCAATTTTTATAGTTAAAACTCTATGAACTATTATAGTACAGTAAAAGGTCATTCAAAAACGATTTCGCAATCTTATTCCACAATTAGAATAAAGGATCATCTATAAACATTTCATATGTTTATTGCATAGCAAAATTTTAAGCTAACGGAAATACTTCTGGGACTTGAGTTAAAGAAAACAAGTTTGTCCTCTCCACACTAGATGGCGTTGTTACAGCATATTCAAATATCTCTGCGGCGTTTCTCATTGTAGGTACAGTCCGAATTTGCGATACAAGGCATGTGGAGCATGCAACAAAAATATTGTCTTGCAGAAACCCAGAGTTAAACTCGGTTGTAACAACACAACGTGAATGGAGAACGTTAGGTCATGGACAATCAAATTTTAAGTCAACATATGTAGCAGTTATTAGTTTCGCAAATATGCTATCGTGTGATTTAAGTCTCTCATCGTGATTAAATTGTACAAAAAGTATTAGAGCATAATTTCCAAGTACTTTTTTTTTATCAGAGAGAATTAGTTTTCCTAGCAGAGCTTCCCTTGGTCTGCTAAACAATATCCTCACAAACGATCGGAGTAAAAGGATAGAAATAAGTAAAGAGCCACAGTTTTGTGTGTACTGCAAGAGTTCCTATTTCTTTCCAACTCGTGTTCTCACATTGCTTTGATTCTGTAGAAAATACTGTAATTAAAATGTCCAGAAGTATGCACATCCTGACAGAAATTAATTATAGAGATTATAAGAGTGAAAAAATATGGAATACTGTCAAACAAGAAACAGGGCAACCAGTCAGTACATAAGATAACATAAGAATTAAACCAAATGAAAATGTCGTACGTTCATCCCGTAAGTAATACAAATTTCAAATAATAAAATATCGCCAGTTGGTATATTTTATGATCTTTTCAAGGCTTTTGATTGCGTAGGTCATATTACCCTCTTAGAAAAACTTAAGTTTTGTGGAATTAATGACGTTACACGCAACTGGTTTGAATATTACTTAACAAATACAATGATAAAGTTGCGCCGAATAATTCAGACAATGTTGGAAAGAAATATATCACAAATGGAGTCCCACAGGTTGCAATTTTAGTCCCTCTACTGTTCCTTACATGAACTGCCACTTTATATTCAACAAGCAGAACTGGTACTTTATTGCAGGCAAAACCCCATTGAAGAGAAGTCAGCAGATGAGAATGTTAGAGTTATTAATTTATTCTCTGAAAATGAACTCTTCCTAAAGTTTGAGAAAACACACTATATTCAGTACTATACAACAAATAGAGTCATACCAACAACTGAAGTAGCACGTGGACGAGAGTCAGTAAACAAAATCGAACGTTCTAAATTTTCGGGTGTACATATCGATGAAAAGTAGAATGGGAAGACGCATATTACCGAGCTTTACAAATAATTAAGCTTACTAACTTTTGTTCTTTGTACAACTGCTAGTCTTGAAACAAACTAATCAACTTCCTGATACATTTTGCATATTTCTAGTGAACAGATTCTTGTGGTTTTATTTTAGATGTAGCTCACCCCTTGAAAGAAAGTATTGATTGCACAAAAGCGAGCAGTAAGAATAAAATGTGTTGTTCACCCATGATAGTCATATAGATACAATTTCGTCATAAATAATTTGTCACAACTTGATAAGAATGGTGACCTCCATGTCTACAACACTAGAGGAAAGAATACCTCTATTATCCATTACTAAAGATGTCAATGCCTCAGAAAGGACTTCAGTATGCAGCAACAAACATTTTTGGTCGTTTGTCTAATAAATAAAATCTCTGGCAGGTAGCAAAGAAAGTCTTAAGTCTAAACCAGAATCATTTCTTGGATAACTCCTTTCATTCCATTGACGACTTTGTATTTAAAAACTTGTAGACTGTAAAAAGAGCTAGTTTTTAGTTCTAGTAGCATGGATATGACTAAAACGTAATGTGCTCCTAAATGTTGAGGACTAATGATGTACACCCATCCTGTAAACTTTCACATATTTCAACAAAATGATATATGGATCATGTAAATAACTAAATAATCGTCTACCTTTCTTGTTAAGGTCTTGGTGGTTTATTGCCACCTTCATCTAACCAGTGATATATTTGGCAAGAATGTATTTTTACGTTTCATTAAACTACGACATATTCTTCCGAACAGTGGATTGTGTTAATGTTATTATTGTTATGCATTTCAAGTATATTGATGAGTGAAATGCGGCGCCAGCACATATTCTGCTACTACCGAATGATGGAATGTAGTTTGCTGAAACGAAGATGTCATCCAACGGATGGATGAACATTGATATTTCCTAATGCATGCTAGCCATATAGTACTGAGGAGTGAGATGAAATTTGACCTCCAACACTGGCGCACAAATAGATGATCAAAAGAGAGTGCAATTCTAGCGACGATTATCTTCTCTACCGCAATGAATCTCATTGGCGGCGATCCTCCCTGGTCGAGAGCCCCTCATTCACATCATTTAAGCCTCAGTTCTCTCGTGAACACTCAACTGTTCATTGAGAAAAAAAAATTGTAAATATTTTCCAAATTTTTGTTAAAAGCGAAATCACAACAAAAGCTTCGTCTTCTGTGAAATGAAATGCGTAATATATTAAGCCAAGCTATTTACAGCTCTGATTTTCTCAGAACTAAAGGATAACTCCTCCATGATAATGCTTCGTTCTGATACTCCTCTGTGGTGTCATGTATCAGTGCCATCCCATGTTTGTCATGATGTTGGCAATGGAATTGTGAATTTCTGTCAGACGCCGATAGCGCGTCTCGCGGGATCTGGTAGAACGAATGGTGCGCACTCTCTGAGCCATGCCCTCAGCGGCTCCTCACCGCGCATACTCTCTGCTGCCGTGATACAGGACGATAGGTGGTGGCCACTCAGGCTCTCGCACTGCGAGCCACTTCGCTGTCTAGTCACACCTCTAACACCACTGCTCGTTTAGTAGTGCAGAGAGACTCTGCCTTGTTGATGCCGAGAGCTGGACTACGTTTCTCGTTGCATTATTTGTAATGAGTCTTCGTACACTTGGAGAAACAAATGTTAAATAAATCCTCTGCTTACTGTGTTACCTTGTTCGCTGATCATAGCTGTTCAGTTTTCCTATGAAGACAGTGCCACACCACTCTGTAACACACCTCTCCTCCCCACTGTGTGTGAAGTCGAACACAACATCCTGTGCACTGTACTGTGGATCGTGAAGCATCTTTCTAAATATTAGTGCTCTGTGCGTAGCCTCATTCTTGCATTGTACGACTCGTTAGGTTTGATTCACTGATAAAAGCCTAAAACTACGACTCTTGCTTCTATCAAGCAATTGCAGAAGACTTTGCTGATAAATGTAGTCACATTTTCAGAAGAGATTTCGGGAAGACTGATGGGTATTCAATATTTTTCGGAGGGATAGATAGTGCACCGTCTAACTGCTTTAAAGTTGAGTCAAAGACTGAGACCTGAGTTTGTTCTCTGTTTAGCCTGCCATGAGGCCAAACAACGAAAGTATTATCTACAAATCTGGGAAAAGAAACATGCAGGATTCAAAGACGCCGACAGCAAGGCACGTTCCTCGAAATGTTCCATAAACAAATTGGCAATAATTTATGACAACGGGCTTCCCATCGCCACTTCACTTGTCCGTTAGTAGTAACGGACGTTGAATAAAAAGTAAGTGGAAGTCAACACATGGCGACATAGGTTCTTTAAATCAGCACCAAACCTAACCTCAGTTAACCGTAACGAATCGGACTCAGGAATCCCAGTGAAGAGAGAGACCACATCAAAACTTACTAAAACATCAAAGCCATTCAAACGCGTTACCTCTAATCGACGTGAGAAATCCGCCGAGTTCTTAATGTAGTGGTCACACCGACCCACTATAGGGCTCAACAGAAATGCTACACGATATGTCAGAACACCCGTGTTACTCACAATCGGACGAGAAGGATCACCTTCTTTGTAGACCTTAAGGAGGCTGTATAATCTAGAGGGAATTGACTCTTCGTAGTCTTAAGCGATAAGGAACTTTTATTAATGATACGTTAAGTGAATTTGCAATTACGAATAAGGACTACCATCAGCTATAGAATGGAATGACAACAATGAAAGTCTGTGCAACACCGGGACTCGAACCCGGATTTCCGCTTACCGCTTTCCGTTAAATAAAACTCTCTTGAGAGCGTAGCATTTTGTGCTACGTTTTGCAATCCGGATTGGATACATCGTTAACTTCCTGGAATCAGAAGTGTGCAACACGCGGAAGAAATATCGGCGGTTGTCGACGACGTCATCTGGCTGCATTTGGCTTCCCGTGCACCACTCACGGCCAGACCCAAACTTACATACGTCGTTAACCAAGCGTCTACGACTTGTACCCGTACATCCGTTATGTACGAGGGTCAGTCAAAAAGTAATGCCTCCTATTTTTTTTTTCTACGTTTGATTGCCAGGAAATTTAAATGCAATTACATAGGTTGAAAACCACAACATTGAGGATCATTTTGTCATTTTTCAATGTAATCTCCGCCCATCTCTACAGTTTTGGTCCATCTTTGAACAAGGGCATGTATCCCAGAACGGTAAAAATCACAGCTCTGCTTCCTAAGCCATTGACGCACGGATGTTTTGACGGCCTCCTCATCTTCAAAATGAATCCCACGATGAGCTTCTTTTAGTGGCCCGAACAGATGGAAGTCTGATGGTGCCAGGTCAGGGCTGTATGGGGGATGAGGCAAAACTTCCCATCCAATTTTGACAATCTCGTCAGAGGTGTGACGACTGGTGTGTGGTCTTGCATTGTCATGCAAAAGAAGAACATCTGCCATTGATTTTGTTGGGCGAACTCGCTGAAGACGTGCTTTAAGTTTTTTGAGGGTTGTGACGTATTGAACAGAATTTATTGTGCATCCCTGCTCCAAAAAATCAACCAGAATCACACCCTCTGTATCCCAGAAAACTGTTGCCATAACTTTCCCTGCCGATCGCACAGTTTTGAATTTTTTCTTCCTCGGCGAGCTTGTGTGACGCCACTCCATTGACTGCCTCTTTGATTCGGGTTAAAAAAAATGCACCCATGTTTCGTCCCCGGTCACAATTTTTTTCAGAAACTCATCTCCCTCCAAACGGAAGCGCTGCAAGTGTTGGGAGGCTATTGTTTTCCTTGCCTCTTTATTCTGATCGGTTAACATTCTTGGAACCCACCGTGCACAAACTTTTGAGTACCCCAATTGTTTAATGATCGTGATCACACTGCCTTTACTAAGAGAAATAATGCAACACACTTCATCTGCAGTCACCCGACGGTCACCACGAATGATGTCATCAACTTGCTGAATGTTGTGTGGAGTCACTGCACTCACCGGCCTGCCGCTCCGCTTTTCGTCAGTCAACGGTGTTTGCCCTTCAGCTTCCTTACAACGACGAACCCATCGTCTAACAGTGCTGACATCCACTGTCACAACACCGTACACCTTCTTCAGTCTTTCATGAATGCATATGGGCGTTTCACCTTCTGCATTCAAGAATTCAATCACACAACGCTGTCTCAAACGAACATCGATGTCGGCCATCTTACAAACTTCTGCTGTGCTGCCACCTGTTGACACAGAAAGTTACTACTGCAGTGGATTGCAGAAGAAGGTTTGAGGAATGGCGCCAAATTCAAATTTTTCACTTAACTTAATTTTTTTAAGTAGAAAAAAATGGGAGGCATTACTTTTTGACCGACCCTCGTATATTCCCGTACAGGTCAAACGTACTTGAAAGTCGCTTGCCGGGTATCAGCAGATAAATACGATATTCCAGTACCTCTGTTCTTCTGATCACAATGCAAAGTTCCTTTGGACATACATGAATCCTGCATGGAATTTTGCTCTCTTATTGTCAAAAAACAGGGAGGCAGAGTTTGTACTACCTTATTCGTTGATTATTAATTTCACTATCGATTACTCCAGACATCGCTCATCTTCAGTTTGTGATGGCGCTAGTATTTACAGGATTGTGTGTGTGTGTGTATATGTGTGTGTGTGTGTGTGTGTGTGTGTGTGTGTGTGTGTGTGTGTAGGGAGTTTATCTGAAAACCGATGTTTTTAGATTCGCTTGCACAGCGTTTACTTACTGCAGTTCTACCTCAAAAATTTCCGGGAGTACCCCTGTCGAAATATCGGCGGCTGTCATCTGGCTCAATTCCCGTAAGTTATTTGAATATATTATACATCGAGAGAAACTAAGGTCTCACAATGCCGTTACTCCTCAACACAGACACTGTCACGATCAACGAAAATGTACTAAGCGATAATTTTTTTTCCTTTCATCGTTTTGTGGGGATTGGCAGACAGGAAATGTTTCGTAAAGGTTTGAAATTATGTGGAAAGTTTGGTGCAAGCCACTAAGTGCTCTTATTCATAAATATTGGATGAATGAAGTGTCGGTATTCGTGCATCGTGAACTACACATGTTTCTCAGCCCAACCCCCTTGAGAGGTAGGTGTTTTTTTATCCCCGCAGCGACTCTTTCCAGACATTAAGTGATATGTGTACCAAGTTTGGCAGAAATAGGTCCATTTGTTTAGGAGGATATATGGAGCATACATAATACATATATATATGTACATACATACATAAACACATGCACACTGGTACATCCATTTTATAATATGTATGGATACGTAGTTATAGCCAATCAAGCGAAGTGCGTGTCTAGAGAACAGAGGAAGTACTATATCAAGCTGTATCTTGTACTAGGCAGAACTTTGTTCTTCTACTTAGACTCTGAGACTAAGACACACGAGTATTATACGTCTTGGACTCGGAAAGGAAAACAAGAACAACCGAAGGTGCTATGGGTCTACTACACCGTTGTTCTTCTAGATACTATTGAAAGGTCTCTTTTGGATGCCTTTCATGTTAATTTCTTAAATCTGTGTCATTTACGGTATAAATTCCTCTTTTAAATTTACTTTGGTGTTTCTGACTATCTGGGAGGAGACTGAGCAGTGAAACCTGTTAGTTTTACACATAAACAAGGACGACCTGTCACACTACTAAACTTTAAAACACAGTTTATATGTAATTCATGTCACACAGTCTCATACGGAACCTACATCCACTTTCTTTTATATACTGTATGTGTTAAGATACTGTCATCCCCCTTCCCTTCTGTGTGAGAAGATGAATGAGCAAATGTATTTCTAGTTGCATGCTTGATGGTAGCAGACAAGCCTGTGTGCTAGAGAACAGTAGGACCAACGTCGGAACAGGTAGCTACGCTTTCTAAAAGCGGTGAGGTTTCTATTCTTAGTATGGTCCTGTCTGTCCCTTGTCATGTTGGTATAGGAAGCTGCCTCTCTGATCACTTCCGTTTGTATCTGTTAAGCACGCTCGGTAGTGGCCCAGGTCAGCCTGTCCACGGCGAGCGTCTGAAGTGGTAAGATCTCCGGCTAAGCGGGTGTCTGCTAAGTCCATAGGACAATGGATTTCTTAAGTTCAGCCTAACTGAAAATTTAATCACCTTTATTTCGGGTTTAGCTCTAAAATATCTAATGTTATATTAAATTGCAACGCAGTGTAATTCAAGTGTGAAGTTCAGAATATCTTCCAGTAGTTGCTTTGTCACTACTTTGTGAGTAAAGTGGAACCACGCGTTGATCAGTAACTCTAAGATCATCAATCTTAAATGCGAATGTGTGTGAGATTATAACGTCTCGTCTTGACAATATTTTTCAATATAGCAACTTTTCTTTATGTTCAATCCACGTGCGGTGTACTTTGTGAGACCAGTACCACGTGCTTATGCAATTGTTTGACCCATCAGGTTGATAGTAAGACGATAGTAACCAGTTCGAGGTTTTCCTTATGTAAATTGCGTTTCGATGTAATTTGTTTTAATTATCAAAATTATTGTGGAGTTACACTCTTTGTGTAAACCAAGTTGACCACGTGAAGCATGTGGTGTAATCATCAAATTAGCCCTCAGCTATTCTTTTCGGGAAGATTTCACAGAGAGTTAGTATGAATTTAGTATACCAGTGTGTGGTAATTTCATGACGGACAGGATTGCGCTACGTACGTAACTTCTTTGGGTGAAAATTGAATATGTTTCAACGTTTTTCTTGTGTTATTTTATGAATGCAGTGTTGTATGCAGTCTCCCAGTCTTGGCTCTATATTTGATGTGTTCCATAAGTTTACCAACTCACGTTTTCACAATCCTAAATAAGGCACCAGTTTAGTTATGAATTAAGTTTAATATGCTGAAATTTCAATGATCAATGTTAAAATAAATGTCCAAATAGAAAATGATTTATTTTTAAATTCTCTTTATATATATATATATATATATCACCGGTTGTCGTATGACTATTAAAAGATTATAATTAATGTTAGTCTGGTTGGGAATTTGGTAAGTTAGACTGGATACCTGGTGAAACAATTCCTCAGTAATGCAAGGTTAACTTCCTCAGATAGCTCACAGCTTTTAACCCGCTTTTATGGTCTTGAATATCAGCACCGCTTTCAGAACAAATTAATGCAACAATATTACACTATACTTTGATTGGTCAGTCAAACATCATTCTTGATTCTTGTGTGCTGTTTCCAGCATTACTTTTCAGTGTTTTCAAAACTACGTTTAGACTGCTCCCGCCAGTATTAACTGGCAGTCTGACGAAAGATAGCGCAAACATCTGAGTGCTACGTTTTTAGACACAACGTTAAATGAAACTCTCTTGAGCGCGCAGCATTTTGTGCTCCGTTTTGCAATCCGAATTGGATACATCGTCCGACTTCTTGGAATCAGAAGTGTGCAACAGGCGGAAGAAACCGTTAGTAATGGTAGGAAGTGTGCGAGAGATTTGTTGTGGCAGCTGAAAGAAACGCGTGTCACTATTTAGACAGTTGCGCTACATGCTGACGTCACATTTGACGGCCACGCAAAGGGAAGGCGTGCAATGCTTTCTAGACTAGAGTCTTATCCTGCAAAAGCAGGAACCGAATATCCATCTGGCTTCCCAGGATTTTCTGAAATCGTTACTGGCTAATGTCGGAAGGTTTCTACAACAAGGCCATCAGCAAGTATTCCCAACCATCTTTGTTCTACTGACTTCTCCGTGTATTACGAATTACCTCATCGAGGGAGGTGGCGCTGTTGTTAAGATACGAGATTTGCTTCGGACAGACGGTGGTTCAAATCTCAGTCCACTCATACTGACGCGTGGCTCCCGAATCACCCCGTCGTCGGTTGGAAATGAAATTCTTATCTTCTTTGGCAATATTTCCCATTCTGGCACGGAGTAGCAGAAAAAAGTTTCAACTGAAGCGATTTGTATTCTCGCCTAACGCCAACCTGCTGCACTTCTAACGCGTTTCACTCGCCGTCAAACTATTTTGCCGGTAACTGTGCCTGACTGAAGTTGTGTGTTGTCTGCCGTGTCATGACACATGACATTAACGTCCATTAGAAGGATCACAACTAGTAGAGTAGCGTGCTTTTAGAACTTCTGAATTCAATTCACCCTAATATTCGTTTCACGACGAAGGTGGAGAAAGATGGCTGTCTTCGTTTACTTGATGTGTGGAAGGTACGTTGGAGCATGCCAGTGTAGCCTACTCACACTGACTGCAGGTTGACAGACGTCACCATCCGGCCCAACGTGAAGGCATACTTCGGACCCTGAGAATTTCTCAAATGAGTTAGCCCATCACCTTTCGTCGGATGGCTATAGAGAAAGACAGATCAGTCGTGAGCCGCGCGGTCTGACGGACTGCAGCCATGGACTGTGCGGCTGGTCCCGGGGGAGGTTCGAGTCCTCCCTCGGGCATGGATGTGTGTGTGTTTGTCCTTACGATAAGTTAGGTTAAGTAGTGTGAAAAATTAGGGACTGATGACCATAGCAGTTAAGTCCCATAAGATTTCACACACATTTGAACAGGTCAGTCGTGCGTTGCGCTATCGACCAACTGTGCACCGAGTAAGCGATGATAATACCGAGGTGCTCTTAAGTCTGCGGCCTAATAGCCTCACACAGGGAATATTTTCAACGTAATTGGTCTTATTTTGCGGAAATATGACGTGAAGTGTGTTTCTCGACCGCAGTCAGCGTCCTTTTAGATCCTGTAAAGGATGGTCATGGTTTGCGTAAGGCAGGTGTCTGCCGTATTCCTTGCAGTTGTGGCATGTCATATTTTGGTCAGGACTGTGGATAACCAATGTACCGAGCATAAGCGACACACGAGCTTACAACAGCCGAGCAAATCCGCTATTGCGGTACATTGTCTTGGCACCGGTAATCCTATGGAATATAACAACACAGAGTTTTTGGCATGTACTTTCAAGTATTGAGATAGTGTTACTAAGGAAGCTGTTGAAATTAAATTAGCAAGTAACCTTACAAATTGAGGTGATGATTTTTGTTAAAATTCTTTATGGAGTCCTACTCTCACTTGTCAAAAACAGAGGGACAGAGTCTATGCTACCTCACCCGTTGATTATTTTCATTATCGATTACTTCCGACGTCCGTCATCTTTGGTTTGTGATGTCGCTAGTGTTTACAGGATGTGTGTGTGTGTGTGTGTGTGTGTGTGTGTGTGTGTGTTTTCTCTTTGCAGAGTTTCTCGAAAAACGAGGTTTTAAATCCGCTTGCACATGGCTTTTTCATAGCGCTTACTTGCTTCAGTTTTGCCTTGAAAATGGCGAGGAGTCCACCTGTCGAAATATCGGCGGTCGTCGACGGCATCATCTAGCCGCGTTCCCATAAGTTATTTAAGAAACTGCATCAACAAACACGCACTGTCAGCGTGAATGATAAAATTACCCCTGGTGGATTAGATTAGATTAGATTAGATTAATACTTGTTCCATAGATCATGAATACGACACTTCGTAATGATGTGGAACGTGTCAGGTTAATAAAAGATGTCTGTACAAGAAATTACATTACACAAAATATTGCATGACACTAATGATTAAGTTTTTTTTTTTTTTTTTTTTTTTACTTACTTTATATCTAAAAATTCAGCCAATGAGTAGAAGGAGTTGTCATCTAGAAATTCTTTTAATTTATTTTTAAATGTTAGTTGGCTATCTGTCAGGCTTTTGATGCTGTTTGGTAGGTGCCCAAAGACTTTTGTGGCAGCATAATTTACCCCTTTCTGTGCCAAAGTCAGATTTAACCCTGCATAGTGAAGATCATCCTTTCTCCTGGTGTTATAGGTATGCACACTGCTATTACTTTTGAATTGGGTTGGATTATTATCAACAAATTTCATAAGGGAATATATATACTGTGAGGTTACTGTGAGGATCCCTAGATCCTTAAATAGATGTCTGCAGGATGACCGTGGGTGGGCTCCAGCAATTATTCTGATTACACGTTTTTGTGCAATGAATACTTTTCTACTCAACGATGAATTACCCCAGAATATGATGCCATACGAAAGCAGTGAATGAAAGTAGGCATAGTAAGCTAATTTACTGAGATTCTTATCACCAAAATTTGCAATAACCCTAATAGCATACGTAGCTGAACTCAGACGTTTCAGCAGACCATCAATGTGTTGCTTCCAGTTTAACCTCTCATCAATGGACACACCTAAAAATTTTGAATATTCTACCTTAGCTACAGACTTCTGTTTAAATTCTATATTTATTACTGGAGTTGTGCCATTTACTGTACGGAACTGTATATACTGTGTTTTATCAAAATTTAAAGAGAGTCCGTTTGCTGAGAACCACTTAATAATTTTGTGAAAAACATCATTTACAATTACATCACTTAGTTCTTGGTTTTTGGATGTTATTACTATACTTGTATCATCAGCAAAAAGAACTAACTTTGCATCTTCATCAATGTGGAATGGTAAGTCATTAATGTATATCAAGAACAGTAAAGGACCTAAGACCGAACCCTGTGGGACCCCGTGCTTGATAGCACCCCAGTTTGAGGAATCAGCTGTTTTAACATTACACGAACCACTTATTTCAACTTTCTGCATTCTTCCAGTTAAGTATGAATATGCTAAACAGATGATACAAAATAATAAGATTTGCCTTTCCTAAGCTTAGGTTCACGAACGTGCGACTGATCCAGGTGGTGTAGTGGTTTAAGTTTAAGTTTAGGTTCACCGTCATTTCCCTAAATCGCTCCAGGCAAATGCCGGGATGGTTCCTTTGAAAAGGCACGGCCGACTTCCTTCCCCGTCCTGCCCTAATGCGATGAGACCAATGACCTCGCTGTCTGGTCTCCTCCCCCAAATAACACAACCCCTGAAATGTAAAAAGACTTTTCGGAGTTTGTAGCAATGGTCTTTGGCACTCTGGTTTCGCTTCGTTAGTTGAACGTTGTGTACTTATTATTGATCTTATTATTTTGTTGATTACTAATTATTATTCTTACTACTGCATGTGTGATGCACATGTTTCTTTATTTTTCTGTTCTGATTGTATATTCTGTGAAACGACAAATGTACTCTACAGGTTTACTACCTTCAAAGGAACGAAGCGAAAGCAGACTGCCAAGAGAACATTGCTGTAAAAACCAAATAACCCTCTTACATGTCATAGACACGTTCCATACAACACTTTCATGCATTAGAGTAAAAAGATATTCGTTTTCTTTCGGGTTTTGAACCCAGGCCGCTTAACACAAGGATCTAACGCTTTACCAAATTCCTCACAGAAAATACATGTGGTATATACTCACAGCTATACCTTTAATGTGTCCCGTAGTCCGGTGTTACCTTCAATTAACGTTTCGCCTTTATGCTGTAGTACGAACGTAGTACGAACTAAATAGGAGTTCTGATTAGTACTCTATCGAAACACAATGTTTGCTACCGATCTGAGTGTCTGACATCAGGGTGTTTGGGTGTGAGATATTATAAATACTCGTTAACCTGCTTTTTCTGGGCCAAATTTGGTAGAAATAGATAAAGGGTTTTCAAAAGAGATACAAGAAATACCTACACTTTGCTTTATATACTGAGATGACAAAAACCGTGCGATACCTCCCAATATAGTGTCGGATCTCCTTTTGCCCGGCGTACTGAAGAAACTCTATGTGGCACAGACTCAAATATTGAGTCATGGCTGCCTCTATAGCCTCCCGTAATTGAAAAAGTGTTAACACTGCAAGATGTATACAAATTGATCACTCGATTGAGTCCCATAAATGTTTGATGGGATTCATGTCAGGCGATCTGTGTGTCCAGATCATTTGCTCGAATTGTACAGAATTTTCGTCAAACCGATGGTGAAAAATTGTGGCCCAGTGACATAACAACATTGTTTGGGAAATTGATTCCATGAATGACTGAAGTGATCTACAGGTAGCCGATCATAACCACATCTAGTCAATGATCTGTTCAGTTGGACCAGAGGACCTAGTCCATTCCATGTAAACACAGCCCACACGATTATGGAAGCACCACCAACTTGCATAGTACCTTGTTGACAACTTAGGTCTATGGCTTCGTGGAGTGCACACCGCAGTCCAATCCTATCATCATCTCTTGTCAAATGAAGTCGGGGCTCATCTCACAAGACCACAATTTTCCATTCGTCTAGGATGCAGTCGATATGGTTATGAGGCCACGCGATATCATCTGTTACCAAAGGTACTCGCGCCGGTAATCTGCTACCTTAGCCCACTAACACCAAATTGTACTAACGGATACGTTCGTCGTACGCCCCGCATTTATTTTTGTGTTTATTTCATGCAGTGTTTCTTGTCTATTAACACTGACAACTCCATGCAAACGCCACTGCGTTGAATGTCTGAAATTCAGTATTTTTGGCACACTCGTGACGCTGCGGATCTCGGAATATTGAATTACCTAACGATTTCCGAAATGAAATGTCCCATACGTCTAATTGAAACTCCCATTTCACGTTCAATGTCTGTTAATTCCCGTCGTGTGGCCATAATCACATCGGATACCTTTTCATATGACTCACCTGAGTATAAATGACAGCTCCACCAAAGCACTGCCCTTTTATACCTTGGGCATGCGATACTACTGCCATCAGCATACTTGCATACCGTTGTCTCAAGACTTTTGTTAGCTCAGTGTATATATATGACATTTACATACCCTGGTATTGCCAAGGGTAAAAAACTCCTAATAAACTACTGGATTGATTTCAATCAAGTTTGTTACACGCATTACTTAGTATCTGGAAATAAAACTTGTGGAGGGAAGAGCCAAAAACCTACCTTTGGGGTGGGTGCGATAACTTAGTGACGGATGGAGAAGGTGGGGAAGAGGAGATGAAAAAAGAGGAAGAATGAGGAGATGGACACCGGTAGGATATAAAAGAATGTGGAGAGGGAGGGTGGGAGGAGAAAATGGACAGAGAAACGGAAGAGAATGAGATGGACAGATAAGAGGGTGGGGGGAGGAGCGAGGTGGACAGAGACAGGGGGGGGGGGGGGAGGAAGAAGAGATGGACATAGAGTTGTGAAGAGAGGGGGAGGAGCAGATGTATAGGGAGAGGAGAAAGTAGCAGACGGACAGAAAGAGGGAGGAGGAACAGATGGACAGAGAGAAGCGCGGGAGGAGATGACAGAGAGTGGGGGAGGAGGAGGAGATGGATGGGAAAAGGAGAGACGGACTATTAGAAAGTTGGAGTAAATACATACTCCAGCAACGCTTGGTACTCAGCTAGTTTCATTATGATTTTAGCAGAGAAAAGATAATAAATGACGAAATTTTACTTATATTGCGTGTACAGTAAGGTGGGAGAGATGTACAATTAAATTTCGAGGTCATTTAGTGCATAGAGCTGACATCTCTGACAGCTACGGTCCTAAACTAGGTGAGCTCGTCGACCTAAGCTTGACTGACAGGTACACATATGTAATTTCATGCTACATCTCATTGCCAGATTTCATCAATCATTGAGGCTGGTGAGTGATGTCGTGCCAGTCTCTTGTAAACCAATAGACCGCGCAGAGCGAGTAAGAGTCGACATCCTCTGTGCCGAGGAAGATCAGGACAGTACGGGCAGCATGTGCTCTTGTCTTTTCTTGTTGAAAGACAGCGTCATGTAGACCCCGAAGGTAGGTCAGAAATGTTACAGCTCCTGTCCATATGAAAATCAGAGGTGATCTCGTTCTGTAACCAAACGTTCAACGTGTTACTTTATGATGAACCGGGACTTGAGCGCAAACATGAGGTGCCCAGTGTTGCTGTTGGGAGCACCACATTCAGCGCGCCTGTCTCTGTTTCCGCGTCAGAGGAAGTCGATGCAATGGTAATCGTACTTACAGTCCGTGGTGCTCCGGAGCTCGTTACACCATCCGTGTGGACACTTTTCTTGCTGCAAAGAAGCCTATCTGTCATATGTGACGGACCTTTACAGGCGAACAGTATGACTTCCTTCTTGGGCACTTGGCGTGGGGCCGGTGAGATACTGGATAATGTTCGGTATGGCCTCCTGAACAAATTAGTTCCATATTCGTATGAAAGTTGTGGGGTTCTCACCAAATTCTACTGCAATATCTTCGTGCGAAAAACCGTAATCTCGCTAGGATAAGATACTACAGCCATCTCATCCCGACACATGTGGGTAGATGTTTCTCTTACTTATAAGAGCCGAGCTTACCCCATTCCCTAAAGATATTTCTCTGCCTCTCTCAGGTGGCTGCTTCCAGTTTTTTTCATCCTGTGCCAGAATATTGATATCCCAGAAACTCACAAATAAGAGTATGGTATGTTACTGTGTTGGGGCCAAAAGAGTTTTGCGAGGCGTGTGAACAGAGCTAGACTTAGTCTTGGTTTCTAAGTTCTTATACTTAGATCTTGGAATCGACACGAAAAGTTCGCAAGCTGGTTATGCGCCAATCATAGTTTAGATTTTAGTCGTGAACTGTGAGTTTGTATCTTGTAACAACTCTGCGCTCCTCCTCCTTCGTCAGTGATTTTGAACATCCTCACCATCACTGCATAAACGTCTTGTAAGACACACGCAACACACACACACACACACACACACACACATATATATATATATATATATATATATATATATATATATATATATATATATATATATATATATGGAGAGACAAAAATTTTACAAGGAAACACTGCTTATTTCCTTGTAAAATTTTTGTCTCTCCAGAAAGCAATTAAAAACCTTCACATTCTTAATCATGACGTGATGTTTTTGATGAAACAAATAATTCTTTCCAAGTTCCAAGGTGTATTTATTCTTCTACTAATTGTAACCTCACACCTATATAAGCACACGTTTGTATTGTGACGCAAAAAGGCAGCCAGAGTTACGAATAAAACAGATATTTATTCAGCAGGTGACGATATGGGTCGTGATACATTAAAGAACTTCAGTGGTGTTCACTGGGGACCGTACATACATGTATCGGCATTACTTACTGTTATTTTGGACGTATATTTAACTTTACAAGCCTTAGTTGGTTGGAAAATGGGTATTAATCCGAAACCCGTCACGTACTGAATAAAAATCGTTTTTTAGAAACTCTGGCTATCTTTTTGCATCATAATTCAATAAGAGTTGCTGTTCTATAATACCCAGCATGCTGTAAGCATTCAAATTTGTATTTGCTTCATTCCTTCCATTAAGTTATTCAATAAAAAGAGAGATGCAAGTTAAGACGAATAAAGAAAGAAAAATGTAAGAAATGTTTAATGAGGATCTTAATATTTGAAGTTGTTTACGAAGCAGATCTAAATGACGTGACTGACCACGACTAAAGTTTTTTTGGATATTAATACTGATTAATAGTAATTAATGAGTACTCTTAATATACATGGATTGAAGCTCTAGAGACTAAAGTAGGCTTTCAGGTCACGTATGAGTACACGAACATGGGCATAAAACCAAGAAACAGTTTTGCAAACTGATAAAGGAAAATACGAGGGCGTGCTGAGAAGTGATGCCTCCCAACTTTTGTGGGAAAACTCGTACAACTTTTTCAATGAAAGGAACCTTACTAACATTCTACAGCTTTATTCTTCATTTCTACTTGTTTTTTTTTTTTTTTTTATCAAGATAGTCACCCGGGAACGAACACATTTCTCCCAACGAGAGACCGGTTCGTTGATATCGTCACTGCATAACGTTTCACTTCGTTGACGCAGCCACATCCTCACCTCTGCTTCCACCGCTTCATAATTATCAAAGTGAAACCCTCCAAGGTGTTCTTAAAATTTTGGAAAAATATTAAAATCGGATGGGTCCAAATGGGGACTGTATGGAGGATGATCGATGACCGTGAACCGAAGTTACTGCTGCAGCTACAGTGCTAGTGCGTCGTCTGACATTGTCATGCTGAAGGAGATGGTGCTTTACGTGGAAACAAGCTCTTCCAATTCGAAACTTGGTTACAGTACGCTATTTCTCATGCACCGACATAGTAACATAACACACCGCGGGGTGGTCGAACGATTTGGGGCGCTATGTCACGAATTGCGCGGCCACTCCTGCAGGAGGTTCGCGTCCTCCCTCGGGCATGGGTGTGTATGTTGTTCTCAGCGTAAGTTAGTTTAAGTAGTGTGTAAGTCTAGGGACCGATGACCTCAGATGTTTGGTCCCTTAGGAATTCACACACACACACACACACACACACACACACACACACACACGCACCGCCATGTTACACGTTACAATCCGGAGTCTTCCAGCAACAGAGGACTGCAAATACAGAGGAATCCAAAAAATTGTATCCACTGTTTAAAAGTCCATAACTTGCAAAGTAGTTGACGGAGTTGTCTCATTTTTGGTGAAAGTGTAGCTTAAAGTCCAACTTAAAGATATCACTGTATGTGTTCGAAATGGTCACCATTAACATCCACACACAAACGATGCCGCCGAAGTGCAGCACGAACTACTGACTGCAACGTGTCCAGTTGGATATTTGCACTTGAATGTACTATGGATTCTCGAAGTTCATCCAATGTGCTTGGCTTTTGTGGATAAACGACGTCCTTTAGTGTTCCCCATAGGTAAAAGTCCAGAGGAGTTAGGCCTGGGGAACGTGGTGGATACTCCACAGCACCTCTATGGCCTATCCATCTTCCTGGTAGATTTTCGTCGAGATAGCCCTAACACGATTTTCATAGTAGGCTGGGGCACCATCTTGTTGAAAGTAAACTCTTCCGTCTCCATACAAGTCTCGGAAGGCAGATAAAATGGATATCTGAAGCTTCTGAAGGCACACCTCACCGATAACTGTGCCGTCAAAGAAGAATGGCCCAATCAAGCCCCGGTAAGACACCCCACACCACACATTTACTCCTGGCAAATTCACGGCTTTGTTTACATGGACGTTCGGATTTTCGGCCCAGTAGATGCAATTGTGGCGATTTACTGTACCACTGAGTTTGAACTGTGCCTCATCAGACCACACAATCATCTCTGCCAAACTCTTCATCGTTGTGCACCATGTTAGTAAACAACTCGCAGTACTCCATTCTACGATCTGGGTCGTCCTCGTTCGTTGCGTGTAGCAATCGTGGGATGTAGCACTTCCACTTTGCTGTCTTCAAAATTTGCCGAACACTTCAGCGATTCACTCCAGTTCCACGGGCACACTGTCTCACAGACTTCTGTGGTGAGCGAGTGAATTGTTGTAACACACGACCGGAGTTAGCTGGATTTGTTACTGTTACAGGTCGTCCAGATCTTTGTTTGTGTACATCTTTAACACAGACTTCGGCTTCAAATTTGTCTCGAATGCAACGAATCGTTAAACGTGTCAGTGGCTCTGTTTGATACTCATTTCGCCATTGCCGTTGAACCTCATGAATGTTTTCGTACTTAAAATATCACTTCAAAACTGATTTCCTTTTATCGAATGTAAGCCTTGCGCCAGCCATGTTTACTCGAGTAACTAAGTGCATCTAAGAACAAAACACTGACTATGTGCCGACTGTAATCTGACAAAACAGAACAACGTAATACAACGCTTGTGTAGCGATTGCCGGAACTACGAACTATTACACTACCAAAGATGAGACAACTCCATTAATTATTTTGTCAGTTATGGACTTTTAAACAGTGGATATATTTTTTTGGACCCCTCTTTATTTTGACATGAAGAATAAAGATGTGGAATGTTAATAACGGTTGTTTTATTTAAAAAGCTCTAAGAACTTTCATATAAAAATTCGGAAGCATTACTTTCCAGCACGCTCTCGTAATTTTACAGCATTAATTTTAAAAAGGTAATCTGCATTATGATATTATTAATCAGACATCTTCTTCGAGTGTGAAAGCATCAGTTGTCGAATGGTTTAGCAGAAACTTCAAGCACATTATGTTCAAGAAAATTCCTGCAACTGTATAAATAAATATATTAGATATTGTGAAACAATATAATCTCCCAAAATACATAAACAAAATTGTTCAGTTAAGGAAAAAAAATAAAAGTCTTCTATCCACTGTACTGATGAAAAATAAGATTGATTCGTATTTTTCAGTGCACAGAGAATTAAAGAATTTCTCAAGTACAGGGAACGAATACGAGAACGTATCTGCTCGAAGATCACAATTCCTAGTCAATAGCTGGAACTGCAGAAAACGAAATATCCACCTACATATCCGTTTGTGAGAAATGTATGCAAGGATGGAGAGACAGCGGTAGTAATTCCTAGTACATCCAATAGTGCAATGAATGAAGTGCTTAAAGAAAAACCTACTGTGAATACTGCTGTAGAAACATCTATAGCCCAATACGTATTTCCGTTGGGACCTTAAATAAGATTTATTATTTGTAAACAAAGCATCTAATCCTCTAATAACGAGCAGATTGAAGAAGAACATTGACCGGATATGATTTCTTTAGGGTCATCAGTCTTCTGACAGGTTTGATTTAGCCACCACGGTTTTATCTCCCGCGCCAGTCTCTCCGTCTAACAGTAGCACTTAACCTAACGTCCTCGATTATTTGTTGGATATATTCCAACCTCGGTCTTTCCCCAAAGTTTTTAGCCTCTACAGCTCCCTCTAGTACCACGGAGCTTCTCCCTGATGTCATAACATATGTCTTATCATCCTGTCCCTTATTTTTGTCAGTATTTTCCAAATATCCTTTTCCTCGCCGATTCTACAGAGAACCTCCTCATTTCTTACTTATCAGTCCACTTAATTTCCAATGTTCTTATGTAGCACTACATTTCAAACGCTTCTGATCTTATCTTTTCAGTTTTCCCACAGTTAATACTTCACTTCCATACAACGTTCTGCCCCAAACATGCATTCTTGGAAATTTCTTCTTCAAATTATGCCCTACGTGACACTAGTGGACTTCTCTTGGCCAGGAATGTCTTTTTGTCGGTGTTAGTCTGTTTTTTTTTTATGTCCTTGCTCCGTCCATCATGGATTTCAAACATCCTGCAGCTTTTTATGTTGGTGAACACTTTTTCTAAGTGGAAAAATGCTACGAAGGTGTTTCATTATCAAACACAATGTTAGAACTGGTCCTCTATCGTCTCTACCTACCCTAAAGCCCAACTGATAGTAATCTAACATCATTTTTTCCATTCTCCCGCATATTATTCTTGTCAGCAACTTGGGTACATGGTCTGTTAAGCAGATTGTACTACCAGTAATGAAAACCTGACATAGCAACTATATCCACTGTTTCAAATAACTGTAATGGAAATAATAACCAAAGAAATTTCAGTACGAACGTAAAGCCCCTTTTGCTCATCGACTTCTTAATCCTCAATAATAACTACTACTCTCCAAGGTACTATGAAATTAACTCTCTAAAAATGGTCAGGGCTTACGACCAGCTGTTCATTGCAGATTCATTGCAGATTCATTGCAGACTTATCTGCACAAATACTCTAGACAATTGGCACAAAACAGTTCATGAATAATGCAATAATCAATGAGAGCTTACAGTACAGCCAAATGATGAAGATTCATTGAATACGTATATACTAACACACAAAAAGAGAGGAAATTTTCTTCACCTACTGTTCAAACTTCAGTGCATAAACATCTTCAGATCCGTATATTGATACAAACCCTTAATCTTGCCCGTCACCATATTTGCTAGTCACATAGCTACAGCTGTGTGGAATATGTACGATTTTGTAAGATCCCGCATACTGCATTCGCCACTTCTTATTTCTCTTATTTGTTGAGGACGACTTAGGGTGGTTTTTAGCTAAGACTATGTCACTTGCTTGGTAGTTAATAGTCTTTTTCACAGTCTTATCAGCATATTTTGCTTTCCTCTGCTGATCACAACTAGTCAAACTGACAAGAGCTTCTCTCACCTTTATATCTCTTGATTTGTTTAGTCTTGGTAATTTTGGCAATAGCGGTCGTACAGGTAAAATACTCTTGTTAATGCCTCTGGCGTCCAACACCAATCTAAGTTTTCCTTCCGACTTCGCCACAACAACTAATAGACTGCTGTATGGCAATAAAGATGGTTCTATTATACCTCACTGTATCATTTTTCTCATTTCTTTGGTAACTGTGTCTTTCTTCGTCCACGGGACACAGTAAGTTGCGTGAAAAAATGGTTTGTGTGGCACCACCTCAATGTTATAGACATAACCTTCAATTATAGCTCGTTTGTCCGAAAAAAGCATCTAAATAACCATTTAATAGTTGAGTCGCCTGATTGTGTTGTTCCAAATCCAAAATAATCCTATTCTTACAAGCTGAAGTTAATGAAATTTATCCCATCAAGAGCGTCATCTTCAGTAGTGTCCGAGTAATAAAATTTCTGGCATGTTAAGTAGTATTATCAGCTCCCTGCACTTTACTTGGATACTCTGAAGGTATTTGCCATGTATCTCCTTGGTTTGCACGAAATCTCCGTTCGAGAGGTCAATATTTGCCTTTCTCGCACGTAAGACCACCATTACCGTGTTGATGTACTTCCTCCCATTGTAGTTTCCTTGGCTGGAATGAGCATATCGATTTTCGTGTTTGCACGGTGACGACTAATTATTCGCGTGCTCTCTGCCTGCTTTCGTGTCTTCCTGTGACAGGTTGATGGCATCTAACACAGAAAGATACTTTTCTAAGTCTTCCGGTACATTTATTAATTTACCTTTGATGTGGCTCGGTAGTCGTGACTTCAATATCCTAATCACATCTCGATTCGAAATTGGTTCCTCGCAGTATCTAGTCTTATTCATATATTTCTCGAAGTAATTCCGTCAAGTTCCCTGTTTGGGATTATACGTCTCAGGGCTGTAGACTTCCATTCTATGTCGTTCTCGTATTGAATTCGACCAGTACTTCGCTAAAAATGCCCTTTCAAATCGGTCAGCATTGTGACAGCTATCTATCATCTCGTTTCCCCACAGTGTGACATCGCCTTGTATGTAGGAAGCAATGAACCGGATTTTTTGTTTCTTTAGCCAAGCGTCAGGTAGTATATTCCTAAACCGTTTGATAAATACAGCACAGTGGACAGACTTCTTTTCCACACTGAATGTTTGAAACAGCCTATGCTTGCTGAGGCTTCCTTGTATCGCCATGCCAGATACAAACTGAGCTGCTCCCATAATATTGGAAGTTATCTGCA
This sequence comes from Schistocerca gregaria, assembly GCF_023897955.1. NCBI lineage: Eukaryota > Metazoa > Arthropoda > Insecta > Orthoptera > Acrididae > Schistocerca > Schistocerca gregaria. The sequence goes on along the minus strand of NC_064920.1, from coordinate 842,202,008 downwards.
GTTTCCCTTTGTGGGCTAAAACTCCCTGTATTATATTCATCTGGCGGTCCGCGAGCGCCAAAAATGCTTGCTGCATTGCCGTAGGTATTTCTATCGCGTGCACCGCTACTTTCGGGTTTCTTTTTAAGTGAGCTTTCGCATTCCATATCAGAAATACACTGTACCACTTCAAGATGCCTGCTTGGTAGCTCATCCTTTAGCTGTACAGCATCTTGTAGCTTATTGTCAGTCTCTTCCGCAGTTTCGTTATCTTTTGCCATTGAACAATGATTAAATTCTTTTTCTACTTTCTTTGCTTGTTCAGTAATGTGCTGTTCAATAGTATCCTCCTGCACAAGCACTAGATTTTCGAAACGGTTAGCCAATCTTCCTACGTCGTCTTTAATAAGTGTGTGGGCAGTCTGCAAATTTTGTGCAGCACTCGCAAGATTACTGACCAAATTTCGTAACTTGGTAACTGGCTATACGTTTTTTTCTTAATTTTTTTCTTAAACTGCTTGTTAATGCATTCGGAAAGTTCCTTATCTCTTTCGGCTTGTGTCCGTTCTCTCTTTCCCTCCCGTTCCTTGTCTCTTTCAGCTCTTTCTTTTTCAATCTATGATAACTTTTGTTCTAATAGTCTGTCTCTTTCTTCAAGCTTTCAGAAAATACTAGCAAAATAATCTGGCTGAGGTGAACACACCGATGGCACTATCTTTCTATCTTCGTGCAGCCTGCTACTTATTGGTGTACGTGCTGGCTGACCTATCTGATTTACATCCTGGCTAGTCACCGGTAGAGTGGGCTGTCACTGATTACCGTCACTAGCTCTCCACATGGGATTAGTCGTAGCAGCTGTAGTGACTACGCTTTCGTTTCCTAGACTGCTTACTTCTTACATGTTTTCATGCATCACTGTATCTGAGCCAAACTGTGAATCCATATTCCGTCCAACCTTAACCGTAACTAATCATAAATTACAGTTAACTTCACAGGAATTATACACATACGAGTATAATCACTTGCAAATACATTAATATAAAATAGCGTCAGTGACAAGTATCACAAAAATTCAACATCAGATATCCACTTGTATGTTTGCAAAAAAAAATTTTTGGAAAATATTTATTTGTTTGTTTAATTACTTATTACTTTTAGTGCAAAATTCTCTTGATATATTACCACACATCACGTCTCATCTACTGTAACACGTATCTGGAAAAATTTCTTCGAAAACAAGGGGTCCATACTTTTCCTTATCGTGTTCGTAAAATATTTCGTCTCCCTCAACTCAGGATGATTTAATCACTTCTTCAATAATTTTCAGTTCTTCTTCTCACTGTAGTATGAGCACGAAAGAAAAATTTTGTCGTAATTAGTACGTATACGTAGTCACACGCAACATATCCATAAATACATCTATGTATCTACAAATGTTTATATTGGCTTATCAGATGGTTCTGGTCCCATGTAAAAGGGTGCCAATTTTTTCATTTTAGTCTTGCTTATGGGTCCTTTAAATGTTATTTCGCCATCACGCCTGCCTATAAATTACGTAAACTTTCAAAGGCGAGCCAATGAAATAAGAATATGTAAAGAGAATAAAATGCTGGTTTTGTATTTACTTTTTGTTGGTGGGTTCACGTTTATCATGCAAGGTACCTAAATAAAGTGTATATTTTAAGATACTTTCATTCATAGTCAAGGCCAAAGTTGCTGTATCTAACTTGAATCTAAAATATTATAAATACTGGCACTATAATAAAATAAACTGTCTGCTGTGCAAGCTATTATTAAATGAAATGTTTTAAACTTATTTGAGGCCGCTCCTGTGGAAAAAGAAATGAATTATTTTGTAATATTTGAAACTGCCGCGTAATGGCAGCTGCTTGCTGTGCACCAGCGATATTCCGTTTATTGGCTGCGGGGCAGCTATAAATTGCTAATAATTGTTTAAATGTTCAACAATGGACATGAGGGATCGGAAGACAACGTTAAAGAATAACGAGGTTAACATTTGATACATATATTAACAATTATAACACACACGCCTCCTCAACGTAAATGATTCTTTCTCCAAGAACAGCGAAAACAAAAGTAAGACAGACAGAAGACGTAGCGGCTGCTACAACCGCTTCTTTTATAGAACAAGAAAAGTTATTATTGTCTATAATTGCAGTTGTCAGGAATGGTGGCTATATTGTTCGATTATGTCTCTGATGAAAAATAATTACTGTACTCCTCAGACATTTTAGTAATAAGGTACAAAAATCGCACAGTCTTTAATGTCCAAATTTGGAGTCGTTATGTTATTCATCCTGTCTTCGACTAAATGTGGATGATATTATACCGAAACTCGGATGTCACAATATCTTCAAATATTTCTAAAAAAGGTCCCTTTACATGCTGCAGTGAAGCGTTAGCGAGCAGGCTTTACAATGATATCGTCGAACAAGAACACTGAGATCTTATGACATTTGGTTCTAATATTTTATTCTTTTATTTTACTTAATCTCAAAGTGCTATAGGGACATAAGAGTATGATTGAGCCACCTGACAAGACGCCTTGCCTCATGACTAATTACTGACCGTATTATAAAACTGTTGAGATATCTAGGTTAACACAACTGGACTTTTATTATTTCTGCCATTTTAAATCGCTGTAATAGTATAATTCATATTTCCAGAGGAAGCGTTGTCACTATCATCTCCCTCGCTTATGCCATATCATGTGCAAATCGAAGCATGAACCTGAACCCATTGAAATGCAAATGCTGCTTTGAGATGTCCTCCAGAAGGACCTCTTTCATACAATCAAGACAGCTCTTTAAATGACGGATGTTTTTCCGCACTCGTTCTAAGATTCTACAAATTTATATGCTTATAGCACTTACGTGGTATCAGTTTTGTGATCAACACGCGATTTTTTCATGGTGCTAATTTTCTTCCTGTGCATCTAGAAAATATTCTTGTGTGGAGATAAAACTTGCTAACACTCCGTGGAGTGTTACGATGTTGACCTCGCAGTCGCACGAGTGCATAAAGCGTGTAATTGCTTTCCATCTGTGCTTGTCGGCTTTCCATATCGGGAGACTGCCACTTGCGAACACCGAGCACCGCCATCCTTCAGCTGGCTAAGAGAACGGGTTCTGCTCTGCCAGGTGGTCGCTGTTACGACCTAGCCGGATCGCAGATTTTTGTTCCGCAGTGTGTGTTGCAACGCGGCTCTAGCAGGCAACGCAAGGCGCGGTTTTCGCAACAGCGGCGCCTTTGCCGGCAGGCTCTCTGTGAGCTACTGTAGTTCTCGTGCACGGCAGGCAGCGAATACCTAGCCGCTATTCTAATCGAAAACAAAAGTCACAAATCTCAAACGCAGTTTGTTGGTGGTATTGAGAAGACGTATATTGCAAATTCAACAGCTGTCCTTGCTGCACACACCTTGATCGTCATCGACGATGCAATTGAAATATCTCGTATAGTTCATCCTGCACCGGGCAGCCGTATTGTAACTATAGTTGCACGAATTGGACATTGCACACTGCGTGCCACTGTTCTCTAAGTGATCGTGGGATTGGCGAACACGATCTCCACACTCTACATTGACGATAGATCGGCCTGACGGACCACCAGATCCTTCTGCCGCCACAATAGAAAAAGGAAGGGTAAACTGACTGGACTAACAGCAGGAAATTTAAGGGGAGGGGGGGGAGGGGGAGGCACTGCCGTGAATGGTAAAATATTTTTGGTTACAGTGTTGGAGCATCACCTTTTTTACGGATAGCTGCGACAGAAAGAAGTCAAGGATCGAAAAGAACCTTCAGTTCGAGAAAGAAACTGAACAACATAACTCTGGCATACTGTATCAGCAAACACTGCTGCTGGTTAAAAACTTTCACCAGTTAGCAGAAATTTTATTTCTACCCAGTTTTATCTCAGTCATTGTGAAATACCAGCTATCTTCATTGCATCAATATATTCCAGGGATAAGAAGTGAAATCAATGAATTACTTATCTGCGTTGATGAATCACAGTTACCTAATCCAGGTGACGTAATCGGCTTCTCTGAACATCGTGTGATCGTTGGTGTAGATGTGTTAAGTGTTATAGGACTTAGGTGAGCTTCTTACTTTTGTAGGGCAGAAATGGAGGATTGAGGAGTTGCCGCATTCGTCAGGAATTGCCGTACATTTCATAACATAGACGTTCACAAAATTTGCCTGTAGCAGCATATGGAAGCACATGCAAGAGAAGTAGAATTTCATAATGACTCACTCATATGTATATAGCTAGTATAGCTAGCACCAGCAGGTAATTTTAATCTGTTCAAGAAGCTGAAGCTCCATTGCCTTCTTTAACACTAAAAAGAAAGGATTATTCATTGCTGCTAATTTTAATGTTGATTTTCTTGAAAACTCTTCCAGTAATACCATACGTGTGTCAGTAACATTGTCATTCAACTTAATTCATACTGTTAACATTCCAACTAGAATATATAAGGCCTCAAACACGGTCACCGATAACATATTTATAGAAATCTCTAATGAACAAAATTATATATTATAAAACCAGTAATAGGTAGCCTCTCAGACCATGACATGCACTTCCTTTTGATAAATGTTAATACCGATCAGGAAATAAAATGTACTAAATCTGAGTTCAAGAGGGTAGTAAGTAACGCAAAAATTGATTGTTTTATTAGCCTCCTCAAAGGCATGACTCAGAGTGATGTGTATGATGCTCACAGCATGAATGAGAAATACAACACTTTTATTAATAATGTTCTTGACTTATCTGAGAACTGTTTTACCCAAAAATTATCCTAGAACTGGACAGAAGTCTATAAGAAAAGCTCTGGACTATTGAAGGAATAAAGGTATCCTGTAAGACAGAGAAAGGAATTATATCTATCAGTCAGAAACAACTCTGATGTAAATGTAATAGATCATTACAAAACGTATTGTAAAATATTCAAGATAGTAATATGGAGAGCAAAAAAGGATAGTCACATCACATAACAAAATAAAGACAATGTGGGATATAGTGAGAGAAGAGACAGGTAGAACCAGAGATGAAAGGGACCACATAGCATTAGGAGTAAGTGACACAGGTAACAGATGTGTACAGTGTTGCTAAACTTTTCAATGAGCACTTCGTAACTGTTACTCAAAAAACCAGGTTGTCATGTTCAGTAGACGCTGCCATGGAAAATTTCAGACCAATATATGATATATGTAATATGAGTATGACCCTCACAACACTAGTAGAAGTAACGTCCACCATAAAATACTTAAAATCAAAAAATTCTAGTGACTATGATAAAATACCAACAAATTTTATTAAACAGTGTGCCTCTGAGTCTAATGACATTATAAGTTATTTGTGTAACCAGTCTTTTATCAGTGAAACATTTTCTGAATGGTTGAACTATACTGAAGCTAAGCATTTGTATAAGAAAGGAGATAAAGAAATACTATCAAACATCCGTCCAATTTCGTTTTTTCCGTACCCTCAATAAATTTAGGAACGGTAATACACATTCGCCTTCTTAACCATATGATCACAAATAAAATATTACACAAGTCACAGTTCCATATCTCTGAGAGAAAACAAATGGTATCAATAGGAAAGAGATCTGTATTAAGCTATCAGCCATCATCCAATTGGGAATCAATAACAAGCGGTGTCGCACAAGGTTCCATCTTAGTGTCCTTACTTTTCCTTGTGTATGTCAATGTTCCTTCATCAGTAACATTGCCAGATGCCGTGTTTGTTTTGTTTGCAGATGGCACAAAAACATTGCAATAAATAGTAACGCAAGTAAAGCCATATAAAAATAGGCCATTAATTATCAAAGACATTAATAAATGGTTCCAAACCAATTTTCTGTCGTTAAACCCTGAAGAAATGTACTATATGCAGTTCAGAACTTGTAAAAGGTTTCCTGTCCGTATATGCCTAAAATATGACGACAGGCAGATAGAAGACGTTGACAGTGTCAAATTCTTAGGATTACAGCATGATAATAAGAGTAGCTGCGAGGAGCATGCTGAAATGCCAAAAAAATGCAAGTGTTGTCAGGCACAGGTAATATAAAAATAAAGAAGCTAGCGTACTATTCTTATTTTCATTCCATAAAGTCATACGGGATTGTTATCTGGAGTAATTCATCAAGCTAAGCTAAAGTTTTCCAAGCCCAGAAAGGTGCGGTACGAATTGTTTGTGGTGTGAAATCATGAACGTCCAGCAGACGGCTGTTTAAGGAACTGAGGATACTAACAACTGTTCCCAATATACATATTCCTCAATGAAATTTATCATTAAAAATACATCTGTTTTCAAACCAACAACTCAGTTCACAGAATCTATACTAGAAATAAGAATAAGTGTCACAAAGGTATAAAATCACTTACTTTGGTTCATATACCATATACTGTATGTGTCCACTATTCAGCAACACACATTTCCAATAACATACTAGAAGCCATAAAACGTTTAACTTTTCAGTTTGGTAAAGTCTAAAGGTTTTATTTGTAGACAATTCCTTCTGCTCTCCATGAACCGTGGACCTTGCCGTTGGTGGGGAGGCTTGCGTGCCTCAGCGATACAGATAGCCGTACCGTAGGTGCAACCACAACGTGTGGTTCCTGAAGAGGGGCAGCAGCCTTTTCAGTAGTTGCAGGGGCAACAGTCTGGATGATTGACTGATCTGCCCTTGTAAGAACAACCAAAACGGCCTTGCTGTGCTGGTACTGCGAACGGCTGAAAGCAAGGGGAAACTACGGCCGTAATTTTTCCCAAGGGCATGCAGTTTTACTGTATGATTAAATGATGATGGCATCCTCTTGGGTAAAATATTCCGGAGGTAAAATAGTCCCCCATTCGGATCTCCGAGAGGGGACTACTCAAGAGAATGTCGTTATCAGGAGAAAGAAAACTGGCGTTCTACGGATCGGAGCGTGGAATGTCAAATCCCTTAATCGGGCAGGTAGGTTAGAAAAGTTAAAAAAGGAAATGGATAGGTTAAAGTTAGATATAGTGGGAATTAGTGAAGTTCGGTGGCAGGAGGAACAAGACTTCTGGTCAGGTGATTACAGGGTTATAAACACAAAATCAAATAGGGGTAATGCAGGAGTAGGTTAATAATGAATAGGAAAATAGGAATGCGGGTAAGCTACTACAAACAGCATAGTAAACGCATCATTGTGGACAAGATAGATACGAAGCCCACACCTACTACAGTAGTACAAGTTTATATGCCAACTAGCTCTGCAGATGACGAAGAAATTGTAGAAATGTATGATGAAATAAAAGAAATTATTCAGATAGTGAAGGGAGATGAAAATTTAATAGTCATGGGTGACTAGAATTCGGTAGTAGGAAAAGGGAGAGGAGGAAACGTAGTAGGTGAATATGGACTGGGGCAAAGAAATGAAAGAGGAAGCCGCCTGGTAGAATTTTGCACAGAGCACAACTTAATCATAGGTAACACTTGGTTCAAGAATCATAAAATAAGGCTGTATACGTGGAAGAAGACTGGAGATACTAAAAGGTATCAGATAGATTATATAATGGTAAGACAGAGATTTAGGAACCAGGTTATAAATTGTAAGACATTTCCAGGGGCAGATGTGGACTCTGACCACAATCTATTGGTTATGACCTGTAGATTAAAAATGAAGAAACTGCAAAAAAGGTGGGAATTCAAGGAGATGGGACATGGATAAACTAAAAGAAGCAGAGGTTGTACAGAGTTTCAGGGAGAGCATAAGGGAGCAATTGACAGGAATGGGGGAAAGAAATACAGGAGAAGAAGAATGGGTAGCTTTGAGGGATGAAGTAGTGAAGGCAGCAGAGGACCAAGTAGGTAAAAAGACGAGGGCTGGTAGAAATCCTTGGGTAACAGAAGAAATATTTAATTTAATTGATGAAAGGAGAAAATATAAAAATGCAGTAAATGAAGCAGGCAAAGCGGAATACAGACGTCTCAAAAATGAGATCGACAGGAAGCGCAAAATGGCTAAGCAGGGATGGCTAGAGGACAAATGTAAGGATGTAGAGGCTTATCTCACCAGGGGTAAGATAGATACTGCCTACAGGAAAATTAAAGACACCTTTGGAGATAAGAGAACAACTTGTATGAACATCAAGAGCTCAGATGGAAACCCAGTTCTAAGCAAAGAAGGGAAAGCAGAAAGGTGGAAGGAGTATATAGAGGGTCTATACAAGGGCTATGTGCTTGAGGACAATATTGCGGAAATGGAAGACGATGTAGATGAAGACGAAATGGGAGATACAATACTGCGTGTAGAGTTTGACAGAGCACTGAAAGACCTGAGTAGAAACAAGGCCCCCGGAGTAGACAACATTCCATTGGAACTACTGATGGCCTTGGGAGAGCCAGTCCTGACAAAACTCTACCATCTGGTGAGCAAGATGTATGAGACAGGCGAAATACCTTCAGACTTCAAAAATAATATAAAAATTCCAATCCCAAAGAAAGCAGGTGTTGACAGATGTGAAAATTACCGAACTATCAGTTTAATAAGTCACAGCTGCAAAATACTAACGCGGATTCTTTACAGACGAATGGAAAAACTAGTAGAAGCCGACCTCAAGGAAGATCAGTTTGGATTCCGTAGAAATGTTGGAACACGTGAGGCAATACTGACCCTACGACTTATCTTAGAAGCTAGATTAAGGAAGGGCAAGCCTACGTTTCTAGCGTTTGTAGACTTAGAGAAAGCTTTTGACAATGTTGACTGGAATACTCTCTTTCAAATTCTGAAGGTGGCAGGGGTAAAATATAGGGAGCGAAAGGCTATTTACAGTTTGTTCAGAAACCAGATGGCAGTTATAAGAGTCGTGGGACATGAAAGGGAAGCAGTGGTTGGGAAGGGAGTGAGACAGGGTTGTAGCCTCTCACCGATGTTATTCAATCTGTATATTGAGCAAGCAGTAAAGGAAACAAAAGAAAAATTCGGAGTAGGTACTAAAATCCATGGAGAAGAAATAAAAACTTTGAGTTTCGCCGATGACATCGTAATTCTGTCAGAGACAGCAAAGGACTTGGAAGAGCAGTTGAACGGAATGGATAGTGTCTTGAAAGGAGGATATAAGATGAACATCAACAAAAACAAAACGAGGATAATGGAATGTAGTCGAATTAAGTCGGGTGATTCTGAGGGAATTAGATTAGGAAATGAGACACTTAAAGTAGTAAATGAGTCGAAGTAGAGAGGATATAAAATGTAGACTGCCAATGGCAAGGAAAGCGTTTCTGAAGAAGAGAAATTTGTTAACATCGAGTATAGATTTAAGTGTCAGGAAGTCTTTTCTCAAAGTATTTGTATGGAGTGTAGCCATGTATGGAAGTGAAACATGGACGATAAATAGTTTGGACAAGAAGAGAATAGAAGCTTTCGAAATGTGGTGCTACAGAAGAATGCTGAAGATTAGATGGGTAGATCACGTAACTAATGAGGAAGTACTGAATAGGATTGGGGAAAAGAGAAGTTTGTGGCACAACTTGACTAGAAGAAGGGATCGGTTGGTAGGACATGTTCTGAGGCATCAAGGGATCACCAATTTAGTATTGGAGGGCAGCGTGGAGGGTAAAAATTGTAGAGGGAGACAAAGAGATGAATACACCCAGCAAATTCAGAAGGATGTAGGTTGCAGTAGGTACTGGGAGATGAAGAAGCTTGCACAGGATAGAGTAGCATGGAGAGGTGCATCAAACCAGTGTCAGGACTGAAGACCACAACAACAACAACTATTGACGAATTTCTTAGCAGAACCATTTGATGAGTGAAAGTTATTAACAATATCACATAATGTGAATATTGTGTTCAATCTGACTTCTGCACTTATTTCGTGCAGTATTGCGATCATTTTCAGTAATTGCTGTGAAACGTTTTCTATCTGATGATGTGAGGCTACAGTAGCCTAAGAATCATCACACGCACTTAAGTGCATTGAAAATTTGACATTCGGTGACAAGTTTTATATCCTTGTAATATGTATATATGTTTACCGATTCCACACCCACTAGCGCAGTTTCCTTTGTGACATGCGGAAGGTATATTAGTATATCTGTTCTTATTTTGTAAATATTTATTGTGTATTTTTGCTTTCTGACAATTTCTACATCCCAGAGGCTCTCCTCACTATGGATCAATTGGAACGCAAAGTACATCTAACCTAATCTAATCTACGCAGCTTGTTCCTGCCACTCCAGGTCGCAAATCGGACTGTCCGCGAACCCAAAGCAGAGGCTACGTCCTTGCTCATGCTTCTGAAGAAAATTTTATGCCAATTGAAGATCCAATAGAGACTGCCCTCGATCCACTGGTCGCAGACAGAGTTCCACACTACATTGAGAAGGAGGACGAAGATGATGACGCTACGGATGCCACATCAGCTGATGAAGCTCCGCTGATCCTGCATGGGCCAAATCCCAGAAAGCAGCAGGCCGTGATGACGTTCCCAACGCCAATTTGAAACAAGCGCCTTCTGCGGTCTCCATATATTTGGCAGCAATCTACAGTGACGTCTTTCACACCTGTCACTTTCAACTGAGTTGAAAACATGCCGAAATAGTGGTCATCCCGAAGCTGGGGTAAGATCTTCGTCTTGCACAGTGCTATGAAGCCATTAGTACTTCCGGCGCTCTCTGTGGTTTTAGAGCGCCATGTCGCCATTGAAGATCTTTTATCCAAGAGCAGTTCGGATTCCGCCAAGGCCACTCGACAGAACATCAACTTCTGCAGGTGGTTGAGGAGAAATTCAATGCGGTGGAACGCCTCGAGTACTTCGGTGCTGTGTTCCTAGATGTCTCGCGACAGTATGACAATGTCTGGCTCGTCGACCTCCTATACAAGCTCTTCGTATAATGTGGCAGTATTATTGTGTACCCTCAGGGACGGGGGCCAGATGACGGAGAATTGACAATAGACAGCCGAGGTCCTCCTACGAATCCTGTTGCCTGACGATAGACAGAAAGATGACTCTGAAGTGCAACAGTGAATTAGGAGAGAAGAGCAACAGGATTATAGGAACAATAATATGGTATATCCCTTCTCTGAGGAGGAGGTGGCCCCCAAGGTAAAGGCACTTAAGAAGGTCAAAGCTCCTGGCCCAGACGACATCACAGCGGACGTGGTGCAATTTCTGACCGCCCAGCTGGTGGCACCTCTCACTAAGTTATACAGTGAGCGCTTTAGGCTCAGGAAATTTCCCCTCATTTCGGAAAAAGCCAACGTAAAGATAACCAAGAAAGGCCCAGATAAAGATCCAAAGGAAGATCAATAGTACAGGCCCATTTGTTCACTGGACCTGCTGGGGAAACCGCGTGTTGTGTGGGATGAGTGACAGGCAGTTCGATTTTCGGTCGGGGAGATGGGCGTCTGACGCCATCGCCCAGGCTCCGGAGGTCTGTGACTCAGCCCCGTACTAATACGTTGTCGGCATCATGGTGAATATCAGTGGCGCCTTTGACAACGTGTGGTGGCCTTCGCTCTTCTCCCGCCTGCGCGAGAAGGAGTGTCCAGGGCGGCTACACGGCTGTCTTCGGAGCTATTGTGAGGATAGGGAGGTGTGGCTATCGTCCCCTAGCGGGAGAATCAGTAAAAAGATCACAAAGGCGTGTCCACAGGGCTCCGTCCTGGAACCACTCTTTTGGGACATTAACATGGAACTCCTCTTGGATAACCTGCATATTCCTTGACTTGCGCCATGGGGTGGTGGGGTTTCGGGTTCCGCTGAATAGGTCAGTTCACTACAATCATCTGGCGGCTACACGGGTAGCGGAGGCTGTGTGGCGTGGACTGGGCGGATTTTTTGGTTAGAAGGCCTCAGGAAAGTACGGAGTGGGCTGCAATCTCAAAGGGTGCATTTCAAATAAAGGACCTGCTTGGATCAAGGAACAGTCGGAATTGTGGTTGTAAATTGTTGTAGTTGTGCTGGGAAAGTCCCTGAGCTTCAAGCGCTAATAGAAAGCACTGAAGCTGAAATCGTTATAGGTACAGAAAGCTGGCTAAAGCCTGAAATACGTTGTGCAGAAATTTTTACGAAGTCTCAGACGGTGTTCAGGAAAGATAGATTAGGCAGAATTGGTGGTGGAGTGTTTGTGTCTGTCAGTAGTAGTTTATCGTGTAGTGAAGTCGAAGTAGATACACCGTGCGAATTGGTATGGGTGGAGGTTATACTTAACAGCCGAACTAAGTTAATAATTGGCTCCTCCTACGACCCCAGACTCCGATGATATAGTTGCTGAACAGTTCAGAGAAAATTTGAGTCTTGTAACGAATAAATACCCCACTCATACGGTTATAGTTGGTGGGGACTTCAACCTTCCCTCGATATGTTGGCAAAAATACTTGTTCAAAACCGGTGGTAAGCAGAAAACATCTTCCGAGATTGTCCTAAATGCTTTCTCCGAACATTATTTCGAGCAGTTAGTCCACGAACCCACGCGAATTGTAAATGGTTGCGAAAACACACTTGACCTCTTAGCCATAAACAATCCAGAGCTAATAGAGAGCATCATGACTGATACAGGGATTAGTGATCACAAGGTCGTTGTAGCTAGGCTCAATACCGTTTCTTCCAAATCCACCAGAAACAAACGCAAAATAATTTTATTTAAAAAAGCGGATAAAGTGTCACTAGAAGCCTTCCTAAAATACAATCTCCATTCCTTCCGAACTGACTAAGCAAATGTAGACGAGATGTGGCTCAAATTCAAACATATAGTAGCAACAGCAATTAAGAGATTCATACCTCATAAACTGGTCAGAGATGGAACTGATCCCCCATGGTACACAAAACAGGACTGAACGCTATTGCAGAGGTAACGGAAAAAGCATGCGAAGTTCAGAAGAACGCGAAATCACGAAAATTGGCTAAAATTTACAGACGCGCGAGATTTGGCACGGACTTAAATTAGAGATGCCTTTAATAGGTTCCACAACGAAAAATTGTCTCGAAATTTGGTAGAAAATCCGAAGAAATTCTGGTCGTATGTAAAGTACACAAGCGGCAAGACGCAGTCAATACCTTCGCTGCGCAGTGTCGATGGTACTGTTACCGACGACTGTGCCGCTAAAGCGGAGTTATTGAACGCAGTTTTCCGAAATTCCTTCACCAGGGAAGACGAATGGAATATTCTAGAATTTGAAACACGAACAACTGCTAGCATGAGTTTCCTAGAAGTAGATACCTTAGGGGTTGCGAAGCAACTCAAATCGCTTGATACGGCCAAGACTTCAGGTCCAGATTGAATAACGATTAGGTTCCTTTCAGATTACGCTGACACAATAGCTCCCTACTTAGCAATCATATACAACCGGTCGCTCACCGATAGATCTGTACCTACAGATTAGAAAATTGCGCATGTCGCACCAGTGTTTAAGAACGGTAGTAGGAGTGATCCATCGAACTACAGACCTATATCATTAACGTCGGTTTGCAGTAGTGTTTTCGAGCATATACTGTATTAAAAAATTATGAATCACCTCGAAGGGAATGATCTAATGATATGTAATCAGCATGGTTTCAGAAAACATCGTTCTTGTGTAACGCAGCTAGCTCTTTATTCGCACGAAGTAATGGCCGCTATCGACAGGGGATATCAAGTTGATTCCGTATTTCTAGATTTCCGGAAAACTTTTGACACCGTTCCTCACAAGCGCTTTCTAATCAAGCTGCGGTCCTATGGTGTATCGTCTCAGTTGTGCGACTGGATTCGTGATTTACTGTCAGGAAGGTCGCAGTTCGTAGTAATAGACGGCAAATCATCGAGTAAAACTGAAGTGATATCAAGTGTTCCCCAGGGAAGCGTCCTGGGACCTCTACTGTTCCTGATCTATATAAATAACCTGTGTGACAATCTGAGTAGTTCTCTTAGATTGTTCGCAGATGATGCTGTAATTTACCGTCTAGTAAGGTCATCCGAAGACCAGTATCAGTTGCAAAGCGATTTAGAAAATTTTGCTGTATGTTGTGGCAGGTGGCAGTTGACGCTAAATGACGAAAAGTGTGAGATGATCCACATGAGTTCCGAAAGAAATCCGTTGGAATTCGATTACTCGACAAATAGTACAATTCTCAAGGCTGTTAATTCAATTAAGTACCTGGGTGTAAAAATTACGAACAACTTCAGTTGGAAAGACCACATAGATAATATTATAGGGAAGGCGAGTCAAAGGTTGCGTTTCATTGGCAGGACACTTAGAAGATGCAACAAGTCCACTAAAGAGACAGCTTACACTACACTCGTTCGTCCTCTGTTAGAATATTGCTGCGTGGTGTGGGATCGTTACCAGGTAGAATTGACGGAGGACATCGAAAGGGTGCAAAAAAGGGCAGCTCGTTTTGTATTATCAAGTAATAGGGGAGAGAGTGTGGCAGATGTGATACGCGAGTTGGGATGGAAGTCATTAAAGCAAAGACGTTTTTCGTCGCGGCGAGATCTATTTACGAAATTTCAGTCACCAACGTACTCTTCTGAATGCGAAAATATTTTGTTGAGCCCAACCTACATAGGTAGGAATGATCATCAAAATAAAATAAGAGAAATCAGAGCTCGGACAGAAAGGTTTAAGTGTTCATTTTTCCCACTCCTATTCGGGAGTGGAATGGTAGGGAGATAGTATGATTGTGGTTCGATGAACCCTCTGCCAAGCACTTAAATGCGAATTGCAGAGTAATCATGTAGATGTAGATGCAGAACAACGACGATGTACTAGAGTGTATAGCCTACGCAAACGACCTCCTCCTGCTGGTTGGCGGTCGTAGCCGCGAAGACTTGGAGCCAAAAATCTCAAGGGCCAAATCTATCCTGAGTACATGGTGCCATACTACCAAAATGAAAATTTTGGTACACATATTTACTACTAAAGGGACAACTTGTCAGGAACCAGACAGCAAGAATAGACGACTGACCCACCAGTTCTTCGGTGCCATGAGACCCAATACACTGGTAACCCAAGACACAGTAGGTAATGCCCAGTGGAAACAGAAACAGCACCAAATTCTAAAACTAGGTAAGCTGCAGTAAGTAATTGTAATAAGCATAAATTAGGACCAACTAATGTATTAGGTAGTGGGTTATTTTGTATCATGTATTTCAAGAATAAAGATTTTTTTTTTAAATGTGGCAGTATTTTGGCACCTCAAAAAGATTCCGTCCCACTCCTGTATGCAATTATTAGCGATTAGACATCTGCTGATAGTTCTGGAACCGTTTATTAAACGTAAAGAATATGCCTGACACCGTCGAGTACACCTACGTACTAATACCTGTAGTTCATTTATTTGTTGGGTGATGGGCTTTTATATAGAAAGGCTGCGTAAGCTTTGTGGAGGCGTGGGCCCGAGGCTACACGCCCCGGCAAGGGGCCCGGCGGGGTGTCTCGGGGAGGCAGTAGCTGGTTCTTGGAGGGCCGGTCGCCTTGAGCGGTCGCTGTAATGCGGAACGTTGCATGAGAGTAGAGGCGTTGACTTTTATGAGGGGCGCAGGCGGTGTATGAATGGCGTGAGCTGTTCCACAATGACCAGTGCAGGCTGACCGGCGCCATGTAGTCACGGAAGCAAATTATTTCAAACAATACCGTTGCGAACTGGAAGCAGCCACGCGACAGGCTGGCGCCTCGAGCCATTAGTTGTTTCGACACGTGCACCAAACTTGTTCCCACGCAATTTTGAGTCGGACATTCCGGATTGGTACATCTGCTTAAAGCGTTGGTAGGAACGATGCCTTCTGGAAAATTCGACTATAGCTTGGTTGTGGTTGGTTGGAGCCGTTTAGTATGATGAGAGAGGGAGAATGTACTGATGTTCCTGGGATATAATTCTCTCACCGGTACCTAGTGGGGAGGTAAAGAGAGGTGAGTTGGTGAGCGGCAGTGTTAGCTAAGGGATTCGTGTTGAACCCTAGAAAGAGCAGGAAACCCTGTCTCAGCTATCGAAAGAGCAGGAACATTTTCTTCAAATGGTTCAAATGACTGTAAACACTGTGGGACTTAACATCTGAGGTCATCAGTCCCTTAGAACTACTTAAACCTAACATAACATAAGGACATCACACAAATCCATGACTGAGGCAGGATTCGAACCTGCGACCGTAGCAGCAGTGTGGTTCCGGACTGAAGCGCATAGAACCGCTCGGCCACAACTGCCGGTAAACATGTTCTTGTCTTTGCTCCCAAGCGCACAGAAGAATTCTGTTTTAGCCTAAGAACTTCTGTCTTAGAGATCAGTTAGGGCACTATATTTTGCTGTACGTTTAAAGAAGATACTGTACTCCGCCCTGGGCAGGGTCTCCTCGTCTTGCGTCTGGCATACAATTCTTGGGAGCGCTTTGCTGTTATTCACTTGCGCTTAAGACATTGCTGAATTGCGCATTGTGCTGAGAGTTCTCGTCGTACGTTTATTGTTGGCAGTAAAATGACAAGATTCAGCTACGCTTTAGCGATTATAGATAGCGGTCTGCTGTCTAAGGTCTTAGGATTCATCTCTCACTACATTTGCGGGTCTGCAGCTTTGTCGCCAGCGACAGCTGCATCGAGTATACTTAATTTTGGTGGTGGTGGTGGTGGTTAGTGTTTAACGTCCAGTCGACAACGAGGTCATTAGAGATGGAGCGCAAGCGCGGGTTAGGGAAGGATTTGGAAGGAAATCGGCCGTGCCCTTTCAAAGGAACCATCCCGGCATTTGCCTGAAACGATTTAGGGAAATCACGGAAAACCTAAATCAGGATGGCTGGAAACGGGATTGAACCGTCGTCCTCCCGAATGCGAGTCCAGTGTGCTAACCACTGCGCCACCTCGCTCGGTATCATCATTGTATTCGACCAACACGGTTTTGCTACGGTGATACAGCCAACGCCACCGGCTTCTTAGAGCAGTAAGAGATTAAAATGTTGGGATCACGTATAGAGGTTACGCCAATCAGTCGATTCCAGTAGCTTCTTCTTGTTTTTGGTGCGACAGACGAAGTCGGTCACAACGCGTAGTATTTCTCGGATCGCGTTATTCATTTTGGGCAGAAGTAGGTAGAGTTTTGCAGTATTAGTTAACTACGTTTATTTCACAATTGTTTGAGTCCCCAAGACATGTATTGTTTCTTATTTGTGTAAGCCACAGAGGGTATATATGAGTGACAGGGCCAGATTTCAATATCGCATTAATTTCAGTTTCCGTTTCGCACTTGAACACTGATAGGTCTCCACAGTTGAGACGCGAAAATTACTCGCCAGAGTCACGCTTGTGCAAGACACACACAATAAATGAGCGGAGCCACGAGGGGCTAGAGCAGGGGCAGCTGGCGACCCACTTTCGCCTCATATGCTCTTGACTACACGATAGGATCTCTCTTGTGAGGGAGGAGCGTGGAGCGTTTACACTTCGTCGCAGCCTAGCAGGCATGCCACAGGGTTCGGTTTCAGGAACGATCTTGTACACGCTTTATACGGCAGATATGCCCACGTCTGATCGTGTCCAGCTAGCTCTATACGCCGCGGAACGCCGGCCGCGGTGGATGAGCGGTTCTAGGCGCTTCAGTTCGGAACCGCGGGACTGCTACAGTCGCAGGTGAGAATCCTGCCTCGGGCATGGACGTGTGTGATGTCCTTAGTTAGGTTTAAGTAGTTCTAAGTTCTAGGGGACTGATGACCTCAGATGTTAAGTCCCATAGTGCTCAGAGCCATTTGAACCATTTTTTTGAACAGCCGAAACATGAACGTCGACACTCTGTGCCGCCGATTGCAGATAGCCTGCGCTGCCCTCGCAGAGTGGGTTGGGTTGTTTGGGGGAAGAGACCAAACAGCGAGGTCATCGGTCTCATCGGATTAGGGAAGGAAGTCGGCCGTGCCCTTTCAAAGGAACCATCCCAGCATTAGCCTGGAGCGATTTAGGGAAATCACGGAAAACCTAAGTCAGGATGGCCGGACTCGGGATTGAACCGTCGTCCTCCCGAATGCCTCGCAGAGTGGGCTGTGAAGTGGTGACTCAGGCTCAACGGCGCGAAGACACAATCTTGATGATCACACGTAGTGTCGTTCCAGCAGGTCTGCAGCCAATCAGCATCGGTGGCAGCCCTGTTCCCTGGAGGCTAAGCCGCCTAATAAGGCGTCTCTCTGGATCGTCGACGTACTTGGCGCCCGCACATCCAGGAAGTGAGATTCAACTCCAAACTCACTTTTTCAAGCCGTACTCTTGCTGAACCCGACTTCAGCGCTTTCTCCACGTCTCGGTGTCACACTGTACAAGGCACAGCTTCGCCCATTCTTCGAGCACGCCGCCATCGCCTGGTGGACGGCAGCCGAAGAACACGCGAAGAAGCTCCAATCTCAGCAGCATCGTCCTTTCTGTCTGGCTCTGCACCTACCGAGGCCCCTTACCTGGATGCCTTCACGATATCGCGCAAGTCCCATACCTACAACACCGTTTCCGGATGCTTGCCCGTACCTTCCTTCGCAAACCATGGCAGTCCTAGAACATTATTCGTTTTCCATTTAGATACAACTGGAGGTTGTCAGTGTAGATGTGGTATTTTCAGCAGGACAAAACTGATGACACATCATCTACATATAATGAAAAGAGGATCTAATACCGAACCTCGGGGTACTCCTGACACTTCTTGCTTCCAATGTGACATTATGATATCGGACATGACGCATTGCTGGCAAGGCGTCAGGTGCGAGAGAAACCAATGCACCCCACATAGCAAGAAATTTAGGCTACTGTGTCTGACAAGTAAATTCGAAGTCTGCAGTGTCAAAGGCTTTACTGAAGTCTAATTATCACATAAAAGTCACTTCTTGTACATCCATAGGAAGCTTTAGGTCATCTGTTTATGAAGGCAGTAGTTGGGCTGAGAGGATTACGAAAACCTGATAGGTGTTCGTCTAGTATGTTGTTCGTGGTTCAGTAGTTCGTTAGCTGATAGTGGACTGCATATTCTAAGGCCTTGAATACGAATAGGTCGGTAATCACAGAGTACTATGGCAATATCTTTTCTAGGTAGAGGTTTAACTTGTTTCTGTTTTCAGACCTCAGGAGAAACACCTATGGTCAAGGAGTGGTTGAAGGCATCTGTTATAGTGGACAATAGGGGATCAGTAATAAGCTGCATCATTTGGACTGTGTTTCCAACGTGTCAGGTAGATGTTGACCTGATACGCAAAACGAATTTTTTGACGGTATTGCAAGTAATATGCTTTAAATAGAATTTTTTTGTGGCTGCAGTTGTGTACCAACATGAAGTAATAAAAGAATCGTTTCTGGTTCAGTTATGATTGTAAGTAATGTGAAGTACCGGTTCAGTTCTTCGGCTGGAACAGCTGGATCAGCTGCAGCTTTTACTTTCCTTACATGAAGACCACGAAAGTTTTTGGATGGGACACTTCGTCTATTTCTGTTTTCTTGTATTTCTCATAGTTTGAGTGACTGCTCCGCTTCTGCTTGTAAGCAATATGATTTTCACGCTTGGGAAGCAGTTTATATGACCAGTACGCAGCGTCTCTGAGATTCATGGACTGTATTAGTTCTTCAATTACTTATGGTGCAGGTTTCCTTCTTACTTACTCGATATTTAGGGTATCGTATCTGTCGTATAGTTGAACTTTCGTTTACGTCCCGCAAAGGGAATAAAAGACGACTCCCAACTATTTCTTGTGCCTCACTTGCAAGTTCAGATTAATTAATGCGTTTGAAGTTCGGTGTGTTGTCAGAGACAAATTTATCAAAATCAAAAGAGACAATGTCAGATATAATATAAACCATGTGGTGGTTAATACCCTTCTCCAAATGTGATAGCCGTTAAACTTTTTATCGGAACCAAAACAGGTAGAGCGACATTGCAGCTTCTCGTAAATCATCGGCTAGAACGAGTTCTTGCGCTTATTTCATTCGTTTGGTCTTATTCTGCAGACGAAGATTTAACACTGTTAGCCTGAATGAATAAAGAATTAGTTCGTCACATCTAATGTCGCAGTTGGAAGATGTACTAAGTAACTTCCCCATTCTTACAATAGATGTGCTCTTAGGCTAGAACCATTCATTTGACTGACCTCTATTAGCACCTCCTTGCCTTTGGTGGATCTTACACTTGTATTTCAGCTTCATTTTTCGATTAGATGTTTCTGATTTTTGCTGCTTATACTTTGTGAGTTACAAATTTCCGATTATTTACAGTCAAGGCACTTCGCTAACCTCAGTAGCTTCAACAAGAGCGTATAAAAAACTCACACTTGTCTTGTTGATTACTGATCTTCAAATGGTTCAAATGGCTCTAAGCACTATGGGACTTAACATCTGAGGTCATCAGTCCCCTAGAACTTAGAACTACTTAAACCTAACGACATCACACACATTGATGCCCATGGCAGAATTCGAACCTGCGACCGCAGCATACTGATCTTCGACAAACTCTTTCATCACCAGTAGACGAATCAAAACCCTCATCTAAATCGATTTTTTGTCGATAGTGTAAGCTTGCAAGGACCCGTGACACTCACGGTTAGAAACAATCTATGGCGAGTTCCAGAACACGAACGACACGTGGCCACATGTCTTCCTACTCGTTTACAGGCTACCACGACAATGTAAGCAACATAATTTTGCTTTATCTCTGACCATCATAGAAGTAGTTCCAACAACTAGGTACTCCAGACATAGACAGGGTCTTATACAATTGGATGCGGCAAAAAGTAAAAAAAAGCTGTATCAGGATACTGGTCGCCACGGGACCCAATTATTAAAATAAGAGGCAATACAAGCATTACAGAACCTTTTCGGGACAGTTCTAACATTGGGAGGGGATTTAATATGCTATTCGGTGTACTTTGACAAGACGCTTCAGTTCTTTCGAAGCAGTCACATACGTAAAGTCCAACGAAAATTCCAAAATAAAGAAATTAACGGGTTTGAGAATCGATGTAACTAAAATTACAGGTGACAGTTATTTGGCAACATTTTTGTTGAAACATTCAACATTCAACATAAATAGAACTGTGCTAATAGGAAGACTGAGTTATGCGTTGTTTGGGTCAAGGATTAACCTCTAATACCCTTGTTTATCGAGGAGACATCAAAATACTAGTACAAGTTCCTAATGCTTGTCATCGTTTGTCAGACCTTACTGAATTGTTTTAAATGCAGTGCACGGCACAGCTGGTCCAAATATTCACGTTCTAGGATCTTCACCAGTAATGTTAATAACATTGAAAGTTTCTTGTGGAGAAAGATATGTAAATGTCAAGGCGTACTTTCCCGCAGTGTAAGTGAGTTGCTTCCTGGCATCGTGCGGCCTTCGCTGCGGACAAAGGGCTCTAGCTGTAGAGTCCGGCGAGGCAATCCGGTTCGTTGCCGAGTGTTCCAGATTGGAGATATAGCCACAGCCTCTCAGTGTGGAGTGTGCCTCGGCTTAAGAAGCTTCCTTCCAACTACTACGAGTTATTCTCTCGTTCTTGTTATTGCTCTGTTGCCATTTCTGTCGTCTAGTGGATTGAAGTTTCAGGTTAGATTCACTATGACAAAAAAAAAAAAAAAAAAAAAAAAAAAAAAACAGGCGCACCATGAAGGAATTATCTGAATGGGAAGAAAATTACTAGATGTGATGTACACGTACAGACAAACAAATGGTTACAATTTCAGGAACATTGGGTGGTTTATTCGAGAGAAAGAGCTGCACAAATTAAGTCAATAACGCGTTGGTCCACCTCTGGCCCTTATGCAGGCGGTTATTCGGCTTGGCATTGGTTGACGTTGGATGTTCTCCTGAGGGACATCGTGCCAAATTCTGTACAACTGGCGCATAGGTCGCCAAAACCCGAACTGGTAGGAGGGTCGTGCACATAATCCTCCAGACGTTCCCGAAAGGAGGAGATCCGGTGACCTTGCTGGCCAAGGTAGGGTTTGGAGAGAGCAAAGACAAGCAGTAGAAACTATCGCTGTGTGCAGGTGGGCATTATCTTGCTGAAATGTAAACACAGGATGCCTTGTCACAAAGGGCAACAAAACGGGGTGTAGCATACCGTCGACGTACCGCTGCGCTTTAAGGGTACCGTGGATAACAATCAAAGGGGTCTTGCTATGAAAAGACATGGCACCCCAGACTAGCACTCTCGGTTGCCGTGCCGTATAAAGGGAGACAGTCATATTGGTATCCCACCGCTGTCCGGAGCGTCTGCAGACACGTTTTCAGCCTGGAATCTAATTGACTGGAGCAGAATTGCTTTCAGTGATGAGTCCCGCTTCGAATAGAGCACCGATGACTAGCGAAGCGCCAGCAGTTGTGGTCGAGCAGCTCTAGGCGCTTCAGTCTGGAACCGCGCGACCGCTACAGTCGCAGGTTCGAATCCTGCCTCGGGCATGGATTTGTGTGATGTCCTTAGGTTTAAGTAGTTCTAAGTTCTAGAGAATTCATGACCTCAGATGTCCCATAGTGCTCAGAGCCATTTGAACCATTTTTTGAACCAGCGAAGACGTGTCTGGAGGTCTGGAGATGTCCGGACGGTATTAGGATACAACATGACTGTCGACCACTATACGACCAGGGCAACCAGGAGTGATGGTCTGGGGTGCCATTTCTTTTCATATGTGGGCCCCTTCGGTTGTCATCCGCGGCACTCTTACGGCACAGCGGTACGTCGACGGTATTCTACAACCCGTTTTGATACACTTCGTGGCAAGCCATCCTGAGCTAACATTTCAGCAAGATACCGCCCACCTACATACGGCGAGAGTTTCCACTGCTTGTCTTCGTGCTTGCCAGACCCTGCCTTGGCCAGCACGCTCGACGGATCCCTGCCCGTTCGAGAACGCATGGAGAGTTATGGGCAGCTTCCTCCATCCAGATAGGGATTTAGACAATACGAGGGTAATCCCAAAACTATGGCCTCCTATTTTTTATAAGTGTACACACCTCTTTATTTCTACAATGGTTTACATCAGTTTACAGCTTGAACATTTAGCTAATTTTCGACATAATCAAAATTTCTATGAATTTTTGTAGACGCTGTGGCAGTTTTTGTATGCCCATGTTATATCAACTCGCCGCCAAGCTGCTCAGAAAGTTATGAACCTCTTCTTTCACCTCGTCGTCGGAGCTGAATCGCTGACAGGTACTGTGAGACTGAAAAAACTTACACTATCAATTCAGAACCGGAAAATATGAATGTTGAGCAAGGGCGTACACATTCCCCATGACAACGCTCGCCCACACATCGCTCGGCTGCAGTAGTTTCAGTGGAACATAATCGCCCACCAACCCTTTAATCCTGACATGACGCACAGTGACTATCACCTGTTCTCTAGGTTAAAAGAACATTTGGCCGGAAAGCGCTTCAGCTCCGACGACGAGGTGCAGGAAGAGTTTTATAACTTTTTGAACAGCATGGTGGCGAGTTGGTATGACATGGGCATACAAAAAATGCCACAGCGTTTACAAAAATTCATCGACAGAAATTCTGATTATGTCGAAAACTAGCTAAGTGTTCAAGCTGTAAACTGATTGATGTAAACCATTGTAGAAATAAGTAGGTCTATGTACTTATAAAAAAATAGGAGACTTTAGTTTTGGGATTACCCTCCTATAATGCACCAGTTAAACAGAATTTGTCGTGATATCCCTCAAGTGGACATCCAACATCTTTATCGGTTTATTTATTTATTTTTTACGCCCGAACTGCACCGCACTGTGAGACACACAGTGTTGTTGCTGTCGTTTCTTCAATTCCCAGACTGGTTTGATACACCTCTCCATGTAAGTTCAACATGTGCAAGCCTTTTGATCTCTCCATAACTGCCGTAGCGTACATCCTTTTGAATATAAATAACTTCCTGAAGAGACTACCACATCTGAGACATTGTGAATAACAATGACAACATTCAAGATGCGACCACACTGACCGGTAACTGCGAATATAGCACCTTCGTACAGCTATGTGTCTTATGACAAAACCTCAATCTTGACGTTTTAATTTTCATAAAATTTATGACAATTTGGATGGTTGTTGAGTGTTGTCGTTGTTATTCATTTGAATATGCTTACTGTAGTCAAGTCTCGGTCTCCCTTTACTACTTTTACACCCTCCCACCCCCCCCCCCCCCCCTCCCCCTACACACACAAACTTCCCACCAGTATCAAATTGACAATTCCTTCCTGCCTCAGAATGTCTTCCACCAATTGACTCCTTCTTTCAGTCAAATTATACCATAAATTTCTTTTCTCCTCAGATTGATTCAGTACCTTTGCATTTCTTATTCGATCTATCCATCTAACCTTCAGTACTCGTTGTAGTACCACATTTCCAAATTTTATGTTCTCTTCTTGTCTGAACCGCCTATGGCACACGTTTCACACCCATGTAAGGCGGCACTCCAGAAAAATACTCTCAGAAAAGGCTTCCTAGCATTTACATTTAATTACACTACTGGCCATTAAAATTGCTACAACAAGAAGAAATGCAGATGGTAAACGGGTATTCATTGAACAAATACATTATACTAGAACTGATATATGATTACATTTTCACACAATTTGGGTGCATAGATCCTGAGAAATCAGTACCCAGAACAACCACTTCTGGCCGTAATAACAGAGCTTGGATGGCGTGTACAGGTACAGCTGCCCAAGCAGCTTCAACACAATACCACAGTTCATCAAGAGTAGTGACTGGCGTATTGTACGAGCCAGTTGCTCGGTCACCATTGACCATACGTTTTCAATTGGTGAGAGATGTGCTGGCCAGGGCAGCAGTCGAACATTTTCTGTATCCAGAAAGGCCCGTACAGGACCTGCAACATGCGCTAGTGCATTATCCTGCTGAAATGTAGGGTTTCGCAGGGATCGATTGAAGGGTAGAGCCACGGGTCCGTAACACATCTGAAATGTAATGCCCACTGCTCAAAGTGCCGTCAATGCGAACAAAAGGTAATCGAGACGTGTAACCAGTGGCACCCCATACCATCACGCCGGGCGATACGCCAGTACGGCGATGATGAATACATGCTTCCAATGTGCGTTCGCCGCGACGTCGCCAAACGCGGATGCGACCATCACGATGCTGTAAACAGAACCTGGATTCAACCGAAAAAATGACGTTTTGCCATTCGTGCACCCAGGTTCGTCGTTGAGTACACCACCGCAGGCGCTCCTGTCTGTGATGCAGCGTCAAGGGTAACCGCAGCCATGGTCTCTGAGCTGAAAGTCCATGCTGCTACAAACGTCGTCGAACTGTTCGTGCAGATGGTTGTTGTCTTGCAGACGTCCCCATCTGTTGACTCAATGATCGAGACGTGGCTGCACGATCCGTTACAGCCATGCGGATAATATGCCTGTCATCTCGACTGCTACTGATACGAGGCAGTTGGGATCCAGCACGCCGTTCCGCATTACCCTCCTGAACCCACCGATTCCATATTCTGCTAACAGTCATTGAATCTCGACCAACGAAAGCAGAAATGTCGCGATACGATAAACCTCAATCGCGATAGGCTACAATCCGACCTTTATCAAAGTTGGAAACATGATGGTATGCATTTCTCCTCCTTACACGAGGCATCACAACAACGTTTCACCAGGCAACACCCGGTCAACCGCTGTTTGTGTATGAGAAATCGGTTGGAAACTTTCCTCAAGTCAGCACGTTTTGGGTGTCGCCACCGGCGCCAACCTTGTGTGAATGCTTTGATAAGCTTATCTTTTGCATATCACAGCATCTTCTTCCTGTCGGTTAAATTTTGCGTCTGTAGCACGTCAACTTCGTGGTGTGGCAATTTTAATGGCCAGTAGTGTAGAAAATAACACTTTTTCAGAAATACTTTTGTTACTGTTCTTAGGCTAGCAGTATCCTCTCTACTTAGGCCATCGTCAGCTATTTTTCTGCAGAAATATCATAGCTCATCGAGTGCTCCTAGCGTCTCACATTGCCATCTAATTCTCTTAGCATCATCTCATTTAATTCTGCTACATTCCGTTTCCATTGTCCTGCTTTTGTTGATGCTGATCAATTTCTTTTCAGAACACTATGCATTATTTTGAACTGCCCTTACAACTTCTTTGTTGTCTCTGAGAGAATCACAGTGACTCTGAAAAACCTCAAAGTTTTTATCACTTCTCCCTGAACTTCAATCCTTTCCATATTTGACCTTCAATTTCTTCACAGCTTTCTCAATGTACAGATTGAATGGCATAGGCGATAGACTACAACTCTGTACCACTCCCTTCTCAACCGTTGGTTCCCTTTCATGGCATCTCGACTCCTATAATTGCAGTCTGGTATCTGTGTATGTTAAAAATAAACTTTCGTTCTCTATATTTTATCTCTACTACCTTCAAAACGTTGAAGAGTGTAACCCAGTTAATAGAGTCAAAAGCTTGTTCCATATCTTCGGAACCTACAAACAGTGGTTGGCCTTTCTTCAAGCTGTCTTTTAGAAATGTCGTAGATTCAGTATTGCCTCGCGCGTTCCTAAACTGATCTTCCTTGAGGTCATTTTCTCCCCTTTTTTCCAGCCCTTTGTAAGTAATTCGTGTCAACATTTTGCAATCATGAACTGATGGTTCGGTAGTATTCATGCTTGTCGTTGAACACCAGCTTTCTGTGAATTTACAATCACTACATTGTCTTATGTCTCATACGTCTTGGACAGCAAGTGGAATACTTTAACCATAGTTGACTCTCCCACAGGTCTCAATCAGTCTGAGAGAATATCATCTGCCTTGAAACTTCCTGGCAGATTAAAACTGTGTGCCCGACCGAGACTCGAACTCGGGACCTTTGCCTTTCGCGGGCAAGTGCTCTACCATCTGAGCTACCGAAGCACGACTCACGCCCGGTACTCACAGCTTTACTTCTGCCAGTATCCGTCTCCTACCTTCCAAACTTTACAGAAGCTCTCCTGCGAACCTTGCAGAACTAGCACTCCTGAAAGAAAGGATATTGCGGAGACATGGCTTAGCCACAGCCTGGGGGATGTTTCCAGAATGAGATTTTCACTCTGCAGCGGAGTGTGCGCTGATATGAAACTTCCTGGCAGATTAAAACTGTGTGCCCGACCGAGACTCGAACTCGGGACCTTTGCCTTTCGCGGGCAAGTGCTCTACCATCTGAGCTACCGAAGCACGACTCACGCCCGGTACTCACAGCTTTACTTCTGCCAGTATCCGTCTCCTACCTTCCAAACTTTACAGAAGCTCTCCTGCGAACCTTGCAGAACTGAAAGAAAGGACTCGCTGCAGCGTGAAAATCTCATTCTGGAAACATCCCCCAGGCTGTGGCTAAGCCATGTCTCCGCAATATCCTTTCTTTCAGGAGTGCTAGTTCTACAAGGTTCGCAGGAGAGCTTCTGTAAAGTTTGGAAGGTAGGAGACGGATACTGGCAGAAGTAAAGCTGTGAGTACCGGGCGTGAGTCGTGCTTCGGTAGCTCAGATGGTAGAGCACTTGCCCACGAAAGGCAAAGGTCCCGAGTTCGATTCTCGGTCGGGCACACAGTTTTAATCTGCCAGGAAGTTTCATATCAGCGCACACTCCGCTGCAGAGTGAAAATCTCATTCTGGAAACATCCCCCAGGCTGTGGCTAAGCCATGTCTCCGCAATATCCTTTCTTTCAGGAGTGCTAGTTCTGCAAGGTTCGCAGGAGAGCTTCTGTAAATTTTGGAAGGTAGGAGACGGATACTGGCAGAAGTAAAGCTGTGAGTACCGGGCGTGAGTCGTGCTTCGGTAGCTCAGATGGTACAGTCGTGTTCCGGCACTCGGCCAGTGCACATCGCGCGGTGACGGGCGGTAGCGCGGGCCAGTGTTTACGTCGCGAGCAGTGCTGAGGTGGAGAGCTGAGCAGCGTGTGCGAGCGCTGTTAACGTTTGTTTCTGTATAACTGTTGTAAGTAAGATGTCGACAATTAACAGAGCGAACAGCGTTCAGTGTGTTTTCCATCGCGCTGCCTTGCGACCGACTGCGTTTGAAATTCATGAGTGGATCTTTGAGGATTTGAAATTGCCTGAAGATATAGTCGACACATTCCAGTTGGACTTTGTGCAGTACTCGTTATTTATCAAATTTATTTCGAGTGACACTTACGAGAAATTCGCTGAGGAGCATGTTGGTGTGAGACCATTCCGTCATAATGATGGCAGTATTAGTAACGTCCAAATCGTGCCTTCGGGATACAGAGTAAGAACCGTCAGGGTATTTAATGTGCCACCTGAGTGCCCTAATGATCTGATTGCACGTTCTCTGTCACTGTACGGCGCTGTTTTGTCAGTTACAAATGAAAAATGGTCGAGTGCCTATCGCTACCAAGTTAACAGCGGGGTGCGCAGTGTACGTGTAGACTTGAAAAAGCATATACCTTCGTATGTTGCCATTGGCGGCTGTCGTGCACAGGTAACTTACATTGGTCAACCCCCTACCTGTTCGATCTGCCATTCAACTGAACATCTGCGGATGAACTGTACACGTCGACGTCCATTTCAACTTCCACGGGAACGTCCTGCAGACGGTAGTGAAAAGCTAGTACCACTATTGAGTGAGGTGGTCGCGGGGACTGTACCATCACCCCGGCAGCCGGAACATGTCAGCGTGGCGGAGGTGCCAGTTCAGGTGGAATGCAGTGCCAAAAACATTCGCGGTAGGACGGATGTCGATTCGGCACCGTCATCCTCACCGGGGCAGTTACCGCTGGATACCAACGATGCGCCAGCCACCCCTGAAACTAAGCCGTGTGAGATACAGGAGCGGGTGCAGATCAGTTTGCCTGAACCACCCCTATCGGTAGAGACTGTAGCAGACACGAAGAAAGGCCGCCGAAGGAGAAGCAAAGGGAATAGTAGCAAAGAGGAAAAGTCGAATGATTTAGGACCCGTACACATGTCAGAAAGTGGCAGCGAGAACTGAACCTCAATCTTCTTGCTCCGTGAGCTGCGAGGACACCGCGAGGCAAGAACGCATTCGTGAACAAACCAAACACCTGAAGGCACTACTGAGCGCTGAAAGGGATCAGAGCACCGTAACGGCCAAGAGGAAGAGCGAGCAGAGCAGCGAGCAGCTGCAGCAGCGATCTCACAGGAACTCGCTGACGTCAGTCGCAGCCCCGCGTGGTGGCCAGGCGGATGCGACCACGTTGACAGACTCAACCGGCGGTGGAGGGCAGGGCGGCGCGCGCACCGCGCAGCACCCCGACAGCAATGAGCCGTGGTGGCTGCAGAACGAGGAGCTGCAGCAGTAGCTGCTCTCGCTCATGACCATCGCGCTGCGACCTTCCCCTCCTTGACCCGTTATTGTGAAAGAAAAATTATTACATGACTGTGCTTAATCTGACACACAATATTTTTAGCGCAACGCAATCTGACTTTCAATAATCCCTACAAAAGAATGGCCCTGACTAACATTAACCTATACATTCCAAAAATCACTTACCTCACAAAAATCTTCGTTACTCAAGCTACTGCAACACAGCGAGCGCCACTACTGCCAGCTAAATAAAAGATTCAAACTACGGAAGGCACTAACTACTGATAGGCACAGTTAGCAAATGAAAGATTTTAATAGAGAACAAACAATGTATTTACCTTTATAGTCATAATATATATATATATATATATCAGTTCATGACATCCATTCTTACAAATTACAAAACTCCGCCATCTCTCTCCCCACGTCCACCAGTGCTGGCGGCTCACCTCCAACTGCGCAACGCTACGCGCTTTTAGCATCCAGCTGCCGCTGCCCGACACTACAATGGCAGACAACAATGCAAACTAGCCACAGACTGCGCGCAGCACAGACATTGATTTTTCATACAGAGCGCTATGTGCCGTTACCAATAAGAAAACCTAAACAGCCTACTTACAATTGGTTTGACATTTCGTTTCGTACTCCAAACGTTACCAACGAGTTTGGTTCAAAGCCGGAGAGAAGGACGATGCGAAACTCACGGGTCATTGTCCTCTGAACCATCATGGGTGACAGCCAAACCTACAACATTACCACACTTAACGTCAATAGAATTCAAAGTGCGGTGAAACTCCGTTCGCTAAATGATTTCTTGTATGGTACCAGCGTTGACATTGCCCTCCTACAGGAGGTAGTCAGAGCCTTAGAAGTGCCCGGTTACGTTCTTGTTGATAACGTCAATCTGTAGGATGCTGTAGGCACTGCCATCCTTCTGCGCGACGGTATACCCTTTATGGATGTGCAGCGGCTGCCCAGTGGTCGTGGCATTTCTCTTCGAGTGAATGGTGTGCAGATTGTTAACGTGTACACCCCCTCAGGTAGCACTCATAAGAGAGATCGTTCAAAATTTTATAAAACCGAGGTTCCCATTCTTCTTAGCGGTTATCGTGAACATCTCATCCTTGGTGGTGACTTCAATTGTGTGCTCAACGACAGAGACCAAACTCCTAACACGAACAGATGTATCGAACTTGAACATTTAATTCATGGCATGCGTCTTCACGATACATGGGAACAACTGCACGGTGAACGGGTAGCGTACACCTTCGTAACCAGTCATTCTGCCAGTCGGCTGGATAGGATCTATGGGTCCGATGCCCTCCAGCGACACACTGTGAACTGTGACATAGCTCCTGTCAATATCTCCGACCATTGTGCATATCAGTGTTACCTCAACCTACACCGCCAGCCAATTTACCGCGGGAAGGGCTACTGGAAATTGAATGTCAGCCTTCTGTAGGATGCCCAACTTGAAGAGGAGGTGAACTTAACGTGGCAACAGCTCCAGCGGCACCGACGTCGTTACGCTAGCGTTCTACACTGGTGGATTCAGTGTGCTAAGCCTAAATTACGCCTGACCGTCATGAGCTACGCCCGACAAAAAAGCTTTTGGCAGAAACAGACTATTGAATTTTATTATCGCTGTTTGAGAGAACTGTACAGTCGCACTAACAATCCTTCTCGAGTCTTCGACGTAAAGATCAAACGATATAAAGCGAAAATCACGGCGATACAACGCCAACGAATGCATGGCATCATCGTGCGAGCCCACCCTAAGGACGTTGCCGCCGAAGAACGGGCCTCTCTGTATCACATCCTGAGAACGACGAAACGGTGTAAAGCCATGTTGATTGAAGCCGTCGTTGATGACGCTGAGAATGCCATCACGAAGCAACGTGGCATCATCTCGCACGTCTACGACTATTATAGCCAACTTTACAAGAAGCAACTCGTTGTTGAACACTCGTGCGAGGATTTTCTTAGGACCTTGAGCTGTCGCTTGTCACAACAGGAGAATGCAAAGTTGGAATCTGTTTTCACACAGGACGAAATCTGACTGGCGGTTCACAGTGCAAAGAAAGGGAAATCACCAGGACCTGATGGTCTCAGCGCTGAGTTTTACCAGCGATACTGGAACGTCCTCGGTCCAACACTCCTCGAGATAGCGAATGAACTCTGGCACCTGGAAGTCATACCCCAGGCATTTACGGAAGGTATTATCCTGCCCTTACCGAAAAAAGGGAACAGCAGGAAGGTCGAAAACATGCGACCCATCACACTCCTGAATGCCGACTTCAAAATCATCACCAGATCGATTAAGCTAAGGATGCAAACCGTTATGTACAAGGTTTTAGGCAGTTACCAGTACAGTGCAGTGCAAGGTCGAAGTGCAATCTCAGCTGCCTGCGATTTGAGGGACATCATCTGTTCATATGCTGAAACTAAAGGACAGGGCGCTCTGATCTTTCTAGATTTTGAGAAGGCTTATGACCGTGTACGTCATGATTTCCTCTTTCAAAGCGTGAAGAAACTAGGACTTGGACCTCATCTCATAGAATTAATTCGCAAACTTACTACAAACGCCTCTTCACGGATTCTCATTAATGGCCATTTTACATCGAGCAGTCCATCCGCCAAGGATGTCCTCTCTCAATGATTTTGTACGCCATTGCAGTAGAGCTGCTCCTGAACAACTTAGTGCATAGCGGGATCGGGCTTAGCGTCGAGTCTGTCACTATCCCATGCATTCCGTATGCTGACGATATATGCGTAACTGTGTCATCATCGCAACAACTTCTGTCAGCAGCAACTCTTCTACAAACATTCACGTTTCTTTCAGGAGCAATACTCAATAGAACTAAAACCACAGTTTTGCAAATCGGTGGCGGTATCGGAGACATATCCCATGTTACCTGGTGCAAGGTAAAGGGTTCTCACACAACACTCGGTGTTACTTTTGAAGCCAAACCAGACAAATTCCTGACGAAGAACTGGTCACACATGCTTCATAAATTACGTTCTGCTTTGATGCTTCACTCCGACCGTGACTTGAACATACTAGAGAAAGTTAAGACCATCGAGATCGCCATTACGAGCAAGATTAAAGGCAAAGGTCCCGAGTTCGAGTCTCGGTCGGGCACACAGTTTTAATCTGCCAGGAAGTTTCATATCAGCGCACACTCCGCTGCAGAGTTTCTTTTGCCCAGTCCACGTTGTTCTACTATTTTTCGTTCTTTTCTTTTTCCTACAATGGTATTTCCACTAACCTGTCACAATTAAAATTTCGTCTTCTTCAACTGTCTGTTTAATTTCCTCTGTCTTGCCGCACTTTCAATGTCTTCATCATTTGCGGAGCTACCTGGCATTTCATCTTGAGCTTACGTGGTGGATATTGGCTTCGTGTCAATCGTAGCTAGGATAATGCGGTCACTAGGCTGTTTCCTATTTTCTTAGTTTTTGTTAAGCCTACTGTTGCTTTACCTCTATTTTATTTTGTGTTGAAATGGAATGAAATAATCGAATGGCACTGATCGCCAGGAGTCCTCTCTGTGGAAGTTCGGCCGCCGAGTTGCAAGTCTTTTCAGTAGACGACACATTGGGATAATTGTGTGTCGATGATGAAGAAAAGACAACACTCAGTCCCCGAGACGAGAAAATCTTCGATCCGGCCGTGAATCGAATCAGTAATCTCCGCATGGCAGTCACATGTGCTGACCACTCAGCTAAAGGGGCAGATTTATTTTGTGCTACTAACTCTTTATTGACCTCAGAAGTCCTTCCTGTCAGCCCACTTCATTTACTAATTCCCATTGTATTTAACTTCAAACGTTCCCTTTATAGTTTCTCCAACCTGCCTGCCCGATTAAGTGACCTAACATTTCACATTCCGACCCATGAAATCCTTGTTATCTTTTTCCAAATGAAGACATCTTCCTGGGTACTCACTGCCCAGAGAGCCAAATGGGCGACTCCTCTACTTTCGGAATATTTTATCCAAGAGTAAGCCATCATCATTAAGTAATTTACTAGAGCTGCATACCCTTTACTTGCGTTTTGTTTTCAGCCGCTCACGGTACCAGCGCAGCAAGGCCACCTTTGCTAGTGTTAAAAGGCCAGATCAATCAATCATTCAGACTCTTACCCCTGCAACTACTGAAAAGACTCTTTCCCCTCTTCAGAAACAACGAGTTAGTATTAGTCTGATCTGTCCACATATACGCCTATGTTGCTATTCCATTTACTTTGCGGTACGGCTATAATTATCGTTGCAATCCACCTCACAACGACAAGGTTCATGGCTCATGATGTGTCGAAAACACAAAATATTCGGTTATTTCCATTATTTTCTTCCAAAAGTCTATCATTTCAATAAGTTGTATAATTTTTTAATTGTCTCACTTTACTTCCAAAACATGCGATTTGCAGTTACGTTCTGAAAAACCTTTTGGTAGATACCATGTAATTTAGGATGTAGAAAACAACAAATGTATGCACCTTAACATTAGACAAGCCGAATCATATCATCCGCACTGGGTGCGAATGTTGTAATTTGGGGTGGCTAACTTAAGGTCCGGGCCAGATTTATTTTACACATCCTGCATATAGGGTTAAATATCATTGTAGAAGCTACTTTCATTCCATAGTTATAATAACTATTCGCCCCATTCTGTTTGCCACTACAGCGTGTCAGGAATATGTCTATGTTGTAGTTAGGTAGCCTCATCTGATCGCCATGACTCCCAAGGGACAGGTATATCGGGGTCGCTGCCAGTTCTAAAGATCCGTACTGTCAACAAAAAGTAAATTTACCTGGCGTTTTTGTGGTATTCTTGAAGATCCTGCATTTCAAATATTGCTGCATATGCAATACTCTGTTGTGAGTTGAGTAAACCCATGACCAATCGTCCCGTCCTCTGTAGAAAATTCGAAGTCATCAAATCCCACACCTAACCACGCAGACTCCAAAGATTCACCCTGATCCTTACACATGACCGTAAAATGCAAGTTATTCACTAGAATTACCACCAGTTAGAAAGAAAAAGTTGCTGCTTAATAGAGAGAAAGAACACCCACACGGACATCCATGCTTGTTAGGTCGCCGCTTCTGGGAACCGGCAACTCGCACCGACCCTGGATCATGCGGTTTTTAGGTGGTTGCCCACATCCGATTACGTGAATACCAGTTGGGTACCCACATCCCACCTCAGTTACTCTATTCGCAAACATTCAGGAAACGTTCGCCCACTTTCAAAAGGGTAAAGTTACTTGCAGACAGTTAGGATGCACAAATTCTGTCGCATAGGTTAAAAGGATGTGGTTTGATGCGGCCCGCCACGCGTTCTACTCATGTGCCAACTTCTTTCTCTCAGAGTAGCAGACTACGTCCTCAATTATTTGCTGAATGTATTCCAATCTCTGTCTTCCTCTAAAGATTTTGCCCTCTACAGCTCCCTCTAGTACCATACAACTCATTTCTTGATGTCTTGACAGATGTCCTATCATCGTGTCCCTTGTTATTGTCAGTATTTTCTACATTTCCTTTTCCTCTCCGATTCTGCACAGAACCTCCTCGTTCCTTACCTTACCCGTCCACCTAATCTTTAACATCCGTCTGTGGCACCACACCTCAAATGCTTCGATTCTCATCTGTTCCTGTCTTTCCACAGTCCATGTTTCACTGCCATACAGTGCTGTAAGCCAAAAAATAAATAAATAAATAAATAAATAAATAAATAAATTCCAAAGAATTTCTTCCGCAAATTAAGGGTCATGTTTGATTCTCGTAGACTTCCCTCGGCCAGGAATGCCCTTTTTGCCAGTATTAGTCTGTTTTTGATTTCCTTCTTGTTCCATCTGCCATTTGTTATATAGCTGTCTAGGTAGGGGACACGTAATATGGATGATATAATTATGCAATATTGCGACAATACTACCTACGGACACACCGGAATCGCGGTGTAATTGCCGGGAGCTTATCCGTGGATTGTGGTGCACTGCCGCTATTACAGCTATTGCATTAGCTTCTCCTGTAAAAAGTTTGTTTCGTTTCCTTTTGGTGGTCTGCACGCTGCCATAAGAAATAAAGGCGTTCACAAACTTGTAAAAGAACGGAAGAAATCGAGTTCTCCTGGGAGACGTGCGGGGTACAAGGCAACGTCATCCTAAATACTCCATTGTATTGTCCCTAAATCAGGGTTATTTCAGACTTTTATTCTGTGGTTGCAACATTCATCGTCCACTTGCGCGTCTGTTCTCCAAATGATAGATAGGTGTAAGGCAGTAAGCAATGCGCAAATATTGTAATGTTTAAAGCCGCTAACTGTTCTACGTCTGCACGATAGGTGAGCTCCGGTCGCAGTGATTGCCTATAATGACACCTCGTAGTTCACTACACGGTCACGACGACGCGTCCATTAGTCCCCTGTTCGATATGCAGGAGAAAATCAGCGTTGCGGGTGGGGTTTACAATTACGAGTTATGAAACACTGGCCTGTCCTACTCTCGCAGCATAGAGGTGGGATTCCATGTGCCATTGGATATTCAAGGGCCATTGAGTAGCATGTAAATTACGATTGTGTACCCATTTATTTTCCGGATACAGCGCCATCTGTGACGAAACGAAGAAAATGCTTCAGGCAAAAGGAGTGTAGATTTTGCGTAGAATCGTGACCTGCCTCCCGTCAGCCACACAGGGTGGGGTGGCGGATCGAGGGCGGTATCAAGACACAGGAAAAAAGTTGTGACACCAGACGTTGACAAGATAAAAAATGTGATGACCGATGGGGTACACATCAATCAAAACTGAAACAATTATACATTCCTCAGGGTGATATGAAGTAGCGTGGCCTAAAGAACAACAGTATCGCCATCAACTTGTGTACATCCTGCAATGTGGATATGTATAAGCAGTCGTCCTTCTTAAAGAACACATAACTAAAGTCGTAATTTAATTGTCAGACTGTAATCAAGATAGGTAACTTGCGTCCATTGTAACATGGTCCAATTACAATATGTACGTGTCCAAAGCAGTCGTAAAAAACAGTATCGACTGGTCGATACGAGCACGGGTGCTGCTTTCTGCTGCATAACTCCATTTCTAACCATGTCACCCTTTACGTTTCCCCAGTACCGATCAGTGACATCAGTCGAAACGAAGACTGCCCTACACTATTAAGAGGTAACACCTAGCACTTCACCCTGGTTCCCTACTACAACCAAGGAACATGAAATTGGGATAAAATTCGTGAACGACAGTCGATGTTCGGAACAGAATATTAAGTCGCTATGGCAAGACTGGCTGAAGTGGTCAGATAGTGTTCGAAACAGTCCTAGTACTCATGCGGAATCCACCAAGTTTCGCTGGTGTTGATAATATGTATGCGATCTATTACCATTTGAGAACTGATTTCCTCATGTTTTTAATCATACCGCAGTTTATTTCTTCACAAGAAACGGAAAGTTATTAACAATTAGCACCTTGTTCGCTACTGCCTTCCACCTATAAATCGCAGTAAAAACCGATGTAGTCATATTTAAAAGACTATTTAACATTCCTCTGGTGACCGTCTTAGAAATAGCCTTTTTATGCTTTGTTTGCTAATAATGTAAGTGTAATCAATAATCTACAACCAATTAATACTATTTTCTGAGAAGTCCAAAGTGTATAGATATCATAAGACATTAATGGATCTACGGTGCATCGTTTTGAAAACCATTAAAGTAAATAAGAAAAGAACCGTAACAAACTTCGCACAGGCAAGCTACAAAAATACAGGGAGAAACATTCCCACTTTTACCGCGTGGAACATAGGGTTGAAGACCTCTTGTGTGAGCTATCTCAAAACTTCGGTCACATGCGCCGGTGATAAGTTTACCAGCTAGACATAGATTAATATGGGGGTGTGGTGAGTGGATAAGAGGGTGGGGGATGTTACGTGTAATCTTGTCTTACTGCCTTCTAAACAATACCAACAATTATTTTAATTACTTCGTTTACGGCATTATGGACCGGATTGCAAAACAACGGTGACGCAACAAGGAAAACACCGTGCTGTGGGTGAAAGGGTCCCGTGGTATCAGAGGCAAAGAAAATGCCATACACTACAGGGCAAAGACATACGAACATGTTCCTTTCATGAAACTTCTGCAAGGCAAGCGCGGTAGATGTGAACCTTGTGGAGCAATAAGTGGCGCGTATCACACCAACAACACGGAAGCCATTATGCAGTTACACCACCACGCATCCCTGTGCGCCTGTGGTATGCATCACAGAAAGTTTATGGTCGCTATGTTGTGCCGCCGCTTCACCGCCAGCGGTTCCGCCTGCACCTCTGTCGGCTACAACTGCCTGACTCAACTCATTGCGACTGCGCCGAGCAGGAGGACATCGACCACATCGTTTTCGTCTTCCACAGCGCCACCACGCGACAACCAATTTCTTGTAGTGTTTTGTGCTACGCGGACAGCAACTCCTCATCGGAATGAAGACGCAATTCCCAAAGGATAATGTGTCATTGTATGAACATATACCTAACTTTTTAGCTGGTCAACATATCATCATATAATTACTATGCCAATGTAAATATTCTGTGTCAGTCACGGGTGTATCTATGTATGTGAGTTGATACGTCGTTTAATTTGTAGCACGTCATGTATAAAAGGGTGGGTGAATTGTTCTTGTGCGGCCCCACAATGAGATATGACAAAAATAGTGCCTCCCTTTTACGTCGCTCGACTCTTTTTATCGCAGTCTGGATTTTGTGCAAATTGTGGATAACCCTGTATTTTATACCTCAAAACATATATTGACGCTCTTGTATTGTCCTGAGAAACCACCTACGTGTCTAATATGCTCCTGGAATGTGCCCGGAACCGCGCTGCTGCTGCGGTCGTAGGTTCGAATCCTGCCTCGGGCATAGACGTGTGAGATGTCCTTAGGTTAGTTAGGTTTAAGTAGTTCTAAGTCTAGGGGACTGATGACCACATATGTTAAGTCACATAGTGCTTAGAGCCATTTTTTAGTATTTCCATCCGAGGAGAAATCATTCTTACCTGTAGAGGACAGTGTGCAAAAGCGGGCTCCCATTTTGTTTTTGAGTTTTAAGAATATGAAATAGTAGGAAATAATGTTTTAAAAACATTTAATATTTGCTTTATAATGTTATGCGCCATTTATGTTTTACTCTTAGTAAATGTAATTAAAATTTGTTGCTGAAAATTGTTTTTAGAAACGTTACATCTAGAGAGTTTGAAAAATAGTTATCAAAATCGTACCCCCTTTAAAAGTATCAAGATAACACTAAATAAACGGGTAAAGGCATGTCTCCAGAGAAAAAATAATGTAGTTTCAAAGCATGGGTAACATAATATTTCCAAACGGCTATAGAATTTCTCTGTGTTTCTTTGCTGATCCGTAAAGCCCTGTTATAGAACGTTCATGCAGGCTTTCTTTCTGACAGTTTGGTTCGCACGTTTAAGAAAAAGACTAACCCACTTTAAAAAAAAATGGTTCAAATGGCTCTGAGCACTATGGGACGTAACAGCTGTGGTCATCAGTCCCCCAGAACTTAGAACTACTTAAACCAAACTAACCTAAGGACATCACACACATCCATGCCCGAGGCAGGATTCGAACCTGCGACCGTAGCAATCACACGGTTCCGGACTAACCCACTTTTTCCCAGCAATTTAGTCTCTGAATGGATGTTAAATGTTATTTCTCTCTTCGAACTGTACGTTTTCACAAGTCATTGCCAGGAAGCCAAAAAAAAGAAGAACCCATAGCACGACAAACCTAAAACAACTTTTCTTCGATATTTTTACCCGAAAATGTGGGTGTTGTTGTGTTGCTTTCTCAGGTGTACTGTTCTCCATGTTGCCCAACTTCATAGATGTTGTTTCTGGAAATTAAACTGCTTGCTGAACTTCTTCCAAGACACAGCCCCTTTTTCGTAACTGCAGCAATAGGTTTATTCATTTAGACAGCCTCGAATTTCTTTGATCAGCGTTCCCCCATTATCCTTTTGGAATCTGGAAGAGAACTGCAGGAAAATAGGAGTGTGTACTAAAACAGGCAGTATTTAAACATAAAAAAGAAAGGGACATGATTTTCAAATGAAAGTGGCCCAGTTTACGGGAATATAGTTTATATTTTCTCAAACCAATAAAGTTTGAATCAAACATTACATGAAGCGGTTCAATAAAAGCATTAACCAAAAACCTTACTATTCAAAGCATAGAAAATGTGAAAGGCTTACCTGCTAAAATGTAGGAGAAATAACGGAAAATGTAGCAGAATGTAAAAACTATTTCCAATGTCGTAACATGTAATGGTGAACTGATAAGTAAAGAGTGGAGCGGACGACTTGAAGCTCCGCTACCGAGTGCTAGCTGCCTAAATTAAAAGTTACACCTGGTCTCACTAGAGTCCCGGAGAACGCAGAGCCAAGAGACCATGGAGTCCGCTTCAGGGGAGAGTCTAGTTTAGTGCTTTTTCCTCTAATAATACGTTCAGTAAGTGATGCAACACATTTTTTTGTTGTTGTGAAAGCAGGTGGGTTTTCTCAGGAATGCAATACACCGTGTTGTTCCCCAATCTTTTCGCAATAAAAACCCTATTTTTTAACATAATCTCCCTTCAACACGAAGGCCTTACGTCACTTTACTGGAAGGGTCTGTGTGCCCGTATCGTACGACTCTACAGATCGATATCGGAGCCAACGTCTTGCTGCGTCATCCAAGTACTCCTTCTGGCGGAATGGAGCCTTCATTGAGCCGAACTGGTGGAAGTCGAATTGTGCGGATCCCGGCTGTAGAGCGGATGGTGAAGAACAGTCCAATGAAGTTATGCGAGCTCCTATCGGGTGCACAGGCGTGTGTGAGGCTTTGGGTTGTCATAGAGAAGAAGAAATTCGTTTGCATTTTTGTGGAGACGAATACAATGGAGTCGTTTGTCAGTTTCCTGAGGGCAGCACAAACACTTCAGTTGACCGCCGTACCATGAGGGAGGACATCAAACAGAATAAATCCTTCGCAGTCGCAGAAGAATGACGCCATGACTTTACCGCCGAGAGTGCGTCTTTGAACTTTTTCTTCGCAGAAGTGGAATGGCGCCAGTCCATGGATTGCCGTTTTATTTTTGGTTTGAAGTGGTGAACCCATGCCTCATCGTCCGTGACAATGTTCGACAAAAAGTTGTCACGATGAGCGTCGTAACGTTCAAGCAGTTCTGCACAGAAGGTCCTTCGTTTCTCTTTATAAGTCTTGTGTTAGGCAGCAGGGAACCGAGCGGGCAGACACCACTGAGTACGCAAACTGGAGAACGAGTGCGTCAGGACTACCAGCTACAAAAAATAAAAACACCTACAGCCGTCCTTATGATTTTATTTATTTTGTCGTTACCAGTTTGAACGCTTATTGCGTCATCTTCAGGCTCTTTTTGATGCGGTAAAGGTTGATATAATCCCCATGCATAACCCATCAGTAGCCAGCATTAATGGATACACAGATAATGTGTCAGCACTCCAACCATCAACTGGCAATTGCCAACAGAGACGTTCTACATCTACATCTACATTTATACTCCGCAAGCCACCCAGCGGTGTGTGGCGGAGGGCACTTTACGTGCCACTGTCATAACCTCCCTTTTCTGTTCCAGTCGCGTATGGTTCGCGGGAAGAACGACTGTCTGAAAGCCTCCGTGCGCGCTCGAATATCTCTAATTTTACATTCGTGATCTCCTCGGAAGGTATAAGTAGAGGGAAGCAATATATTCGATACCTCATCCAGAAACGCACCCTCTCGAAACCTGGCGAGCAAGCTTCACCGCGATGCAGAGCGCCTCTCTAGCAGAGTCTGCCACTTGAGTTTGCTAAACATCTCCGTAACGCTATCACGGTTACCAAATAACCCTGTGACGAAACGCGTCGCTCTACTTTGGATCTTCTCTATCTCCTCGGTCAATCTGACCTGGTACGGATCCCACACTGATGAGCAATACTCAAGTATAGGTCGAACGAGTGTTTTGTAAGCCACCTCCTTTGTTGGTGGACTAAATTTTCTAAGGACTCTCCCAATGAATCTCAACCTGGTACCCGCCTTACCAACGATTAATTTTATATCATCGTTCCACTTAAAATCGTTCTGCACGCATACTGCCAGATATTTTACAGAAGTAACTGCTACCAGTGTTTGTTCCGCTATCATATAATCATACAATAAAGGATCGTTCTTTCTATGTATTCGCAATACATTACATTTGTCTATGTTAAGGGTCAGTTGCCACTCCCTGCACCAAGTGCCTATCCGCTGCAGATCTTCCTGCATTTCGCTACAATTTTCTAATGCTGGAACTTCTCTGTATACTACAGCATCATCCGCGAAAAGCCGCATGGAACTTCCGACACTATCTACTAGGTCATTTATACATGTTGTGAAAAGCAAGGATCCCGTAACACTCCCCTGTGGCACGCCAGAGTGTACTTTAACGTCTGTAGACGTCTCCCCATTGACAACAACATGCTGTGTTCTGTTTGCTAAAAACTCTTCAATCCAGCCACACAGCTGGTCTGATATTCCATAGGCTCTTACTTTGTTTATCAGGCGACAGTCCGGAACTGTATCGAACGCCTTCCAGAAGTCAAGGAAAATAGCATCTACCTGGGAGCCTGTATCAAATATTTGCTGGGTCTCATGAACAAATAAAACGAGTTGGGTCTCACACGGTCGCTGTTTCCGGAATCCATGTTGATTCCTACAGAGTGGATTCTGGTTTTCCAAAAACGACAAGATACGGGAGCAAAAAACATATTCTAAAATTCTACAACAGATCGATGTCAGAGATATAGGTCTATAGTTTTGTGCATCTGCTCGACGACCCTTCTTGAAGACTGGGACTACCGGTGCTCTTTTCCAATCATTTGGAACCTTCCGTTCCTGTAGAGACTTGCGGTACACGGCTGTTAGAAGGGGGGCAAGTTCTTTCGCGTTCTCTGTGTAGAATCGAATTGGTATCCCGTCAGGTCCAGTGGCCTTTCCTCTGTTGAGTGATTCCAGTTGCTTTTCTATTCCTTGGACACTTATTTCGATGTCAGCCATTTATTCGTTTGTGCAAGGATTTATAGAAGGAACTGCTGTGCAGTCTTCCTCTGTGAAACAGCTTTGGAAAAAGGTGTTTAGTATTTCAGCTTTACGCATGTCATCGTCTGTTTCAATGCCATCATCATCCCGGAGTGTCTGGATATGCTGTTTCGTGCCACTTACTGATATAACGTAAGACCAGAACTTCCTAGGATTTTCTGTCACGTCGGTACATAGAATTTTACTTTCGAATTCACTGAACGCTTCACGCATAGCCCTCCTTACGCTAACTTTCACATCGTTTAGCTTCTGTTTGAGAGGTTTTGGCTGCGTTTACACTTGGAATGAAGCTCTCTTTGTTTTCGCAGTAGTTGTTGAACCACGGTGGGTTTTTCCCGTCCCTCACAGTTTTACTCGGCACGTACCTGTCTAAAACGCATTTTACGATTGCCTTGAACTTTTTCCATAAACATTCAACATTGTCAGAGTCGGAACAGAAATTTTCGTTTAGGTAGTCTGAAATCTGCCTTCTATTACTCTTTGCTAAACAGATAAACCTTCCTCCCTTTTTTTATATTCCTATTAACTTCCATATTGAGGGATGCTGCAACGGCCTTATGATCACTGATTCCCTGTTCTGCACTTACAGAGTCGAAAAGTTCGGGTCTGTTATCAGTAGGTCCAAGATGTTATCTCCACGATTCGGTTCTCTGTTTAATTGCTCGAGGTAATTTTCGGATAGTTCACTCAGTATAATGTCACTCAACGCTCTGTCCCTACCACCCATCCTAAACATCTGAGTGTCCCAGTCTATATCTGGTAAATCGAAATCTCCACCTAAGACTATAACATGCTGAGAAAATTTATGTGAAATGTACTCCAAATTTTCTCTCAGTTGTTCTGCCACTAATGCTGCTGAGTCGGGAGGTTGGTAAAAGGAGCCAACTATTAACCTAGCTCGGTTGTTGAGTGTAACCTCCACCCATAATAATTCACAGGAACTATCCACTTTTACTTCACTACAGGATAAACCACTACTAACAGTTCAGTTGTAGAGTGAGGTTTCGCGCTGCGATCCGTCGATGACCTCGAATGAGAGTGTCCACACGTTCCAACACTGCAGGAGCCACAGCGATGTGCGGCCGGCCGGCACGCTCAAGATCAGACAGATTTGAGCAACTTTGTTGCGATGATGACAGACGCCTCGCCCAACGACTGACGGTGCTTTTGTTCTCTGCCAGGTCT
This sequence comes from Schistocerca gregaria, assembly GCF_023897955.1. Classification (NCBI taxonomy): domain Eukaryota; kingdom Metazoa; phylum Arthropoda; class Insecta; order Orthoptera; family Acrididae; genus Schistocerca; species Schistocerca gregaria. Next base: position 842,158,467 of record NC_064920.1, on the reverse strand, counting down.
CCGTAAACATTCTGCAAGCTCCTATGAATATCTGCGACGTTCTGGTTTTCCGCCAAAAGAAACTCAACTGCTTGGAATGTACCTCCGTTACAGACACCACTTAGAAGGCTACTTATAGCGTCACCACGTATCGGAACTTCACGAAGCTATAGGAGCTGAAGCTGGAATATTCCGTAATGTCCCACAACAAATTCAGCACTTTACAACCGAAACTGGCCAAAGGAAAAAAATATGTTGCATTACTTGTTGAACGCCCCTCAAAGATGCGGTGCCTCTTGATAGTACAACATTTGTATGAAATTGGCCTTAACGGAGGTGCCGTCGCCGACCCGGTGTTGTGTGTGAGGCTGACTGGGGCGTGAAGTGACAGCGTGGGACGGCGGCTATCGCCTGCCAGCTCGTTATCCACAGAGGCGCCTTTCAGCTGTCACGCACCCCGGGCGCCGCTCCACGTCGTGGGAGGGGCCGCGTCGCGTCCAGAGGCCTACTGTATAACACTGCGCCGGCAGCCCCTGCTATCAGCAGCGGCTCACAGCTGACACGGCAGGGAGGGGCATGGCGGCACCGCATATGCCGTCTGGCCAAAACTATACAGCCAAAGCCTCTGTTGCTCACCCAAAGGCGCCACTGTTGCATTGTTTAACCTTCAGGGACGTCTTTCCATAAGCTTCAGGCAAGAAATTCTTTCAGTTCTCTCTGGAGTATGAATAGCAGCTACTGTTGACCTTTTGGGCAAAGTTATCTGGCAGACAACTGAGGCTGTAATCTATTCCAAAGTTGGTCGATCTGAATCACATGTTCCGAGGGTCAATAAACAAATGAACCTGACTTTTTCGAATCAACGACGCACTGGTCTTTGCATTTTAACCAATAGAATTATCCCGGCGAATCGTATCTGTTCCCATGGTGTTGAGATGTTTCGACAAATATCTGAGTTCATTCAGCAGTAAACAAGAACCAATCGTCCATACCCAAGCAAAAGAAAACAGCTCCGTATTCATCGCACTACCTTCACCGGATAGCTCTACCACTCTTACATTTTCAGGCAAATGCTTTGCGCCAGATATAGAGTGAAATGGTGTAGTGTTTAGGACACTGGCCTCCTTTGCAGGGTTCTGTAACCTCATCAGTAAACATGGAACATTTTTGCGACAACTTTGTTGTCCGGCTGTCTGCCCATCTTTTAACACCTTTTTTTCTCAGGAACAGGTAGAAGACGTATGAAATTGAAATTAGCTCCAATACTAAGGTCTGCCTCCCCCATGAACCATGGACCTTGCCGTTGGTGGGGAGGCTTGCGTGCCACAAACTCCTCTTCTCTCCAATTCTATTCAATACCTCCTCATTAGTTATGTGATCTACCCATCTAATCTTCAGCATTCTTCTGTAGCACCACATTTCGAAAGCTTCTATTCTCTTCTAGCCCAAACTATTTATCGTCCATGTTTCACTTCCATACAAATACTTTCAGAAACAACTTCCTGACACTTAAATCTATACTCGATGTTAACAAATTTCTCTTCTTCAGAAACGCTTTCCTTGCCATTGCCAGTCTACATTTTATATCCTCTCTACTTCGACCATCATCAGTTATTTTGCTCCCCAAATAGCAAAACTCCTTTACTACTTTAAGTGTCTCATTTCCTAATCTAATTCCCTCAGCATCACCCGATTTAATTTGACTACATTCCATTATCCTCGTTTTGCTTTTATTGATGTTCATCTTATATCCTCCTATCAAGACACTCTACATTCCGTTCAACTGCTCTTCCAAGTCCTTTACTGTCTCTGACAGAATTACAATGTCATCGGCGAACCTCAATGTTTTTATTTCTTCTCCATGGACTTTAATACCTACTCCGAATTTTTCTTTTGTTTCCTTTACTGCTTGCTCAATACACAGATTGAATAACATCGGGGAGAGGCTACAACCCTGTCTCACTCCCTTCCCAACCGCTGCTTCCCTTTCATGCCCCTCGACTCTTATAACTGCCATCTGGTTTCTGTACAAATTGTAAATAGCCTTTGGCTCCCTGTATTTTACCCCTGCCACCTTTACAATTTGAAAGATAGTATTCCAGTCAACATTGTCAAAAGCTTTCTCTAAGTCTACAAATGCTAGAAATGTAGGTTTGCCTTTCCTTAATGTATTTTCTAAGATAAGTCGTAGGGCCAGTATTGCCTCACGTGTTCCAACATTTCTGCGGAATCCAAACGGATCTTCGCCGAGGTGGGCTTCTACCTGTTTTTCCATTCGTCTGTAAAGAACTCACGTTATTATTTTGCAGCTGTGACTTATTAAACTAATAGTAATTTTCACATCTGTCAACACCTGCTCTCTTTGGGATTGAAATTATTATGTTCTTCTTGAAGTCTGAGAGTACTTCGCCTGTCTCATACATCTTGCTCACCAGATGGTAGAGTTTTGTCAGGACTGGCTCTCCCAAGGCCATCAGTAGTTCCAATGGAATGTTGTCTACTCCCGGGAACTTGTTTCGACTCTGGTCTTTCAGTGCTCTGTCAAACTCTTCGCGCAGTATCGTACCTCCCATTTCATCTTAATGTACATCCTCTTCCATTTCCATAATATTGTCCTCAAGTACATCGCCCTTGTATAGACCCTCTACATACTCCTTCCACCATTCTGCTTTCCCTTCTTTGCTTAGAACTGGGTTTCCATCTGAGCTCTTGATGTTCATACAAGTGGTTCTCTTTTCTCCAAAGGTGTCTTTAATTTTCCTGTAGGCAGTATCTATCTTACCCCTAGTGAGATAAGCCTCTACATCCTTACATTTGTCCTCTATCCATCCCTGCTTAGCCATTTTGCGCTTCCTGTCGATCTCATTTTTTAGACGTTTGTATTCCTTTTTGCCTACTTCATTTACTGCGTTTTTATATTTTCTCCTTTCATCAATTAAATTCAATATTTCTTCTGTTACCCAACGATTTCTACTAGCCCTCGTTTTTTTACCTACTTGATCCTCTGCTGCCTTCGCTATTTCATCCCGCAAAGCTACCCATTCTTCTTCTACTGTTTTTGTTTCCCCAATTTCTGTCAATTGTTCCCTAATGCTCATCCTGAAACTCTGTACAACCTCTGGTTCTTTCAGTTTATCTAGGTCCCATCTCCTTAAATTCCCACCTTTTTGCAGTTTCTTCAGTTTTAATCTGCAGTTCATAACCAATAGATTGTAGTCAGAGTCCACATCTGCTCTTTAAAATGTCTTACAATTTAAAACCTGGTTCCTAAATCTCTGTCATACCATTATATAATCTACCTGATACCTTCTAGTATCTCCAGGATTCTTCCATGTATACAACCTTCTTTTATGATTCTTGAACCAAGTGTTAGCTATAATTAAGTTTTGCTCTGTGCAAAATTCCATCAGACGGCTTCCTTTTTCATTTCTCTCCCCCAATCCATATTCACCCACTATGTTTCCTTCTCTCCTTTTTCCTACTCTCGAATTCCAATCACCCATGACTATTAAATTTTCATCTCCCTTCACTACCTGAATAATTTCTTTTATCTCATCAAACATTTCATCAGTTTCTTCATCATCTGCAGAGCTAGTTGGCATATAAACTTGTACTACTGTAGTAGCCATGTGCTTTGTGTCTATCTTGGCCACAATAATGCGTTCACTATGCTGTTGGTAGTAGCTTACCCACACTCCTATTTTTTTAATCATTACTAAACCTACTCCTGCATTACCCCTATTTGATTTGGCATTTATAACTCTGTACTCACCTGACCAAAAGTCTTGTTCCTCCTGCCACCGAACTTCACTAACTTCCACTATATCTAACTTCAACTTATCCATTTCCCTTTTTAAATTTTCTACCCTATCTGCCCGATTAAGGGATCTGACATTCCACGCTCCGATCCGTAGAACGCCAGTATTCTTTCTCCTCATAAAGACGTCCTCTTGAGTAGTAACCGCCCGGAGATCCGAATGGGCGACTATTTAACCTCCGGAATATTTTACCCAAGAGGACGCCATCATCATTTAACCACACAGTAAAGCTGCATGCCCTCGGAAAAATTATGGCTGTAGTTTCCCCTTGCTTTCAGCCGTTCGCAGTTCCAGCACAGCAAGGCCGTTTTGGTGAATGTTGGAAGGCCAGATCAGTCAATCATCCAGACTGTTGCCCCTGCAACTACTGAAAAGGCTGCTGCCCCTCTTCAGGAACCACACGTTTGTCTGGCCTCTCAACAGATACCCCTCCGTTGTGGTTGCACCTACGGTACGGCCAACTGTATCGCTGAGGCACGCAAGCCTCCCCACCAACGGCAAGGTCCATGGTTCATGGAGGTAGGATTCTTCGTCAATATTTACATTTTCACCCATTTTAAATACAGATTGTACAATCTCTCAAACCAAGTGACTATCAGAAACGATAACAATTTTGTGAGGAAATGGCCAGAAGACTTGAAGAAAATGACGACCAAGTAACTCACTTGTGGATGAGCGATGAGGCGCATTTCCTCCTCTCTGGTTTTGTTAATAAACAGAACTTCAGATAGTGGTCGGAGGAAAACCTTGGCGCACTTCATGAAAAGCCTCTTCATGGTCAAAAAGTGACGGTTTGGTGCGCAATGTCGGCAAAAGGAATCATAGGCCCATTTTTCTTCGAGGTTATCAATGGAAGTGCTGTGAGTGTTTGTGCGTTACGTTGCAATGATCCAGAACTTTCTTACGCCAGAACTCCCCTGTTTTCCAGTGAATGAACACATAGTGTTCCAACAAGATGGGGCAGCAAGCCACACTGCGAGAGCTGCCACGAATGCTGTGAATGCTTTGTTTCCAGGCGGCGTCATTTCTCGAAACGGGGATATCCCTTGGCCCCCTCGCACTCCAGATTTGACAACCTGCGACTTTTTTCTGTGGGGTTACTTGAAAACAAGAGTTTTTGAGAACGATCCACCCAGAACTATCCCAGCCCTAAAACCACGAATTCGGGACGAAATTGAAGAAATACCAGTCAATATGCTGCATAATGTCATGGGAAACTTCCAGACCCGGCTGCAGAAGTGCATAGATTCCAATGGAGGACATTTGGCAGATGTTATAATCAAAAAATAATTTTTTTTACTTATTGTACAGTAAATGGCTACCTTTGTACTTTATATTTATAACCATTCAATTAAAAAAATAAATTTTCTTAAGGAATTGGTTACTTATTTAAATCTTTCCATTTCACTGGCTATCCTTGTATAACTGGCAACAATGTTGCCGACAGTCCCTTACTGTACGCTATAAAATGGGCTGTCTCTCTTGCTTATTTTCTTAGGCCTAGTGAACTTTGAACTGCATTATTGCTTTCATTTCACAACAAACAAATGTAGCTGGGGCAACCACTTACACAAAAATAACCACAAAAATTCCGTTGGCTACCTCGGGTGTCTTTTGGTGGATTCTGGTTCGTCCTTAGTTATAGAGGTCGCGAGAGCACACGCCTGGTTTCCGCTGTGCCTGGTGTGTGCCGTGAGCACCAGATTCCAAAAAAAAACTCCGCAAGCTGATTCAAATGACTTGAGTGATGACGTTTGAACGATGTCTGCTAAACAGTCATTTCCAATTTTCAGTCGTATTAGTTAATTTGGCGGAACAGTTATTTCTAAGTAACGCAAAGTCGGTATTCTACACCAAGACTCGACTGCAAACAGTTTGCTTAGATGGTATACTCCTCGAAAGACGGGGGGAGTCATGTAATTGGTTTCTGGGTAAGGGAGCAACGGGCAACATTTTACCCGCCGTGCGAGTAACTATGGATTGAGTTTTGAATAAGGTCCATCGTATGCTGGTTGCCGTGCAGCTGAGACCTACTGGCTTGGATGCGGCTGGTCGCTGTCTTTGCTGTTTGGTGAGTTGGCTTATGTTACTGGTGTTATCAGTAGGCATAACCTAACTGGAAAATGATTTTGTTAAGTTTTCGAGAGGTATTTATACACTACTGGCCATTAAAATTGCTACACCGCGAAGATGACGTGTTACAGACGCGAAATTTTACCGATAAAAAGAAGATGCTGTGATATGCAAATTATTAACTTTTCAGATAATTCACGCAAGGTCGGCGTCGATGGTGACACCTACAACGTGCTGCAGCAGTTGACAGCAGTTGACCGGCGTTGCCTGGTGAAGCGTTGTTGTGATGCCTCGTGTAAGGAGGAGAAATGCGTACCATCACGTTTCCCACTTTAATAAAGGTCGGATTGTTGCCCATCGCCATTGCGGTTTATCGTATCGCGACGTTGCTGGTCGCGTTGGTCGAGATCCAATGACTGTTAGCAGAATATGGAATCGGTGGGTTCAGGAGGGTAATACGGAACGCCATGCTGGATCCAAACGGCCTCGTATCACTAGCAGTTGAGATGACAGGTACCTTATCTGCATGGCTGTAACGGATCGTGCAGCCACGTCTCGATCCCTGAGTCAACTGATGGGGACGTTTGCAAGACAACAACCATCTGCACGAACAGTTCTACGACGTTTGCAGCAGCATGGACTATCAGCTCGGAGAGCATGGCTGCGGTTACCCTTGACGCTGCATCACAGACAGGAGTGCCTGCGATGGTGTACTCAACAAAGAACCTGGGTGCACGAGTGGCAAAACGTCATTTTGTCGGATGAATCCCGGTTCTGTTTACAGCATCATGATGGTCGCATCCGTGTTTGGCGACGTCGCGGTGAACGCACAATGGAAGCGTGTATTCGTCATCGCCATACAGGCGTATCACCCGGCGTGATGGTACGGGGTGCCATTGGTTACACGTCTCGGTCACCTCTTGTTTGCATTGACGGCACTTTGAACAGTGGACGTTACATTTCAGATGTGTTACGACCCGTGGCTCTATCCCTCATTCAATCCCTGCGAAACCCTACATTTCAGCAAGATAATGCACCACTGTATGTTGCAGGTCCTGTACGGGCCTTTCTGGATACAGAAAATGTTCGACTGCTGCCCTGGCCAACACATTCTCTAGATCTCTCACCAATTGAAAACGTCTGGTCAATGGTAGCCGAGCAGCTGCCTCGTCACAATACGCCAGTCACTACTCTTGATGAACTGTGGTATCGGCAGCTGTACCTGTACATGCCATCCAAGCTCTGTTTGACTCAATGCCCAGGAGTATCAAGGCCGTTATTACGGCCAGAGTTGGTTGTTCTGGGTAGTGATTTCCCAGAATCTATGCACCCAAAAGCGTAAAAATGTAATCACATGTCAGTTCTAGTATAATATATTTGTCCAATGAACCCGTTTATCATCTGCATTTCTTCTTGGTGTAGCAATTTTAATGGCTTCGTGGTCAAATATTCAGTGATTTACGTAGTAAAGATTCAATGAACGCGGAGAGCGGACTTAACCTCGGCGTACTGTTGCAAATTCTTTGTCTTATGAGATTAGTAGCCATGAGTTTCGGTGCAGATTCCGAATCCAGTGACTGTATCCGAAAAGTAGTTCAATGGACTCAATCATTTTTCCACTCTGTTCAGCTTATTAAAGTTTTATACAATGTATAGAACTTGGTTTAAATGATGCTTGTATATTTCGCTTACATGTCGCGTGTCCTTGTGTCGCTAAGAGGTCATGGTTTACTTTTTTCAGTGGATTTTTGAATTAATTACTTGAAGTGAAACAAATAATTTTTCTTATTTCAACTTCCCGGCCATTGCCTTGACACTTACATACATTGGCATAAGTTTTATTCTGCCACCTTTACATGATCGCATGTTGAAAAATGCAGTCTTTGTCTTATCCTCCCCTATCCTAAACATAACGTATTACCATTCTACTGCAAGCATTTTTGCAGCAAATATGGTAGTTCATGATGCTGCTTATCTTGGAGAGAGGTTTACGTGATTATACATTAGTGTACATGTTCAGTTCTTTATATTTGACTTATAATTTTGATTCGTGGTCTACATCTCCATAGCACGGCAACAAACTACATGTCGAGTTGCTACAACACATTTCCTATTGCTGGAATGTTAGACATGATTTCATGTTATGTTGTGCTCAGTTTACTGATTCTAGGCGTGCTTTTTTCCGTTGCACAGTTAATGTAAGTGTATGCCACAGAGTTAACTTCTGTTTGTCTCATTAGTCAGATTTCGTTTATTAAAACACTGAAGCGCGAAGGAAACTGGTATAGGCATGGGTAATCAAATACAGAGATATGTATACAGGCAGAATACGGCGCTGCGATCGGCAACGCCTATGTAAACCAAAAAGCGTCTGGCGCAGTTGTTTGATCGGTTACTGCTGCTGCAATGGCAGGTTACAATATTTAACTCAGTTAGAACCTGATGTTATAGTCGGGGCACGGGCGATGGGACACAGCATCTCCGAGGTAGCGATGAAGTGGGGGTTTTCCCGTATGACCATTTCACGAGTGTACCGTGTATATCAGGAATCCGGTAAAACATCAAATCATCGACATCGCTGCGGCCAGAAAAGATCCTGCAAGAATGGGACCACAGACGACTGAAGAGAATCGTTCAACGTGACAGACGTGCAATGCTTATGACAACTGATGCAGGTTTCAGTGCTGGGAGATCAACAAGTGTCAGCGTGCGAACTATTCAACGTAAACATCATCGATATGGGCTGTCGGAGCCGAAGGCCCACTCGTGCACCCTTGATGACTCCACGTCACAAAGCTTTACGCCTCGACTGGCCCTATCAACACCGACATTGGACTTTTTGACGGTGGAAACATTTTGCCTGCCCTGACGTGTCTCGTTTCAAATTGTATCAATCTGATGGATGTGTACGGGTATGTAGACATTTTTATGTATCCATGGACACTGCATGTCAGCAGGGCACTGTTCAAGCTGGTGAATGCTTTGTAGTGGTGTGGGGCGTGTGCAGTTGGAGTGATATGGGACCCCTGATACGTCTAGATACGACTCTGCAGGTGACATGCACGTAAGCATCCTGTCTGATCACCTGCATCCATTCGTGTCCATTGTGCATTCCGACGGACTTGGGAAATTCCAGCAGGACAGTGCGACACCCCACACGTCCAGAATTGCTACAGAGTGGGTCCAGGAGCACTATTTTGAGTTTACACACTTCCTCTGGCCACCGAACATCCCAGATATGAACATTATTGGGCATATATGGGATGCCTTGTAATGTGCTGTTCAGAAGAGATCTCTGCCCGGTCGTACTCTCACAGAGTTTGTCTATTCCCTCCAGCACTACTTCATATTGGATCTTGCCCACTCGTCTCATATAGGGTGCGTTCTCGGAATGCTATGCAACAATTCAAGCAAATAACATCAGTAGTTTTATTTCTATAAAGCATATTGACAATACTTAACTTTAAAGTACAAAGGTGTCGACAGCGATGGACGACATGCTACATAAATCCGAGTCCTTGTTATACACAATGGAGTGGATATGTATCAATACAACCTGATATCGTGGCGGTGCTAATACTTAGCTAATCCTGGCCACTATTGTCCGGCCGAAGCTCGCAGGAGCTGCGCTTATATTCACTTCTTGCAGGGGTCGCTCCTGTCTTGCGCGATCCTCGTGAGTGGGCTATTGGGTGACGCTGCGTCACCGCCTTCTCTGGACTTGCGTTCTCTTCGCTCCGGCACTTATGGTTACGCCGGAACAATAAAGACATTAGTCGAGTCCATTCCACGTCGTGTTGTGGCACTTCTGCGTTCTCGCTCAGGCTCTACACGATATTGGGCAAGTGTACTAGTTTCTTTGGCTCTTCAGTGTATATTACATTTGCTGTTACGTATTCAGTGTTAGAGAATAGTGTCTTCAAATCAGGATTTACTTCGTACTGTTATAAGGGGCGTTCAGAAACACAGAAGCCGACGACTGTAAAATAAAACTGCTGAAACGATCTGTTGTCGTTGCCTACAGAAGGAGGTGTAGCCCATGTAAGAGCGCTGCGGTCCCAAACGCGCCGCTAAGATACGGGGGCACAAGCAAGTGAGCACGTGCGTGTGCGGACCGTCCATTACAATCAGTCGTGCTGAAAACAGTGAAATGGATTATGATGATAGTGGATGATGATGACGATGATGATGATGATGATGATGGTTGGTTTGTGGAGCGCTCAAGTGAGCTATCATCAGGGGCGTTCAAAAACACAGAAGCCGACGACTGTAAAATAAAACTGCTGAAACAATCTGTTGTCGTTGCCTACAGAAGGAGGTGTAGCCCATGTAAGAGCGCTGCGGTCCCAAACGCGCCGCTAAGATACGGGGGCACAAGCAAGTGAGCACGTGCGTGTGCGGACCGTCCATTACAATCAGTCATGCTAAAACAGTGAAATGGATTATGATGATGATGGATGATGATGACGATGATGATGATGATGATGATGATGGTTGGTTTGTGTAGCGCTCAAGTGAGCTATCATCAGGGGCGTTCAAAAACACAGAAGCCGACGACTGTAAAATAAAACTGCTGAAACGATCTGTTGTCGTTGCCTACAGAAGGAGGTGTAGCCCATGTAAGAGCGCTGCGGTCCCAAACGCGCCGCTAAGATACGGGGGCACAAGCAAGTGAGCACGTGCGTGTGCGGACCGTCCATTACAATCAGTCATGCTAAAACAGTGAAATGGATTATGATGATGATGGATGATGATGACGATGATGATGATGATGATGATGATGGTTGGTTTGTGTAGCGCTCAAGTGAGCTATCATCAGGGGCGTTCAAAAACACAGAAGCCGACGACTGTAAAATAAAACTGCTGAAACGATCTGTTGTCGTTGCCTACAGAAGGAGGTGTAGCCCATGTAAGAGCGCTGCGGTCCCAAACGCGCCGCTAAGATACGGGGGCACAAGCAAGTGAGCACGTGCGTGTGCGGACCGTCCATTACAATCAGTCATGCTAAAACAGTGAAATGGATTATGATGATGATGGATGATGATGACGATGATGATGATGATGATGATGATGGTTGGTTTGTGTAGCGCTCAAGTGAGCTATCATCAGGGGCGTTCAAAAACACAGAAGCCGACGACTGTAAAATAAAACTGCTGAAACGATCTGTTGTTGCTTACAGAAGGAGGTGTAGCCCACGTAAGAGCGCTGAGGTCCCAAACGCATACGATTCGTGTAGCGGCAATTCCGCATGTTTTTACTTGTACATTGTCGTTTTGACCCGAGTTCGAACTAATGAAACCATGTCTCGTCTACAGAGACCACTCGTGAGAGGAATTTATTCCCTTTCATGGCATTGCGCTGTAGATGCTGCACTAGTTGAGACTTTGATGCACACATTGGGGTCGCACTTCGCGAAACTTCCATGTGTTCTTAATTATGGCGTGAACACTTCCGACGCTCAGTCTGACCTGTGCGGAAATGACTGCTGCGTAACTCTCCCGTCTTGAATAATGAGGCCATCCACCTGCTGCACGATAGCATCGGTAATGCGGTGCGGCGTTCCATACCGTGCACTATCGGCCAACGACATCCGTCATTCCCTGAATCGCTTGTGCCAAGCCTCAACCCTTGAAAAGTAAATTTGCGCTCTCCGTACACTTGCGCCACTCTTAGATGAAGTTTCCCACACGCCTCCCGTTGTCAGGAAATGCACTTCACCGCTTTGCTCTTCCTTTAAAGCCTCCATCTCACTGCTTTTACAGGGACTGAATGCAGTGGGTGGTCGACACGAGGGCATGCCAGCTCAGTCCTCACGTGCGTGCGTGCCCGTGGCCCTTTAGCAACGAGTCCTGAGCGCTCTTATAGAGAACGTACGTTCATCTGCAAGCAATGACGTTACGATCCTTCTGCGGTTTTCACTGTACAGCTTGTGGCTCGTTTCTGTCTGAATGCACATTGTATATCAGTTTTGAAACGGAACAGACCGCTTAAACCTTTCAGGAGCATGGGTCGTTGACGACTGTCATGGATTGCAAAAGCGCACGGACTTGTTATGCAGCAGGAAATCACTGGCTAATGGTGGATACAGTAACGAGTGAACATACCATCCTCGTCGATATGAGGTAAATTCAAATGGTTCAAATGGCTCTGAGCACTATGGGACTTAACTACTCTGGTCATCAGTCCCCTAGAACTTAGAACTACTTAAACCTAACTAACCTAAGGACATCACACACATCCATGCCCGAGGCAGGATTCGAACCTGCGACCGTAGCAGTCGCACGGTTCTGGACTGCGCGCCTAGAACAGCTAGACCACCGCGGCCGGCTATGAGGTAAATAAACTACATCCCACAACTGTATCTCTGCACGTCTCGGTGCACGAATATCTACGACGGTACAGGAACACAGCTATTGGACTCTGAAACCGAGTGGGAAGATCGTCTGAAGCAATGAATAGCACAGTATGTTCGTACACGTTGATAGCGCGATCCGAGTTCATCAGAAATCACATGAGTCGATGAATCAATTTTGTCAACAGGTCATCGTTCCAGATGATGATAGAGATGTCTTTATGTGGGTAATGTTTATACGGGGTGAAATGGGCTCTTGATACGTTTTCCTCCGTCTCTCACCGAGGAAAGATACAGTAAGCAATTGTCCTATCATGTGCAGTCGCCTACGAAACACTGTAGCTGACTGGCACCTTCGTCAAGGCAGGTGCACCTTCACATCACTCCAGGAACGTCATAATGTTTGAGCTTGAGCTTTCGGCGCTTTGTAGATAACACACAATGCTTCTCCACAGTGATAAGAGCGAAAGAGCTGCTGTACACTATCAGATAGGTGGTTCCGCCAACTACGTGTGAGTGTTCAGGGGACACGATGCTATGTGTGGAAGAGTCATGAAACATTTGCAATTCAGTAAGAGACATGATTGTAGGGGCCCTCAGCCCGCGGACTTGCGTCCAAAAGGTTTCATTTATACGTTTCAGCGCATTCGAATTGAAGCCGCCAGGAAACCCGACGTCCGTGTGTTGCAGGATCTTAGAGCATACTCTAAACTCAAGCTCAAACATTACGACGTTCCTGGAGGAAAAGAAACCGTTCCCAGATACACAGTACAGATTGAGGAAAGAGCCACTTGTGTAAAAAGAAAAAAGAAATGGCAGATACAGATAAGCATGTTGATTCTTACTCTATTTTCGAAAGGTTTTCGACGGTGTACCACACCGTAACCGAGATACAATCTGTGGCGTAGCTTCATGGTTACGTGACTGAGTAGGTAAATTTCTGACTAACTGCCGCCCTGTATGTTACACTGGACGGGGGCCACACAACAGAAACGGAAGTGTCATGGGGTATGTTCCGCGCAAGGGTAAAACGATCTGATTTGTTGCAAATACAAATGCACATACTCAGTAAACAAGGTAACTTCGGAAAGTGCAACCACTGTCAGATTTTTCGCTTTTGTCTACATGGAACTAACGTCGTTGAACGATAGTAAAGAAACTGAGAAGTACTCGCACAAAATTTAGTATTATGACGTTATTTTAATGGGAACGAACGAGTAAAATCTGTAGTATGGGAGGCAAATGGATAATTTAGAATAGTTGAAAGGGTACCTGGAGTGTGCGGTCCACCTGTGAAAGATGCCGCAATTAGTAAGCTAGCTGTCCGCACCTCGTCGTCGTGCGGTAGCGTTCTCGCTTCCCACGCCCGGGTTCCCGGGTTCGATTCCGGGCGGGGTCAGGGATTTTCTCTGCCTCGTGATGACTGGGTGTTGTGTGATGTCCTTAGGTTAGTTAGGTTTAAGTAGTTCTAAGTTCTAGGGGACTGATGACCATAGATGTTAAGTCCCATAGTGCTCAGAGCCATTTGAACCAATAAGCTAGCTTAACCAGTTACCGGCTGCTGTTCCAGGGTTTGAGGCTCAAATCTGTTTGGTGAAGAAGGTTGTAAAGCCCCATTTAAACCGAAGCGAACACAGGCGAATGCACTTTCGCCAGCAATGCGCAGTGGGTTCGTTTGTGCGCGCCATCATTGACTTGTACCTGCGAATAAAGCTCCCTTTCCACCAGAAGCGTTGGGAGCTGCCCAGCTCGCCTTCCGCACATGCGCCATTCCTGCCCTCTCTGGAAGATTAAAGACGCTGCCTTTGCATCTATATAAGCCCAACACCAAGCCAGCCCCGGCAGTCAGTGATTTGAGCTCCTGATGACGACGACAGAGACTTCAATCGGAAGCTCGAGTGTTTTATTCGAAGTGTCGCAGCCTGGAGAATGCCAACACGAAAGACTCTAAGGACACAGGATAAATATTGTTAAGCTGAGTAAATATTGTTTCTACATCTCTCACAAAACTAAATAAATCAAAAGTAGTGTTATACATGCTTATGACGTAACTAACCTCAGAACATTCGCTTTTCCATGTATCTGATTTACCAAGGAGGAATAATAGTGGTTTGAAGCAAACCACTCTGAATTAAATTTTTCGACTACATTCGTTCCCGAAGCTGCGCGTTGTTTATCCCTTTCAAACCAAAAAGAACATGGCAGTGACTTCATTTTCTATTTAACTTCTCTCTGTTGACACTAGCAGCACTTGGCCAATTTATTACCAAGCTTGACTTTTTTTCATCCTTTTTATGGCACCTGTACTCTTCTATCAACAGAAACACGTTTTCATCCAACCACTTCGTCGACACGAAATAGACCTACAACAAACAACACCAACAACAGTTCGCGCGGAAAAGAGTACACAACGGCAAAACGAGTGCATCGAAGCTAGCGCCAAAGCGAAGAGGACTCGAACTTCTTTGGTGGTTCACTCGAAAACCGCCACCAAGCTGATGACAAGGGAACACTTGCGAATGAGTTCCGTGCGTGACACATCACGTGCTCTACGTTGACACAGAGAGAATCAAATGGCTCTGAGCACTATGGGACTTAACGTCTGAGGTCACCAGTCCCCTAGAACTTAGAACTACTTAGACCTAACTAACCTGTGGACATCACACGCGTCCATGCCCGAGGCAGGATTCGAACCTGCGACCGTAGCGGTCTCGCGGTTCCAGACTGAAGCGCCTAGAACCGCTCGGCCACACCGCCAGGCACAGAGAGAATCTCTTTCGCTATTACGCGTTCGCTTCGCTGTAAAGGGGCTTTATGTGCATTCACCTAAACGTACAACGCCAAACACAGAGCAATGCAACAACAAATAGACCCAAATGTACAGTAATGTAGTTGCCGTTACTGTTACAACAGCTCAGCAAAGCCACTCTGTGCCACTCCCAGAGCACTCGGTGACCCTATATACGACGTTTAATGGGCCAACTCTTAGCAACACACCTATCCATACTGCCGCCAACCACTATCAACGTACAACTAAGACGGCCGGAAAAAATAAACCCGAGACAGAACCAAGCAGTACCAGGCTTCAAAGCGAAGAGTGAAGTGGCCATTACTGTTGTCGACAAAAGGTGAACGAGCGTAACAGGTTTGTTCCCAAATATAATATACAGCGCACACTGCTGAAGTTTCAGCGTTTTTCAAGTATTTGCAAAGCAATAGAGGTATATGAGTAAGTAAGGCAAGACATCTAACGATATGCAGTTACTCTGTAACGACCACGTGTCTCTTATACCAAAACGCTCAGAAAATTTGTCTGAACAACCCTCGATATTTTATTGATAGAATTTGGGTTCATCCTGTATATCTACACATACACCCCGATAGCCACTGTACAATGCATGGCGGAGGATATTTTGTACATCAATATTAAGGAATTTCAATCCTACTCCATTCGCTTTTTGAGCGAGGTGTGACGACTTTCTATCTGCTTCTGTACGCGCCATAGTCTCTCTTTTCTTATTTGATGGTTCCTACGCAATATATACGATAGTGACAGAAAAATTGTCGCTAAGACTTTCTCGAATTCCCGTTACTTGGAATTATTCACCAAAGTTTCGCAATGTCCCCTTCCCTCCAACAATTCCTAGTAAGGCTCCCTCGAACATCGCTGCTACACTTTCGTACGGGCTGTGCCAACCTGTTACAAATGTAGCAATGCACCTCTGAATTCGATTCATGCTATCGTTTCTAATAGATGTGAACCCTAGACGTTGGATCAGTATTCTAGGATCGGTCACAATAGCTTCTTGACTGCACATAATCCCAGTCACCTTCTAACTTTTATCCATTCACTTTCCAGATTACACACACACGGCGCGAAAAAATCATCGACTACTACTTTTAACAGGACTCCTATGAGCAGTTTACAACCGTCTATACTCACTCTAGCCAAGTGTATCAGCGTTGGAGGGAAGTTCTTGTTTCTTTTCAACCAATATCGTAAGTAGCCCATCACATTCCTTCTTGTGTTTAGGTCAGCCAAAGAACATGCCATTATTCGACTGGACCTCCATGCAGTTGTAGTGTGCAGATAGTATGACGTGATTTCTGTAGATGTAACAGTTGTTTTCAAAAGACTGTAACACTTAAGATTAGATTCAAAAGAACAAAGTCAGTGAACCTCTTCCGTCTTGTAGTGCCATACACAAGGTGTCTCGAAACCTTATTTCCATTCACATGAATTGCATTATGTATATAATATGACGTCTGCGCGTGTATTGTTATTGTAAAAAAAGATGGTTCAAATGGCTCTGAGCACTATGGGACTTAATTGCTGTGGTCATTAATCCCCTAGAACTTACAACTACTTAAACGTAACTAACCTAAGGACCTCACACAACACCCAGCCATCACGAGGCAGAGAAAATCCCTGACCCGCCGGGAATCGAACCCGGGAACCCGGGTGCGGGAAGCGAGAACGCTACAACACGACCACGAGATGCGGGCATTATTATTGTAAATCTTAGTTCAGTCGCCCTTCATATCCTCAGAACTTGTACATCCTTCCATAGGTAACAACTCACATACCAAATACTTACAAGCTAATAATTGACGCACACACTTAAAGAACGATATGTAGCGAGTGTGTGGCACTGTTTTCGGATAAGGCTGCAAAAGTTAGTCTGAAAGAGAATTGTGTTAAAATTCAAGAACACATAAACAAATATTGCACTGCCACAGCTCTTTGGAATGGAAATGGATTACGTGAATTGTTCATAAACCAGATGATGCAGTTATTTTGTTCTCTTCAGTCTATAAAAGTAAGTTATCAAAAATATCGTGTGAAACTTTCTTTTTTAATATCCTTCCCAAATACACAAGCATCTGCATCGGTAACTGAGAAACGGAATACCGGTGGAAGCTGCTGGCTACGCTGGCAGTTTTATTTATTATCAGTTTCCATTACACAGATCATCATCAGATATCATACGATAACATCTCTAGTAGTAAAATATAATGCGTGGGATTCTATTATAGTCATAACAAATACACATTATGTGACATTACAATTGCACTACTCTATGGTAAGTTTACTGGCTTGAGCTTTTATGATATTTGATGACCCACTATTGAAACTTACAGTAAATGAAACTTTTTTGATCACCTGCATCTACGAGGGGAGTCAAATGAAAACAAGTCAGATGAAAAAAAAGTAAGTTAACTGTTCATTATTTAAGAATCAGTCGCCTTAACTATTATCATATTTATCTGATAGTGAGTGAAGATGGTCAATGCCTCCATCTAAAAATGTTTAAGCTGGGTTGCAGAACCATGACTGTACCCGGGCGTGCACCCCTACGTCATAACATCTGATGTGTAATCGAAACACCAGCCACGCCAGCTTTTGGGAAGTCATGATAACCTTTTTCTTTGACTGCAAGAACCCGCTGCTTATTGACCTTCTGGAACATGGCGCTACTATCAGCACACAGCGGTACGTGAACACTTTGCAAAAATTGAAGCACACCATCAAGTCCAAATGTCCTGTAATGTTCTGTTGCAGGATTATTCCCGCCAACGTATTGCCAAGGTTGTTTCGACTACGCTGCAGAAGTTGCCCCGAAAAGCCCTTACACTTCCTCCGCACAGTCCCGATCCCCCCCGTTTCCATGAAGGATGATGACGGCCTTTATGGTCATGTACGGTATCTATCACTCTTAATTTTTCGTCGTAATCCCCAAGCGAAATAAAAGTTCGTGGCAGCTTCATAGTCGCACAGTCTACTCTGAATACAAGTTCTCTAAATTTATCCACCACGGTTTCAACAGAAGTGCGTTTTTCCAAGGATTCCCTTTCAGGTTCCCCGAGGATTTCTGCTGCACTATTCGTATGGGCTACACAGAGCTTTTACAAACCTAGCAGCGCGTCTCTGAATTCGTTCCATGCCTGTTGCCACGCCTAGTCGATATGGGCTCCCAACAATGAAACAATATTCTACAGTTGGCCGCAATAGCTTCTTGCACGTGATTTCGAGCACACAATGACGTTCTTCAGTACGACAGAACTGGTCGAAGGAACGTCCTAGGCACTGTGTGTTCTGGGGAAACATAGTTCTTCAAAAACTAAGGGTAGAGCCCTGGCAGGTTCAAAATGGTTCAAATGGCTCTCAGCACTACGCGACGTAACATCTGAGGTCGTCAGACCCCTAGACTTAGAAAGACGTAAACCTAATTAACCTAAGTACATCACACACATACATGCCCGAGGCAGGATTCGAACCTGTAACCATAGCAGTCGCGTGGTTCCGGACTGAAACGCCTAGAACCGCTTGTCCACATCGGCCGTCCAGCCCTGGCAGGAAACAGTCACGTAGAGAGATCGAAAAGTGACAGCTTCAGCAAGTGGTCGGTAACCTATTATGTAGACTCGCTGGCGAGGTTAATAAATGGAAATAGCCAGACTGACACTTGTCTGAGTTCTGCACGAGCGGAAGCAAATGATTCAGTTTGAATGACCAGACACACAGTCGCAAAGCTATCTCGAATGTGCAAGTGGTCTGTACATAAGGCTCTCGGGCCTTGGCCGGAGACTGTTCAGAGTTTCCCGTTACGGCAAGCCGGCAGAAGCGTCAGCGCAGACACGCTCGTGGTGGCGCTTCCGCGTCGCCAGATGCAGCGCCGGCTGGGCTGACTCACGCCAGTGCATCAGGCTGCCCTCCGCCCACAGGCCGTCTGCCACTCAGCACGGGCCGTGTTTGGCCGCCTCTTACGTGCTCGTAACGCCGCAGCGAAACGAGCCCACTATCACTTCCTCGTTTAGTCTCCAAATGGGCCCAACACATTTCGAAATTAAAAGCCAACGGCTAACATTAGGAACATCAAGATAAATATTTCACCAACTACTTGTTCTTCCTTAACAGAATAGATGTCCTCGAGGCGTTAACCTATAACCTTTTCTTCTTCTTCTTCTTCTTCTTCTTCTTCTCACGCACGCCTTGCATCGTCACTTCTTATCCACATTCGAGGGGCATGAGGCACCAGATCCGAAACGTTATTACGTCTCATGCAACAGTGGGATTAGAAGGATAATAATTATTACGAAAATTACTCAAGGTCTCATATAGATTATACAATGGTAAGACAGAGATTCAGGAACGAGGTTTTAAATTGTGAGACGTTTCCAGGGGCAGATGTGGACTCTGACCACAATCTATTGGTTATGAACTGTAAATTAAAAATGTAGAAACTGCAAAAAGGTGGGAATCCGAGGAGATGGGAACTGGATAAACTGAAAGAACCAGACGTTGTAGAGGGCTTCAGGCAGAGCATTAGGGAACGATTGACTAGAATTGGGGAAAGAAATACAGTAGGTGAAGAATGGGTAGCTTTGAGAGATGAAATAGTGAAGGTAGCGGAGGATCAAGTAGGTAAAAATACGAGGGCTAATAGAAATCCTGAATTTAATTGATGAAAAGAGAAAATATAAAAATGCAGTAAATGAAGCAGGCAAAAATGAATACAAACGTCACAAAAATGAGATTGACAGGAAGTGCAAAATGGCTAAGCAAGGATGGCTAGAGCACAAATGTAAGGATGTAGAGGCGCATATCACTAGGGGTAAGACAGATACTGCCTACAGGAAAATTAAAGAGACCTTTGGAGAAAAGGTTTGATGAAATGTATAATGAGATAAAAGAAATTATTCAGGAAGTGAAGGGAGACGCAATTTAAAATAGCCATGGGTGACTGGAATTCAACAGCAGGAAAAGGAAGAGAAGGAAACGTAGTAGGTGAATATGGATTAGAGCTAAGAAATGAAAGAGGAAGCTGCCTGCTAGAATTTTGCACAGAGCACAACTTAATCATAGCTAATACTTGGTTCAAGAATCATGAAAGAAGGTAGTATACACGGAAGAACCCTGGATATACTAAAAGGTTTCAGATAGATTGTATAATGGTAACACAGAGATTTAGGAACCATGTTTTAAATTGTAAGACATTTCCAGGGGCAAATGTGGACACTGGCCACAATTTATTGGTTATGAACTGTAGATTAAATGGAAACTGCAAAAAGGTGAGAATTTGAGGAGATGGGAACTGGATAAACTGAAAGAACCGGAGGTTGTAGAGAGCTTCACGGAGAGCATTAGGGAACGATTGACAAGAATGGGGGAAAGTAAAACAGTAGAAGAAGAATGGGTAGTTTTGAGAGATGAAAAAATGAAGGTAGCAGAGGATCAAGTAGGTAAAAAGACGAGGGCTAATAGAAATCCTTGGGTAGCAGAAGAGATGCTGAATGTAATTGATGAAAGGAGAAAATATAAAAATGCAGTAAACGAAAGAGGCAAAAACGAATACAAACGTCTCAAAAATGAGATCGACAGGAAGTGCAAAATGGCTAAGCAGGGATGGCTAGAGAACAAATGCAAGGATGTAGAGGCGCATATTACTAGGAGTAAGATAGATGCTGCCTACAGGAAAATTAAAGAGACCTTTGGAGAAAAGAGAGCCACTTGCATGAATATCAAGAGCTCAGATAGAAGCCCAGTTCTAAGCAAGTAAGAGAAAGCAGAAAGGTGGAAGGAGTATATAAAGGGTCAATACCAGGGCGATATTCTTGAGGACGATATTATAGAAATCGAAGAGAATGTAGACGAAGATGAAATAGGAGATATGATACTGCTTGAAGAGTCTGACAGAGCACTGAAAGACCTAAATCGAAACAAGGCCCCCGGAGTAGACAACATTCCATCAGAACTACTGACAGTCTTGGGAGAGCCAGGCCTAACAAAACTCTACCATCTAGTGAGCAAGATGTACAAGACAGGCGGAATACCCTCAAACTTCAAGAAGAATATAATAATCCTAAACCCAAAGAGAGCAGGTGTTGACAGATGTTTAAATTACCTAACTATCAGTTTAGTAAGCCACGGCTGCAAAATACTAACACGAATGGAAAAACTGGTGGAAGCCGACCTCGGGGAAGATCAGTTTGGATTCCATAGAAATGTTGGAGCACGTGAAGCAGTACTGACCTTACGACTTATCTTAAAAAATAGATTAAGGAAAGGCAAACCTACGTATCTAGCATTTGTAGACGTAGAGAAAGCTTTTGACAATGTCGACTGGAATACTGTCTTTCAAATTCTGAAGGTGGCAGGGGTAAGAAACAGGGAGCGAAAGGCTATTTACAATTTGTACAGAAACCAGATGACAGTTATAAGAATCAAGGGGCATAGAAGGGGAAGCAATGATTGGGAAGGGAATAGGACATGGTTGTAGCCTCTCCCTGATGTTATTCAATCTGTATATTGAGCAAGCACTAAAGGAAACAAAAAGAAAATTCGGAGTAGGAATTAAAATCCATGGAGAAGAAATAAAAACTTTGAGGTTCGCCGATGACAGATCAGAGAGAGCAAAGGACCTGGAAGAGCAGCTGAACGGAATGAACAGTGTCTTGAAAAAAGGACATAAGATGAACATCAAAAAAAGCAAACCGAGGATAATGGAATGTAGTCGAATTAAATCGGGTGATCCTGCGGGAATTAGATTAGGAAATGAGACGCTTAAAGTAGTAAATGAGTTTTGCTGTTTGGGGAGCAAAATAACTGATGATGGTCGAAGTAGAGACGATATCAAATGTAGACTGGCAATGGCAAGGAAAGTGTTTCTGAAGAAGAGAAATTTGTTAACATCGAGTATATATTTAAGTGTCAGGAAGTCGTTTCTGAAAGTATTTGTATGTAGCACAGCCATGTATGGAAGTGAAACGTGGACGATAAATAGTTTGGACAAGAAGAGAATAGAAGCTTTCGAAATGTGGTGCTACAGAAGATTGCTGACGATTAGATGGGTTGATCACATAATTAATGAGGAGGTACTGAATAAAATTGGAGAGAAATTTTTGGCACAACTTGACTAGAAGAAGGGATAGGTTGGTAGGACATGTTCTGAGGCATCAAAGGATCACCAATTTAGTATTGGGCGGCAGCGTGGAGGGTAAAAATCGTAGAGGGAGACCAAGTTATGAATACACGAAACAGGTTCAGAAGGATGTAGGTTGCAGTAGGTACTGGGAGATGAAGAAGCTTGCTCAGGATAGAGTAGTATGGAGAGCTGCATTAAACCAGTCTCTGGAATGAAGACCACAACAACAAGAACTCATCACATTGGACATAGACTTTTAAGACATACATGAGTATTAAACACTACTATTGGCAATCTTGAGCCAAAATTTCTATAACACAACGCATTGTAGTGTATTTCCACTCGTTGCTGATGACATGGCTAATCTGAAGCGCGTTATACACGGCGACTGATTGATGAATCTTAGCTATCGCGAGAAACATGTTATCTATAACGAGCGACCAAAAAGTTTTCGTTCGAAGGGTGTACTTCCAGAATCGGTGTGCCAATCAGACAAAATCGCAATCGTCCCACCGATCTTTCGGATTGAAGATATCTGTTCAGGAAAACACCGAGTCCTGCTGCGTGAAGAAGTCCGTAGCTGCCTGCTGGACGCTCGCGTCCGGCAGCAATCGTCGATCCTTCAAGGCTTTTTTTAAGCTACCGAAGAAGTGATAATTGCTTGAGGGCGATAGGACGGCCGTTCCACTGTCTCCCACTTGAACTGGCGTAACTTCAAGGTTATATTTGCGATGTGAGGATTTGAAACAGCGGCACCCCTTGTCACACTAGTCCACAATGGTGGTTCTCGGCAGACATGCTGCTCCGTACATATTCTTCATACCCACATATTCTTCATTCCAGCTGGATATCTACTGGCATTCGTCCTTCGGCAGCCAAGGAAACAATAACAGCACGTCGATCCTGTTTGGACGCATTTGGTAATAACGTCGTCATAGTTCACGTACCCGCATTTAGCGCACCCACGCCGAAAAGTTACTAATGCCTCACTAATCAACTGCCTACATATCTGTGCTTATATACCCGCATCGGAGTTGCACTACGTTGTATATACGGTACGCTGCAGCAACGTCATCAAACGAAAACTTATTGACCGCCCGTCATATAGTAAAATCACTCTTTGTAAAATGTTAATTTCATTTCATTTGCGCTATTAAAATCCATGTGTGCAAAATTTCCATTTGCGTGTAGTGACATTGACTGGTGAGCATCTTCCCATGAGGCCCTGGCTGTCATGGTGCAGATGGTAGATATGGATTTACTGTCCAGTCGACGACCTGGTTATTTGCAGGAAAGTTAGAGATAGAAAAGAATGAGAAGGGAATCGTTCGTGACCGCGTTTAAGGAACCACCAAGTTATTGCCTGAAGCGACACCACGGAAGTCCTAAACTGCCTGGTCAGTGTGGGGTCAGAATGCAACCTCTTTCGATTACTAATGCAGTTCCTTAACAGAACGCCACTTCATTGAGTGCTTCAGTCCGAGTCTAGACAGTCTGTTCCGATGAACAGGAAAAGGAAGTCGGACAGCCTCTTCCGAACGACTCTGTAGGCACGAGGTTTCACAAATATTCAGTCAGTGCATCGTCGAGTAAATGTCAGTACGATAGCGGTTGTGCATTGTGCTGTAGTAAGATTACGAAGTTTGGTGGTGGATACTACTATCTGCACAAAGTCCGTCATAGCGCATGAGGCCTCCGATATCTGGGGACCATGGTGGAATTTCTCTGAGAGAAATGTTTGGAACGACATCCAGTGGGCCTCGTGAGGTAAGCTCACAAGTTACTTCAGTACGGTAGATAGATATACGCTATGTCACACCCCCAAAAACATACGTTTTTCTTATTAGGTGCATTGTGCTGCCACCTACTGCCAGGTACTCTATATCAGCGACCTCAGTAGTTATTAGACATCGTGAGAGAGCAGAATGGGGCGCTCCGTGGAACTCACGGACTTCGAACGTGGTCAGGTGATTGTGTTTCACTTGTGTCATACGTCTGTACGCGAGATTTCCACACTCCTAAACATCCCTAGCTCCACTGTTTCCGATGTGATAGTGAAATGTAAACGTGAAGGGACACGTACAGCACAAAAGCATACAGGCCTACCTCGTCTGTTTCCTGACAGAGACCGCCGGCAGTTGAAGAGGGTCGTATTGTGTTGTAAGTAGGCTGTTTAGGTTTTCTTATTGGTAACGCCACGTAGCGCTCTGTATGAAAAATCACTGGTGGTAGTCTGCGGCTAGTTTGCATTGTTGTCTGCCATTGCAGTGTTGGGCAGATGGATGTTAACAGCGCATAGCATTGGGCAGTTGGAGGTGAGCCACCAGCAGTGGTGGATGTGGGGAGAGAGATGGCGGAGTTTTGAAATTTGTAAGAATGGATGTCATGAACTGATATATATATATATATTGACTATTAAGGTAAATACATTGTTTGTTCTCTATTAAAATCTTTCATTCGCTAACTATGCCTATCAGTAGTTAGTGCCTTCCGTAGTTTGAATCTTTTATTAAGCTGGCAGTAGTGGCGCTCGCTGTATTGCAGTAGTTCGAGTAACGAAGATTTTTGGTGAGGTAAGTGATTTGTGAAAGGTGTAGGTTAATGTTAGTCAGGGCCATTCTTTTGTAGGGATTTTTGAAAGTCAGATTGCGTTGCGCTAAAAATAATATGTGTTAGTTTAAGCACAGTCGTGTATAATTGTTCTAAGAGGACGTTTCAGTGTAATAGGCAGACATCTTTCCAGGTCATCACACAGGAATTCGAAACTGCGTCAGGATCCACTGCAAGTACTATGACAGGCGGGAGGTGACAAAACTTGGATTTCATGGTCGAGCGGCTGCTCATAAACCACATATCACGCCGGTAAATGTCAAATGACGCCTCGCTTGGTCTAAGGAGCGTCACCATTGGACGACTGAACAGTGGAAAAACGTTGTGTGGAGTGACGAATCATGGTGCACAATGTGGCGACCCGATGACGTATAATTCGGAGGCGGTGATGTTATGGTGTGGTCATGTTTTTCATGGAGGGGGTTTGCATCCCTTGTTGTTTTGCATTGAATTATCATAGCACAGGCCTACATTGATGTTTTAAGCTCATTTTTGCTTCCCACTGTTGAAGATCAATTCTCCGATGACCACTGCATCTTTCAACACGATCGAGCACTTGTTCATAATGCACGGCCTGTGGCGGAGTGGTTACGCGACGATAACATCCCTGCAATGGACTGGCCTACACAGAGCCTTACCTAAATCCTATCGAACACCTCTGGGATGTTTTGGAACGCCAACTTCGCGCCAGGTCTCATCGACCAACACCGATACCTCTCCTCAGAGCAGCTCTCCGTGAAGAATGGGCTGCCATTCCCCAAGAAACCTTCCAGCACCTGATTTAACGTATGCCTGCGAGACTGGAAGCTGTCATCAAGGCTAGTGATGGGCCAACACCATATTCAATATCAGCATTATCGATGGAGGCCACCACGAACTTGTAATTTTCAGTCAGGTGTCAGGTTAATTTTCATCACATAGTGTACCCTTAGTTCCATAGATCCGTAATGAAGAGATCTTCAGTACTGTAAAAACACCGTCCAACTGCTGTCAAGTTGGAATTCTTACCCAGTGCTGAAAACATGACTTTTATCTAGACATGACTGAGACTACTGATACGCAAGCATATCTCAGAGCGACCGTTTGGTCAGTGTGACACTGTATGGGAGCGACACGATTCTGGTCGCCGAACACGGATTAGACGACGAAATCTTATAAACTGGAGCGGAATTAGTCGGGAAAGACAATTCCTTTCCTTTTAGCAATCTAATGTCAATATTTGTGAACTTAATGCAGTGTGGTTGTGTGCTGAGGGTGAACTGCAGCGATAATAGCGGGGTACTGCCGCAGAAGGTGTCTAAACTAAGCACCGCTTTCCATGGAGTATAGCATACATCCGAATGAAATTTTTGTGTAATTGTGAGGTGTACGATGTAATGACACTTCCTGACGCAACACAGTAATGTGTTGCACTGGTATGCTATCTCTCCCTTTCGCCAACATCTCTCTCCAGTTTTCAAAACCACATGGTTTAGCCTTTATGCAATGCTGATCTATCAAAAATTACACGCCAACGGTAGGGCTCCGAGATTGAGCCACAAAGCATCACACAGTTTACATCTGTTGTAAACAGACACTTAGCTTATCCACGCCGTTCTGCACACATCCTTTTGCCTAGTGACGTTGTTCAGCGATATGTTAAATACGGTCTCTGGGGAATATGGAGTAAGTACTACAAAATTTAAGTTTTATGTCAGGTAGGAGGCTGTGATTAGAAAACATTGCCTGCAAAAGTCAAGGATAAAGGTCCGTGCTGTCGTCCGACAAACAGTTTTAATTATTTGAACCGTCGGACAATACGTCGCTTGAGTTTGTTAAACGAACTGTAGACGAGGGCAGCAGAGATACATGACTGACGCTTATTATAGCATAATGCACACATCAAAAAAAGTTTTGCATCAGCACGGTTCCCAGAACTCCTGAAGGTAGACGTTGACTGTGGATCCTGTGTCACAAAAAATGGAAATGATCGTATGGCATTGTCGGCAGAGAGGCCCCATTCGGAGAGTTCAGCCGCCGTAGTGCAAGTCGTTTTTAGGTGACGCCACATCGGCGACTTGAGAGTCAATGATGATGAAAATGATAGTAAAGAACACACAACACCCAATCACCTGCCGGAAATCGAACCTGGGTCCCATGCATGGTAGGCGGTAACGCTACCGCTACCTCTACACTACAGAGGCGGACCCTGTATCAAAGACACAGTCTCTTTGACTGTTCAGTGATGTCGCTAAACCCGCTCAAAGATGTAAACAACCATGCATGAGCAGTACCTATTAAGACGGAGGGGTTCCGATTCAACAGCCGATCAATTCCAGTCATTCCAGCAGGAAGGAGGTACGCGACTCGTGTTGTCTGTTTAAACCATGCCTAGACGGCCAATACCGTGGTTCGATCGCGTCCTCATTGTTACTTTGTGCCAAGCGATGTTGGTCGGACATGGAGGAGATAAAGAGAGACAGGAACTGTCGATGACATGCCTCGCTCAGACCTCCCAAGGGCTACTACTGCAGTGGATGACCGCTACCTACGGATTATGGCTCGGCGGAACCCTCACAGCAACGCCATCATGTTGAATGATGCTTTTCGTGCAGCCACAGGACATCGTTTACGACTCAAACTGTGCGCAATAGGCTGCATGATGCGCAACTTCGCTTCCGACGTCCATGGCGAGGTCTTTCTTTGCAACCACGACAACCATGCAGCACAGTACAGATGGGACCAACAACATGCCGAATGGGCCGCTCAGGACTGGCACCATGTTCTCTTCACCGACGAGTGTCGTATATGCATTCAACCAGACAATCGTAGGAGACGTGTTCGAAGGCAACTCGGTCAGGCTGAACGCCTTTGTCCAGCGAGTGCAGCAAGGTAGAGCTTCCCTGCTGTTTTGGGGTGGCATTATGTGGGGCTGACGTACGCCGATAGTGGTCATGGAAGGCGTCGTAACGGCTGTACGATACGTGAATGCCATCCTCCGACCAATAGTGCAGCCATATCGGCAGCATATTGGCAAGGCATTCGTCTATATGGACGACAATTCGCAGTCCCATCGTGCACATCTTGTGAGTGACTTCCTTCATGATAACGACATCGCTCGACTAGAGTGGCCAGCATGTTCTCCACACATGAATCCTATCGAACATGCCTGGGATAGATTGAAAAGTGCTGTTTATGGACGACGTGACCCACCAACCACTCTGAGGGTGAGGAGTGGGACATTCAGTACCAACAGTGCCTTGATGAACTTGTGGATAGTATGCCACGACGAATACAGGCATGCATCAATGCAAGCGGACGTGCTACTGGTTATTAGAGGTACCGGTGTGTACAGCAATCTGGACCACCATCTCTGAAGGTGGTATGGTGGTACAACATGCAATGTGTGGTTTCATGAGCAATAAAAAGAGCGGGAATTATGTTTATGTTGATCTCTATTCCAATATTCTGTACAGTTTCCGGAACCGAGGTGAAGCAACCTTTTTCTGATGTGTGTTCTTACTTATGACTACTTTTGAGGGAACGAGAATAGATTTCGTTAGAAACTACATCTATATCTACATGGATACTCTGCAAATCACATTTAAGTGACTGGCAGAGGGTTCATCGAACCACCTTCACAATAATTCTATATTATTCCAATATCGTACAGCTCGCGGTAGAAACGAACAACTTTACCTTTCCTTGCGAGTTCTGATTTCCCTTATTTTATGATGGCAATCGTTCTCCCTATGTAGGTGGATGTCAACAAAATATTTTCTCATTCGGAGGAGAAAGTTGGTGATTGAAGACTGGTTAAAATGGCTCTAATCACTATGGGACTTAACATCTGAGGTCATCAGTCCCCTAGAACTTAGAACTACTTAAACCTAACTAACCCAAGGACATCACACACATCCATGCTCGAGGCAGGATTCGAACCCGAGACCGCAGCAGCAGCGCGGTTCCGGATTGAAGCGCCTAGAACCGCTCGGTCACAGCGGACGGTTCGTGAGAAGATTCCGCCGCAAAGAAAAACGCCTTTCTTTGAAAATGTCAGCACCAAACCCTGTATTTCAGTGACGCTCTCTCCCTATTTCGCGTTAATACAAAATGTGCTGTCCTTCTTTGAGCTTTTTGGATACACTCCGTCTGTCCTATCTGGTAAGGATCCAACACCGCGCAGCAACATTCTAAGAGAGGAAGGACAAGCGTAATGCAGGCAGTCGCTTTTGTAGATGTTTTACATTTTGTAGGTGTCCTGCCAATAAAACGCAGTCTTTGGTTAGCCTTCCCCACAACATTTTCTATGTGCTCTTTCCAATTTATGTTTTTCGTAATAGTAATTCCTAGGTATTTGGTTGAATTTACGGACTGTAACTCGTTTTCTTTTTGTGATATTGTCTCACATTCTTATTCGGATATCGAACAAACATTTGGTGTTATTTCTTCCACTAGGATATGGCACTCAGACATCTTATGTAAGTGGAGTTATTCAGCAAACCGAGCAAGGGAAAACATCTAAAAGTACCAATGCACGATTGCCATTATACGAGACGAATAGTCGTTAATCAGCTGAGACTGTTTCACTGTATGACTTGAGTTTCTCCCGGCCTGTGCAATGTTCAGATAACTTAAGAGAATGCAGCTGGCTGACGCAGTCGACAACTTTGGTCCATGGCTCCTTGGGGTCTGCGCCACTCTCGAACCCTACCATCAGCTCTTACCAACTGAGGTTGGAACTCATCTGAACAAGCCACGGTTTGCCAGTCATCTAGGGTCCAACTGATATGGTCACGAGCCCACGTAAGTCCCACATTTACTTCTGCGATTATTTCACGCAGTGTTGCTTTTCTGTCATCAGTGACAATTCTACGCAAGCGCCGCTGCTCTCGACCGTTAAGTGAAGGCCGTCGGCTACTGCACTGACCGTGGTGAGAGGTAATGCCTGCGATTTGTTACTCTTGTCACACTTTTGACAATGTGGATCTCGTAATATTCAATTCCCTAACAATTTCATAAACGGAATGTCCCATGCGTATAGTTCCAACTAGTATTTCCCGTTAAAAGTCTGTTAATTCCCGTCGTGCAGCCGTTACTATGCAGGAAACCTTTCACATGAATCACCTGAATACAGATGACAGTTCACCAGTGCACGTCCCTTTTACAGCTGGTGTGCTTGATACTACAACCATCCGTAAATGTGCACATCGCTATCCCGTGGCAACTCGGTGCACGTGCTGCGTCAAGCAAAAACTGGACCCACTGCAACGTCATTGTTATATCCTTGCGACAATAAAGAGCTCTATGTCTGTAAGCATTCGGTCTTGGCAATTTGCGCTTCTGGGCTAACAATGAGTTGTGTAGCTCATCATTCATACCCGTAATTTATTTTAATAATTAGTCGCTTTTTACAGATTTCGCTTCATACTTACCTCATGTTTCTGTTACTTTCTTTATAGTCTCGGGAACGCCTCGGAAGTGTTTGTGTCAAAGTAATTCTTAGACTGGAAATAAATGTTATAACTTCGTCATTAGTTACATTAAGAAGCATATTTTTTATTTACGATGGTGACTAGTTTCAGTTACGTATGTCCATTTTCACACCATCCGTATCGTAAGCATGACAGTAGAGAATAGCTCAAATGGCTCTAACCTGCGACCGTAAAAGGCGCGCGGTGCCGAACTGAAGCGTTAGAACCGCTCGGCCACAGCGGCCGGCCTTGACAATACAGGCAAAAGCATATGTACAGAAATTTCCCATGCAATGACGATCAGAACAGCACTGTGGCCGACTCAACACCAGTGAATAGAACACTTAGGACAGGCACTGGAGAACGAAGGACAGACATTGGAAAATTCTTCAATGTCTATCCTATGTGGTCTATTCACCGTTGTTGAGTCGGTAACAGTGCCGCTTTGATAGTCACTGCAGGGAAAATTTTTGTTCATAGGATTTCGCCTATTTTGTCCCATTTACGATATAGATGGTTTAAAAATGGACGCAGGTGTCC
Organism: Schistocerca gregaria; assembly: GCF_023897955.1. Classification (NCBI taxonomy): domain Eukaryota; kingdom Metazoa; phylum Arthropoda; class Insecta; order Orthoptera; family Acrididae; genus Schistocerca; species Schistocerca gregaria. The sequence continues at coordinate 842,127,716 of NC_064920.1, read as the reverse complement.
GAAACTAGTCACTGTCAACAAATAAAACATAGAAAATATGTTTCTTAACGCAACTTTTGACGGAGCTACAACCATTTATTTCAATTATAAAACAAATTGTGGACTTATTTTTCAGGGGCAGCTTGTTGCAAGTTCGTAATTGGTAGACATTTTCTGAATAGATATCAAATATTAAAATAAATTTACAGCAGTCTTCGAAAAAATTTTATCTGTGTAGAAGTACGTACAAACAATAGACATTATATTGGCATATAACTTGCCTCTGTCATTTAGTAGGCAGTTTGGACGTTTAGTTACATTTCAGCTTGCACTTGAGAACGGTTATAAAGCCGAAATCATGATACTGCGGAACAAATCAGTAGTAATTTGCAGTTCAGTAGCTGAAATTTCTGTCAAAACGGTTGCGAGGATTCCGCGAGTCCGCCGCTGTACTTGCGAATTTGTGTAATCGCTCTCCTTCTCCACTTGTACCCAACAACAGACGCAGGTGACGAATGGGCTGTATCGGGACACACCAGTAGAGTTTGCCGGCACATAGAAACGGCGAATTCCGAGATGACGTCACAGAACTCACTGCCTAGTTTAAAGAGAGTATGCGGAAGTCATTTCTCACTTCTAGTCACTATTTTCTGTGTTCAAGACAGCACTGCTGCAAGTAAGTTTTAAATTCATTCGCACAGCTCTTATTTGCTACAGTGTTGCCCTGCAAATGACAGGGTGGTACCCTGTCGAAGTACTGACCGATATCGACAACGTCATCCAGCTGCATTACCGTAAGTTATTTGATCCGACAGTTTCAGTCGTTCGCGAAATTAGGGATCCTGCAGACAATCGTGAACTGGTTCATAATAATTTTTTATGTCCAGAAGAAAAGAGGATATAATTCTCACCAGATATACAAGCGGATTGAGAATGTCCCAGTACAGAGAATTGCTCCAACTATAGAGACGTCGTGAAGGAGAGAAATAAATGTGTCAGGGTAGCCTGTCAGGACCAATATTACGGACATTTACGTGAATGTTTTGTAAATTTACGCGCAGCACTGTTGGAAGCAGAAGGGTTGGTACCTGCTAGAAAAGTACATCGTTATCCAGGAACGCCAGCTGTCTGTCAGTACAGGAGGAAATAAGGCACTTCGAGCAATCAAGTGAAAAAATTTGCAGGCTTTGTGCTGTAGTGAAATAGTATTTGTCACAGGAACCGGCCACAACAGTCAAGCAGTGATGGTGTCTCTAGTATATTAAGATGCAAACACCACACAAATTTACAGCGGTGAAGGGAAACGTTGGTTGGATGGGGCAATTCTAAAAGTCAAAGACGGTCGCTTACTCAAGAATTGCGCGTTGGGGACAATGCAGGAGTCCCGTATCTTTGTCCTGGTCAAGCTCCTCAGAGCGAACTAGTAAACCCCCTATTCTTTAAGGAATATAACTCCTATTTTAAAAAGCTTTAAACATCCGATTATTCTACAAATTAATTAATGTGTTAAATATTTGACGTTTCGCATGTGATCGAGAAAAACTTTAGGAAAGTTTTAAAATTATGCTTGAAGTTTGTTGCAAGTCACTAAGGGACTCATTGAATTACGTCTGGATAACTTGCTCTCCATTTTAAGCAAAAGCAAGTTCTTTACGCATGTCAGTGTTTATGACGTAAGTATTTTCTGAACTATGAGTCGTACAACGATGTAGTTCTGAAGGTACATTCAATGGTATATGTGAATAGTGTCTCCAAAACTGGGTTGCGAATGCAGTCAGTAGTGAAGAAGTAATAATTAAATCGTCATGTCTGATGCACGAACAGCGAAAGTATGCTAAGCTATACACTTTTTTCGTCATTTCGTGGCGGATGTCAACGAGGAAAACATTCTTAAAGGTTTGAAATTATATTTAAAGTTTGTTAGAAGTGCCTAAGTGCTCTAAATTCTGGATGAATAAAATCTGAGTGTTTGCCTGTGATCAGCTATACGGTCTCAATACACCGTTTCTGAGTGTATTAGTTGTCATACGAGTATTGCGTTAAACTTTTAAGATTATACGTCGTAACGAGAAGATTATGACACTATTTTAAATTTTTAAATTTGGTCAAAAATTTAAAATAGTGTCATAATCTTTTCACAACGACGTATAATATTATATCAAAAGTTTACATTCTTATATGGATGATTGACTGATCTGGCCTTGTAACATCAACCAAAACGGCCTTGCTCTGCTGGTACTGCGAACGGTTGAAAGCAAGGGGAAACTACAGCCGTAATTTTTTCCGAGGACATGCAGCTCTGCTGTGTGGTTAAATCATGATGGCGTCCTCTTGATTAAACTGTTCCGGAGGTAAAATAGTCGCTACATTAGGACCTCCGGGCGGGGACTATTCAGGAGGACGTCATTATCAGGGGAAAGAAAACTGGCGTCCAACGGATCGGAGCGTGGAATTCCAGATCTCTTAATCGGGCAGGTAGGTTTGAAAATTTAAAAAGGGAAATGGATAGGTTGAAGATAGATGTAGTGGGAATTAGTGAAGTTCGGTGGCAGGAGGAACAAGACTTCTGGTCAGGTGAATGAATGGTTGTAAATACAAAATCAAGTAGAGGTAAACAGGAGTTGGTTTACCAATGAATAAAAAAAACTGGAACGCGGATAAGCTACTACGAACGGCATAGTGAACTCGTTATTGTAGGCAAGATAGACACGAGTCCCACGCCTACCACAGTAGTACAAGTTTATATGCCAACTTACACGACCTGCTGTTTCCTTGTATACGCATTGTTTCACGTGTTACACCAAGTTTTCTACACAGCTAACTGTTGTGAACTGTAAACTGGCGAGAGTCGACGTCGTCGAGAAAAGCTAATTTAAACTGACACGCATTTATCAGCTAAAATTTTTATTAAAAAGATCGCAAGAATATTGACATTACGCCACAAAACACCACAAAACGTTACAGTAGGTACGCACTTCGTGACCTCTTACTCAAGACACTCCAATACAGACAAAGTTTCTTTGGGACCGTATTTGGTTCTGCTGTGTAAGAAATATCGATGATAATTTCAGACCCGTGTCCAGACACAGCGCTGTCAATTGAAAGTGCAACAGCCCGAAGTCGGCATGCAACAAACGTCAAATTTCCATAAGGTCTAATACATGCTCGGATACGCAAATGATAAGCATTTCAGTGCATCCGCACAAACTAAATAGTAATAGCACAGTCTTCATTCTACATATAAGGAGAGATTACGGACGAGGGCTACGGTTAGCCAGCCGTTACTATGCTGCAAGGTATCATTGTTGCTTAGGGTAAAGTTCAGAACTCCACCACAAAAGAGTGATGGACCATGCAGGACGACTTGTGCACTTAGATGGTTCTCAGTATTAATAGCAATACTGTCTATTGTTTTATAGAGTGTAAGTCGGGTTCGTCTTATCCTCCTATAATATCGTGACATCTCCTGTGTGAGCGGTCCAATACTGTTGCTCGCGCGGCTGCACGAAGACTTTTTTTTTTCATCTTTCATTCCTCTCCCTTATGGGGTGAGGCGGGCACATGGAGAGCCTATTGCTCTTTGGTGCCTTATATTAGCTTAAGGTACGCTGTTGTGGCACTTTTTTATTTTGAGAAGTGGGATGTGGGTTTCCTAATCTTTTTGTCTCATCTCATATGCTATCACTTTCTGTCGTGTGGGAGGGTCTTGAGATCCTGGCATTTGCCCAAGTGCTGAGGGAAACCTCCCTAAAACCTCAGCAAGGATCTGTTGAATCTTCTCTTTCTTGGTATTGTTGTTTTCTTTTCTTTGGTGTCTTGTTAGTGTGTGGTCGTGACCGTGATTTTCATTCTTGTTTTAAGTGTCGTCTTCCTCTTCTGGTTCTTCGTCCTGTAGGTGTTTTATCATGTCCTGTTGTATGTCATCGATAGTGAAGTTTGTTGCTGAATTCGCATCTGTTGCTTTTATGCTTGTTTTGATTACTATGGGCGGATATGGGTATTTTGTTTTAGGGTATCTTAGAACGGTGTAGTTTCTTTGTAAAATATCTGTTGTGGCTGTTCTATTGTGCAGTCTGTTGGTGCCGATTTTAGCAGTTAATTCTAGCCATCTTCTCCTTAGGGGGTGTACTTGTGCGTTCCTGTATACTAACTCATTTCGTGTCCTGGGGTTCATCTGACCTATTATTCTTAGTATCTTCCTTTCTGTTGTCATTATCCTCTGTGTCACTGTTTTGTTCGCCATCCATACCGGAGCGGCATATTCCAGAATGGGGCGGACAAAAGCTTTGTAGGTGTAGATCATTGTATCCCTTTTGGCTCCGTTTGTCCTGCCTCTGAGTAGGCCGAGTAGGTTTCGTCTTGTTTTGGCTTTTGTCGTGATGTCCTTGGAGTGTGCTTCCCATGACATATATTTGTCTAGTGTAATGCCTAGATATCTTGCCGTGTCTTTCGCTTTTATGGTTTGTCCCCATAGTCCCCATAGACTGACGCCTTCTTACCAAAATCGTTACTTATATAGACAAAACTGTTCCTGCTTGGAGCCCCCGGTTCTCGATGTACGCTTAGCGGTTCTCGGCCGACGCTGTGGATCAGAAATTTTCTATGTCCGCCGCTGGGTGGATATCCCGGGCGCGTGCTGTAGTAGTACTAGCAGCGCGCGTCTCGCTTGGCTTGTCATGTTTGTAAACACAGAGAGATAAGCGACTGCGTAACGACGAAGGTCAATGCTCACACAGAGTACCTCAGATGTGGCTTATTTGTTTAATATTTTATTTCTTTAATAGCCAAATTACTAAATTACATTTGAGTGTTAACAGGTTGTGAGATGACCGTGCAAGGAGAAGAAATGTGCACCGCCACTGTGGCCTATCTAAATCACGGTTTATCGTTCTGCGACACTGCTGTTAGCGTTGATGGCGATCCTACGGCTGTCATGAGAGTATGATCTCGACGTGTTCAGGATGACCGTAGTCAACGTTATGCAGAATCTCCACTGCCCCAAGTGACTAGCGCCTGAGAGGACATTCATATTCCAGAATGAGTTCGAGTCTCGGTCCGGCACACAGTTTTAATCTGCCAGGAAGTTTGACATTCATATTGTTTGCCCGTCCTTGAAAGCTCGTATAACGACATCACGCATCTTTTTTTGGACTTACAGGTACCTAGAAAAATATCCGCGCGGATAGTGCAGTGACCACGGAATGTCAGCCGGAAACCACTGCTGCGGCTTCCTTTCAAGTGGCAGCAGATGGAGGTGCGCGTCCAGCGATAACACTGGACACTGGAGTGGTACTACGTCGTCCTTCAAGACGAGTCTAATTTCTTCGTGCAGCTTCACGAAGGAATGAGCCGTGTGTGGAGGTTCGGAGCAGCACGAGAGTTACCAGATTGCATTTGTCACCGTCCCAAAGGCGCAGCACATGGCGGAACGGTATGGGATGCCATTGGATGTATAACACGATCACCAAGGGTTACAGAGCCGCTAATTTGGATAAAAGTCATTACGTTTCTGACATGTCTACATCTACATCTACGTTATTACTCTGCTATTCACAATAAAGTGCCTGGCATAGGGTTCAATGAACCACCTTCATGCTCTCTCTCTACCGTTCCACTCTCGAGCGGCACGCGGAAAAAACGAGCACTTAAATTTTTCTGTGCGAGCCCTGATTTCTCTTATTTTATCGTGATGATCATTTCTCCCTACGTATGTGGGTGCCAACAGAATGTTTTCGCAATCGAAGGAGAAAACTGGTGATTGAAATTTCATGAGAAGATCCCGTCGCAACGAAACACGCCTTTGTTTTAATGATTGCTACTCCAATTCACGTATCATGTCTGTGACACTGTCTCCGCTATTTCGCGATAGTACAAAACAAGTTGCCCTTCTTTGTACTTTTTCGATGTCATCAGTCAGTCCCACCTAATGCGGATCCCACACCGCACAGCAATGCTCCAGAACAGCCCTGACAAGCGTAGTGTAAGCAGTCTCTTTGGTAGACCTGTAGCACCTTCTAAGTGTTACGCCAATGAATCGCAGTCTTTGGTTTGCTCTACCCACAATATGAAGTCCGCTCTTAGAGGTCTCCGACACAGATGGAGTTCCACTGTTGCCCTAGCTACCACATTCTCCCACCCTTTCACTATTTGTAAACATCAGCTCAAGGGGACACCGGCACGCCACCACATGTCACTCTACGACTGATGAATTTTGGCATAGAGTTTAAGGCATCCATTATGAATTTGTCTTATCTTTCATCAAAGTTCATTAGTCAGCCGGGATAGAGTCTATGGTATGTGACCGAGGGTACTCTATGTACCACCCTCACTTCCGCCCTTTCTTGTTACATTCACCAATAATCCGCGAGAAGAAGAAGTATGAGCTCGTGTCTCTCTAATTTTAACTTCATGGTCTTTTGGCGAGAAAACGTAGGAGGGAGAAATATATTTGTCGGCTCTTCTAGGAGCACACGCTCGTGTAATTTCAGCAGTAGACCTCACTGTGTTGCACAACGCCTTTCTTGTAGCGTCTGCCGCTGGAATTTGCTGAGCCTCTTTGTGACGCATTCACACTTGCTTGAGACTACATCACTAAACCCTGGTAAGATTTATGATTGCAAGATTGTATAAAACAGGATATTTTGTTCTTAATTTCGAATGTAACATACCGTTGGAGATATAATAACTTTAATTAATACATAACCTATAAATTATAACTTACTTTGAATAAATTTAGCCGGCCGCTGTGACTGAGCGGTTCTAGGTGCTACAGTACGGAGCCGCGCTGCTGTTGCGGTCGCAGGTTCGAATCCTGCCTTGAACATGGATGTGTGTGATGTCCTTAGGTTAGTTAGGTTTGTTTTAAGTCTAGGGAACTGATGACCTCAGATGTTAAGTCCCATAGTGCTTAGAGCCATTTGAACCATTTTTGGATAAATTTGGAGTAGTACAACCTGCATTTGTTTAGTAGCAATGCAACATTTTCCCACCTTCAGTGTTCTAGTATTACTGAAACTGTGGCAAAACGCTCTGTTCTTCTTTGAATCTTCTCTATTTGTCTGTCAATTCTACCTGGTGCAGAACCCAGACTGATAGGCAATGTTCGGGTATTGGTCGGACGACGGTTTTGCAAGCTACATCCTTTGAGGATTCTTCCAATGACTCTCAGCCTTGCATCTACCTTATATGTGGATGATTGGTTTTATGAGGTTGTCCCACTGTAAGTCAATCCGTACTCATATTCAAAGATGTGACTCCTTTCAGTTAATGATCTGCAGTCGTTAATTACAAAATAATACATCTGCTTATTTATGTGTACTGCATTACATATTTCTTTTATGCTGAGTGTCAACTGCCGATTCCTACACCAAGCCTCGATCCTCTACAGGTCTCTCTCCATTTCGCTGCAGTTGTCTTACGTTACGGCTTTTTTGTACACAGGGTATCCCAGGAGGAATGGTTAGTATTCAGGGATATGACGGGAATGCTCATTTGAAGCAAAAAACGTCATATGGATGTATTACTCATTCCGAATGGTTTGTGTGTGAGAGAGAGAGAGCACATTATACAGGTACTATGTAACATGCTGATACATCAGGTCATTTTTTAAATTCTTTATTTTTAATCTTTTATTATACATAATAACCCACTACCTCATACAATTAGTGCGTCCTAAAATTATTACAATGGTTTTTTGCAGCTAGTTTACAATTAACTACATGTAGTGTTAATTGCAATGGGCATGGTATATTATTACTGATTATTTTCTCTAGCTGTATACTTACGGGGAGTTGGAACGCCCTATCCCGACAATGTTAAATTTACTGACTTGGTTTCCCTGTATTTCAGAAACCACTATAGCCATTGACATGAAACTTCTACTGGACGTTAAACTGTATGATCTGAGTCTACTGAACTATAATAATAGCATTTCAGCCACTGCTTTCGGAAATACAAATTTTTGATTATACAGTTAAAATTTTGTGTACTTTTTTGTACCTTATCGTAAATAATTTTAACTATACATAACATTATGTTCTTTTTTTAGTTCAGTGGACTCATAATATGTATGTTATTACTCCCTGAAAATTTGAATATTCTACTCACAGCAGTTTCTGAGATTTAGGGAAAAATACAACAGAAAACGTAAATTTTCGGGAACGGCTTCTAAAGTTCCAAAAGACTGTAACTCGCTTAATATATGCTTATTTTTTTATTTTTAGTCACCCAGAAGCGCCTTGCACCATACTTCATATCATCCTGTTTATCCTTTTCCAAGCTTTTTCTTCTTTCCTTCTTTCTGGACTCCTTACTGCCCAGCTGTGCTGCATACTCTGCTTTATCAATGCGAACATTGTCCATCCGTTCAAGTTCTCTGACGCAGTATGCTATAGGATTAATTCTCATATGCTGTAGCACTTTCACCCTACCAATGTTGCCATCATTAAAAGCAATAACAACATCACTGCCCCACCACTTTAGTGTCTTCATTCATTTTTGGTAAGCGAGTCCATATAAAATTATTGAACGACTCATTGGGATTTTGAGTCTGACCATGCAGACACTTCTTCAGTAATTCAGGATTTGCCAGGTCTCTCTAAACAGGTTCTATGATATCGGTGACTGCTGCTGGGATGGAATGTTTATGACTGTATGAACTGTTTGAGTACTGGGCATTGCGGTAGTTTCACCATGAATCAGGTCCAGGAGGGCAAAGGTGGTGTACTGGTTTTTCATTAGTTGACAGTCTGTGGAAGAAGATAGCCTATACTGCCTGCTTCATTTTCAACAAATCCTCAGTATTATTTCTAATGGTCATCCCATAATACTGCTGTAGTTCATCAATCAATTTGTCTGTCAACCTGCCTCTTATGGTTTTACCATCAGTAAGTTTCTTGCCTCTCAAACTTAGTTTAAACTTCCTCATCCTGGTGCCCATCCACTTCTGGACATGACCAACACCTTCCAGTTTTGTGATAATCTTCTCACCATAAGGCCGAGCGGCTACTACACTGTTATATGCTTTTGAGTCTCCATCACCTAAGGACTTAGAATAACACACTCCCCTTCCGATCACAGATCGACTAAAAATTTCAATAGGTGCAGAGGCCTCCACGCCACCACTTGTTCCTTCATAATTTCTTTCACAGATATGCCCTTCTTCATTCCCTGTTTTTCACTTGTAGCAATTTTTGGTTAAAATCTGGAAATCTATTACCTTTCCAATGTTCACACTGGTCACCGCAGCAACAGAATTCTTAGAACTGTAGCCGCGCTTCTGCCAAGTGCCATCAAAAGCTACTGGTATGTCGGTCATAGATTAGATTAGATTAGATTAATACTTGTTCCATAGATCATGAATACGACACTTCGTAATGATGTGGAACGTGTCAGGTTAATAAAAGATGTCTGTACAAGAAATTACATTACACAAAATATTGCATGACACTAATGATTAAGTTTTTTTTTTATTTTTTTTTTATTTTTTATTTTTTTTTATTTTTTTTTTTTATTTATTTCAAAAGCTTCGTTTGCAGCACCCTTCATTGACTCACATGCAACAGATTCCACAGCAGCTCCAATAAATCCTGCAAACATGTCGATTTTACAAGGTGGAAGTGGCATATTCATAACGGTACACGTTGTTTCTCCTGCAGTGTTTCCTTTGCCCCGCCTAACATTTACTTCAAAATAATTACGTTTACACTTATCAGAATTCCAAAACGAACGAGTATATTTACAACTGGCACAATTAATGATAAGGTTCCTGGCTAGTCCATCTGATACCTCACTGTCTTCATGTAAACTAAGTGGCCCTCCATATTTTACAACACACAAATTCACCTAACACCCTTGTTAGGATGTGTAAATCTTTCAGAATGTAACCTGACCTACCATTTACATCAGTTTCGTTTTGAGAAAACTGTGTATCATAACGTTTTATTTTAATCTTCGAAGCACTAATGAGTGTTTCTCTAGATATTGACGAGTTTGCCTGTTTTTCATTGCCTGTAACTTCACATGCCGCATGTTGAACACAATGTTTCCCTTTATTCGAAAATCTATTACCATGAAACCCACGTTTCTTGAAAACACTTCGTTTTCGCCTCATACTTTACTTCTTGAGACACTTACCAATCTATTCGTCACTTTTCCTCGCAAAAACTTTAGCACTTCGACATACAACACGTATTTATACTATGAAACGATACGATACTGTTTTTGTCAGTGCTACCAATACAAACACGTAATTTAACCTTTATAACACAGCAATCCAGAGCCTTCTATATAAAAAAATTACCTATTTTGTTAAATCTTGAAGTAATGCAAGTAAAAATTTTAACATTTTCAAGTGGTGTAGATCATATTTAAAAAAATTAAATAAAACACTTCCCATGTGAGTTTATAAGTGATGTGTATATCATTTTATTCGGAAAATTACAAATTTTATAATGAGCTAAAAATCCGAAAACTTGAAGAAAAAAATTTCCCGCTCTAACTCTCCTTAAAACTGACCTCTACACTGCCTGCAGCGTTACAGATGTGCCAGTCAGGTACAAAGCCACTTTGCGTGGCCTTGCCCACCGAGCTAATCCCGGATAGCATACACCTGGCACAGGGCAGGCCCAATGTCTTGGCTACTCGCTGCAGCTTCCTATTGCTTATTTTCCTATGTCTAAGTCCTAATTACTAGAAAAACCTAATCTACGTCAAATCCGGTGCGTTGTCTAATTCAGTGTTGTTGTGCTTCAAATGGTTCAAATGGCTCTGAGCACTATCCGACTTAACTTCTGAGGTCATCAGTCGCCTAGAACTTGGAACTAATTAAACCTAACTAATCTAAGGACATCACACACATCCATGCCCGAGGCAGGATTCGAAGCTGCGACCGTAGCGATCACTCGGCTCCAGACTGTAGCGCCTAGAACCGCACGGCCACTCAGGCCGGCTGTTGTCTTTCACTCCGCCTAATCTTGGACTTGGTAGATTTCAACTGTAACGACAGTCGGCCTATGCACGCCATGGCGTTATGGGATTGGGATACATTTTATTATTTGTCGTTAATCACGGTTGTCTCTTAGATATTTTAAGAGAACTTCCTGTGATACCTCGTTGACCAGGTGGTTCAATACTCGACATACATCCTCATGTCGTAGCAGGATGAAGGTGTCGTGGTTCGGTATTTTCTGTCCCAGCGCAGTTGCTACATCATTGCGTAGGGGCACTTGTAAAGCACATGGTCAGGAGTACCCTCCAGTGCACCACAGACGCACCAAGGCGTAGCCCTTCTTCCAAACCGACCAGGTATGTTCGGTACGGCCCATCACCAGTAACAAAATGGAACAGTCCCCTTGTCGGCTTAAAGTATCCCAAACCTAATCGTTCTCTTACATCTGGTAAGAATTGGAAAGTTCTTCGTCCATTATCATTGGCTTTCCATGCTTCCTACCACATGTCTACGCCTCTTCTCTTGGTTGCATCCTTATCCCCAGCCTGAATGCCCAGAATATCCCCTGTTTTCCCGATCTCTCCCTTCTTCTGCTCCCTAATTTTGTTATCGTGGGGGGGGGGGGGGGGGGCAAAGCCCCGCTATTACCAACAAGGCCCTACCCAGAGATGTCCTGATGTCCTGTAGGACCCAACTGACCTTAATAACATTTTTCTCTGTATCCTTTCCACTGTCATGGCAGGCACCCCCTTGTGAGCCTGTGTGCGCAGACTCCCGAGCCGTCACCCTCTATTGATGTAATTATACTGTTGTGGTATAACTTTATTAGTTTGAGGGGTAGGAGGTGGAATCTTTTGTGTCCAATGCATATGAGGTTTGAAGCACTTCTAAGGCCCGTTGAGTTACGGTTTCAATGTGCTTTGTGATGTTCCATCTTTCATCAGTGATAACACCCAGGTAACGCGCCTCTCATCGCCGGAGAACTGGTGAGCCCTCGATTCTGACTGTTGCGTTCCTAATTAGTTGTCCTTTCAACAGGAGATAGTTTTACTTATTTGGTGATATTTTCATTTTAGTGTTTTGGCACTATTTTTGTAATATATCCATAGCCCTCTCAATCTTTGGCTCCATATCTTCGATGCTACGGCCGCCCACCAACAGGAGGAGGTCATCCGCGTAGGCTATCACCTTCACTCTGTTGCATGCTGTCCAGTAATGGAAGTCCCAACACAGAATCCTGGGGGCACCGTTTTGTTATTGATTTTCTAACTCTCCCGCTAGGGGACGGTAGCCAGGCCTCCCGACCCTCGCAATTACTCCTCAGACAACCCTATAGCGGCCCTGGACACACCTTCTCCCGTAAACAGGAGAAGAGCGAAGGCCACCACAAGCGGTCAAAGGCTCCACAGATGTCCACCATGATGCCAACTATATGTACTTGTACGGGGCTGAATCACAGACCTCGGCCGCCAGGGCGATTGCGTCAGCCGCCGACCGCCCAGGCCTGAAGCCGAACTGCCTGTCACTCATCCCGCAAAGAACTCGATGTGCAGCTTGGTCATTTTAGAAGAGTAAACAACAGGACACAATTACTTTAAAAAAAAACACGTTTGTTGAACACTTTGACGACGTTTCTTTGTCCACGCGGACAACTATGTACTTCCAGCATGACGGCACACCAGATTGTGAGGGAACATATCGACCTCACTTATCGTAATAACTGGATTGGTCATGACGTACAGTTAACCGGCCAGCAAGATTAACAGACCTTACGCCATTAGATTTTTGATTATGGTGTTGGATGAAGTCTGAGATGTACAAACGAAAGGGGAATACACGAGATGAGCTGATTGGTCGCATGATTAGGAAAAGTGAAGAGGTAATCAGGCAAGAAACACAACACGTTCTCCGAAGAGTAAACAACTGTATTGAAATTGTCGGTGAACATTTACTGTGAGCTGTACAACAGCTGCCGGCCGAAGTGGCCGTGCGGTTCTAGGCGCTGCAGTCTGGAACCGCGAGACCGCTACGGTCGCAGGTTGGAATCCTGCCTCGGGCATGGATGTGTGTGATGTCCTTAGGTTAGTTAGGTTTAACTAGTTCTAGGGGACTAATGACCTCAGCAGTTGAGTCCCATAGTGCTCAGACCCATTTGAATCATTTGTACAACAGCTGTAATGTGACGTTTGCGATGAGGATTAGAGATAAATGTGTTAAAAATCGGTATTTTCCAATTTATACTTTGGAAAACGTAATGTTTATTAACTGTTGTACGTACGTACGTATCTAATCATGCATTGTACTGAACAATACAGGAAATAAAAATGCAATGCACTTTAAAGTTTTTTGCTTCAAATGATCGTTCCTGTCACATCCCTGAATATGGGTCATTTCTCCTGTGACACCCTGTATAACACCATCACCCGCAGAAAGCTGTGTGCTGTTTGCCAAGAACTCTTCCGTTCAGTCACAGACCTAGTCTAAAATTTCGTAAGCTCGTATTTTGTTCATTAGGCGTCAGTGCAGAACTGTTTAGAAAGCCTTCTGGAAGTCAACTTATGAGGTTTGAACCTGGGCGCAAGTACCTAGTGCCTTCTGAGCCTCGCAGAGGAACAGAGCGGGTTCGGTTTCATACGATCGTTATTTGCGCAAGCATATTGATTCCTACAGATGATATTTTAGGCCTCCAGAAATTTCATAATACGCCAGCATAAATTCCAGAATTCTACAAGAAACTGACATCAAAGATATTGGTCTTAAGGTTCGTGCTTCTGTTCGTCTACCATTCTTGGAAACGAAGTGATCTGCGCATTCCTTCTGTCACAGGGAAAACGTTGTTTCTCCAACCACCTACACTGCTAGTGGAGGAGAAAGTTCTTTCTCATCCTCTACGTGGAATAGAACAGATATCGTACACCAAGTTCAGTTGCCTTTCCACTATGTAGGCATTTTAGCTGATTTTCTATTCCATCCTCACTTATTTCGACATGTGTCATTTTGACGCCACTGCCAAGATTCAAATGAGGAACCACAGTACGATTATCATCTGTGTAATAATATTGGAAAAAGGAATTTAATATTTGCTTCCTCTCTCTCGTCGTCCATTTTAGTGCCATTGTGGACACAGAGTATCTGGACAGGTTGACATTGAGTCATTTACTGATTTAAAGTAAGACTAAAATTGCTTAGGTCTTAGACAGAATTTTTCTCTCGAATTCGCTTCATGCATTGCTTTCCTTACGCTAATTTCAACTGCGTACAATTTTTGTTTTTCAACGAGGCTTTGACTACGTATAAAACTGCAGTGAATCTCTCTCTCCTTTTGGATCAGCTTTCTACCATTGGTGGCTAACTATCGTGGGCCTTTCCCATCCCTCACAACTTTGCTCAGTACGTAACTGTCTAAGACATATCGTATAGTACTCTTGAGCTTTGTTCATTTAAAATCAACGTTTTGAGTCTGAGACATGACTGTTTAACATTGACCAAGACAGCAGTCGTATTTCGCGCAGACAAAAGCCATGTTTTGCAGAAGTCTGTTCCGAGTACGCTTATTCGACCAGCAGAGCCTCCTCCACTTCTCAAACAAAACTGGTCGACAAAAAACTAAAGGGACTCACCAGTTGCAGATCGCTGGAGTCCCCAGTTCTACCCTCTGGGTGCTTGCTTTACTGTGCAGGAAGGCCGGTTCCATTCCCTGCATACGAAGCGCAACATGATGTCTCAAATGTACTTTCAGCAGTGGTTGGTGCCTCAAATATGTTTCAGCCTGTATGGCGTAAGGGAACAGCCGTGCACCCGGTACCTACTTTCACTTGCAAACCAGAGATTCGCGACCCCACCCCTGTATGCCATTCACAGTTAGGTGAGTGTCGACCGGCCAGGACGAGCGAATCGGAAGGCGCTACGACGTGGGGATCCTGGGCAATGCTATGGACACCGGAGTAACCGAAGCATTCGTCCCACTTATTTTTCTTCTGCGCTCACAATAAGTAAAATTCTGTTATTTGATATCCTTCCTGGCTTGTGAGGCTAGCGGTCACCATTGTGCCTTTGATTACAAGGAGCAGATTTAACTACCCTCTGTCTTCCTCTGAGCCAAGCCAATGACTAACTAGAGATGTTAGCTACAAAATATGTCAATACGGTTCTCTTGACAAAAAGAGCCGCTTTTACCTTTAATCAGTAATTGCTTTAAATGTGTAGTCCAAAGCAAGTATTCATGTACAAATCAAAATGCTTCACGGAAGGCGCTTCATTTACGTGATATTTTTGTCGACGTATTACGATACTATGTAAATAGTCTCTGGCATTTGTCCGCAGCTTGTGGTCTAGTCGTATTTAGCCGGTACGGTAGCTCAGCGTATTCGGTCAGGGGGCTTCACGCCCTCTGTAATAAGAAAAACTGAGTAAAGGAATCTAAAGGAATCAACGATCAACTTGAACGGATGTCTTGTGACGTCAGCCCATACCAAAAAAAAATGTGGTTAGCGTTGCTGTCTCTGGATCACGGGGTCTCGGGTTCGATTCCCGGCCGGGTTGAGGATTTTCTCTGCCCGGTAATTTGGTTTTTGCGTTGTCCTCTACATTTCATCACCATTGTCATTCATGAAAGAGGCTAAATTGGACTGCGAAAAATTGGGACTTCGTATGAGCGCTGATGACCGAGCAGTTGACCGCCCAACAAAAACAAATATCATCATCATCTCTGGCATTTGCTGCTATAACACAAATCATCAAATGATCACGAGTATTCTCTTTCTTTTCAGATGATATACGACTCGTAAGCTATCATTCATACTTTTGCTTGGAATAAAATATTCAGTTTCATGTACTAAATCTTACAAAATTAGGTTGAAAAATGGCTCTGAGCATTATGGGACTTAACATCTTAGGTCGGATGGTTGTTGTCTTGCAAAGGTCCCCATCTGTTGACTCACTGATCGAGACGTGGCTGCACGATCCGCTACAGCCATGCGGATAAGATGCCTGTCATCTCGACTGCTAGTGATACGAGGCCGTTGAGATCCGGCATGACGTTCCGTATTACCCTCCTGAACCATCTGATTCCATATTCTGCTAACAGTCATTGGATCTCGGCCAACGCGAGCAGCAATGTCGTGATACGATAAACCCGCAATCGCGATAGGCTAGAATCCGACCTTTATCAAAGTCGGAAACGTGATGGTACGCATTTCTCCTCCTTACACGAGGCAGCACAACAAGGTTTCACCAGGCAACAGGACTGTCGCTTCGTCTTGTTCTGAGGTCATCAGTCCTCCAGACTTAGAACTACTTAAACCTAACTAACCTAAGGGCATCACACACATCCATGCCCGAGGTAGGATTCGAACCGTAGCGGTCGCGCGGCTCCAGCCTGAAGCGCCGAGATCCGCTCGGCCACTTCGGCCGGCTCAAAATTAGTGTAAAACTGCTTCTTTTGTTTCCACACGCATGATAGTAGGACAAAAATCTAATATCGTTTCAGTCAGAGATGCTGCAATTCAACACACGGTCATTTTCTACCTGCTGATACATCGTATGAAACATGCGTAATTATTTCTCTCCCTTTTCTCAAGGTCTCTTTTTAAAGTTTTTCTGCCTTTTCTGTTTTTCCTTTCAAAAAATTTACTTTTATTTATTGATTCATCTCACTACGATCTCGTTTTCCCCTTTATATTAACTCATCTTTCTTTTTAAAGTTAAGATGCAGCTGTTACCAAATAGAATAGATTCTGTTTAACACTATGTATTGACGAGATCTAAGATCGACAAAAATAAGATCTAGTCTTTGACTTCCTTTTTTCGATTTAGTCCTTTAGTCATTGTCCATTAATCCATTATCCGTTTGCTGCAACTGAATTCCACTGCATCGTAGTATACCTTGGCCTAATACCGCCACTTCAACTCTACTTGTTATTAAAACTCTAGCAAATCACAATCTCTTCAGGCGTTGGCTACTTTCTATGCTACTATTCCCAATGATTTAATACAGCAGATTGTAGTAACTCTATATCCCATCAAGCGATTAAAACCGCTTTTCATCGATAGTCGATGGTTCCTTAAATTCATAGTCATGTACTACCTCATACTAAAGAATCGTCAAAACCTGAATCAACCCCTTATGTATTTGCTGTGTCGTACTAACAAGACACAGCCAGGGCAAAAGCACCAAAGGCCCAAAGATGCGAGCTGGTGTCAGTGCCAAAGAGACTCGCCACTTGGGCGAGTTCCATAGGTGGCACTGAGAACGAAGACTTCGCCTTAGCCAATTGCATGTCGAGTACAATCCGTCAATTACCGTACGACAACAGAAACCTACTCGGAAGACAGAAGAGCAGCTCTCGCCCAGTTGGTTATAGATCATCGTCCAGGGCTGACTTTAGACAGAGAACGTCCCTTAGCGATTTCTTAGGAGTGAACAAACCGACGTTGTAAGTTTCATTTGCTATGTACTGTGAAGTTTACCTACGATTATTTTTTATCTATGACAGTTTAGAATCCAATGATCAACTCCACTTTCGACAGTCTCGTATTACGCTACTGGCCATTAAAATTTAACCGACAGGAAGAAGATGCTGCGATATGCAGAGGATTAGCTTTTCAGAGCATATACACAAGGTTCGCGACGGTAGCGACACCTACAACGTGCTGATATGAGGAAAGTTTCCAACCGATTTCTCATACACAAACAGCAGTTGACCGGCGTTGCCTGGTGACACGTTGTTATGATGCCCCGTGTAAGGAGGAGAAATGCGTAAAGGTCGGATTGTAGCCTATCGCGATTGCGGGTTTATCGTATGGCGACATTGCTGCTCGCGTTGGTCGAGATCCAATAGCTGTTGGCAGAATATGGAATCGGAGGGTTCAGGAGGGTAATACGGAACGCCATGCTGGATCCCAACGGCCTCGTGTCACTAGCAGTCGAGATGACAGGCATCTTATCCGCATGGCTGTAACGGATCGTCCAACTACGTCTCGATCCCTGAGTCAACAGATGGGGACTTTTGCAAGACAACAACCATCTGCACGAACAGTTCG
Organism: Schistocerca gregaria; assembly: GCF_023897955.1. Taxonomy (NCBI): domain Eukaryota; kingdom Metazoa; phylum Arthropoda; class Insecta; order Orthoptera; family Acrididae; genus Schistocerca; species Schistocerca gregaria. Next base: position 842,109,748 of record NC_064920.1, on the reverse strand, counting down.
ACGACTTTTGCAGCAGCATGGACTATCAGCTCGGAGACCATAGCTGCGGTTACCCTTGACGCTGCATCACAGACAGGAGCGCCTGAGATGGTGTACTCAACGACGAACCTGGGTGCGCGAATGGCAAAACGTCATTTTTTCGGATGAATCCGGGTTCTGTTCACAACATCATGATGGTCGCATCCGTGTTTGGCGACATCGCGGTGAACGCACATTGGAAGCGTGTATTCGTCATCGCCATACTGGCGTATCACCCGGTGTGATGGTATGGGGTGCGATTGGTTACACGTCTCGGTCAGCTCTTGTTCGCACTGACGGCACTTTGTACATTAAACGTTACATTTCAGATGTGTTACGACCCATGGCTCTACCCTTCATTCGATCCCTGCGAAACACTACATTTCAGCAGGATAATGCAAGACCGCATGTTGCACGACGTGTACGGGCCTTTCTGGATTCAGAAAATGTTCGACTGCGGCCCTGGCCAGCAGATTCTCCAGGTCTCTCACCAATTGAAAACGTCTGGCCGATGGTGGCCTAGCTACTGGCTCGTCACTATACGCCAGTCACTGCTCTTGATGAACTGTGGTATCGTGTTGAAGCTGCATGGTCAGCTGTACCTGTACACTGCATCCAAGCTCTGACTCAACGCCCAGGTGTATCAAGGCCGTTATTATGGCCAGAGGTGGTTGTTCTGTGTACTGATTTCTCAGGATCTATGCACCCAAATTGCGTGAAAATGTAATCACATGTCAGTTCTAGTATAATATATTTGTCCAATGAATACCCGTTTGTCGTCTTCATTTCTCATTGGTGTAGCAATTTTAATGGCCAGTAGTGTATATCGCTATAGGCCATTCACCATCGAGAACAGAACAGTGTTTTTAGTACTTGTAACCATATTCTGGTTTTTGTAGGTGGCCGCCGCTACATTTCCGGGAAGCCAGCTGTGTCACTTCTGGTGATGCTGCTCCGACCGGCTGTTCTTGCTGTTGTTCCTGGCTTGTAGCTGCTTTCTCCTTTTCTTAATACACACACAACACACTTTACTTACAAGGTTTACATGCCGAGCAAACAAAATGCATAAACATGTAGCCATAATGGCAAAAAATATTAATCATTTACTACAGGTCGTAACCGAGTCCGTACGAAGATCTTTACCTAGACAACGCTTGGCCCGTCACAGGATGTATACAGACACGAATAAAACCCGTGCCGACGTCGGCAGTTAGATAGAACCAAGATGACGAAATGGCAGAATACAGACTTGTGCAGACAGTTCGCAGACGCCGCGCTGGAGGCAGGATGTAATCCATGCCTGTGCCAGATGTCTTCGCGAGCCGCCAAAACGCCGCGGCCCCTGGGCCCGACCTCGCGGCCTGCCGCAGCGCCGGCCAGAAGCCACTGGCAAGAAGCGACCTCGGCTTCCTCAACGTCTGCCGGCGGCGCCACTAATCCGGCTGACATGTGCGGGATTACGGACCTGCCACACGGCGCCGCGGCCTTTAAAAATAGGAGCAGCCGCCCTCCGCCAGAGGAAGCGCAGGCCCGGGATAAGCCGGCGAGCCGGCGCTGGGCCACCGCGGCTCGGGTCAAAGGGCCGCCGCCGAAACAGCTCACTCGGCGAGCCGCGACGTGGTCTCCACTCCAGCTCACAACACACAGCTGCTTTTTATTATAACATTCATTCGTCTCTCATTGGTGACGGTGGGCTGTCAGCAGCACAAATGACACTCTTGTGTGGTAAGGTTGAAAAAACAGCACGTCGCTGCTCATTAAGATAGTAATCCAGTAACGGCAGTAAATAACGAAATTACTTAACGGCAGTAAATAACGAAATTACTGTGAATTACGTAGGTTTTCCGGGCGTAATAAGTCTTGAAAGTCTCTTCGGGTTTGCTGCCGGATGCTGAAATCAACTTGACTCGATATTTCGGCGATGCAGCTTTTCGCCATCTTCAGGAAAATGCTGCTTCTGCTGATGAGTCCCACTGAGAACTGACGCCAGGTTGCAAATCGACGCCCTATAGAGGCCACAGTACACGGAGCATGCGCCGCCCATCACGGTTTCTGCCTTCCAAGAGGGGGAGGTGGCGCCGCCCTTAGTGAAACACTGCTGGCAACGATATATCGCAATCAAGGCCTCACCAAAGAACTTCAGTTTTGATGCAAGATAATACAGGATTCCACGTCTTGCTAAGAGGAAACCCATTGTCTGTTGATTAAATTGTCAGCCAGCCTAATTTCAATCCCCTCTTTATAGACACTGTTCCAAAACCGGAAATGTTGGCAACTACCACAGTTTCACCAAATTTCATACTGTCTCCCTCATTTAGGCAGTGTTCTGCTATCGCCGATTTTTCCAGCTGTTGTAGCCTCGTATGACGGCGATGTTCCACACACCTGTCATGCACTGTGCGAATCGAACGGCCAATCTAAGCTTTCCCACATTGACACGGAATTTTGTTCACACCGAGTTTCCTAAGCCACAAATTATCTTTCACAGAGCCGAGCACAGTCCTAATATTAGAAGGTGGACGGCAAACACTCTTAATGATAAATTCCTTAAAATTCGTCCTATCTTAAAAGATCTGGGCCCTTTCTTCCTTATGCTGGAGGCTTTAGCCATGTATGGGAGTGAAACATGGACGATAAATAGTTTGGACAAGAAGAGAATAGAAGCTTTCGAAATGGGATGCTACAGAAGAATGCTGAAGATTAGATGCGTAGATCACATTACTAATCAGGAGGTATTGAATAGAATTGAGGAGAAGAAGATCCACTGCTGGATACCGATCCTGTCACGACCTCACTGTGCATTACTGTCTTCACCAACCGTCACCCATACCTCTACAAAGAGTTTTCTAACGTCCTCTGCTTACCTTGACGTTGCCGTCTCACTCTTTTCGTATTCACTGCTATCCAACGAACAGGTTTTTCACTTCATGTACCAGCCATTCGCCTGGGTATTTGCCCAGCATAACCATGCTTCACTTTCATTACTATAATAATTACGTATTCCACTACAATTTCGTTCCTGGTATATTTGATTACATTCTGCCGGTCTTTTGTAATTTCATCTGTACGTCTTTCCATTATTGCCTGAGCAACTGTCGGCTTCTTAATGGTTTTCACATTAGAATTTTGTGTCTCTTAGCTGTAGGAAAAAAAATTGTAACACACATTGACTGCAACCATTACTTTCCAGACACGTATATAACTTAAGTTTATAAACCTCTATATAATCCATGTGCCAAAACGACTTTGCCGTATTTTACTCTTTTATTTATCTCTTGTCCAACAATTAGTTATCCTTCAGCTACCCTAAGAACAAAAAATTGTTTACTGTTTGGTGATATAGAAACTTCTTGAGTTTCTGTTCTTTCAGTTTTGAATTTGCCATAACCCTGCTGTCGAGTAATGGAAGCTGAACAGTTTATGGTGGTATTCTTCAGTGTAGTAACATAGATTGAATAAATGTCTAGTTTCTCAGTGGCTCTTGGTACGATTTTGGTTGAAACTGAGTGAACAGCTTTTACAGATCAGTGAACACCAGGCAACGCAGCAATTCATACCAACTACCCCATTCTGAAATTTCATTTACGGCTCCCAACTGGTCCATTGTGCTATATTCGCTTATGAAGTTACCTTGGTCCTTGGTGTAAATAAAATTAGTTCTTGTTTCTTTACAAGTAATAAGCAGTTTAGTGAATATTTTGTACAGTGTGGAGTCTAGAGCCGGCCACCTCAGTCTCCGGGCGAGTACGCCACGGCTCTCCTGCCACGAGTTTCCACTGCGCTCCTGAGACTCGTAGGTGCTCCAGTGCCGTTCCTTACAGAGGTATCGCGACGGAAGAGTATGTTCTGCGAATGCTAGCAGACGTAACGTACTTTTTGATGAACAGACTCGGAACAAGCCGGGGTAGTTCCTTCTGGGATAAGTTCAAGGTACTAATTTAAATTTATTAGGAATTTGTGTCATTTCATGTTAGATGAACGAGGTGCCCACAATGAAGTTATCCGATTTGTCTGAAGTTTACTCTTACAGTCAAGTCAAATAAGTGGGCTCAAGGTTTATTTTCATATATCTTTTACCTTTTGGGCGTTGACGGGTTAAAGCTTGTGGTATGCTCGTATTATTAGAGCGTTCGGTTTATATGCGAATGTTATTACGAATGCATAACTTCGCGCTCTCGTAACAGATATTTTTTTACGAGTAAGTGAACCAACTACGCTACACTGTGTAAAAACTTTTGTATTCCATGCTGTTATTTGCTTTTACATATTAACCAAGGAAACTAGTAGAAATAAATTTCATTTCATATCGTACTTTCTTCTAGTGTTCGCTTCGTGTATTTTCAGATTTCCGAGGAAAAGTACGATCTGTATTTAATAGTGGAAATAAATCGATGTCTACCAGATATTTTGAATAAAACTAAACTAAACTCCTCACGCACAGGCCATAAAGGTCCAAAATTACCGACTGGCCGCCGTGTCATCCTCAGGCCACAGGCGTCACTGGATGTGGATATGAAGGGGCATGTGGTCAGCACACCGCACTCCCGGCCGTATGTCAGTTTACGAGACCGGAGCCGCTACTTCTCAATCAAGTAGCGCCTCAGTGCGCCTCACAAGGGCTTTCCAACAGCGCTCGGTAGACCGGATGGTCACCAATCCAAGTGCTAGCCCAGCCCGACAGCGCTTAACTTCAGTGATCTGAAGATATTTTGAATGCACGATTTAAATTGTCTCGTCATCACGTAAGTTGAATTAATTAGTGACGCACTTCGCCGAGTACACAGTTTGCTGTAGTGCCCTCAGCTCCACTGATTGAATTTCCTACTCTAATGGACTAATAATATTGTGGCGTGTAGTGCAAACTTTCGTTGCCTAGTGTGTTTTTACAGTAACACGACACAGTTTAGAACCTGCGTTGCGTTTTTACGAGTGCGTTGCCAAGTTTATTTACATTTAATTCAAAGCTTTACAAAACAGGATTAACGTCAGATGGCCAGGACGATGGACGTGCGTATTACAGACTATAAAAAGGGACGCATTTCTTTCACTCATTGTTTAATTTAACTCAGTTCCACATAAAGTTGAAAAGCTCAGTCACGGACAAAGGTCACCGTTAAAAAAATAAATAATTAAATAAATAAAACAAAATGAACAATGCAATTTGCGGCCGGAATCCTTCGAATTCTACGAAATTTGAGTGATATTTGTGATGCACCAGATTTCAGCTTGGGATGTTGCGAAAATAATAGTCATAATATTTTCCGCTCTACTTTTCTATTACGTACAGTTTCCGAAATAATTGCTTCATTTTTTAAAGAGATACGAGGGAAAAAACAAGAACTGTATTCCACAGAACAGACGTTCATAAGTGCTATGTTTAATTCCAGATAGTGGACGAAAATGATATGTGTAATCCTGATGGTCATGTTCAGAGCCGGAGAGTGGGATGCAAAGCCTTACCAGGGTAGCATCAAGAGCATGAAAAGGCATATTGCAAACCTGTCACTCATTCAACATGTACAACAGTTGAAACGTCCCCTTTGAACAATTTATACAAGACTGTGCTTAAACTGACACACAATATTTTTAGCGCAACGCAATCTGACTTTCAAAAATTCCTACGAAAAAATGGCCCTGACTAACAATAACCTATACGTTTCACAAATCACTTACCTCACAAAAATCTTCGTTACTCAAGCTACTGCAATACAGCGAGCGCCACTACTGCCAGCTAAATAAAAGATTCAAACTACTGAAGGCACTAACTACTGATAGGCATAGTTAGCAAATGAAAGATTTTAATAGAGAACAAACAATGTATTTACCTCACTAGTCATAATATATATAGCAGTTCATGACACCAATTCTTACAAATTTCAAAACTCCGCCATCTCTCTCCCCACGTCCACCACTGCTGGCGGCTCACCTCCAACTGCGCAACGCTACGCGCTGTTAGCATCCAGCTGCCGCTGCCCAACACTACAATGGCAGACAACAATGCAAACTAAACACAGACTGCGCACAGCACAGCCAGTGATTTTTATACCGAGCGCTAAGCGGCGTTACCAATAAGAAAACCTAAACAGCCTACTTACATAGCCCCCATGCTCCCCACTAAAAATTTTTACAAATTGTTTTGGGCAGTGGCCAATAATGATTTGATAAAATTTTTCAAAATTACTATAACAAAGATATCAAATGCACACACTTATTGATAAAATGTTGGTCAGAAGCTAAAATTCCAGTCCATAAAGACAGTCCTGATCATTCATCAAAGTAAAATTGCAGTGTTTTCCTCAAAGTCTGAGTAGTAAAAGAAAATGCACATGGAAGTAGTGGATTTCCATGCAGTCTTGTAGAAGTAGTGTTGTCCTCCCAACGAAAGACAGTGCTGACTCTTGACATGCAGACAGGTAATGGGCCACAGCAGAGTCAGTCAACGTTGAAGACTATCGGTAGGTAGGTCATCACAGAGCAGACCCACTGTAGTCCTGGTAGAGATTACTATTGGTGGGCCACCAGAGGTGCAGACCCACTGCAGTCCTTGTAGAAATAATGGTATTGGTGGGTCATCAAAGGTGTAGACCCACTGTAGTCCTGGTAGAGATAGCCAGCAGCCATCTGTTGCGACTGTGCAGGCGCACAATCACCATTGAAGAGTCTTGCGGATAATATAGCAACTCCATAACCACCACTTGTGCACTCACAAAAATTGTTTTTGAAATGTCCTTACAACCCGCAATGCTGTTATCCAGTCCCTTACTGAATTATTAACACACATGCAAACACTATCAGTCCCTACTTCTCACATATTGTCCATATACTATGACCAACAGAAATGTGTGCAGTGAAATGCAACTTACAAGTTACTTAATTTGATAAACAGGTGTCAATTACAATTTTATAACATGAGAATACAATAACAAAGGTACAAAATACATCATTAAAGAACATAACAATACAGATAACATTAGCAGTAGTACAGGCTTTACAAAAGAATCGAAATAGCAAATACATCAGTGTTACAAAATTACGACATAAGTACATACATAAAAGATCAGAATAACTTTTGAAACATCAACTTCACACATGAGCATTAAAACAAAACACAATAAATAATGTCTGAACATATTTACAAAGAAAATAACATAGTATTTGAAAAATTCTACAACATAAATCTTATTAGCTAAACACATAAAGACAGGAAAAAGACAAATACACAAGGGTACATAATACGAAAGGAAAGGGCAGGGTTTGTTTTACTGCAGTATTTTGCAAACAAAACTTTCTTTACTTCTCGGAGATCTCCCTTCGTTCTTCATTATTTCCAAAAAGTCCTATTTATACCTGCTTTCTGTACTTTTCTCATATAACCTCTCAGTGCATTTCTTCAAATCCATCGCAACTCATTCTCTTATATAGGTTACTCCCTCTTAAGCTAACTTAAATCTACTGAGCTCAGATGCTTAACTAAGGGACGAGGCAATGCAGCAGCACAAAACAATTTACACAAACAGCAATTTAAAAAAAATGGAAATTGGCAAAAAAGGCAGCAATATTACAACTAATATAAGGCAATGCGCAGCAAACAAGAACAAATAAATCCGTAGTAAAACTGGCTTAACCTAGTAATACAAAGTGACATTCAGTAGCACTATGAATGGCAAACAGCCGCAGAAAATGCTATAACTTATACCTAAACATGACAAAGCTCAAGCAGAAAAAAATGTACACTAAAGACAACAATGCAGACACAGACAATGTCCATTCACATCTTAAAGTCTATGTAATTAAAATGGTGCACCACAACTTATTATATTAAATAAATTACCAAGTACTTGAAAAGAAAATTATGTATGCAGTTCCTGTTACTAGTCCCTTCTTATTGTTGTTTCCTTATCAAGTGCTCCTTTTTTTTTTAAGAATGTGGATCATAAAATTATTATTTAACAGATCTGTTGACAGAAAGTTTTCACATTAGAAAATGCATTTAATTTTATTTTATAAAACCAATGCTGTAACACAGCTGGAAAACAGATATCAAATGAAATAAGCAATTATGCAAAGCAAAGAATAAAAACATAATTCAATAGCTATGTGGCATTTCATAAGTGAGTAGAAGTTCTCTCAACTCTCGTAGAAAGACACTTGTTAATCAGGTGTGCAGATGTAAGAATGTTTCCAAGTAATGAGCATGTCGTATTTGCGACGCTTTCAACAAAGAAATGTCAATAGCGAGGATAATGGCTTCCCTTTTTTTTACCTGTGCCTCTGAAAGGCACACACTAATGGCTTGTTTCCTGGTGGCTGTCGCCCAGCTGGGCGCCGACGACGCATTACGTGCAGGTGGTCACTTAATTGTCTTACCGAAATATTTACGACACCAGTTTCCGCTACAGTGGCAGTCTCATATAAAAAAAATTCACAGGTCAAGAATTTGCGTTACAAATCTGTAGAAATAAAATCATTTAAAAATAATAGTGTTCAAAAATTTTCGACAGCATAGTGATACATTCACGCATATACATAGTTTTCATAACTCTTAAAGTACGATTCCTGGTTTCCAAAAACCTTTTTCACAAACCAGAGTCCCTAACCACTACTCATTGTTCCTTAACTTATTCGTCGACACTTCTTCAATATTTCATCATAACAGATACGTAGCATAACCAAATAACTCATATAGCATCAGCTTACACATACCTCAGCAGCATAATACACATCGTCGTCGTAAAAATAACATCATAACACCTCAGTCAATTCTCAAAATCGTCGTAGCTTCCTCCAATAATTTCAAAACCTAAAAAAATGCTCTGCTCATGTCAAAAGTGTCATCTGCCTCAAACGTACTTTAAAAATCATGATCCCATACCAAATATGTCATTCAAAGCTCTCATAGTATCACAATGGTTCCGAAAAAATGTGAACAGTTCACAAAGTGCAGACAAAATGCAATTTCATAAGTGTGAAGTTATCCAATGGTGTAATTACGTAACATCTGTCACTGATGTAGTAAAGTAAATGTTTGTCTCTCTCTCAGTTAAATGATCAGATAGCTGTGTAATTAATGTGTTAGAGAAATATGGTACCGATGTGTAAAGTTGTATAAGCAAATACCATATTAGCTAGGGCTCCTTGTGCTTGCCATACACATGGTACACAAAGTAGGCGTGTACCCCCCTGAGGATTAATGTAATTATATCCTCAGGTGTTACAGATTACAGCAATGGAATGAAATGTATCACGGAAAACTTTGTTTGTAATTCAAATATGTTGAAAAATAAATGGTTTAAGTACAAACTTAATCACTCAAATGCATGTCCTGTAGCGCTAAATGTGCGTCTTGCTGTAAGACAATCTCTGTGGAAGTGTCGTAGTTATTGTCCTCCGAAAGCTAAGTTCTGCAGAAGTCAATGTACTTACCTCATGATAAACGAAAGTGAAATGCTTTGCGTATAGATATCTTAGTTATTACGCTTATTGCTGTGATGAAGTAAGTACTGTACTGTAACGTATTATTGTGCTACAGAAAAGGCTGTTTCATTGTAGCTATACCACAAAGTTACTACTAAAACATGTTTTCCTTTCCAGAAGAATTCAGCAAAACTTTGCAGATAAAAAACAGATACACAGCAAAAGCAACATTGTAAATTATCACTCATTAGTAGCGTCGTGATAAAATCGTGTAGCTGTCAAATAAACTAACCACAGAGTCCTCTGCTCTCTATAACAATGCATTCGTAATTTCTGTTTAAATAAGTTCTCTAAGTTCTAGACTGGATAGTTAACTTCAAAACATTGTTGCATGTTAACAGATTCTAAGTCTGACAAAGTATACTAGTAACGTGAAGTGAACAGCTTTATGGCAAAGACAAAGTTAAAAAGCGGATTATCTTTCAATAAACGGTTTTACATGTGAAATGTGGTGTAAACCTTTTACCCTTTATAGTACTCAGAGTTCGAACTTGAATGCAATTATAATGCGGTATACGTCGGTAAAGAATACTGGAATTTTTCTCAAGGTTAGTGCCTATATTATTTTTCTCTGAGCCAGCCGGCGCACGCGGCTGCCTGCGGTGCGGGTCATTGTCTGTCTCTTTGTTGGCGCGCGCCATTATTGGGATTAGGAGACCTAACTTCTACAAATTCACCTTGACGAGAAGGCCCTGACCTGTTGGAAGCTCGCCAGTTCTGATGGAATTCAGCTCTGTCGTTTTGTCGGTAGTTTACATAGTTTCTTGTTTGTCGGTCATGTGGTGGAGAATTTCTCCCTGAATCGTAACTGCGCGCTGGACCGTTGCGTCTGAAGTTATTCCGTCTCCCTTGATAATAATTATTTTGGTTCCCGTATTGACTGTTTCTCTGATTGTGTCTGTGATATTCATTACCGCGGAGAGGTGATCTTTCCCTGTAATAATTACTACTCTGCCAACGGTTGTCATACGGGTGGTGTCTGTTTTGGTCACGATTTACGTTGTACGAATAGCCTTGTCGTGTATTATTTCTGTCATCGCGGAATTGTGACAGGTGTGATCTGTAATTGTTGTGCTCCTGTTTTCGCGTTCCGCGATTGTCAGTGTCAATTTCCAGTTCTTGTAACAGTCCCTGAAAAGCTTCAATGTTGTCTTTGCAACGGCCTGCCAAAATAATATGCCGTAAATGTTCAGGTAATTTGATTAAGCAAATGCGGATGAGTTCTGAGGGGCTGTATGGGTTTGAAAGATACTGATTCTTGTGTAACATGTCTTCAAAATATTTGACAAGACTGGAAAATTCAGATTGTTCGAAATGTTTCATCATTATGATGCTATGTTTTACTCGGTCTTGTGTGGCTTGGGACCAATATGCTGAGAGGAAGGTATGGTAAAATTCTCCTTCACTGTGGCAATCGTGAATGACCGATCGCATTCTTACAGCTGGTTCATTCTCTAAGTAGCCACACATAAATTCTAATCTGTGTTCTAATGACCAGTTGGGAGGAAAACAATGAGAGAATTGATGGAGCCACGCTTGTGGATGAATGTCGTTGCCAGAATTCTTGAATGTTTTGAATTTGCGTGCAGTAATGAACAGCTTATAGTCAAAATCATCGTGTCGGCGGGTAGCATATCGGTCATTGTTACGTCGTATCGGCGGTTCCATCTCAAAATTCGGTGCACCTTGCCAATTACTTTCATGATTTCCGAAATGCCCTGTGTTATTATTTTGTGGTTGTTCTGTATTGCTATGTCCCTCTTCCCATACTGGGGCGCGAGTGTCCTCTGTAATATGTAATTCTTGTATTACTTGAGCCAACTGATCTTGTACTTCCCGCATTTCTCTTTTGTACTGTGTGTTGATTTGATTTTGATTGTGTTTGAATTTCCTAATTTGTTCATACTCTTCAGTGTCAGTGAAGGCTACAGGTTTTGTGTCATTCAGATCATCATCTACCTTCGTAGATAAGTTAGTGAACTGATCTGAAAGTTCGGCTACTTTATCCGACAGTGAAATTATTTCCTCTGTGTGTCTTTCTGAACCAATTTTCAGAGTATCTACTGTGTCCTTTAAGTTCGCTTGAGTTTTTGCAAGTTGCGTAACCGAATCGGTAGATGCAACTGAGTCAATTTTAGCTTGCAAGGTCTCATGATTTTCATGAACAATAGTTTGCAGTTCTTTTATGGCTACTTCGTGATTCTGTAATGCATTTTCATGCCGCGAAAAAATAGGTTGGAAATGCTCACAAATTTGTGTTTTTACGTCATTACATACTTTTTGACATTTCGATTCGATGCTATGTAACTCATTAGTTAAATCTTCACGTGTTTGTTCAAGTGTGGTGTCTAACTTTTGAAGCTTTTGTTCCATTGTGTCTAACTTTTGAAGCTTTAGCTGTGTTTGTCTCTGATTTTGTTCCATTGCGTCTAACTTTTGAAGATTATGTTCCATTGTGTCTAACTTTTGAAGATTCTGTCCCATTTGTTTCTGATTTTGTTCAAGCGTTGTGTCTAACTTTTGAAGATTTTGTTCCATTGTGTCTAACTTTTGAAGCTTTTGTCCCATTTGTTGCATTAATTGTAATAACAATGCACTGGTGTCTGAAACATGTTCCTTAGTCCTATTCGGCAATGTATTTGCACCGGCAATATTCGCAGTTTGAAAAACAGAAAATGTGTCTTGACTTATTTGAGAAAACGGTGAGGACGCAAAACCTGAATGTACAGTATTTGCAATATTGTGCCCTGTCATTTCGGAATCCTGAGGCGAACTGTTGCCGACCGATCGATCGATAACGCTTTCCTGTTCACTAATTGTTTCACTGCCTACACAATTATTTGCAACCCGCTCCATTTCCCTATGCACAATTACCAAATTACTACTTTGAACATTAGTTAATTCATTACATGGTGGCGCTAACACACTGCTTTCTTCTTCACTGTCATTTCTCAGTTTACTTTGGAGCCTAGTATTACGTTTTTCACACGCCATTATTGTCACAATTTTTCACACGACAACACAAAAAAACACAATTTGAAGAACAAAAATAAGAGAACACATTAACATAGCACTGAAAATAATATCTAGTTAATTGCAAGCGCAGCTGCGAAATACTTCGTGCAAAACTACATGCATGCCACAACTATTTTACTGTACAACAATGAAAGACTGCAACTACAAAGGAAATTCTCTCTATGATTACACGCTAGCAATAAACAAAAGCTACACTAATTACACAAACTACAAGGAAAAAAATCAGAAGATTGCAGTGAGGTATTCTCGGCTAAGGGTCGACATATGAAACGTCCCCTTTGAACAATTTATACAAGACTGTGCTTAAACTGACACACAATATTTTTAGCGCAACGCAATCTGACTTTCAAAAATTCCTACGAAAGAATGGCCCTGACTAACAATAACCTATACGTTTCACAAATCACTTACCTCACAAAAATCTTCGTTACTCAAGCTACTGCAATACAGCGAGCGCCACTACTGCCAGCTAAATAAAAGATTCAAACTACTGAAGGCACTAACTACTGATAGGCATAGTTAGCAAATGAAAGATTTTAATAGAGAACAAACAATGTATTTACCTCACTAGTCATAATATATACAGCAGTTCATGGCACCAATTCTTACAAATTTCAAAACTCCACCATCTCTCTCCCCACGTCCACCACTGCTGGCGGCTCACCTCCAACTGCGCAACGCTGCGCGCTGTTAGCATCCAGCTGCCGCTGCTCAACACTACAATGGCAGACCACAATGCAAACTAAACACAGACTGCGCACAGCACAGCCAGTGATTTTTCATACCGAGCGCTAAGCGGCGTTACCAATAAGAAAACCTAAACAGTCTACTTACACAGTTTCGAACAGCAGTAAAGAGGCCATCAGGGACAAGTGTGTGTAAGTGTGCGCGTTGTACCTACGGCCTCTCAACATTGTCAGTGGGAAAAGACCTATTAGCTTTCACTAGGACTGATCGATACCGGTGCCAAGTACCCGACAGTGCCAGCGGAAGTGATTTTGCCTCCTCCGAGATACCTCTGTAGACATATACAAGATATTGTCGATCAAGTGAGAAGACAGATCTTGCCTGAAGTAATGAAAGCTGTTGACCAGAAAGAGTCTTCTACGATATCCTATCTTTGTATTGACAATTATGGTAAAATACATTATGTTACTGTCACTTCTAGTATTATTGTAGGCTCTGAGGATAGTTGTGAACTGAAGAGCAGTATACTCCTCACAACGAAGTTTCCCGACATTTCAGAAAAGACTCAAAAAGTTCTTACAGAAATCCAAAGAGATTCTGGTCGTATGTTAAGTATGTTAGCGGCAAGAAACAATCAATGCCGTCTCTGCGCAATAGCAGTGGAGATACTGTCGAAGACGGTGATGCCAAAACAGAATTACTAAACACAGCCTTCCGAAATGCCCTCACAAAAGAAGACAAAGCAAATATTCCAGAATTCAAATCAAGAGCAGCTACCAACATGAGAAACCACCTCGGCGTAGTGAAGTAACTTAAATCAACAAAAGCAAGTCTTCTGGTCCAGACTGTATACCAATTAGGTTCCTTTCGGAGCATGCTGATGCATTAGCTCCATACTTAACAATCATATACAACCGTTCGCTCGACGAAAGATCCGTACCCAAATATTGGAAAGTTGCACAGGTCACACCAATATTCAAGAAAGGTAGTAGGCGTAATCCACTAAATTAATCGTTAACATCGATATGCAACAGGATTTTGAAACATATATTTTATTCGAACATTATGAATTACGTCGAAGGAAACGATCTATTGACACACAGTCAACGTGGGTTTAGAAAACATCGTTCCTGTAATACACAAGTAGCTCTTTATTCACATGAAGTGCTGAGTGCTATTGACAAGGGATTTCAGATCGATTCCGTATTCCTGGATTTCCAGAACGCTTTTGACACTGTACCACACAATCAGCTCGTAGTAAAATTGGGTGCTTATGGAATATCGTCTCAGTTATGTGACTGGATTTGCGATTTCCTGTCATAAAGGTCACAGTTCGTAGTAATTGACGGAAAGTCATCGAGTTAAACAGAAGTGATTTCTGGCATTCCCCGAGGTAGTGTTATACGCTCTTTGCTGTTCCTTATCTATGTAAACGATTTGGGAGACAATCTGAGCAGCCGTTTTCGGTTGTTTGCAGATGACACTGTCGTTAATCGACTAATAAAGTCATCGGAAGATCAAAATTAACTGCAAAACGATTTAGAAAAAATATCTGAATGGTGCGAAAATGGCAGTTGACCCTAAATAATGAAAAGTGTGAGGTCATCCACATGAGTGCTAAAAGGAACTCGTTAAACTTCGGTTACACAATAAATCAGTCTAATCTAAAAGCCGTAAATTCAACTAAATACCTAGGTGTTACAATTACGAACAACTTAAATTGGAAAGAAAATGTTGTGGGGAAGGCTAACCAAAGACTGAGTTTTATTGGCAGGACACTTAGAAAATGTAACAGATTAACTGAGGAGACTGCCTACAGTGCTCTTGTCCGTCCTCTTTTAGAGTACTGCTGCGCGGTGTGGGATCCTTACTAGACAGACTGACGGACAACATCGAAAAAGTTCAGAGAAAGGCAGCACGTTTTGTATTATCACGAAATATGGGAGAGTGTCACAGAAATGATACAGGATTTGGGCTGGACATCATTAAAAGAAAGGCGTTTTTCGTTGTGACGGAATCTTCTCACGAAATTCCGATCACCAACTTTCTCCTCCGAATGCGAAAATACTTTGTTGACACCGACCTACATAGGGAGGAACGATCACCACAATAAAATAAGGGAAATCAGAGCTCGTACGGAAAGATATACGTGTTCATTCTTTCCGCGAGCTATACGAGATATGAATAATAGAGAATTGTGAAGCTGGTTCGATGAACACTCTACCAGGCACTTAAATGTGATTTGTACAGTACCCATGTAGATGTAGATGTGGATGTATATGAAAAACTGTCTGAGAGATATATTTCCTCTGGAACTAAAGAAAGCGACATTTGTGACAGATGAAGGGACGAAACAAAGAGAGCTTTTCGACACCACAAATGTATGCCATGAGCAGTGCACTGTATAGCATAAGCAAAGCGTTAAGGACTCTGGATGATAGGTTCCTTGGTGAAGAATTTACTGATACGTATGAATGCATCCAGGCAGTGTACAGAACTGTAGGATATATGAGATGCTCCGGTGTGGTAGCAAGGTCTGAAAAAACATTACATCAAGATATTGTAACGAAATGGAATAGTATATATATGATGTTGAAATTCGTTTCATTCACAAAAAGTGAAATTGAGAATTTGTTGCTGAAAGAAAAACGAACAGGAAATGATATCTTCGTATCAGATTGATGTAATGGAGGGCGTAATTAAATTTCTTGAACCTTCTGAAGAGGCCACAAATGAGCTGGAGTGTGAAACAGAACCAACTCTGCATTTTGTTGCACCGTGGGCATTTTGCTTAGTAGGTACATGCCACCGTGAAGACGGCAATGCTTTTGTTAAATTGACGAAAGGACGTGTAGAAACCTACCTAAAACCGTTAACGAACTGCATAGAGAAGTTTCGAAGCTGGCATTCATTGCAAAGATCAGCTTGAGAAATGTTTGGAGATGAGCTAGGTGATAATTTAAAACGTTAAAAATCTTTTGTCGTGGAGGAAGGCAAATGCGTGTGCCTTCCGCAAACTCTTTAAAGTGGCGAAATAAGCCCTCTTCATTCCCGCTAGTAGCGGAGCAAGCGAAAGAATTTTCAACTGGGCAGACTTAGTTGTGTCCGAGGAGCGCTGCTATATCGATCCAGAAAGTGTCAATGACATTTTGTTTATTGTTAATAATAAGACGCCCTAGAAAATTATTTTATGAAGACAATCATATTATACGAGATGAAACACAAAAAAATCTGTCTAAATAGCTTCCACTTTTACAGTATAAATGTAGTATATAGATTTGTATTCAGAAGTTTCTGCTACAAATAGATTTTTGTCCTCTACACATAGACGTCATGTACTGTGTTAGACTATCTTCAATCTCTACTTCATTAACTAATTCTATTTGATCATCCAGTACTCTAGAAATTTTTATCTTATTTTTCATCTAAGTATGAAGAACGTTATTTCTTCCATCAAACAGCCATGAAATGACTTCATAGATTTAGTTTGATTATAGCAGAGAAAAGTTTAACTTCTTGGCACATGCTCAACGAAGAAACTGTGTGACCATTTCCTGCTTCTACAATGTTTCTAAACGAGACAGCACGAAAATGCAAAAAATTATGAATGTGAAATAATGGACTCATCAGACGTGTACACAACATACGTGCTGGTTTCATGGCATGCGTTTGATTACCACGCTTGGGGTATTTCCCCTCCATTGCGAGTACGACCGAGTCGCCTCGCTCGTGAGCGCCTGTGCTCGAGCCACGAATTACTCGCTGCCCAACTCCTTAACATCTGCCACGCTCACGAATAACGAGTGAGCTTGATGCACAAGCTGACCGACTGTAGTGGTGTCTGACGTCAGTGCTTGTTACCGACCGTACGATCGCTGAATGCGTTATTCATCAGACAATGAGATGACTTCCGAGGCCGATGGGCGCCAATATCAACGTTCCCGATGTTAACGGGCTCCGCAGCTGCCGTCACAAATGGCGACTTTGACCAATACAACCTGGAAGGCTTCGCACGGACTCGGCCTGTGACAGACTTCACGCACGGACCGAGCACGGAACGCAGAATGAGATACAAATCATCCGCATGCCCTAACAGGTTAGTTCATCAGCACATCTGACGGTGGTGACACGATTGCTCGCCGAAACATTGTGCTGTTGGATATCGAGAACCGGCAGTGCACCCGTGATCTGCCCTTTTCCAAGTGAGTGTGTGAGGTTGTAACAGCGAAAATGCGGGATGCTTGGAACCTGCTACCGATATATAATTTTTTTGCTGAATTGTATGTAAATATTTGTGATTTAAATGCTTTCTTTTAATAAGACATTGCTTCACTGTACCTGTAAATTTAGGTACATGTCTGTTGACATTTCATGGTATTTATCTGTGTCTCACTGTGAAACTTATAAGCTCTGGGAAAAAACCAAAAGAATTATTATTTGCATCGACTAGCAACGATAATAGCAGTGGTTGTGCGTTGTAAAATATTTGTGTAGTGAATTGTTGCACGGAGCGCGCAGAAAGAGGGAGACGGCTTCCAGTGATTGTAGTGTGTGAAGTGTGGTGTTAAGGCCCTCACAGTAGAGACTAACATTTCCGGCGGCATCATGTACGCACGCTGGCCAGATGACTAGTAGCAAGAGTAAGGACAGTGGGCAGGTGGAAGAGGCTGTATTAATTATGATTGTCCGTTCCTGTAATCAGCCATGCTCCACAAGATGTTACTGTCTTCAACAACAGCAACAGTTCCAGCAACACAGATTCGTCGTCTGCTCCGAGTTTCGTCGTGTGCACAGCACTGAAGTAAGACATGTCAATTGGTAGAAAGTATTAACGGCTAACGCAGCAGCTCAACTGAATGTGATTTGATTGATAAGATTTATTTAAATAATAATCAAACTCAGGGCAATTGTGTCCTCATCGTCCTCAGACATTGTTACCAAGCAGGGTCCTTGTTCCTTTTTTTTCCTTATATGCTAACCGAGTGTCATACGAAACAAATCGAATAGTTACAGCCAGTTTATTAATGAATAATTTCACTTTTAAGATTTTTAGCCTCAATCTACTTTCAATTAACTGTTGTACAACAGAGGCTCCAGTATATGAGTAAAGTAAGGCAATTTCATTTTTCAAGTTTGAGAATCAATCACTGGAAAAATCCAAATCTAAATAAATGCACAAATTAAGAGTGAGGAAGTTTTATTTATTTTACATACAGCTTGGAGCACATGGCTATTTGGTTTGGCACGTATTCTATTAATATTTTTCTGTTCATGTCAGTAAAAAAGGCTCAGTTGCTCAGACAATAATTTGAAATCCAGTTTGTAAAATAAGTAACTGCAAAGTAAAAAGTGTTTGCTTTTTTCCTACTTTCTTAGATGACGTTACGTTGAGGTCTCTAAAAGTCATTGTTCACGTAACGAAGTTCAACAGTAACACACACTTCAATTGCATATTTTTAAATCATTACTCGATTGTTTTTTTTTTTTTTTCAAAATTTAATGACAAACATAAAAGTGGCTTCTCAGTTTTCTTTATCATTACATACTCACTTAAAATTAGTGTCAAAAAACGAGACAACCTTCACTTGCCACATCAGTGTTCTTTCCCATCATCTTGTACAGGATTTTGGATGTAAATTGCCCTAGTGGGCTGTCGACCGTTAATTATTTCCTTTTCGTTCATTGGTGTAACTTTTAGATTCGTGATAAGTGGTACCCCTTTTCTGTACAGTGTTGTTCGTGAGTGAATGCACAAAATAACTTTCATTTTTCCAAATTATAACACTGTTCGGTTTAATTATTTTTATTTTTAGTAGACTTTTCCATCAGAAGTATCTGTTATACACTTTCCTCCTACGTATCGGTATAATTTCTTCGGGAAAGATAGCCCTCTCTAATTAGTAAAAAATCCATTAGGCATACACGCGATCCACAGTCATATTTTATATCGCAAGCAGGATAGGCCGATTAGTGAGGGGGAGCTTACAAGGTCTTTGTAGTTTTGCAGTTTTTTTACTTCCAGATTTAGCACCCCTGTTAAATAATTTCCTCGAGGTTCCAATAGTTCAAATGGCTCTGAGCGCTATGGACTTAACTTCTGAGGTCATCAGTCCCCTAGAACTTAGAACTATTTCAACCTAACTAACCTAAGAACACCATACACATCCATGCCCGAGGCAGGATTCGAACCTGCGACTGTAGCGATCGCTCGGTTCCAGACTGTAGCGCCTAGAACCGCTCGGCCAGCCCTGCAGGCTTCCCCTAGGTACCTGAATTTGTCTACACGAGAGATTCTCCAAACTTGATGATAAAATGTTCTACATCTATATGATTACTCTGTAATTCACAATGAAGTGCCTGGAAGAGGGTTCATCGAACCATCTTTAAGCTAATTCTCTACCGTTGCACTCTCGCACGACACGCGGGACAAACCTACACTTAAATCTTCCCGTGTCAGCTCTGTTGCTCTTATTTTATTATTATGATCGTCTCTCCCTACCTAGGTGGACAGCAAAAAAATATTTTCACACTCTGAGGAGAAAGTTGGTTGAAATTTCATGGAAACCTCCTGCCGCAGCGAAAAATTGCTCTCTTTAATGACTGTCACTCCATTCCGTGTATGACATCCATGGCACTCACTCCCTTATTTCGCAATAATATAAAACGTTCAGCCTTCCTTTGAACATTTTCAGTGTCCTCCGTCAATCAGGAGACTCCAGAAGAGGGCGGACAACGTAGTGTAAGCAGTCTGTTTAGGAAACCTGTTACATATTGTAGCTGCTCAGTCTTTCGTTTGCTTTCTCCACAACATTATCTATGTGATCGTTCCAGTTTAAGTTATTCGTAATTGCAATATCTAAGTACTTAGTCGAATTTATAGCCTTTAGATTTGTGTAATTTGCCGTGTGACTGAAATGTAGAGGATTGTTTTTAGTGCCCGCTTGGATGACTTCACACTTTTCATGACTTAGCATCATTGCCACTGTTTGCACCATACAGTTATCCTGCCTATATCATTTTGCAATTCGTTTTGATCATCTGATGACTTTACATGACAGAAATGACAGCATCATCTGCAAACAGTCTAAGAAGACTGCTCAAGTTGTCTCCTAAATCGTTTATGTAGACCAGGAACGAGAGATGGGCACACAACATTTCCTCGGGGAGCGCCACGTATTACTACTGTTTTCCTCAATGACTTTCCTTCAGTTATTCCGAAATGAGATCGTTTTGATAGGAGACCACGAATCCAGTCATACAACTGAGACGATAGTCCATGCACACAGTTTAATTAGAAATCGCTCTGAAGAACGATGTCAAAAGCCTTCTGGAAATCAAAAAATATGGAATCAATTTGACTTTCCCTGTCGATAGAACTCATTACTTCCTAACAATAAAGAGCTAGTTATGTTTCCGAAGAACGACATTTTCTGAATCCGTGTTGGCTATTTGCAAATAAATCGTTTTCTTCGACGTGATTCATAATGTTCGAGCACAGTATATGTTCCAAAATCCTACTGCAAATCAGCGTTAGTAATATGGGTCTGTAATTCAGCAGGTCATTCCTGTGTCCTTTCTTGGGTATTTGTGTGTCTTGTGCAACTTTCCAGTCTTCGGATACAGATCTTTGTACGAGCGAGCGGTTGTATACGATAGCTAAGTATAGAGCTACTGTATGAGTATAATCTGAAAGGAAGCCGGACCGGAAGCCTTGCCTTTGTTAAGTGTTTTAAGCTGCTTCGCTTCACTGGAGGATATCTGTTTCGAAGTTACTCGTGCTGGCAGTTGTTCTTGATTCGAATTCTGGATTATTATTGCTTGTGGAATCTTGATCTGGTCCCTTCCCATAAAGAATTTGGAGCTCAGATTTTTTCCCTTATTTCATCCAGTTTCTCTACAGACTGGACTGCCTCTAGCCTTTCTCTGCAGAAGACTGTATTATCATCAGGAAGTGCTAGAAAATGAAGGCGAATTTTGTTTCGGAGACTTTTTGCAATATTTATACTTTTAGTTTCATTTTGCCGTCCGTGATAACTTTTTCAAAACCAAATTGAACAGTAATGGCGTTAGTCTGTTATACAATCAATATATTTATTTAAAAGGTTACTATAATAAACGCTAAGTTTTGGTAAAACGCTAGGCAGCGAACTGAAACATTCCGAAACAAACGAGGTGTATGTTGGTTCGGTATATTCCTTCACCTTGTAACAAGCATCGCGTGCAGCTGCCAACGTTGTTTAGTCATTGTTGGTACTCTTTCTCGAGCTGCATAACATCAGCTGAGTTATAAAGCCTGCTACGTGACACGGAATTGTACGGAAGTGCTGAGCTAGATTTTCCTGTAAATATATCAGTCTAATTCAATGAGCTAAGCGAATACATTGTGGATTTAGTTGTTTGGGGGAGGAGACCAAACAGCGAGGTCATCGGTCTCATCGGATTAGGGAAGGACGGGGAAGGAAGTCGGCCGTGCCCTTTCAAAGGAACCATCCCGGCATCTGCCTGGAGCGATTTAGGGAAATCACTGAAAACCTAAATCAGGATGGCCGGACGCGGGATTGAACCATCGTCCTCCCGAGTGCGAATACATTATGTTTCATTGGTTCTGCCAGCCCCGACACCTGAAAAAGGTTAAACGTTTCTTGTAACAGTGATCAAATTCATTGACGGCTATGAAGGGAATGACTCCGACGACTAATAAACGCCACAAGCGTTGGTCGCTACAACAACACTGCAGTCGCTCCACCGTGTCAGGATATGGAAAGTAGAATCGACGACGCATTATCACTAACATGGAAGCATCATAAATCAAAGAAACGGGGAAAAAACTCTAAGCACCACGTCCGAAGTCCAAGGAGAAAGAACTAACATGTCCTGCCAAAATAGAGGCCACGTCAACACAGCATTTCTCTGTGGCAGTTATCCCACATCCTCTTCAACATCAGCATGTATAATGAAGCCCTGCAATAGTTATGAACGGTATGATGCAGGACCTTGCGCTGTCATGGAAGAAAGGGAATGTCAGAGTTTAGGAAGAATCCACATTCTGATCAAGGTCGCCGTATTGCCAAAAATATCAGCTATTTGAAACAGGGTCGATATCATACTGACAACAGCGATGGCTGCCAAGGTCAAAGACTTCGACAAACACAGCTTTAATCTGTAAACCAGTTTCAAAATGGCGCACACTATGCAATAGCCTCCCTCCCAAAAGTGCCAGGTGCTGACAGAAATGGAGCTATTGGGGGGGGGGGGGGGGGGACAGTAGTGCCTGAGTAACTCAGTCGCTAAGAGCTACCCGCGAAATGTCTTAAAATGGAGCACCGCAGGCCCCACTGCAGAGTGAAAGATTCACCGGCACGCAATTTTAATCCGCCAGGAAGTTTAAGTTTTTGTGGAGTTTGTATGGTAGGAGATGCACACAGCCAGAAGTAAAATTGTGCTTCTCTGAAGTTCGTGTCCGCAGCTCGTGGTCTAGTAGCTAGTGTTCCTACCTCTGGATCACGGGGCCCCGGGCTCGATTCCCTGCCGGGACGGGGATTTTCTCCGGGCAAGTACAGGGTCTTTGTGTTGTCCCCATCATCTCATCGTCATTCGGGAAGTGGCGAGTTTAGAACTGGAAAGACTGGGAACTTGGCAGCGCGGGATTAGTGGAGCGGTCTAAGGCGCTGCAGTCATGGACTGTGCGGCTGGTCCCGGCGAAGGTTCGAGTCCTCCCTCGGGCATGGGTGTGTGTGTTTTTCCTTAGGATAATTTAGGTTAAGTAGTGTGTAAGCTTAGGGACTGATTACCTTAGCAGTTAAGTCCCATAAAAAAAAAACTGGGAACTTGTTTGAGCGCCGATGAACTCGATGTTGAGCGCCCCTCATCCAACATATTTTATTGAAACAAGTGCTTCCGGTGATTATTGTGCAATTGTGTAATCTGTTGTAAATAAAAAGCAGAGTGCATGTATGTGTGTATGTCTGGGATTTCTTACTGAACCCCTTGATCGATTTCAGTCAGATGTGGAACAGAAATAGCATGCCTCACAAGTATCAGCAGTGTGGTGTTTATAACCTCCTAGCTCTAATAGAAGCAGAGATCCAGGCAGAAATGCGGTTTTTTTTCCAGCCCATAACAGGTAGTCTCCTATGCATGATAGGCATGTTGTGTGGGGATGGTATAGGCCTGTCAAATCAACCTTCTTTGCAGGGCACCCTACAAGTGAGGGACAAGAAATTGTTTTCTGGATCCTCACATATAGGCTACCTTACCTAAAAGGCGCGTTGTGTTGTAGTAGTATTGGCGTAATTTATTGACCTGCTTCACTTGGTGGCCTATCAGGCACCTGATGTTTAGCCTGCCCTCAATGACAGATGTGTGGTGAGAGTAAAATCAGCCTAGTTCACTGAATTGTACTACAGGGGCTACACGTGCCAATGAGCATAGCTGGGAGCATGTTGAGATGTACAGAGGATGGGATGGACAGAGAGAGGGGGAGGAGGAAATTGACAGAGAAGGGGGAGGGGGGAGAGATGTATGAGGGAGGTGAAAGGTTGCTTTGCATGTTGCACAGAACAAGACAAATGATGGTGATAACACATAATGGCTACACGATGTGCTCAGCGTTTGTCCATTACGTTGTAAGATTGTCGTTATCCGGTTGGCCCATTCCTCATAGACTTCAACCAACATATATATCAGAATACGAGAACAAGCATGAGAAGTCGGATCCTTGTGGTAAACTAGTTTTCTGATCTTCACCGCGTACCAAACGTCAGTAAAATAAAATACAAAAGCCGGCCGGAGTGGCCGAGCGATTCTAGGCGCTTCGGTCTGGAACCGCACGACCGCTTCGGTCGCAGGTTCGAGTCCTGCCTCGGGCATATACGTGTGTGATGTCCTTAGGTTAGTTAGGTTTAAGTAGTTCTAAGTTCTAGGGGACTGATGACCTCAAAAGTTAAGTCCCATAGTGCTCAGAGCCATTTGAACCATAAAATACAAAAAGGACATTAAGTCAATAGCATGGCACAAGAACCTTTTGTACTGTTCGAGATAGTTTGGTAGGGACCAATTTCACGTCAAAAGCGTACTTGATAGAACATCAAAAACAAAAACAAAAAACAAAAAATTTATTTCTAAGTGTGTTTACAGCCGTGTGTAAACCTGGTACAAGTCTATTTAGTAACAGAGCTCTCATAACAAAGTATCTCGCGTACTATTTAGAATACTTCTCCGCGCGACGTTGCCTCACATGCAGACTGCCGGTATGCCGTCGCCGTCTGAGTGGGTCGATGGTACGCCGGCGCTGCCCGGCTGACTGACGGCTCCATCCGGGGCTGCACGGGAGGCCTCCTGCGTTTCGCACGGCCCGCCGGGCGGAAGTGTAAACAACAGAGAAACGCCATCTCCGGGAATAGAGCGCACTCAGCACTCAGCGGGGGAAGAAAAACACTGGCCGGCGAAGAGCGGCGTTGCCGGCGGGGGTGGGGGGAGATGGAAGAGGACCTGCCGCGGTGTCCCGGTCTCATCTGTCCCGATAGCGCGGGCCTCCTTGTCCGTCCGAAGGATCGTGGATCTCAAGGAAGTGGGGAGAGGAAAAGACTGCTACGGATTTCAGAACGGTTTGTTCAAACGTCATTCTCTTCCACGGGCGCTACTCTGATTTCACGGTCAAGTGTCCGTGACACTCGGAAGAATGGAGGAAAATGCCTTAAAATGGATTCCTTCCCCCCCCCCCCCCCCCCCCAAGAAAACGGACCTCCTGGTCTCTTGGATCTGCATTCTCCTGAACTCTAATGGGACTACATGTAAATTATAGTTCAGGCTACTACCAATCTGTAGCTTAGCACACAAGACCCACGCTTCACTTGTTAGTTATCAGTTCGCCATTACATCTTCTGACAATGGAAAAAGTCTTTGGATTGTGCTGCATTTCTTTCTTCATTTTTTGTATTCTGTTTTTTTTTTTTTTTTTTTCTCCTCGGTATTGGCAGGTAATTCTTTCAACGTATATGTGTTCTTCAATAGTACGTTTATGGTTAATGTTTTTGGTTAAATTGTTTCACTGAGATGTCTGGTGCCAAATGCATTGGGTAGAAAAATGTAGACTATTGTCGCTGAAGTGTACCCCCTTTAGTTGCTTAAACAGGACTCCTCACTTTTTAATACTTAAAGTCTGTCTGTATTAGTACACAATCTTATTATCTTGGAATTACATTGCAGACAGGAGGATAGCGGGGGAATGAAATTTGAGTCCATCAGCCGGCCGACGTGGCCGAGCGGTTCGAGGCGCTTCAGTCCGGAACCGCGCTGCAGCTACGGTCGCAGGTTCGAATCCTGACTCGGGAATGGATGTGTGTGACGTCGTTAGGCGTAAGAAGTTCTAAGTCTAGGGGACTGATGACCTCAGATGTTAAATCCCATAGTTCTTAGAGCCATTTGAACCATTTTTTCAGATATCTAGGCAGTTGAGAAAAAGAAAATCGTTTGGAAGAAGGCCAGTAAACAGTCAATGTTCCAAAAACAGCACCAGTATGTTGTCCAATGTGAAATACCGTGCGCTTGAGGAAGAGACAAAAACAAAAAGATACTTATCTACAGTTTTGTGCTCAAATTCGGTGCCCGGCTTTGAGCACTTCCGTGTAGAAATAAAAATCAAGTAGAAGACTGAAACTTTCGTTTAGAGAGTTGACACTTTCACGAAAGTTTCTTGGTTTTGTTTCATATATCGTGACCGGTGAATGGTACCTGCTTTGGCTGCAGTAAGTGTGTACACCAAATCGGTCATGCTGTGAAGAAACAAAGTTCGCTCTACACATATGACTAGTTGCTGCTGTTTCAATAAAATCTATATTTCAGTACAGATCCAAGATTTCTTCGCCCTCTGTAAACAAGATATTATTCTTGGCTGTATCGGCAGCATTATTTAAATCTCCGGGAAGAGATTGACATTCATATTTAATGTGGTCATTAGAAATTTTCTCCTAGCGAAAGGAACACTGAATAAATGCTATAAACAGAAAGGAAAACCTAGAAGTGCTGTTTTACGAGATAGGTGTTATACCAACAGAAACTGTATAGCACCAGTCGCCTTGGTCTGACATGTATTGGTAAGCCTTAGAACTACGATGCAAATGTTGCTGATAGAGTATTACTTGTCACTTAAAGTAACAGAAGACACGCAAGTCACCTGATAAAAAATGGCTGCAACTACCATTGCAGAATGGACACACGAACCTCTGAAACAGCGACAACATTGAACGCTCGAAATTGTGATGATAATTATTTGTCCCTGTAGCAACGAAAAGGTTCAACTCTGGCCACAACTTCGTGTAAAAACATCTAGTTCGTGGTACACTCGGACCTGGGAGTTGTAGAATATTCGAATGGTCTTCACCCATGTGTATCTAATAAATGACCGCCTCTAGCTAAGCGGTAGTATATATGTACATCTATATAGAGAAAATAAGTTGTTTAAAATCGTTTATCAAGTCTGAGGCACACTGCTCGGCTGTAGTGGTATGAATATTTTAATTCGTCATCGCATGGATAGACGTATGATACTGAAGCAGCTGTATTTGTAGACACTGAATGGAAGTGCTGTGGTGGCAGAAATAGGCTAGAATAGGTGGGATCGTTCCGGGCCAGGGAATCTTGGCAAGTTCCTTTGGCATTAAAACTGCACTAGTGGCTTTAATGAGGGGTTTTATGAAGGACAGCGAACAGGTGCGAATCCGTAACGTGAAGAATAAACAAACGGACTGTTGTCGAGTGTATTTTGGTGCAGAGGTTCCAACTACTGTGTAAATCTATCACTAGTAACAGTCAGCTATGTCAGTAACAAATAAGAGTGTATGCCATTTTTGCTCTCTAAAACATGTAAAGTTGTACCTGTTATCACGACTATAAATTGCACTGGCATGTAAATAGTAAATATAGCAAGATCTTAAAATTAGTTTCCATTTGTCAAATGAATAAAAAGCTTTTACTACAGAGCGGAGCTTTTCACTCTGTAGAGATAGACAAGTATTTCCCACTGCATGGATTAGACTCAGAGTTCGGTTTCAACCATTCTTATAGTTAACAAGCAAGTGTGACAGGATTACTTCCTATTCTGGCTTATTTATGGTTTTAATCTGTATAACATTTCACTAGTTATTTCTACGGTAACTGCTTATACAGCACTACCCACGGTTCCTACCTGCGTAATCACTGTTCGGTTCTGAGAACTTACGTCAATATACCAGCATTACCTAACTTTCTGCCGTCGGAAGCAGCGATATGAACGCACCTGTAAGTTTTTAGCAGTATATTCTGCTCAAAAAGAAGGAAATATTAGTGTATAACGTCCCGTCGACGACGTCGTCACTAGAGACGTAACACAAGTCTGGTATGGAGAAGGAAAGAGGCAGCGTACTTTTCAAAGGAACCATCCAGATATTTGCTTTAAGAGGTTTCGAAAAATAACAGACGACATAAATTTGTAGGTCCGGAGGGAGTTTGCGTCCCAGTCCTCCTGTACGCGAGTCCAGCACGTTAACCGCTGCGCCACCTGTCAGCGTGGCAGTTCAACTTCTTAATCTATTATCATTTTCGGTAATCCATCCCTGACTGAAGTGGCACAGTCGATAATTTTTTTTCTCTGGAGTGCTTATAGAATTTGGTAACAAATAAAAAGAAACATCATGGTGACATAAACAAATCTGAAATTATATTCCTGAGATCCGAGAAAACCACGAGACAGGGTAGGTTAAAAATTGCCAATTTCCAGAGATATCCACTGGAGGCAGAATAAAAGTAAATAACGAAAGATGGTTCTGCTATCTGAACAGAAAGCAAGAAAGAAGAATACCAATAGAAGTTTTATCATATCGACCAAAAGATAAGAGACTTAAGAGTCCAAGGAAACGTTGTTAACAACGTCTACTGTGGCCAGAACAGTCGAGTCACTTATTACATAAAAGAAGAAGAGGCTTATGTAAATGATGACATATACAAGTACTTGGAACGGGCGGTCCATTGTCAGTTTTCCGCTGTCACAACAAAACCGCCAACAATAATATGAAAAAGGCACACTTTACAGATCTAGATGTGTAACCGCGTTGCCGATGAAATCGGAAATTTGCCACTTGTGAGGCATCTCGTGCCCAGTACATTCACCTCATGTCTTACAGATGAGCTGCAACATTACTTCCTAGGCGATAAATTTAGGCAGACAGAAACATGCAAGTCTTTGTAGGGTCGTGCTTTCTGAAAATTTCCCGCCTCGATAACAGTGCGTGACTAATGCTTTACAAAAGCGCATTTTGCATTAGAAAACAGGCTCAAATCACGTAGAATTTGATGTGGTCCTTGGGCTCAAATGTCAGCGCTCACGTAAGTCTCCTTAAGTGTGAATAACTCAAAAAATGTTCCAATGTGTGTGAAATCTTATGGGACTTAACTGCTAATGTCATCAGTCCCTAATCTTACACACTACTTAACCTAAATTATCCTAAGGACAAACACACACACACCCATGCCCGAGGGAGGGCTCGAATCTCCGCCGGGACCAGCCGCACAGTCCATGACTGCAGCGCCTTACACCGTTAGGCTAATCCCGCGCGGCAATGTGAATAACTGTTAGCAATTATGAAATGGTACTAACGAAATGATACGCTCGTTTTATCGCAGCCCATAAATATCTTCTTTCCTTCTTTAAGTACTAGTTCATCAATGGATATGAACTACTACAGTGGCAGTTAACTAGGATATAAATTATTTAAATGAAGATGCATAGTGTTTAAAGTAGAGGGATTTGTGATAGTGAAAATAACATGGTCTCGTTACAGTTTCATTTATTCTTTGTCTGAAGTTTCCATTTTCTCCAGTACTCCTGTCCTGTTGCTTCTGGTCATCCTTCCAGGCTCTTCCAGTCTTCTGAGTTCTTCTGACTTGATATTCTTCCAAATTTTGAATCATGGCCCCGAAGGTAACCCTATTTAACATCTGAACTTTCTGAATGTCTAACCTTTCCAGATCTTCCTTAATCCATGTCGTAGTTGTCTTCTTTTTCCACAGGTAATTGAATATCCTTTTGGTTAGTCTGGATTTGTCCATCCCGTACAGGTGTCCTAGAAATGATAACCTTCTCTTTTTCATGGTCTCCGAGGTTTTCTCCACCTTTTTGTTGATTTCATTGTTGCTTCGAAGCTTCCAGCCAGTTTCAACCTTGGTTGGACCCATGATTTTCCGTAATATCTTCTTTCTAGTGTCTCCAGCTTTTCGAACTTGTATTGCTTTGAGAGGCATTCGCTGGCATACAGGCACTCCATTTTTACCATAGCATTGTAGTGTTTTATTTTGGCATTCCAAAACATGCACTTATTGTTGTAAATGTTTTTAGTTAATCCGTAAGCTTTCTCCATTTTTGAGATCCGGAAGCCCACAGCAACTTTCTCCAATCCGTTCTCTTGTATGGCTTCACAGAGGTATTCAGATTTTTTTACCCTCTCAGTCCGTCCAATCTGTTTCAAGGAAATATGGCCCATGTTTGTCACATGTCATGAATTTGGTCTTCTCTTTCTAGATCCTAAGTCCTGTCTTGCCAGCGATCCTTTCTAGTAAGCTGATGTGTGTGGCCGCTTCTTCTAAGTTCTCTGATAGTATTGCAAAATCATCAGCGAAAGCCAAGCAGTTGACTTTGATTCCTCCAGATTTTCTTCCTAGACAGATTGCCAAATCCTTTGGTTATCATGTTCATTATTCCAAATTCTCACAACCTTCTCCAGGACACAGTTAAATAGTATTGGTGATAATCCATCGCCCTCTCACATACCTGTCTTCATTTCAAATGGTTGGGACAATTCTCACTTATACTTCACTTTGGAAGCTATGCCTGTTAAGTTTTCTCTGATAATGTTTGCCATTGTTGTATTATAACAATTTGAAACATACATTCAGAGTCCAGAGCGGGGGTGTTAGGCTCGACGGCCGTTGGGGCAGTGGGAGACGCGAGGCTCTGATCTAGTAACAGGCTTCTCCTTCCATCATCGCATAATCACTCCTAACAGGATAAACACGGCACTAAACTATAGAAGCAATAATAATCATTTACAGTCTGCCTCACCAACCACATTTAGAAGGAACACAACGATGAAGCGCGTCCACTACGGCCTTGCCATAAACATGTGACTACCCGACAACGTATCTTCATCCAAATACAAATATCTTTTCCAAAGATAAAATGTAGAGGTTGTTCGTAATAACAAAAGTGCACTACCGCTAACAATAATTAGTTACTGAAAAAGAATTTAAGAGCAAGAAAGATCGTGAATGTCGATGTCACTAATAACGACATGCCAGCTCGGTAGTGAGGAGGACAACTGTCTAAGACTTATCGAAGCAACTGTCAAACTGCTGGCATGAAATGATTTATCGTAATCATGGGATTTCTAAATCTGGATTACCGAACTGGGATTTGAATCCAGATGATCTTGGACACTACTCCAGTAACTTAACTACTTGGCCACATCGCTTCGCTACGATTTTTTTCCCGTAAGTAGTTCCCAAAATCACATAGAAGTACATCAAGAAGGTAGTTCAAAAAAAGTCCATCGCACCTGGGTCGCAGTTTGGCAACTTATATCTTTATTTATGCTGATTATACGTTCCCGTTATCGGACATAGAACATTGGGGCCGTGCGAGGAAGTGAAGATGCAAGCTGGTGCTGCGTCACCTCCCCTAATTCTCTGGGCGCACCTCTCCAATGGATCACTGAATACCTCCAAGGTTACGCCCCCTCTGCGGTAATAACACCTCAGTGCTACGTGAGGTGGCAGCAAGTAGCTGTAGAATGTGGTGTATGAAGCGTCCAGTTCCTTGACTCAAAATCGGAGCCAACTGACCAGGCAGAGAGGAGAGAAATAGTAGGTCCAGTTGTATCGCAGCAGCCACTGGTAGAAAGAACGCCCTCTTACGAATCATGTATCTTCCCTTTCCTGTCTAATTTGAGGCGGGTGTAAGAAAAGAAGCAGCTACGTCATTAGGTGCGTAACACTAGTTCACCTGCGGACGTAACAGGGAGGATATTCAACGTGGCCTTCTTGACGAATCACCACTGAATTCCCGAATATGATGCTTGTGTCTCAACTGCTATCACTTCGCTCAGTAAGAGAACCTATAAAGGGCTCAACAACTTCTGTTATGTTACTTCTGTGTCCTGTTTTCGGTTGCCGGTTTCGTGAGAGTAGAACAAACCCTTGTCAAAAATTACCATTCTGTTTCGGAAATTAGCGTCAACAGAATGGTCAAGATGTAAAATTCGCCAGGATGTGGAGATTTCAATGCCAGGTAGTTCATTGTAAATCTGTAGCCATTTAACCGTAGCTGGAATGAAACTCATCAAGATTTTTAGAATGTGTGCCAAATCATTGTATTATCTGAAGAAACTGGAACTGCTTTAGGTGTTGCTGTTTCATTAGGAACCCTTCAGGTGCTTTATTAGGTAGTAAGTCATTGATTAGGATCTTTCAAACCTACATAACTTATTATGGTTCAAATCGCTCTGACCACTATGGGACTTAACATCTGTGGTCATCAGTCCCCTAGAACTTACAACTACTTAAACCTAACTGACCTAAGGACATCACACACATCCATGCCCAAGGCAGGATTCGAACCTGCGACCGTAGCAGTCCCGCGGTTCCGGTCTGAGCGCCTGAACCACTAGACCACCGCGGCCGGCCGTAACTTATTACTCTGTACGTAGGAGCTATTATGTTTTTATCACACTTTTAATATGTTTAGTTCACAAAGTGACAATGAGTTTGTATTGACCACTACGTTGACACCAGCGTTGCAGGATGGTCACCTCTACCTTCAGAATGGCGTGCCGGAAGACTGGGGAAGGGATCTTCCGGTATAGAGGTGAACATTGAGTCAAGAATGTTGACTCAGTAAAACAACTTTCATTAATGGACGATTTTTATACAGTAGGACGATGGCTGTGGCCCGGTGCTGACAGTGGCTAGCACCAGAGTCTGGGTTGGGTTGGGATGGGTTGTTTGGGGGAAGAGACCAAACAGCAAGGTCATCGGTCTCATAGGATTAGCGAAGGATGGTGAAGGAAGTCGGCCATGCCCTTTCAAAGGAACCATCCCAGCATTTGCCATATTCTCTTACTGTACGACGAAATACGATATTATGGAATATCTTCTCTATAAAGTTTGTTTAATTTGAATTTGTATGCATGTAATGTTGGTTTGAAGTTACAATTTTCCATAATCGTACCTTTAAATGTATTACAGTTGTGTGAAGAGTCTACAAAATGGAGTGGCCCTGTAAAAATTTGTTCTGTACAACTGTTCTGAAGACCGCTACTTAATTCCTCTGAAACCAGTAATCATTCTGTATTTTTGGGCCATCTTGGTGAATGAACTTCTTTAATAAGAAGAACAACCGTGTTTAAAATTCAAACAATCTTGAAAGTCTAGGAATTCCCAATACCCGTACCTTCCTAGTATCAGTGTCGATTACAGATAAAAAATTTCCAAAAGGTAGATTCCCGGGATGGATGAACTGTGTATATACATAATTAAGTTTGTACAGAACGCTCAGTGCGCGAATTCCACTCGTATCTGGCCAAAGGATTTATTATTATTATTGTTATTATTATTACTGTCGTTATTATAAGAAAGTGCGCATGTCAACTGTTTATATTGTGATGCTATATACTATGGTTGTGAACAATCTTGTGGTAAGTGAACATAATAACAAAAAAACGTCAAAATTAAAAGTATGCTATGCTTGAGTTTTAATCTAGTAAGACATACCTTTGAATTTTGTTGTATTTAAGAATTTTAATGGACTCCAATCCCTATACGCTGATGTGTAAGTGTATAACATCAAACATCAAACATATTTTTGTAACACTAGTGACGTTCATTAGAAATGCATGAATGAAATATTTAGTAGCATATCCAAGGCGGGAATTATATATAGCAGGCCAAGGAAACAAAGGACCAACATGTCGATTTTAGCATCCTGGAGTTCTTTTTCTGAAGGTCTCAGCCAGCAGTGTACAATCGATTAGGGATGCAAGAGACCACGCTGTATTTGTTTCTCCTCATTGGAGTATGGAGTCATGGAGAACGAAATATTACTTGGGATGGAGAAAAAAGAAAAAATCCTGCGCTGGAAGGAGGAGGAGTCTGAATTAATGGACGTAGTTGTAACCCTCCAAATTTGAAATTGTAATATGATTGCTGTAAACATAAGAGTTTTATCTATTAGAGTCCGACGCCTCAAGCTGTGACAGTCCTGCCATATTTACGAGACAGCTGCGCTCGAGGTTTCGTGTTATTGCTTTGCAAATTAGTAATTGCAATACGAAGTTTCGTAAGGCGGTTCAGATAGGCCGAAAGTGTAAGTTGCGACATTAGAGTGAATCAGTTCCTCGAAGCATCCGAAGATTATACGAGGCTACAGGGAAACATTGACAGTGTAAAGGCCGGCCGGAGTGGCCATGTGGTCCTAGGCGCTTCAGTCTGGAACCGCGAGACCGCTACGGTCGCAGGTTCGAATCCTGCCTCGGGCATGGATGTGTGTGATATCCTTAGATTAGTTAGGTTGAAGTAGTTCTAAGCTCTAGGGGACTGATGACCTCAACAGTCCCATAGCGCTCAGAGCTATTTGAACGTGGTTTTTTATGTGTAAAGCGTCAACAACTGTTGATTTATCAATCAAAACTATTTTCTCCTGTTGTAAAACCGAAGAAATTTTGCATCTTCTATTTTTACATTCGCTGTATTTCTTAATTCGCTATACGTGGATGGTTATTATATATATAAAGGGTATTGATGTATAGAATTCACATGACAACATAACTTCTCAACCTGTCTTTTGATCGTCTCTATATCATTATATTAATACATCGACGTCAGTGCCATTTCTTTTCCACAAAGTTCAGACCGCGTAAATGGTCGTACTCTGTTTTCTAACAAATTGTTTCTCATTATACTTTTTATTACGTATGTATGAACAGACAACTCGAATTACCAATGCCAGTAACCCAACAGCAAATGTCTAATAAGAATCGTAATGTGAATAGCCTAAAACTACAGAGCCCTACTGATCAAAGTTAGTTCCATAGTCTTCGAGAAGCGTTAACGACACTGCCAAAATCTGTCTGATCGCGGAGTTACTCTTTGTTTCCGTGGCTCTCTCTCCCTCCCTCTCTCTCTCTCTCTCTCTCTGATTCAATTGTCCACAAGCGTTCATCTAAATCGTGTCTGGTTGTGTCCAGTAGAGTTAATAGGTACTTTGTTTAAACCTACGAGGAAAGCATCAGCAACGTTCTTCACGGATCTGTGATGTATTGTAGGGCGTAAACAGGTGCAGCAGTGGGTCGTATTTGCTTACGCGAACGCACAAAGGCTTTGTTGACAAATGCATCAAGGAAGTCGATTAAATGTCAAACAGTGTTCATTAGATTTATAGTGCTTTCGTAGTTACATTGTTTCATGAGGCACAGTAAATATTTTGTGGGATAGGGTACTCAACTTTGAGTGAAGATGTTAATATTTACACCTGTTCGACTTCAGTAAGTGCAGCACTACAGCAATGTGAAGGTAGATTGGTGCAACGTTTCACAAAAAAAATTCGGGTAGCGCACTGCAGTCGCGTCCACGATCAAATGCTAAGCGTAGATAAAAGCCGTTAATAATGTTCTGTGGCGAAGATGGATGTTGAAAAACGTACGCGACTCAGGTGAGTGACAACATCGAAGTGACAAGCCATTGTTAATACTTATGTGATAATGGTTTCCATGCATTCTGGTGAACGAATAACTAAACCCAAAACTAAGTACAAAAGACAAACCGATAGATCACGTCGTTAGCATAATAAGTATCATAAATTATACCAAACGCGACACAGTTACAGGTGTTACTGAGCAGCTTGCTGGAGAGAGTACTTCCGTGTAGAAAACAAAGTTATACTGACGGAAATTCTATAGTTTTGTACGAATAGATTAATATGTCAATTTTTGTCTGGGTGCTAGTGATGGTTTTTGTAACATCGCCTTATCCGTAATATTCGAAGCGAAGTATTTCACTGATTCTTGAAAATTAGACACAATGTTATACCTTCTATGTTGGTGGCATGACGGCATTACCAACCACATACTTTCCAAATATTCACTGCACTTCATGAAATCAAATTTTAATCGTGTCTGGCTGTGTCGTGTTTACAGCGTGCAACATACTAATAGAATAATGCTACAAGTGCTTTCAGGTGCTAGATAAGGAAGTGTAAACACTTCTTAATAGTTCAAGAAAGTTACACGGGGAATATATTGGTTCAGAATCCGGGGAACGATAAAATGTGCTTATTACATATTTCTCTACCATGATTAAGACGATATTAAAAGTAAGAATGATTCTCGTCTGTGAAAAACATGAAAAACATGAAACAGAGCGATGACTATCAAAATAGCAACTAGTGCAATATTTTCAGAGAGGGCATGTGGAAGATTCGTCCCGGTTTGTTTTTTTCACAGCCCCGAATACACAACCTGCAAAACTGTACTGACAATGGTGATACATGGTGTTTCAGTCTTCAAAATTGGATTACTGGTTTCAGAGTAATTACAATATTTAGAATTTAGGATTTATCACTCTTAAACACGAAACCGGCTGCTGTCGCAGTAGAAGTTCGTGTGGTTATACGGAACTGTCTCGCCGGGCTGATGGGGCTCGTCAGTTTGACAGGGATTTAGTTACACAAGCAAAACAGTGGAGAGAAGTTTAATCTAAAGCTCATGCTAATCACACTTGGTTACCTGTGGTTGCACTGACGGAACAACTGGAAGGCAAAGGACGTGGTACCTAAGGATGGTTCACCAGTTAACCACGTTAACTGTTCTGTTAATGTTTGTGACAGAGGCTTGAAATAAAGGTGCACGTCAAAAATTGAACCGATTTGCAAAACAGGAAATTGAAGTATAAATAATGTTAAATAATAGTTTTACGTCATGAGCTTTATATCGGGATACATACTTACATTGCAGAATTACATCAGCAGCAGGAAATCACAAAACAATTTGGTCAGAAGCACTTACTTGAAATACCTTTTATGTCATCAAGTGTTTGAAACGCCCACCGTCTGTTGCAATATGCGTTAGAAGTCACTTGTGGTGGGCTTTGTGAAGAGCTTCAGTCCACATGATAGGACAAGCTGCAACCATACTACGTTTTAAGTCCCCTCGGGTTGTCAGCACTTGTGCAAAGAATTCATCTTTCAGTTTCCTCCAGAGAAAAAAGTGCAGTGGTGTCCAACTAAACGAACGAAAAAGCCGACTGATAACTTCTTCTCGTCCCGACCAACGATCAGGAAAGAGATGGGTGAGAGCTTTTCTAACCACACGCGAGCCGGGCACCCATCGTACTGGTACCACAAACAAACACAAACAAACACCTACACACTTCACGTGGTACTGCCTCTAGGACAGCCAGTAGCGCTTCGGTAATAAGTGTGTATCTTTTACCAGTTAAGGCTTCTTCAGTGAAGAAAGGGCCGGACACGTAGTTTTCAATACTCCCACACCTATAATTTTCACTCCATCGCCACTGCTGTTCAGCCTGCCTCAACCAGTGCGCATTCGCATCAGCCCAATAGTGCATATTTGTTACATTCAGCTTCTAGTGATTTGTAAAGGTAGCTTCATGGACAAAGGGGATTCTTTGAAGAAACAACTTATTATCCTGAAGTTACATCATGAGCGAACGACAGAATTACATGTGTCTTCTGCAGTCCCGCTGGTTACTTTTCTATTGAAGTGACATATGTTTTGGATGCAAGCTGTCTGCGCACAAAATTCGAACAACGCTGGATTGCCTTCGTTCAGAGGCACTCGCAGCTTCTGCGGAGCTAACATGTAGATTGTACCTGTATCAGAAGTCATGGGATAGCGATATGCATATATACAGTTGGAAGTAGGATGGTGTAAGCAAGGTATAAAAGGGCAGTGCATTGGCGGAGCTGTCATTAAAGGGATTTTGTACTCTGGTGATTATTGCCGCACTGCGTGAATTAAAGACTTTGAACACGGTATGTTAGTTGGAGCTAGACGCATGGGGCATTCGATTTCGGATATCGATACGGAATTCCATATTCCGAGATCCAAATTGTCAAGAGCGTCTGGAGAATACCACACCTCAGGCATTATCTCCTACCACGGACAACGCAGTGGCTGACGGCCTTCAATTAACGACCGAGAGCAGCGGCTTTTTCGCAGAATTGCCAGTGCTAACAGACAAGCAACGCTACGTGAAACATCCGCAGAAATCAATGTGGGACGTACGATAAACGTATCCGTTAATTACGGCTTAATTTGGCGTGAACGGGATATGGCAGCAGATGACCGACGCAAGTGCCTTTGCTAACGCCGCGAAATCACCTGCACCGCCTCTCCTGTAATCGTGACCATATCACTTGGACCATTCACCACTGGAAAACCGTGGCTTGCTCAGATGAGATTTCAGTTGGT
Source organism: Schistocerca gregaria (assembly GCF_023897955.1). NCBI lineage: Eukaryota > Metazoa > Arthropoda > Insecta > Orthoptera > Acrididae > Schistocerca > Schistocerca gregaria. The sequence goes on along the minus strand of NC_064920.1, from coordinate 842,072,021 downwards.
AAGAGCTGATGGTAGGGTTCGAGTGTGGCGCAGACCCCACAAAGTCATGGATTCAGGTTGTGAACAAGGCTCTGTGTAAGCTGGCGGTGGTTCCATAATGGTGTGGGCTGTGTTTGCATGGAATGGACTAGGTCCTCTGGTCCAACTGAACTGATGGTTGACTGTTTATGTTTGGCTATATGGAGACCATTCACAGCCATTCATCGACTTCATGGCCCCAGACAACGAAGGAATTTTTGTGAATGACATGTCACCGGGCCACAGTTGTTGGTAAACATTTTGAAGAACATTCAGGACAATACGAGCGAATGATTTGGCCAGTCAGATCGCGCGACATGAATCCCATTGAGCATTTATGGGGCATAATCGAGAAGTCAGTTCCTGCACAAAATCCTGCACCCGCAACACTATTGCAATTATGGACAGCTGTAGAGGCAACATGGCTCAGTAGTTCTGCATGGGGCTGCCAACCACTTGAGTCCATGACACGACGAGTTGCTGCACTACGTCTGGCAAAAGGTGGTCCTATACTACACTCATGCTCATAAATGAAGGATAATTGCACAATGTGGTGCCACATAACGTCGTACTAGACAAAACTGGCAGCATAGGCACTTAAGGAACACGCACGACACAGATATGTAAGTCCACGGCGTTGGTGATAAGTTGAGAAAACAGTCCCGAAACACATGTGCTACAGAAGCCACTGTTTCCTGCGCATATACTCCGACATCAATAGGGGATATGATCACCATGCACACTTATAACGGCCGCACAACTGATTGGCATACTCTGTATCAGATGGTCGAGCAGCTGCTGGGGTATAGCCCCACATTCTTGCACCAGTGCCTGTCGGAGCTACTGAAGTGTCCTAGGGGTGTGAAGACGTGCAGCGATACGTCGAGCAGGAGCATCCCAGACTTGCTCATTGGGACTAAGGTCTGGAGAACAGGCAGGGCACCCCATTCGCCTGATATCTTCTGTTTCAAGGTACTCCTCCACGAAGGCAGCTCGGTGGGGCCGCGCGTTAATATCCATCAGAAGATTCAAATGGCTCTAAGCACTATGGGGCCTAACTTCTGAGGTCATCTGTCCCTTAGAACTTAGAACTACTTAAACCTAACATCACACACATCCATTCCCGAGGCAGGATTCTAACCTACGACCGTAGTCATCAGGAGAAAGGTGGGATCCACTGCACCACTGAAAAGGCAGACATATTCGTGCAAAAAGACGTCCTTATACACCTGACCTGTTACAGTTACTCTGTCAAAGAAATGTAGGTGCGTACGTGCACCAATCACAATCCCACCCCACACCATCAAACCACGACAGGTCACTTTCAACGACATTAAGGGGTTGGTATCTGGTTCCTGGTTCACGACAGATGAAAACTTGGAGAGGATCACTGCTCAGACTATACCTGGACATTCGTGAATCTAAACTGGGACCACTGTTCCAATGACCATGTACTGTGTTCTTTACACCAGGTTTTACGGGCTCTCCTGTGACCTGACATCAGTGGAATGCACCTTGCAGGTCTCCAGACAACGTTCCAGTGGCTGCGGTAAGGTCCCGAGCAAGGCTACCTGCAGCACTCCTTGGTCGTCGTCTGCGGGCACTGATGGTGAGATATCGGTCTTTTTGTGGTATTGTATCCTGTGGACGTCCAGTCCTGTAGCGTCTGGACACATTTCCTATGAGCTTGGAATCGTTGCTATAATCTTAACATCACGCTTTGTGGCACACGGTGGGCGCATTCTACGACCTATTGTGTTTGACCAGCCTCCAGTCTCTCTAGTATTCTACCCCTCATAACGTCATCAATATGTGTTCTTTGAGCCATTTTCAACACACAGTCACCATTAGAACGTCATTAAACGTCTGCACACTTACTCGCTGCACCCTACTCTCACATGCGCCAACACACCTCTGCGTATGTGGACTACTGCCAGCGCCGGCCGGTGTGGCCGTGTGGTTCTAGGCGCTTCAGTCTGGAACCACGTGACCGCTACGGTCGCAGGTTCGAATCCTGCCTCGGGCATGGATGTGTGTGATGTCCTTAGGTTAGTTAGGTTTAAGTAGTTCTAAGTTCTAGGGGACTGATGACCATAGATGTTAAGTCCCATAGTGCTCAGAGCCATTTGAACCATTTTTGAACTGCTGCCAGCGCCACCGTTCAATGACCGCATGTCAAATGCACCGCATGGTCATACCCCGAGGTGATTTAAACCCGTAAACCGCCTACCAGAGCGTTGTTTCGCCATGTATCAGCATTATCCTTAATGTATGAGCATGAATGTATATTAGGAGGTATATCATGACTTTTGTCATCTCAGTATAAGCAGAACATCTACAGGGTGATACAGCTGGCCCTACTGATATCATTCATGCTCCCCGCAATGTCATATCTAGCCTTCAGAAACCTCGAGCGAGATTTTCGTCGCCACTCACAAACTATTAATCATACAGAACTAAATATACTGGACATTTTTTTGTAAGAAATATTATGTAGTTAAATTTTGCACTGGGATACGTGTCAGCTAGAGGCCGTAGTTTTCGAGTTATACGAGAAAAACGTACAAAAGTGAACTTCAAACGTACTCCCACCCTCAGTCTCCACCTGTCAAGATTTCTAATATGCTGCTCTTGACACTACCTCCTACAGCCGTAGAAAAATTTGAGACTATGAATTATTTCTCACAATAGACCGTTTTGGGTCTTCATTGACTGGTCTTATTACGGCGTAGTCGGGCACTTACAAATGTAAAACTGACGTTTGTGTAAATTTTACCTAACAGTTTTCTGAATCGTAACAGAATGAAATAAAGAGCTATATCGTTGTATTCGCCAGGTCTTCTGACTACGATACTACCGTGCTTGTAAGGTTCCAATTTGGATCGAATTATTAACATAATTAGCTTTAGCATAACGTTTACAAAAGTCGTTTTTCTTTCATTACCCCCTCGGGCACACTTAAATTAACAGTTTTACCGAAATATCCAACTCAGTAGGGACCAAACCAGGTTGAATATCTGGAATAGTTCATGTGGGTGGACATTTTTGTTCAGTGGTGGAAAGGGATGCCACGAACAACATACTAAAAATCATGACTGGTGACGGATGACTGTGTGGGTGAAGACGCATTTGAAGGTCATTTTTGTACGTTTTGCATGCTGGTATTCTGGTTGCTATGGGTTTATTTACCAGTTGTCCTTTTTTCTTGCGAGTTCATTGTTGCCATTTTAGTTTACATTTTGTCATTTGAAGACAGTGAGTGCAGCTGTGGGCTGTAGAAAATGGAATTATAAGTGGAGAAATCGGAACATTTCCGACATATTTTTCTGTCTGGGTTCAGTAGAGAGAAGAGAGTAGCAGAGGCAGCCAGAAACTTTTCCGCCTTGAGTAGGTATAATGCCATCGGACAGATCAAGGCAAGAAAATGGTTTTTCCGTTTTAGGGAGGATCGTTCCGACATTAACCGTTCTCCATGTCCTGGAAGACCTTCGGGGACTGATGATCGTTTAACCGCATTAATCCACAATGAACCACATCAGTGTACTCGAGAACTGGCAGCTGTAATGAACTGTGATCATTCCACCATCGCGCGACATTTGCTTGCAAAGGGGAAGGTTACAAATTCGGGTGTACAGTACAGCATGCTGTAATCGGAAATCACAAAAATCGGAGGATGACCATATGTGCATCCCCGCTTTCTCGTCATCAACTGGCTCGTGAACATCACCGACCTGTATCGCTACTGGTGTCTTTAAGCTAACATAAGGAAAAGAAAGGAATGGCTGAACCCAAACTAAGCAGCAACACGCGGTACAAAGCACTATGCCCATCCACAAATGCACCTGGTGGAACAATGAAAGTGTGGTGTGCTACGAATTTCTTCCCCGAGGTCTAAGCATCACTGCTGACGTTTATTGTCATCAACTGAGACGTCTTACAGACGCAATCCAAGAACAGCGACCAGGAAGACTGTATGAAGCGATGGTACTCCACGATAACGCCCGCCCACATTCTGCTAGGCTCACTAAAAACACCGTACGGAGTTCGGTTGGCAAGTAATTCTACACTACACACCTGATATTGTGCCCTCGTATTTTCACCTTTTCCGCTCTCTATCGATCAACCTTCAAGGAACTTCCTTTCTGGATGAAAATGAACACGACGACTTCTTCGCCTCATAACCACGTGATTTCTATAGTCGCAGAATCGGAAAGCTACTTCAGCATTGGCAGACTGTTGTAAATAGTGAAGGAAAATATATTATTGACGGCTAAAGTTTTTTTTGTGTTTATCTTTTGTATTTATTGAACTTGGAAACGCCACGAACTTATGCACTAACCCAATTTATTAAATTTCCTACAAAAAGTTCCTGTCTTTTTTTTGTAGGGCTAATAGTTTGCCCGTAGCGAGCAAGAGAATATGAAAATCTCGTGCGTAGTTTTTAAAGACCAAATATAACATTGCTGGTTGGATAAAACGACATCGGTAGGGATAGCTGACGCCCTGTATACCGTCCTCTTCTCTCGTTGCAAGCTTTCTCCTTACCTTCTGTATAGTATTCTGTATAGTATACCGTCTGTCGGGATACCGTTGAGTGTATAACTCAACTGTTCTGTTCGTGTTGCTCTTAAAGTCTCCGTACATAAGTAGCATATTTAGTTTCTCTTGACTTGTGGAATGAAAGCTACATTTGTGCATCTTTTAGACCGGTATCGCAGTGTGCAACACCCACTTTCCTCCTTGCCTAACATTATATATCTGCGCATATGCTCATGAGGTCACGCGGCCACGTAATACAGCAATAAGTTTCATGTTCATAGCAGATAAATCCCAAGTTCTAAATATCTCAATTACTCTGTAACTAGTAAACGGGTTTTTAAGAGTGGAATGCCATTGTGCTCCTCTCTTTTAGAGCTATGCTACTAACAAGAGAAATTACTATAGCTCCATGTAAATGTTCCGAGTAAATGACTGCCAAATTTAAATGACTTTTTATAAATTAAATGAGTTTCTATCGAAACAACAGATATTTTTTCCCTAATTGGCAGTTTGTCAGTGTTTAGTTGTAGGTATTGCTAGAGATTCAATACCCCTGCATTATTTTTTCTGATATATTAAAAATACTTATACTCCTTGTGTCTTAAAACGTTTTAGAGTAAAACAACTACAAGTGAAAACATTTGATTTGCTGGCCTATTTTTTGATGATTTTTGCTACAAGATACATGATATACAAGGATATTTGAGTAAATAAAGATAAATTAATATTACAAGCTGCAAAAATAATTAGATATCAAATAAAATTAAAATACCAACCGAAAATATATTGGTGCCGTTCAAACACACACAAGAAATAATGCATAGCTACTTTTTTCTAAATCCCCTCACACTCAGTGTCTGTTGATTCTAAATCGTGTCCATCTGTGGTATTTCTCTTAGAATGTCCTTCCTGGGCAACAATCGTAATGCTGTACCATTGTGTTGTGGATTTTTTAGTCTGTCCCTTCTTTGACTATGTCCCTTTCTTTCTCCAATACCACCTCTTACACCCATAGTAGCTGCTGTCTGTGAACGGAATATATTGTTACAGAACTCATGCTGAAATGGAGGGATGTAGTTCAACACCTCCTGAACATCTTTTCATTTCTCGGACTCTGTTTCGAAAACATCGTGATGTAAAGGCTGTAGAAGAGGTATTGATTGGGGACCAATATTGGCGTCAGTTACAATCCGCTTCTGTAAACTCAAGATCACCGTTTAGCCAATACTTGAACTGCATTATTAGACGATTTTCTCTGCTGATTTACAGCCAGCCGGGTTTCCTCCGTTAAATTTAGTTTCCTTCTGTGTCTTTAGCAACTTTATCCTTTGCTATGACGTCCACCGCTGTAAAAAGAAAATTCTCTGTTTCATTTGCACTAAGGGAAACCTTCTGATGACTTGCTTCGTTGCTTTCATCCTGTTTTAGGGAACAAATACATGTATGAAGCGCGTCTTTGCCTTTTCAGAGAGACCAGAATCTGTATTACATACCATACATGTATGGCCAGATTCAAGGGCTTTGTGATATATTGTGTCAGTAAAGTGATTTTGCCTCGATATGCACAGTGGGTACTTTAAAATATGACCTGTTTAAGCATGCATTAAATATTAGTACAAGTACTCTTAAAAGCATACTCAGAAGGCTATTGCTGTACTTTGAAAAAATACTTACCTGAACCCTCATTAAAGGCAGCAGCAGTTCTTCTTGTGTCTGCCATTTCACTTACACTAGTTGTGTTTTCTAAATACAGTCCAAGCATTGGTTTACAGCTTAAAATTTATCATCACAGGTTGTGGCGCAAAGCTGTAAATAGCTTGTGATTCTTTTACTCAGAAGAGACCCGCACTTCAGCTGTCCAGATGCGAATTAAGATCATTTTCTTGGGAAATGATATACCAATTGCACTCTGAGCCCCTCAGTTAATGTAGCTACGAGAAAGAGACCATGAGTCGTTTAGTGAGCACTTTCTCACAATTCATCCGGTGAAAACAGAATTACGACATTCTGAACGGCTCGTGAAATATTTGAGGGGAATAGATGAATCATTCTGTATTTTGTGAGGAGAGTGTGACGAGAAACAGCGTTCGATGACTCGACGATTGATGGTCCACACAGTAAATTTATGTTGGGGAACGTGCGACTGGAAAATGCCCTCTTCGTTTTCATTCTTCCACTACGTCGAAAGGAATACCCTCTGCTGTCAGCCAACGGTTAAACGCGTTGTTGCGATCGGCGACCAATCCCCGCTTTCTAAGTCAGTTTATAAATTTATAACCACCCTGCACATCCCTCCTCTATTCGTAAATGTTATGTACTTTTGCCATCTTTCATTAACAGTCGCCGATTGTGCGTGCTAAACTGCGTGACCTTGCTCTACCCTTGGATGTCTCTCGTAGTGTCTAGCTGCGGACTCTCAATTGAAATCAATAAAATTTACACGCTGAGCAATGTTTTGAATTAAGCTGAATTCCTTTACAAATGTTAACAGCGGTTGTACCTATTTGAATATTAATTACGCTATCGCACTTCTTCGGGCGCGTGACGTGGAACCTCGGGGACTGTTGTACCAGGAAAAAATGTATACACTTCACTTCATACCTTTAACAGTCGTTTTGATGACTGATGTTTCCCACTAGAGCACAGTGTTAGTGTTTACCACTGAGGCAGGAGACAGTAATAACTCACGTTGAGAACTTTCCTTCCGGAAACGAATAATGGTACCTTCCAGTTCCGATCTCCAATCCTCAATAGATGAACTGTCAAAGCTATTCTGTTCATCAAACTTTGAATAATTAATGGAATTATTTTTCAATCAATGTAATTTTTGTTTTTAGTACCAGAATTAAACTAATAAGATTTTTAATGTCTTCCTTGTCAACGATTACTTTACAAAACTTTTTGAAGAATAATGGAGTTACTTATTGATATCAAAAAACTTTAGTAGTCTTGAGAAACTAAGCAAATGAATTTAAGCGAGTACTGTTAGAATGCGTCCCATTGAAAGTTGTGTTTCTCCATTTTCTTACAAACATTGATTTCACATACACTGCATTAAATGCAGTTACTTTCCCATTTGCCAAGTAGTAATTTTAAGATTTTAAGAAACGTAAATAGCATTTACTTGAGATAAGAAGATAAAACTTTTGAGAGTTAACTGTTATTGAACGAGTGTTAGTCCCAAAACACTGTCACCCCAGTTTATGTTAACACAAGTGCGGCTTTTCTTTACACATTTATTTACGAAATAAATTGTTAGTATGTTGCTTTGTCGGAAGCAGTGCAAAATTCCTTCCACAGTATCTTCACGTCTCATATTAGTCAAATAGACCAAACTCTCCATAATGTGTACCTTTTGGAAGCACTCTTGAAGTAAAGTGGTGCACGGCTTGCAACTTCATAAATTTCCCTGGAAAAATCTTGTTTACGTGCCTATAATTTACATGAGGCGACTTACTACTGCAGAAGTATTAATTACCGTTTTGCTCTGTATGCATCATTGATAACACAAAATATTAAAATCTTGAAGAGCGCAGCATTAGGTGCCCCCACATAGCCACTGCTAGCTGGCCGCTCTCTTTCATTTCAGTCTGTTAGCCGTACACCTCGTTCCAAAAAAAAGACATTTGTGGCAACGGAAACAACATGGCCCATCTGCCACCGCTATACCATCACTGTCCACTGCCGCAGCCTACTGCATATTTTCTCTCATAGAAAAGGCGTTCCAGAAACGGAACGACAAAGGAAAAAGCTTGGCTGTTCTCAGCCCTAATGGCTTCCCACTTCGTTAGCTGAATACTACTACACTGAAGCGCCAGAAAAACTGACATGTAAACAGGCAGAATATGGCGCTGCGGTCGGCAACGCCTATACATGCTGTTACAAAAAGGAACGGCCAAACTTTCAGGAAACATTTCTCACACACAAATAAAGGAAAGATGTTATGTGGACATGTGTCCGGAAACGCTTAATTTCCATGTTAGAGCTCATTTTAGTTTCGTCAGTACTTCCTCGATTCACCACCAGTTGGCCCAATTGAAGGAAGGTAATGTTGACTCCGGTGCTTGTGTTGACATGCGACTCATTGCTCTACAGTACTAGCATCGAGCATATCAGTACGTAGCATCTGAGCACTATGGGACTTAACGTCTGAGGTCATCAGTCCCCTAGAATTTAGAGCTACTTAAACCTAACTAACCTAAGGACATCACGCACATCCATGCCCAAGGCAGGATTCGAACCTGCGACCGTAGCAGTCGTGTGGTTCCGGACTGCAGCGCCTAGAACCGCTCGGCCACCGCGGCCGGCTTCAACAGGTTAGTGTTCATCACGAATGTGGCTTTGCAGTCAGTGCAATGTTTACAAATGCGGAGTTGGCAGATGCCCATTTGATGTATGGATTAACACGGGGCAATAGCCGTGGCGCGGTACGTTTGTATCGAGACAGATTTCCAGAACGAAGGTGTCCCGACAGGAAGACGTTCGAAGCAATTGATCGGCGTCTTAGGGAGCACGGAACATTCCAGCCTATGACTCGTGACTGGGGAAGACCTAGAACGACGAGGACACCTGCAATGGACGAGGCAATTCTTCGTGCAGTTGACGATAACCCTAATGTCAGCGTCAGAGAAGTTGCTGCTGTACAAGATAAGGGTGACCACGTCACTGTATGGAGAGTGCTGCGGGAAAACCAGTTGTTTCCGTGCCATGTACAGCGTGTGCAGGCACTATCAGCAGCTGATTGGCCTCCACGGGTACACTTCTGCGATTGGTTCATCCAACAATGCATCAATCCTCATTTCAGTGCAAATGTTCTCTTTACGGATGAGGATTCATTCCAACGTGATCAAATTGTAAATTTTCACAATCAACATGTGTGGGCTGACGGGAATCCGCACGCAATTGTTCAATCACGTCATCAACACAGATTTTCTGTGAACGTTTTGGCAGGCATTGTTGGTGATGTCTTGATTGGGCCCCATGTTCTTCCACCTACGCTCAATGAAGCACGTTATCATGATTTCATACGGATCTGTGCAGCTAGAACATTTGCTTTTACAAGTAAGACACAACATGTGGTTCATGCACGATGGAGCTCCAGCACATTTCAGTCGAAGTGTTCGTACGCTTTTCAACAACAGATTCGGTGACCGATGGATTGGTAGAGGCGGACCCATTCCATGGCCTCCGCGCTCTCCTGACCTCAACCCTCTTGACTTTCATTTATGGGCTCATTTGAAAGCTCTTGCCTACGCAACCCCGGTACCAAATGTAGAGACTCTTCGTGCTCGTATTGTGGACGGCTGTGATACAATACACCATTATCCAGGGCTGCATCAGCGCATCAGGGATCCCATGCGACGGAGGGTGGATGCATGTATCCTCGCTAACGGAGGACATTTTGAACATTTCCTGTAACAAAGTGTTTGAAGTCACGCTGGTACGTTCTGTTGCTGTGTCTTTCCATTCCATGATTAATGTGATTTGAAGAGAAGTAATAAAATGAACTCTAACATGGAAAGTAAGCGTTTCCGGACACATGTCCACATAACATATTTTCTTTCTTTGTGTGTGAGGAATGTTTCCTGCAAGTTTGGTCGTACCTTTTTCTAACACCCTGCATAAAACGACAAGTGTCTGGCGCTGTTGTTAGATCGGTTACTGTTGCTACAATAGCAGGTTATCTAGATTTAAGTGAGTCTGAACGTGGTGTTACAGTCTCCGCACGAGCGATGGGACACAACATCCCCGAGGTAGCGATGAGTTGGGGATTTTGCCGTACGACCATTTCACGAGTGTTCCGTGAATATCAGGAAACCGGTAAAACACCGCTGCGGCTGGAAAAAGATCCTGCAATAACGGGACCAACGGCGACTGAAGAGAATCATTCAACGTGACAGAAGTGCAAACCTTCCACAAATTGCTGCAGATTTCAATGCTGGGCCATCAACAAGTGTGAGCATGCGAACCATTCAACGGAACATCATCTATATGGGTTTTATGACACAAAGCTGGGCCCGTTAACACCGACATTGGACTGTTTGATGGAAACATGTTGCCTGGTCGGACGAGTCTCGTTTCAAATTGTATCGAGCGGATGGACGTGTACGGATATGGAGACAGCCTCATAAATCCATGGATCCTGCATGTCAACAGGTGACTGTTCAAGCTGGTGGGGGCTCTGTAAAGGAGTGGGGAGCGTGCAGTTGGAGTGATAAGTCTAGGTACGACTCTGACAGGTGACACTTACGTAAGCATTCTGTCTGATGGCCTGTATCCATTCATGTCTATTGTGCATTCCGACGGACTTGAGCAGCTCCAGCAGGACAATGCGACATCCCACACGTCGAGAATTGCTGCAGTGTGGCTCCAGGAACACTCATCATACTTTAAAAACTTCCACTGGGCTCCAAACTCCCCATAAATGAACATTATTGAGCATATCTGGCATGTCTTGCAACGTGCTGTTCAGAAGAGATCGCCAACGCCTCGTACTCTTACGGATATATGGTCAGCCCTGCAGGATTCGTGGTGTCAGTTCTCTCGAGCACTGCTTCGGACATTAGCCGAGTCCATGTTATGTCGTGTTGCGGCTCTTCTGCGTGCTCGCTGTGGCCTACACGATATTAGGCAGGTGCATCACTTTCTTTGACTCTTCAGTGTATTTTCATTATAAGAAATTATTACTTGTCCTGTAAGAGACCATATTTTACAAATATTATTGTTTTAAACAGGTAAATATATAGCAACGAAATAGAATGTTGAATTATCAATAACAAGATCCTTTCACAATCGTTTTATAAGACCTCTCTCCCAAAAGTCATCTTTAAATAACCATAAATAAATTATATCAGTTATCGACAACACGATACGTGAATGTAAATGTAATGTTGTTCTCGTACACATATAGGGGAGACTGGAGCAGGTTTGTCCTCTTATTTTCCCTTGTTTTTTTTTCCCACCATGTATTTTAAATGTTTCCAGTTATCTTTTTATTTGTAAACATCGGTACATTGTTTCAGCACCTTTATAATAAGGAATTAAGGCCTCTAAGTGTTTGTTTACTCATAAAAAAATGTTTAGTACAGTAGTACCATCTGGGCCGACCTCCCCCATACAAAGGGCAAGATGGACGAGCAGTTGGGGCAAGTTGGTCCAAATGATTTTATTATTTAATGTAGTTACGACATTGATTATCTACTTCCGAATATATTGGCTTTAATACTCACATTTTATTTCAGTACGAATTCCTACAGCTTTATGACAAAGACTGCGATCATAAACTGTGTTATCATTGTTATAATAACTGTTTTTACAGAAAAGTATGTCCAAAATTTTTATCAGTCAGACATTCGTAAAAAGGTCCTTTGGCGTCATCTTAACACTTGAAAGATGGGCCCACCGCATACAATCTGCGCGTTGAATCCAGTCGCGACCAGGACTACTGAGAGAGAATGAAGAAACGTAAGACACAGAACATCCTCATCCTCTTCTTTTTTCCTTTAAAAACATTCTTAGGAATTCCTACTTTTTTGCACTTTATTTCAGGATTATATAGTGTGCTTTAACTTGATCTTGGCCATTTTTTTAGAAAATATATTATTGCGCAGAACATACATACTTCTCTTTAAACTTTTTTCTTTTCTGTTGTTGTTCGCGGTGTAACACGTCTTCCATTGAAGTATTTGTCAGTATTGCTGACGTTCTTTTTCGTCCCTTTGCTGTCTTTGTCTCTTCGTTGGATTTCTCAAGGCAATGGGAAGCACTGTTGGTCAGTTGATGTGATGTTTATCTTAACAGACATTATTACTCATAGTACAGGCCTACCCAACAGCATTGGAAAAACTTTTTCTGTTATGTAAGAAGGTAGAAAGCCAATGTTGGTGAAGATGTCCTTGTTCAAAGTGGAGATGTCTGTCACTTTGAATCCAGCCAGTATATTTTTGGGCATAAGTGCGTTTGGTAGTGCAGTTTTGACAATGCCTGTGATGTCTTTGGTTTGCTGTCACCCATGCATTGCACGCTGAGATTACAAACTTCTTAAAACTGCCATGAAGACTTCCATGTAAGAACTGTCATTTGTGGTTGTAGTGAGCTGTAAATAACAAAAGAGTGACACCATTTTCTTACTAAAAGTTGGTAGTTTGAACATCGAACATGTGATACAAAATGCTGCATGTATTTCAAATAGCTCATCTCTGTCGTTCACCATGAATAATTGGACCGTATCTGACAAAATGAGGCTACAAGCTAACCCCAGGGAATGTGAAAAATGGAGGCATGTTATTCCCAACTGCACTAACAGCTAAAGCAACAGTGATAAGTCATCTCATTCAGCAAATGTTACACGTCCTTTCTGACATAATCTCCTTCCTGCGACTACTCTGTCAGACCTTTGGAAATGTTGTGATTCCAGTTTCATCTACATTCCAGGTGTCACCAGGGGTACTTTCACTCTTTGCATTTGCTGCAGTATCTCTGTAGGAAGTTAAGCTCTTTGCTCACTTCCCAAACTGATCTTTCATGTCGTTTCAAGGTAAGCATCCTGGCATTGCCCTTGTGTGTGTGTTTTGTGCGCGCGTGTATGTGTGTGTGTGTGTGTGTGTGTGTGTGTGTGTCACGCTAAACGTGCTTCGGCTACGAACCCCTGTACTATGTATCATACAGGGAGAGTTCCTCCGTTCATTCCATATAAACTGCGATCACTATAAACCGGGTATATTTTGATCGAATTTAATATTCAAACGTGATTATCATGACTGTTTTTTTAACTTATATGATATTTTTGTTATTGAAGATGAGGGTCTGTATGAAAAGATTACGTACTACTTAGTACAACACATTTTTCTAAAATGCAAACGAAGTAATGGAAAACACTGTCGGTGCTCAAAGTTAGAATGAATGTGGGGATACATTGACCGGCCCGCACCTCCAACACGACTGCCAGTTATCATTATATATGTGGTCAGTATTTCAGAAATACAATTAAATTTTTCTCACCCAGAAATAAATACAGTGATCTAAGGTTTTCTTAGATACTTTATTAAGCAACATAAAAGAAAAATCCTTTCATGGTACATAAATCATATACTGTGATCCATAATCAACATTATAATGAAAATTTCTAGAATGTGTAAGTAGGTTGTTTAGGTTTTTTTATTGGTAACGCCGCCGCCACGTAGCGCTCTGTATGAAAATCACTGGCTGTGCCGTCTGCAGTCTGTGGCTGGTTGACATTGTTGTAATACTCGCCATTGTAGTGTTGGGTAGCGGCAGCTGGATGCTAACAGCGCGTAGCGTTGCACAGTTGGAGGTGAGCCGCCAGGAGTGGTGGACGTGGGGAGAGAGATGGCGGAGTTTTGAAATTTGTAAGACTGGATGTCATGAAATTATATATATATAATATGACTTTTGAACAATATTAAGGTAAATACATTGTTTGTTCTCTATCAAAATCTTTCTTTTGCTAACTATGCCTATCAGTAGTTAGTGCCTTCCGTAGTTTGAATCTTTTAGTTAGCTGGCAGTAGTGCGCTCGCTGTATTGCAGTAGTTCGAGTAACGAAGATTTTTGGTGAGGTAAGTGATTTGTGAAAGGTATAGGTTAATGTTAGTCAGGGCCATTCTTTTGTAGGGATTATTTAAAGTTTAGATTGCGTTGCGCTAAAAATATTGTGTGTCAGTTTAAGCACAGTCTTGTAAAAATTTTTCCAAGGGGACATTTTCAAATGGAGTACCACACACACTTTTGGTGTACTGGTAGTCAAAGTAACCATGATGGCTAAAGTACATCCGGTTCACGGTATGTAACCATCGCAAAGTGTGACAAATGCTCGAAACTTAGGCATATTTGAATTTTAAACGCTTTTAATAATTTGTAGAACGAAACTATGTCTCGATATCTGGCAAAAAATCCACAGAGGTTCTCATCGTATGTGAAGAATTCCAGCGTATGAAGTTCTACAGTTTTTAAAATATCAAATATTAAATGTTTGAATAATTGTTGTGACAGCTTAAATAAAAGTGCGAAAAGCAGCAGCTGACCCTGGACAATAAAAAGTGTGAGGCTTTCCGCGCCACAATTCAAAAAACCTCCGATTGAAACCAAATGAATAGATAGTAAGGATAACATAAATGAAATTAGGGTTCGCACGGAGGCACATAGATAGTCGTTTTCCCTCTCACTGTTTGCGACTGGAACACGAAAGGGAAATAACTGGTAGTAGTACAAGGTACCCTCCGCCATGCACCATACGATGGCTTACGCAGTGTGTCGAATGAAAACCTTAATTATTTTATAAATGCTATTTACTGTGTAGAAATGGTACAAAGCTGTATCACTTTTCAACATAATCTCCCCCACAGTCAATGCAACTCCTCCAGCGCTTACAAAGTGCATAAATTCCTTTAGAAAATAATTCTTTTGGTAGTCCGCGCAACCACTCCTGCCCTGCGTGGCGTACCTCTTCATCAGAACGGAATTCTTTCTTGTCATTGCATCTCTGTGTGGTCCAAACATATGGATATCATTTGGGGCAAGGTCTGGTGAGTATGGTGGATGAGGAAGACACTCAAAATGCAGGTCTGTGATTGTTGAAACTGTTGTACGGGCAAATGAACCCAGGTTTCGTCCCCAGTAACGATTCTTGCAAGGAAACCATCACCTTCCCGTTCAAAGCGCCGCAGAAGTTCATCACAAGCATCAACACGTCGTTCTCTCATTTCAGGAGTCAGCTGCCGTGGCACCTTTCTTGCAAACACTTTTTTAAACTGGAACACATCATGTACAATGTGGTGTGCTGACCCTTGACTAATTTGTAAATATGCTGCAATGTCATTCAGTGTCACTCGGCGGTTTTCCTTCACTATGGCGTCAATTGCTGCAATGCTCCGTGGAGTCACAACTCGTTGTGCCTGACCTGGACGAGAAGCATCTTCCACTGAAGTCACACCATTTTCGAACTTCCTACTCCATTCATAGACTTGCAGCTGTGACAAACATGCATCACCGTACTGAACCTTCATTCGTCGATGAATTTCAATAGGTTTCACATCTTTACTACGCAAAAACCGACTAACAGAACGCTGTTCTTCCCTGGTGCAAGTCGCAAGTGGGGCGGCCATCTTTATACTGTTACTGCGACGGTATGTGTGCATCTGCACTATGCTGCCACCTACAGGCCATTCTGCACGGTGTTTGTAGCACACTTACCAACTTACAGGATAACGGCGCGAAGTTTCGATTTGTTATTACAAATTTAAGGTTTTCATTTGACTCACCCTCGTAGATAGTAGACGTAAATAGATGGCAGACATTTCTCAATGGTTTCGTTTACAGCTCGATCAATGCACACAGTGAAAAACGTCGGGATAGCATATGTAATATAAAATTTAATTGTCTCTTTAACGGTCAATAAGAAGTTAATCAGTGCCAGATTTCTGCAGGAGCTTCTTCGCCATATCACCGCAGTTAATTTCATAGTGCGCAATAAAAATTAATTTGGCAATTTCAGGTGAAACTGACTCAAATTTGAAGGCTAGCTCTCACTGGCAACCGCAGAAATCCACTGCAATTTTAAGGGACCTCTACGCAGAGGAATAGCAGGCTTCGTCGGCAGCAGTATGCGCAGTGAGCGTTACTGGAATTCCTACTGAATAACGAACCAACCAATATGGAGTGCAGAAAGGACATGAAAACTTGATGAGTGGGATATGGCAGCCAACTCCCTTTGGAGAATGCTATCGAGCGACCGCGAAGCTGTATCCCAGACTGCAAGCAGCCAGCGCCTCTGGCAGTTCCAGGCGGAAATTTCATTTCGAGGAGCTGCACCATGACATTTCCTTTCGTAGGAGCCCGCTATAAGGGTTAAGATCGGACAGTCGGTCTTCTACAAATGTCCTGTGTCTGAACCGTTTTGTTCTGCACCTTCTTCTTGCCCTCTGCATGGACGTCTCAGAAATACATGCACTCCACCGAACTCTTAACCGTTTAGCGTAAAACACAAATAAACTTTTGACAGAATAAAGGAAAAGGAAGATCGCATGTTTAGTAGCGCAACAAAATGATACTAACGGTGACAGTGGCGTTACTTTATGGCGTTACGTCCTGGAAGAAATCCTTTCCTAAAAATCAAGGCGAAAAGAAAGTCTTTGAAGATAGATTACCATCACTACCGAACGACTGAATCTGCAATTCAAACGCTTTCAGCGTCTCTTGTGGAGAAAACGGTTCTGAGGCGTGTACTTCGTGAGATTATAGACTATGTATTTATAAGAGGTTTTATTGGAGATAACGTAACTCAGTTGATGTGTGATTATTTAGCCTGAGAAAAGAATTCCACTGGTAACTATATTACGTAAACCACACACAATTCTGTTACTGATCCCATAAATATTGTAGGATTAGACTATACATCAATTCACTTATCCCTGTAATCATTAGTAATCAAGTTATTACTGGTGAAAGTGTGGTAGCATGACTTTAAGTAAGATTTAAACATAGCCTGCGTGGTTTGACAGCTGGTATATTCAACTTGCCCTCGTCGCGAGGCTTATACCAATAGCGAATAAGCAGCTTTAATTCAGCTTTTAATGCTATAGGATCATTTAATAGCAATTTGTGGTTTACATTGTTCAGAATTTTATGTTGTGTTTTGGGCTGGTATTTGTGTGCATTCTGTTTCTACAGGGTGGACGAAAATTCCCGTTACAGACTTCTAGGGCTTGTAGAGTGGAGTGACTACATCGTATTTTGAATAGGAACCCATGTCCGGAAACGTCACCCAACGAGACTACAGAGCGTCAAAGTTATAAGCGTCGGGGACTGTAAATGTACACATACACGGGGTGAGTCCGTGATGATATTACAGACTTTCTAGGATGATGGAGAGCAATAAATGTTTTAATTTGAAGTAAGGATCCCTGTACTGGAAACGATCGAGTCGAAAGTGATAAACGAAAACCGTTCTGATACCTCTGAAAGTTGAACACATGTAGCGGTTCTTGTGTTACGAAGAGTGTAGGGTTGGTAACTTTCAGAGGTGGTAGTATGGATAAAAACAAGAAAAAATGTCCAATAAACGTGGGCTCTAAAATGCATACCTGAGGAGCTATGACCATTTGTTCATCTTGACTAACGTGAAACACATCTTCTCTATCGAGCAAGTGTTCATAGCTGTTAAGGAACGCACTTTAGAGCCCACTTTTATTCCACATTTTTTCTTGTTTTTGTCCATACTACCACCTCTGAAAGTAACCAACCTTACACTCTTCGCAACACAAGAACCGCTACATGTATTCAACTGTCACGGGTATCAGAACAGTTTTTGTTTATGACTTTCGACTCGTTCGTTTCCGGTACAGGGATCCTTACTTCAAATTAATGCGTTTATAGTTCTCCATCATCCTAGAAAGTCTGTTACATCATCACGGAATCACCCCGTGTATACGTACATTTACAAACGCCAGTGCCTATAACTTTGACGCTCTGTAGTCTCGTTGGGTGACGTTTCCGGGCATGTGTTCCTATTCAAAATACGATATACTCACTCCCCTCTACAAGTCCTGGAAGACTGTAACGGGAATTTCCGTCCATCTTGTATAGTATCTTGTCTGTTACATCAACTGTAATTTCATTCTGTTTTCTGTATGAGAGATTCGCTGCATCTATTACAACTTTATAAGTGGCTATCAGTACTTGACGGAATCTTCGTGTAGTGTTGGGACTATGTTGTATTTCAGATCTTTTGTGGGGAGATTTATTTCGTTATTAGTAAATTCTACATTTGTAAAATTTTCTAAACCTGGGAAAATTTAAAATGTAGAAGTTTTATGAATTTATTGTTATGGGTATGGCGAATATGTCTGCTTGTGTCCCATACATGTACGTCCATGTACAAAATGTGCAATATAATCAAAAGTTAAAGGTGTTACACTGATAACTTTAGATGTTGCTCGGTGCCCAGAAACCAATGGTGGACGCCACGATTAACGCGCACGACTTTATCAAACATTGAGGTACGCCAACTCACTTTGTAGATAACACTACACATGCGTTTGTAGTACTTCCCTCCAAAAGCCACCTAAACACATGCAACTGCTGCAACATTAATTAAAAAAAGAGACTGTTTAAGTAAAAGAAAAATACGTATAACTAATGGTGGGCCATCGGAACTACGTTGGAAGTTAATAGTTCACTTCAGGCAATATAATTTACGTAGCAAAAGTTAAGAAAACGCAAAGAAAGAAAATAGTTTAATAATGAATCAAACGACTTTCAACTTGAATTGCTGGATTTCGTTAGTCTTTCACTGGAGAGAGCAAATGGCAATGCAGCTTATCTGTTCGTTGTTGGAGATGCGCGGCGGCGTGTTGAGATGACGGCAGCGGCTCGTGACGTTGCAGACGAAGTTACTGCTTCAATTCCGTTAGCAATGTTTCCACGGCGAAGTGTGCTGGTCAAGTATCCTCTCGCTTAGGTTGCAAAGACATCCGCAGAGGGGTTTAGTGGGCCACTGGTTGATTAAACGTAATTGCTGATGATAGTCCACAGGATTAACATATACACGTTTACTACTCATTATACACACCTAGATCTTGTTTCAGTATGCATACATTGTCCTCGATCATTTCCGACTGGGAATAATTGCTCGTCACTTTTGCAAATGACTACAGCAAAGGTGAATTCACAGTCAGTAAAATCGTTTTTACTCCTGATTCACATTCGTAATGTGTTCACCATGAAAATTCCTACAAACACCTGTTCATTTATAAGACAAATATCGTACACAGTTTTAAAGAACCTTGGCTCTCCCGATGCAATTAAATGTAAAAGCAGTTTCACTCTCACGGTAGTAATAACTACGTGTATCTACTCGCGAAAGCATCGTCATTACCGATTGACAGACAGTCTACTGAGTAATACTCAAACCTTATGATCTTTCTGTTCGTAATGATCAGTTCAACATTCACTACGCATTATGACGGAGATCCAAACAGTAAGTCGTAAAGTTCCCAATTCACTGTCTGAGCAAGTTTTTGCATCTCAAATCAACATGTCTCTCATCATACTGCTACACACTAACACCCGCTCACTGTATATCGCTGCCCAACCATTATTCTAGCTATCGCTTTCTGTGCTTTTATGCCAACGATTTACGTAGGTGTTCTCCACATCGCAGTTAATATTACAAATGCAGATAAAATAAACAAAAGAATTTGAAGTCTTTCCATATCCAAGAAATAATAAAAACATAATTCTACAATAGAGAAAAGGAACTCAATTGCAGTTACGCTTTAACATTATTACCAAACACAACTATACAACACCATTGAGGATATAAGAAAGCGGAAGAAATGGCATAAAAAATGAGGAAAAACTTACCTGTGACTAATGGCTAATCTTCAAACCCTCTAACGGTAAGTGAAAGAACGTGAACAGAACTACTCACCACCGAGTAAGAGACATGAATCCGCTTGAATTTCATTTGGATAAAATCGATTAATTTAGTCTTCATCGACAAAGCAAATCAGGTATTTGTGAATGAAGCCAACAGGCTCAACATAATTTTTATTGGCAGCATGCAGCATGTGCCATTGACATGTTCCTGGTTCAAATGGCTGTGAGCACTATGGGACTTAACATCTGAGGTCGTCAGTCCCCTAGAACGTAGAACTACTTAAACCTAACTAATCTAGGGACATCACACACATCCATGACCGAGGCAGGATTCGAACCTGGGACCGTAGCGGTCGTGCGGTTCCAGAGAATCAAAAGATTAATGACTCATTTATGGTATATGAAGTGCACAGTCTTCAAGTGTCGGTGCCAGTTTGAATGGTTTCGTTTTCGATAATGACCCGCCTCACATTCTTATCAGTAGAACAACTATAAAAAAACCACATTCCAACTGCATTTTCAGTGGTCCTCCACATTGTGACGAAAGCGACGGTTTTGTTTTGTAGTAGTTTGAAGTGTTGAAGTACACAAAACGGCTCAGCCTGGTACTCGAAAGGATGTTATTCACATAGATCAAAATTTAAATGGTTCAAATGGCTCTGAGCACTATGGGACTCAACTGCTGTGGTCATTAGTCCCCTAGAACTTAGAACTACTTAAACCTAACTAACCTAAGGACATCACACACATCCATGCCCGAGGCAGGATTCGAACCTGCGACCGTAGCAGTCGCACGGTTCCGGACTGCGCGCCTAGAACCGCGAGACCACTGCGGCCGGCATCAAAATTTAAACAGTCTTATTAAACCTTCAGTTCTACATTCACATAAATCTCTACCTTAAAATGGTTCTTCAGGATTGCAAAGGATGTGTCGAAAATCACGAAGAGGTTGCTGGTTTTCAAAGTAAAGCTTCATAATTTTGGTTCGTTGAGCGGTACGAATGGTTCCATGATGAATCTCCCGCCCTTGCACTGTCAGAATCTGAAACAAAAGAAAGGATAAAAGAATAAATAGAAAATTTATTCATAGTTGTAGCTCCTTCGTGACTTTTGGCTCATCCTGTACTTCACAATTACAAGCAATATACATACCATAAACGCAAATTCCCTCCAATTATGATGTTGATGTTGACGTATTTATGATATCAGCTATGAATTTGTAAATATATTGCTGTTAAATTGACTGCTGGGAGCCCACAAACAGCTTGAGACAAACCTGTACTTTTATTTTATGCACGCGCAGAAAGTTGTTAAACAACAAGCCAGGCAAATAACAAGGAAGCTGGAATTCTATTTAATCGATTGATGGATTTGATCTTTTGTATGTTATTCATTCCATGTCATGCGAAGATTATTATTTCTGTCTTCTACGGAGAGGAGCTCTGTAGTCTCATTGAGGATTATTCGCAACACCAGTTATAAAAAGGTGCGATGGTTAACTGTCGTGATTGGCTACACTTCATCCTAGTCTTATAACAAGAAGTCTGCTGATCTTGTGGTACGACCTGAAATACGCAAACAGGTCGAAATAAATTCTGTACAGTTATTTCCCGTTGTCTTGCGCGCCATGTCCGCTATCGGTAGTTCATTATCCTCTTCCATTATCGGTCTTTTTTAAATTGTTCGAATCAATTACGATAGATAGATATATGTACCCTGTACCACTCCCGAAAGTCAGAGTTTCCCTTACAGCAATAACCTCTCAAAGAAATACAGACTTATTAGTGAGAAGTAAGCAGTGGTGAATCCTCTTCAAATGGAACTACAGGGGACGTGAGAAACATGCAGCTAAAGTCTTCGTAGGATTTGTACTGAGGTGCTTCTGCGTAAATTTTGAAGAGTGGTTACAGAGATATAGTTCATCCAGTCCACTACTTGATAATTGGAAATATGGTTGTCTCACAGAGTCATTTGGCACAAACCCTTCTCCCCTCCTCCCCCCTTCCCTCCACCACTCCCTGATCCCCTTTTTCTTTGAACAATTTCACTCGTGTCACTTTTCGTTACTAATTTTGATACGAGCTGTATGTGAATCTTGTACTTAAGTGCCCCTTGCTTGCCTGTCAGGTTGACACCCAAGCAGCCGCTATAATTGTTGTACATCATGTATAGAAATCCTATAGTTTGGCGCCCCAAGTGGCTCCTTGTGTTGCTTGGGTCTTAAACCGGCCCTGGTTCGAAAGCAAAAGCGATATTATATGTAAGGACCAGGTGTTCGTGCACATTTGTGGACCCTTCTGTTGTTATAATCCGGGAACACGACAGACGTCGGTGCATGATTCTGCTTATACTTCAGCATAAGGAATGTATTTAGCGTATTTAAAATATTTTGTGTTCCGGGTTTCTTATATACTTAGAAGGAAACGTTCTGCCAAATGCAGAAGGCACTACACCGTTTTTATTAAAAAGTCGTTTGTATGAGTGACACGCGCTCTTGTAAGGTTTCCTCTTACCCACTGAACTGGTAGATAACATTAAAGGTGTATATTTGGAACCACTCTTTGAAAGAGAGCATCTGAGATTTAATATTCAGCGAATCAGAGCTACACAAAAAATTAAGAAAAGTACTTGATTGAACTTGCTATAAAGTTACAGCCATCGATCTATTACGTTTACTGACTTTTTGATTTTGTTTTTAGTTGTTTATTATTCATGTATGACTGTTGTATGTGTGGTTTGGTAAAAGGCGAAACGAAAATTAATTCCCTGAAATTGTTTATGTCTAACTAAGATGCCCTAATGAGAACGCTGCTTGGTGTTATACCTATAACAAGCTCTCTATTACTTTCTCCGTCGATGTACCCAAAATGCCGTAACTGACGCTGCAGCGGTATTTGTTACGTAACAATCGACAGAATTGCCCCAGATTGACATTGTGCCAAGGCCAAGACTTCTATATGGTACCAAGTAAGCATACCAGACAAAAAATTAGTTACTCCCTAACACCACCTCTCGCCCTGATAGCAGTCTCAGCTGAGCGGGGAACGAGTCTAGGAGTTCCTTCAAGTACTGCATACCTAGCTGAGCCTCTTACTGATGCCTAGCCTTTTCCCCTCAACTTCACTCGTGTATGCATTCGAAACGTATATTGCAGACATCTCTACCTCCTCCCTCTCTGTGTTCACCTCTTCCTTCCTCACATCTCTCTGACTACCTCTCGTCCGAACTGTATGTGTCCGCTCCTCCTTCTCATTCTGTCTTTCTATCTCCACCTCCCCTCTCTTCGCCTATCTCCTCCACCTCTCCGACTACAGCTTCCCCCTCCCCTTGTTCTTATTTTGCTCCACTTCCTCTGTCCATATCCTCTCCTTTTCCACCTGCCCTTTACATCTCTTCCCTTCCTCCTTCATCTCCCTCCTCTCAATGTAGGCCTATGTTTGCTCGTTCCCTTTCTCTTTTTCCATCCCACATTGTCTACCTCTCTGTCTGTATCCACTGTCCCCCCCCTTCACTGTCTATCTCCTCATTTCCCATTTCTCTGCCCAGCTCGTTCTATGCCTCTCTCACTATCCATCTCCACCGTCCCCCCTTTCTCTGCTCAGCTGTGCCCATCCACAGAAGTAGGCCCTGTAATAAATGCCAATGCTACCTGCACAACACAGGACCTCCCCTCTCTCTGTCTATCTTCTGCTCCCCTCATTTTCTGTCCATCTCATACTTCTCCTCTGTATCTGTCCATCCTCTGCACCCTCTCTCTGTTCATCTCCTCCTCCCCCTTTTCTCTGCCCCGCTATTCCTCCCCTCTCTCTCACTATCCATTTCCTCCCGTCATCACGTTGTTAGCAGTGGTTATCTGCACTGTAACCCCTGCAAAGGAGGACAATAAAGCAGGCCAATACTACTGCCACACAAAAAGTCTGCTATGCATGATAGATGACTTGGGGGCTGGAAAACTTTTCTTGCCCCTGATATGGAGGCTGCGCTGCAGATCAAGGTGGTACAGCACGTCGATATTGTTCCAACACTATCCATCTGCCATGTAGGGCAGTCGATATACCTATATGTCAGGGGTGGGAAAATACGTTTCTGCCAATATCCCCGTCCTATTGGAGCTAGGAAGTTATAACCATAATGCTTATACTCGAGAGGATTCCTATTTCTGTGCCACATAGAGTTGAAATCGATGCAGGAGTTTGGCGGGAGATCCTGGACATGCAAAATGTTGTGAGGCTGGTGGCTGCTATGTTTCACCTGTAGTTCCATACAGTTCAAGGCATTTTGCATATAATTACGTCTGTGTGACTTAGAATGCCATTCAGGGTCTGATATCGTGCCCGCGCATTCGCCAAACCAGTGCCTGAGCATTCGCCAAACCAGGCACCATTTGGGCAGCCTTGTGAAAATGGCTGTTGCCAGCCTGCAAGACAGAAATGTCAAGAGCATACTGGAGTGGCCGAGCGGTTCTAGTTGCTACAGTGTGGAACCGCGTGACCGCTATTGTCGTAGGTTCGAAATCTGCCTCGGGCATGAATGTGTGTGATGTCCTTAGGTTAGTTAGGTTTAAGTAGTATGTGGAGTATCCTGGTTCATGTTCATGGAAACTGAATGTATGGGATGAATAAGAGACCAAAACATCACAAAATCAAATGCGGCCTAAGCTGCACCCGCCACACTTTGCGGGCTATACTCCTCATCAGGCGACTGGCACAACCGAGGCAAAGGAGGCAAAACTGAGACTCGTCGGACCGTACTATACGCCTCCAGTCAGCTGCTGTCCAGTTTCTGTGTAGTTTGGCCCACTGAAGACCTGTAATTTATTGTGCCGCTGTGGGCAATGGCCTTTTGTGAGGCATCGTACTCCAGATGACCATTGCGTGCAGTTCCTTTCGCAATGTTTACTCGGTAACTTGCATTCATTAACGGCAGAGATTCCTTCCTTGTTTGAAACTGCCTCTTATTTACAAGACACAAGAAGCATCTCCCAACCTGTCTATTAGTATCTTTTTATGGCCACCGTTCGAACATCATTCTACTTCACTCTGAGTAATATACAACATAAGTTGGACATTCTACGTTACTACACCAACAAATCGAGTACCTGCATTCACCCTGTCCAAATTCGATAGCTTCTTTTTTCCATTCTCTCACGTCTCCACATCAACCCATCTCACTATACTGATTCCGTACGATCGACTGACTTACAAGCACCGCTTCAAAGCCATGACCTAAGTTAGCAGTGTGGGGTCGTTCCAAAGCGACAAGCAAGCTCTTTATGGGGATGACTAATACTTTATCGAGTGATCTTATTATGGCGGTATTATCGTCGGATCTCGTCGGAAAATAAACAGCTCCGCATATTCCTCTGTAGCCTCTCGGCATTGATCACCTGTATCTCAGCACAGCGTATGGTATACATTAAGGTAAAAGAGATTCGTACTGCATCCGCAAGTGCCTCATTCGTATTCGCAAGTCCTTTAACGAAATTCAAGGCCGCTAAAATTTCGTAGGCCATTCTAACCCATTTCTTACACCGGAGATCTGACATTATGATTGCTCTTGGCCCAAATTTTCATCTGTTGCTGTTGTTGTTGTTGTGGTCTTCAGTCCTGAGACTGGTTTGATGCATCTCTCCAAGCTACTCTATCCTGCGCAGTACCTACTGCAACCTACATCCTTCTGAATCTATTTAGTGTAGTCATCTCTTGGTCTCCCTCTACGATTTTTACCCTCTACGATGCCCTCCAATACTAAATTGGTGATCCCTTGATGCCTCAGAACATGTCCTACCAACCGATCCCTTCTTCTAGTCAAGTTGTGCCACAAACTTCTCTTCTCCCCAATCCTATTCAATACCTCCTCATTAGTTATATGATCTACTCATCTAATCTTCAGCATTCTTCTATAGCACCACATTTCTAAAGCTCGCCGTTATCCGATTCGGCGCAGAGCAATACTCGCTCTCTCAGTTGAAGTTGTTGCACAAGTTGATCTCATGATCTCAACGACTTCCTTGACGACAAAAAATACAGTTGATCTGTACGTAGGGACAATATTTTTGTGTCATTAAACATAATTCTGTATTGATATTTTTCTTCAGTTTGCATTAGGAGTAGGATGTGTTATTCCACCGGGAGAGCTTACGAAGGTATATAATTCTTTGCTGTTTTGTGAGACTGCTTTGTGCAACTACTGATTTGTCTGTATATCGATTATTTGTCATCATTAATTGTATCGATTAATTTCTCATCGTCAGGCCTGGTGAAGCTGTTGGAGCTACTCCTTTCCTGCTCGAATTCTCGAATTCTTTTCATCCACAGAACCTTCAAGTATAGGTTGTGCAGGGCTTTTGTGTCTCATCGTTTTTTTTTCCTTCGCGTCCTATTTTGATGGTATTTTAGAATAACAGCTCCTCACTAACCACATATAAAAAAACATATTCTGCGTGCCTACTTACATCCAATAAAATACTTCGCGTCTCACTTCCGATCACTCATAATGGAAGTTTCTTTATGGCGCAAACATTAAGCGATTATCTAGATGTGTGCCATTAATGTATCCCTTACGTTCTCTTTTCGTATTCTCTGTTTGTTATTCACCCTCCTAAGTTGACGAATTATTCTAAAATTACGATGTTCTGCCCATTCAGTGGACTACGGCCTTCTTGTTAAGAACATGTTTCAAATGACTGTATTGCCTCCATTGACTGTTCCATGCATCTCACGCTTTTTGATGGTATACATGTCACTACAATTTCTTCAGTAGTCAGTAAAGGTTTTTTTTTCATATTAGGGCAAGCTTTGTCGCAAGGAGTGTGGCGTAGTGCATAGCGAGGCTGGCTGGCGTTCTGTGGGTCCTCAATTCAAACTCCATCACCTGCACTTATTTGTTACTCAGTTTTCATTGTTTCTGGAATGTTCTTGAAATATATTAAGTTTGTCTTAAATTTGTAACGTTTGTATGAAGGGCAGTCAAGTGAAAACCGAACACCCGCCACAATGGGACCATGGAATGGCTCCATTTAAAAGTAATCACCACACAAGTTAACACATTTATCCCACCGGGAGACGAGATAACCAACTCCTGTTTCGTAGAACGCAGTCGGCCGCTTAAGGCCCCACAACCGTACTCAATCTTGCATTTCCTTGTTCAATTTAAACCGACGTCCACGCATGTCTTATTCAGATCACCATAGATGTGAAAATCAGACGGTGAAAGGTCTGGGCTGTGTAGAGAATGTTGCGATGTTTCCCAACCAAATGGCCAAATTGTCGTCTTCGTCTGATTGCCAGTGTGGGGGCGGTGATCATCCTGCAGCAGGATGATTACTGCGGCAGCATTCCGACAGTCCAAGGTAAACGGCAAAGCCAAAAGTGGAAACATCCCAAATTCCCCCGCCAAATACATCAAAGCTATTCACACTAGTCCTGGAAAGGTCGTCTGACATTCTTCTCCGACTGCAGGAGCCGTCTACTGATCGATTTCCTAGTGGGTGGAACCACAATCAGCGTACAGCACTGTGAACACATTTTGCGGGAACTGCTACACGCCAGACAGTCAAAACCCCCAGAAATGCTGTTGGATTGAATCATTCTGCTGCACTCTAACACCTGCACCCACACTGCTAGTCGGACGAAGGCACGCTTCACCAATTTGGTTGGGAAACACTGCAGCACCTTCCGTACAGCCCGGATCTTTCACCATAGGAATCTGACATCATTGGCATCCAGAAGAAAGACATGGGCGGACGTCGCTTTCAGTCGGACGAGGAAGTGCGACAGTGGGTGCAGTTGTCTATCAGTCATCGGCCGATCGCGTTCTGCGAAACAGGAATTTCATACGGTATGTGATTTTTACGATCGTTGGCCGCTGGATGAGTTACAGCGAGGGAAAACCAGAGCAGGAAACTCCATTCACTCCGGTGTGTAGTGGCCTGCGTGGGAGACGGAAGGCTGAAATCATCCGCTGCTTGAGCTGAATGACCGAACCGAGCTTATTCATTTGTTTACTCCCAGTGTAAACAAGCGCCGCATGTGCTCCCCGCAAACAGTCGATCCGCGTACGCAGAGGAAGCTCTGCGCTTTCAATCTAGGTTAATTCCCGTCACATCGCTTTGATTGTGTTCTTACCAATACGCACGCACCCTCACCATCTCCCACACATGCAAACACACTCTCACAGACACAGACACACATGCACACAAGCACACACGCACACTTACACACGATCAAGTGGAGGAGGCGGGCGAAATAGAGAAACGACTGGCAGCACTGTGTCGTTCAACATACAAATTACTGAATGAATTTGTTTGTTGTTTGAAATAAGTCCAACGACAAATATTAGCGCATTCCGGTGTGTAAACTTAAATACTTTTCCTGCACTGAAAAAAATCACTAAAATTGGTGCTTTTTTCTTTATTACTTACAGACAAAATGTCCACACACATGTAATGTGTCAGAAACGTTTCAGGGTGTGAAGGCGAGGTTTCCGGCAACCGGCAGTACGCATGGCGGGAAATATTTTGCTGCTTGGATAAGACACTTTTATCAGAAGCAGCCAACAGTTTAAAAAAAATGGAGCCATGGATTCTTTAAATAACATTCAGTGACTCGTGAAATATGAAGAAAATTACACATGCAAATGTTACCAGTGAATTTTCCTGCAAACACAGCCCGGAAATTTGTTAAACGCGAGGCTGAAGCTCGCTAGCACGGAGCAGTTTAATCACCTTTATCGCGTAAACATCGGCTAATGAACTGAAAACAGGTCGTCCAGTAAGCCTTCAGCTACACATTTAACAAATTTATGGGCTGTATTTACAAAATATCTCACTGCAAACGTTTGCATGCTTTCTATAACATTTTTCTTTTCACGAGAAATTTAGGGTTAATAACCGTCCACATCTGTACTCACTAGACACCTTACAGCGTATGGTGGAGGGTAATTCGAGTACTGTTACCATATCCAGCCTCTCCTGCTAAAGAGAGAATTGGTAGTCATTCGTATTAGCACAAACTTCTCTGTTTACCGCAATTCCATTTCACGTGAAAGGAATAAAATACTTTACTTTATTGTTTGTGTCACGAATACTCTCGGATTGTTAACTGTAAACCTCTCAGTGTTGCGCTCTCGTGGCGTCCGTCACTGGTGAGTGATGGCCATTTCCAGAAAGTTCTGCCGGCCGCTGTGACCGAGCGGTTCTAGGTGCTTCAGTCTGGAACCGCGCTGCTGCTGCTATGGTCTCAGCTTCGAATCCTGCCTCGGGCATGGATGTGTGTGATGTCCTTAGCTTAGTTAGGATTAAGTAGTTCTAAGTCTAGGGGACTGATGACCTCAGATGTTAAGTCCCACAGTACTCAGAGCCATTTGAACAGAAGCCGCGCGGTGTTAGCCAAGCGGTCTGAGCGCTGCAGTCATGGTCTGTGCGGCTGACACGGCGGAGGTTCGAGTCCTCCCTCGGGCATGGGCGTGTGTATTGTCCGTAGGGTAGTTTAGGTTAAGCAATGTGTAAGCTTAGGGACTGATGACCTTAGCAGTTAAGTCCTATAAGATTCCACACATTTTAAAACATTTTCTTTTTGAACATTTTTTGAACAGAAAGTTCTTGCGCTTACTAAACGAACCGGCAAAGAAACGCGGCTCTCTTCTATGGATATTTTCTATGTACTCTACTCATCCTAACCGATTATGATGCCAGACTGATAAATAATACTCAAGCACTGGTCGAACACTTTTGCGAATAGATTACATTTCCTTAGCAACCGTAGCGCCTACGCACATTATGTGATCAAAAATATCCTAACAGCCCTGTGTAATGCGGAATTGACCACTAGATATCAGAAGAGGCTCATCCGCCCGTATAAAAGGAGGTAGGGAGTATTGTATTGTCGGCACAGAAGCAGAATAGCACAAAGAGTAGGCCAGGAGAGCTCGCAGGCTTCGAATCTTGTTTTTGATCATGGCTACGTAAGTAGGAATAAAGTAATATTTTTTTATTGTTAACAGTATGCATGTGTACATACCCGGTAAACTGACTAGTTACACATAATGTCGATAAAAGAACCGTTCAAATGCTCTTTGGAACATGTAACCAACTAACTAGTCATTTCATATCACGTGAGTTACAAATCCATCAGTGACATTTTAACCCTTCCAAAGTTGCCTAAGTCGACTTTTGATGATGTGATTATGAAGTGGAAGCGTGCAGCAAGAACGACTGCTAAACGAAGACCAGGTGGAACTCATGTACTGAGGGAGAAGGACCGTCAAGCACTGTGAAGGGTGGATGTTAAAAACCGCATGAATCAACGGCAGGAATCACTTGTGAGTTCCAAAGTGTTATGAGCAGTCCAGCTAGTACAATGAATGGGGTAAAATGGTCGAGCACCTCGTCATATTCCACACATTTCTTTAGTTAGTGTTATGCGAAACCTGAAGTTGTGTAAACATCACGCCACTGGACACTGAATGAGCGGAGAAAAGTCAGTCAGAGTGATGCATTACGCTATACCCTGTGGCAGTCGGATTGAAGGGATTCGGTTAGGCGAATCCGTGGGAAACGCTACTTTTCGTCAGGTGTGGCGCCAACAGTGAAATACGAAGGATATAGTGTTACACACTTAAGAGCCACAGAAACGGGTACACCTGCCTAATATCGTGTAGGACCCCCGCGAACACACAAAAATGCCGCAGCACAACGTGGCATGTACATCCCTAATGACTGAAGTAGTGCTAGAGGGAACTGACACCGCGAATCCGGCATGGCTGTTCATAAATCCGTAAGTGTACGAGGGGCTGGAAATCTCTTCTGAACAGCGCGTTACAAGGTTTTCCCAGATATGTTCAATAATGCTCACGTCTGGGAAGTTTGGTGGCCAGCGTAAGTGTTTAAACTCAGAAGAGTGTTGCGGGAGCCGCTCTGTAGCACCGAGCGAGGTGGCACAGTGGTTAGCACACTGGACTCGCATTCGGGAGGACGACGGTTCAATCCCGTCTCCAGCCATCCTCATTTAGGTTTTCCGTGATTTCCCTAAATCGTTTCAGGCAAATGTCGGGATGGTTCCTTTGAAAGGGCACGGCCGATTTCCTTCCCAATCCTTCCCTAACCCGAGCTTGCGCTCCGTCTCTAATGACCTCGTTGTCGACGGGACGTTAAACACTAACCACCACCACCACCACTCTGTAGCAATTCTGGACGTGTGGGGTGCCGTATTGTCCTGCTGGAAATGCCCAAGTTTGACGGAATGCACAGTGGACATCAGTGGATGCACGTGGTCAGGTAGGATGCTTACGTACGTGTCACCTGCCAGAGTCGGATCTAGACTTATCACTCCAACTGAACCGCCGCACACCATTACAGAGCGTCGACCAGCTTGAACAGTACCCTACTGACATGCAGGGCTCATGGATTCATAAGGTTGTCTCCATATGCATACACGTCCATCCGCTCGATACCATTTGAAACGAGACTCGTCTGACAAGGCAACACGTTTCAAGCCGTCAACAGTCCAATGTCCCTGTCTACGGGCCCAGGTGAGGGGTAAAGCTTTGTGTCGTGCAGTTATCAAGAGTACACGAATGGACTTTTCGTTCCGAGAGCCCGTATCGATGACGTTTAGTTGAATGGTTCGCACACTGGCACTTGTTGATGGCCTAGCATTGAAGTCTGCAGCAATTTGTGGAAGGGTTGCATTTCCATCTCGTTGAACGAGTCTCTTCAAACGTCCTTGGTCCCGTTATTGGAAGATTTTTTTCGTCCGCAGCGATGTCGGAAATTTTATGTTTTACCGAATTCTTGATATTCACGGTACACTCGTGAAATGGCAGTACCGGAAAATGCCCACTCATCGCTACATCGGAGATCCTATGCCCCATCGCTTATGCGCTGACTATAACGCCATATTCAAACTCACTTAAATCTTGATAACCTGCCACTATAGCAGCACTAACCGATCTGACAACTGTGCCAAACCGCAGCGCCGTATTCTGCCTGTTTACATATCTCTGTATACACATGTGCCTATACCAGTTTCTTTGGCGCTCCAGTGTAGTATGCGAGTGTTTTTCGTGGTTAATTGTGGTCCCTTTATTGCACTTAAGGAACGCCAGATGTGGAAGGATACGAACACATTTTGGAGTATTCTGCACTGCATATAGTAGAGGAACAGTTCGGGAGCGATAACAGTGTATCAGCATTGTAGAGCAAGCAGTTATAAAGTAGCGTCGGTGAGTCAATTTTTTGTAGACAATAACATTTCTGAAATGGACTTGCATGCCCATATCTATCGTCACTGGTTTCCGCTCTTGACGAAGAATGGGCTGCTATTCCTCGACGGACAATCAGAAACCTGACTGAAGTATCCACGGCAGAATTTAAGCCGTCATAAGGACGGCGAGTGGACACACGCCATATGAATGTCCCCTAATAGGTGTCCGTCTGCTTTGGATTAGGTATTGTGTGCTAAACTGTATTGGCCATAGTCGCAATGTGACTATAAACAATCATCTTCTTTCTTTTTTATTTTGTATCGCAGAAAATTGTTTCTGAATTAGTATTGGTATACTTAAATACGCTCTAAGAAGAAAATAAAAGAAACTACCCACAGTGATGGAATTATCCAGACTGGACGGAAATCCGTAGATGTGATGTACATCTACAGACAAACAAATTACAATTTCAGATAAACTGAATGATTTATTCAAGACAAAGAGCGTCTCAAACTTTGCAAATTAATAATGCATTGTTCCAGCTCTGGCTCTTATGCAAGCTTATGAAGGAGTTGTTGGATGTCCTCCTGAGCGATATCGTGCCAAATTCTGTGCAATCGGAGTGTTAAGCCTCAAAATCCCAAGCTTTCTCTTGACTAACTTATCCACTTTTTCTGAAATCGTAATCATTTCTTTTTCCGGACATATACATCACATCTACCGGTTTCCGGCTCATTTAGATAATTCCTTTGTGGTTCGGTATTTTCTTTGTCCTCAAGTGTATAAGTAAAAAGTAAAAATCTATAATTCGCTAAGAGCTGCTACTAATGGTCTGTAATTTTCATATAAATGCACGCAATGTTTCTATTTTCTAGTTTAAGAAAATAACTTATTGTTAATGTTCTTCCTCTTTTCAACAGTAGTACAGCTTTATTATTTCAGGAGATATTTTTTGCCGCTGTGTAATGGATTTTCGAACAGGTACAAGTGAAATCAGTGTAAAGTGCCTGCCAAATGTGGTGTGGAGACGCGAGTCGCTTAACGGCAGGCCAATTGCACAGAATTGTCAGCAGTACTAGATGACGACACTGCAACTAGATCAAACTCAGTGCCACCTTTGAAACATGTATGTATTCGAGAAGAAATTTTTCCATTCTGAAAAGAAAACAAGTCCTTCTGCACAAAACGACATCGCGCATCTGACAGTATTTTCGAATTGTTCATATTTCTAGTATTCCTCTTATATTCTAACACTTTTGGATTGCCATTATTTCAGGTTTCCCGCTTCCTACATATGACGTAAAGACCGTGAAACACAACAACACAGTGCCCATACTTTTTTCTTGTAATTGATTATGTAACCATAATGTAACTGTGACATAATTTCTGTCATACATGAACTTTGTATTATTTTATTAATGTTGACATATAACTAAGTGTCAAGGAGTTATTTCAAACGAACTGATGAAAAAAGAATACTGTGATTATGATGTAGTAATAGCGCTGCCATTGTCAGGGAAGTTTACTACTGCATAGAGCTATTGCATAGAGAAAACACGACAAGTGGTCAAGTACAGACGCGCCATTATTCACAACTGTAGAATAATTATCGTACATTTGCGATAGTTTCATGCCTGCGTACGATGTACGAAAGCATATTTATCGTACGCAGATGTACGATAATTTTCAACGTAATAAAATATCCGACAATAAATTGTGCTCTTGCGCTGATTGACAACAATTAAATAACTAAGAAAGGTGTATTTGACTCACACTGACGTATTACGAGTAAGTAAGTACCATTCTGAAATTAAAAAAAGACCTGCTAAGACATCTTAATAATTTTATTTTTACATGAAAACCTGTACCTTAATCTACTATTCTACATAATTTCCGTCAATATTGTACCAGTTTTTGAATACCCTCCTCATAGAAGTCTGCCGCCTGACTTGGTAACCGCTGTTTTGACATCGTCATCGTCTTGAAGACGTTGACCGTCCAGGTGTTTCTTCAAGTGCAGGAAGAGGTGGTAGTCACTAGGCGCAAAATCGGGGCTGTACGGAGGATGATCTAGAGTTTCCCATCGAAAAGATGTGATGAGATCTTTGGTCTGATTCGCCACATGCGGACGGGTATTGTCTTGCAGCAAAACGATGCCCTTGCTCAACTTGCCATGTCTTTTGTTCTGAACTGAACGGCGCAGATTGTACAATTGCTTACAGTACGCTGCTGCACTGATTGTCTCACTACAAGGCAGAAATTCAACAAGCAATACTCCTTTTCTGTCCCAAAAATCTGTGCACATGATTTACCGGGCATAAATTGTTTGCTTAAACTTCAATTTTCTGGGTGAATCTGAATGCCGCCATTCCATGGACTGTTACTTTGATTCTGGTGTGACGTAGGCCACCCATGCTCCATCGCCCTTAACAATTTGGCTTAAGAAATCATCACCGTCGTTGTGGTACCGCTCAAGAAAAGTCAATGCACTGTCTAAACGTTTGGTTTTGTGCACATCCTTCAACATTTTCGGTACCCAACGTGCGCACAATTTTCGGTAATTCAAGTGCTCGGTCACAATGCCACAAAACACTATGAGAAACATTAGGAAAGTCGTCCTGCAAGGAGGAAATTGTAAAGCGTCTGTTTTCACTCACCTTATTATACACTTCCTGCACCAAACTTTCATTAACGACCGAAGGACGCCCACTCCGTTGTTCATCATGCACATTTGTGCGGCCGTCTTTAAATGATCTCACCCACTTTCTTACCATTCCATCGCTCATAATGTTTTCTCCGTAAACTGCACAGATCTCACGATGAATATCGATTGCTTTTAGGCCTTTAGCACTAACAAATCTTATAACAGCCCGTACTTCACAGTCGGCGGGACTCACGATTATCGGAGGCATCTTAAACACTCAGTACACAACGTAAATAAGGAAGAATCAGACTGTAATGGCGTCAGTGTGTAGACAACAGATGTAGGTGCCCATGAGCAGAACGCCGTCCGCATCGCTGCGGCCACGTTGTGGCAAAACGGTACCTACTTACTTAAAAATCACGCCTTGTAATTTCGTAAGTGAACTTGTCGCTTTAATCATTCCAGTGGCTGTGAACATCTACTGATCAGTGAGCGAAAATACAATGACGCTGCTCGATGTCAGTAATTTGGTTGCTGATGCTCGCGCTTTACTCATTGCACATATTATCTACTGAGAGATGGCTGTTGCGTTAACCGTGTTTGAAACGTGTGATCTTATCTTGTGGTTGATGCCACTGATGAAGTTTCTCGCATTCATTCTGAAGCAACAGCTTCAGGACTGGACGAGTGATTGTTTTTGCATTGATAAATAAGTATATCTCTCAAATATGTTAGTTTTTCGGCTGCGTATTATGTGTACCTATATCGTTACACTCTATAATATTTTTCCTTGTAGAAAGAAATATGTATCCTTCATTGGAAAATAATGACAGTCAGCGAACTGAATCACCCGGAGAAAAACTGCCAAAATTAGTAATAAACATCGTTAATAAAAATTCAGAAATGCGTGCCTCAAAAATCTGTTTTTTTCCCTTCATCTAGCCTCATTCATCGTAATCGAAGACCATAAGTAAAGAGGTCACGTCTTATTTCTGTCGTTGCGTGTGGGAAACATGTGAGACGAAATGCTGACATAGAAAGAAGAAATGCTTGTAGAATGAGATTTACACGCCTGGCTAAGGTTCAGATTTACACTGAACTATCATTGATTGGTGAAAACGCATTATTCAGGCAATTGTCCACAAATGCATAACAACAGGGGTGCAAAGCAGATTCTGGGACGTTTTCTTAAAGTGGTTTGCATACATTCAGGACAGACTTGAATAATTTATGACCCCTACACCTCCCCTTGACCTATTGTTCTGTTAATTGATTTATGACCCCCTAGGGATAACCTATCCTAATAAACCACCCCACCTCTTCCCCTCCACCTTCTCCTTTTCCACCCCTCTGGAAAACTCCAGCCCTTTCCCCCTCACTGATACAAGCACATATTTGATATCAAATTAAATGACTAATTAATTAAATCGATCAATTAATTAATACCTCCTCATAAAGTAAATCCCCCAGTCCTCCCCCTCCCCTCTCCCATATGTAAGTTGGCAGGAAAAGGACTCGGTCTGTTCTGGAGAGGAAGGATTTCACAACAGGTAAATTACATATTGATTATTTATAAAATTCAGTTCGCAGGGGTTGGATCAAAGCAGGAAAACTCATCATGCTCTGCTGTTTTCGAAGATGCATTTCGTATAAAATACATTGAAAATAATTAAATAGATCACTTTCTCTTTCCAATACCAATACAAAATCTGCGTCAACTTACCGCACATAGTTACACTGTTAAAAATCTCTCGATCCCATGTTTGTACCAACTGCATGGCAGATATGCCAGCTGCTTCCTGTATTCCCATACATGCAGGTAATGAGAGAGGCTGCACTATGGCTGCTCAGCGCCCCCCCCCCCCCCCCCGCACTCACCGCTAGATGTCTTGAGATATTAGCACACACCAAGTGGCTACTTCCTGTTGTGTGTCACCATTTGGGAGAATTCCGAGGAACAGGTCCATACCAGCACAGAATACCATAGTGTCTCAAAATACTGTGGTCATTTTTTTTTGTGTCATTTTTATGTCACCCCACAACCGCAATCCACTTTGTTCCTTCCATACCAGATCAGTAGAAGCAGCTGCTCTATGTGTTCACTGAGCTCTCCCTCACTCCTACAATTACTTCCAGTCAGAAAAAGCATCAGGTGGTGGCAACTCTTTCGTACAGGTGGCGGCAACTCCTTGATATTGCTACCTGGGGAATTCCTCTTGAAACATAGGCTCTCTCTCTCTCTCTCTCTCTCTCTCTCTCTCTCTCTCTCTCTCTCTCTCCCTCTCCCTCTCCCTCTCTCTTTCTCTCCCTCTTCCTCTCTTTCTCTCTCTCTCTCTCTCTCCCCCTCTTCTCTCTCTCTCTCTCTCTCTCTCTCTCTCTCTCTCTCTCTCTCTAAGGTGGCTACTTCTTGTCCAGAGAGCATGTCATACACCTCACTAACCACTCGTTTTTCCTGAACAAAGCAGTGGATGTTTTCCAAATATTCTCTCATTCTATCAGACTGATTGCCTAATTAATTAAGTTGATATCCTTTGTAGGTGGGCAGTTCTTCATTGCATCCTATTGGTGGATACTAGGACTGTTATATATTGTGGGATTAGGTCCTGCAACTGCCCAATTTCCAAACACTTACGGATTTCTTTTCCCCTTGTCTAACGTTGGCGGATAATAGCACAGTTAAGTCATTTGACAGGAACTCCATTACAGTGGAGGTAGCTGAGACTATCAAATTGAAGCGCAACTGCATGCTGTGTCCTTAAACAATCTGTGAAGTGGTTGGATTGATGTGTGTGCTCTCAGTACCACCACTGGGATTTCACGTCTCGATTGGAAGTGGTACTGTATAAAATGATAGACTTTCAAATTTCTACATGAATAGATACCATCATGGTTGTAGACTCCCTGAGCACTACAGGTCAGCTAAGTGTATTTCATAAAGCACTAGAGAATTGCTAAGTTTGTTCTCTCAGCTACACCAGGACGAAGAAGGAGGAGGAAAGGGTCAACCGCCTGACAGGTTAGTAACAACAACAAATACCATTACAAGACAGGGTGCACTGCAGTGTATCGAGAAACTCTAAACCACAGTCCTGGTATTTGTCACAGCTAGATGTCTGAGACGGCTGAAAACACTCATACATACAGCTTACTCAACCCACAGATGTCCACACGCAGCACACCCATCCCCTCATACACCGCCAGTGAAAGTACTGAGAGGTCGGAGAAAATGCTGCCCTGACTGCAGCTGCAGATGTGGATGAGCATGTGTGCCAGAATGCACCACACCAACCTTGGAGGGCATTAAGGGCTGATTGGAATGGTAGGAATTTGGATGTTATCAATATGTCGATTGCCAATACTTGGCAGTGATCGATACTGAATCACTCAGTTTTTCGCAGAGAATACAAGCAACACACACGATTGTGGAAACAGCCCAATTCGTACTGAGTCAGTTCGCTATTCAGCTATCCAGGGAGCACAATGGGGGCTGCTGCTGTGACTTGTACCTGCAGCTGGGGGCAAGAACTGATTATCCGGCTGGCTGGCCAGAACTTTTCTTTGTGCCCACCGCTCATGAAGGCCTCAAACTGGAAACATCAATTTGCTCCAGTCACTGGATACCTCCGACATGCACACAAACAGCCGGCAGTGTCGGCTTAACAAACCAGCCACATATTTATCAGAGTAATTGCAATTACATATTACGATTGCATACCTAGTGACATTCGACACTGAATGAAGTCTCGGAAATACCCCCTCCTGTACTTTATAGATCTGGGACGAATCTCACATCTAAATATCAACATATATATCCTCCTTATGAGTGGATGTAATTTTCCACATAAAATCATTCATCCCCCTTATGACTATCGATGCACTGAAATCGCAACTTTCCATGTCAAATCGATACCTACCTTACGACTGGACATCTTTGAACATGACAGAACACTGACCACAGTAACTCGACACCTCGACATATACTTTATAAGCCTATCTATCCACTATTAGGTATAATACTTGGCCAGTAACTGAATGCTGGTGGCACAGGACTATACTCAGCCAAAATCCACAATGGTTGGACATGCCCCATTTTTTTCCTTGCGTGTGGTGCCAGTGTGTCTTAGGAAGAGACACATAATTGCCTTATAAACGAACAGTTATTAAAAGCACGATCGCAATTACTATGTTACTGTCACCCTGCATAAAACATGGTCTTGGTTCCACAGACACACATAAGTATCGCCAATGTTGTCCATATTAAAAGCTATACATGGTACAGTATTGCTTCCAAATGAAATTGTGTTCTATGCAAATACCGCGACATTGCATATAAACAGTGATCGTGAGGGTATGTGTTAACGGACCACATGTGCGGGTGCATGAAGGTGTAAGCTCGTAATAAACTCACTCTTTTCACCGAATTTAGAAAGTGATTTGTTTAAGGAATGTGGTTAAGCCAATATTTGCAACTCCCTCATGCTGCTTCTAGATATTTCCTATGATAATAAACAATATTTGTAATGCATTTCATCTCGATGCCATGTAGACAGTGTAGCAGAGGTTCTTCAATACATCCCCAGTGTTATAGGCGAGGGAAGGATAATGGTTGATTGAGAATAATCACTTACAGTGTCAATGAGAAAGATAGCCTCTACCTTTTATTTTAACTATCATGTGTGTTGTGTGTTCAGCATAGTTTGCATCATGCAATGACCAGCTTTCTGTGAAGCCAATGGATTGAAATGTTTAATGTTGGCTTAGCATCTGACACAGATCTAAAAGTTGTAATGGAAAAACAAAATGTATGGCGGTGTACAAAACTGTAACCATACACTGCCTGGATGTGATACAGCAGGAAAACAATGTATCAAACTGCTTTTGAAAGAACAAGAGCCCTCTCTTGTGATTAATAGTCTGTGGGATATGGTCCTCCTATAGTACAGGAAACGAAACTTTACACTGGTCTGTGCAAGCAACTTTGATCACTGGGCACCAGCTCCAATTGTCCAGTAAACGTATATTTAATAGGACCAACACATACGCTCGATTTCAGCAAGTAGATGGTGTTTGTTTTCGATATATCAAAAGAGAGGTACTTGATAATATCTTATCGAGTTCTCTACTGGGTGACATTAGTGAAGTTTTTACAGGTCACAGTTTTTCTCTGTTGAAGTGTACAGATTAACGAGGAGGGAGAGAATGTTTGGGTGACAGAGATGAAAGCACTCTTAGAGACTGCAGTATCCTTATGTAGTTGGGAAACACACCTCGATGCAGAAGCAAATATCCTCGTAATTCTTTCAGTTCACATATGATATGAAGTTTTCCTAATTTTCCTGTTAAGGAACACCTCCGTAACTGGTTTTACTGTCTTTTCTACCACCTTGTGTTGCAGGAGAAAGCCTCGTTTGGCGCTGACCTTTCTCATTGTACACGGTTGGTAGAGCTACAATAACACGTTCCCATTTCCATTGAGTGGTCAAAGACGCTCCTGTCGCATTAACTCAGCTCACCATGTTTCTCTATGGGATGCAGGAGGTTATTGATATAGAGCGCTCTAACTTCTGCTCAGTTGCGATTTAAATTGGGACGATCACATGGACAAAATTGCAGATAGGGTGGGGTAGAGACCGAGGAACTGCTTCAAGCTACAGAGAGACTATCTAAAACCAAGCTGGAGTTTTGCTATATGGGGCTCTTAGCAGATAGGTTCGAAAAAGGTGGCTTGTTTCGAGATATGAGAGTGGCACAAACGTGATTCACCAGTGGCTGTAATCCTTAAGAGACATCTCCATAAGATCCAAAGCAAGTATGTGGTTGGATGGAGAGGCTTGAATCCAAATCGCAGACAGGATTTCTATCAGAAAACATAACTCTATAGATCTGAGAAGCCAGTGTACTGGTCTTAGGATTTTGTACATTTCTTATGACCTCAAACAGGAGTTGGATTTTTTAAGTGATTTATCGTATAGCACACCATCTACTGTATGTGATCATTCTCAATCAACCACCATCCTCCCTCGCCTATAACCCTGTGGATATATCGCAGAACCTCTATCACACTGTTTACATAGTATCAAAATGGAATGCATTACAAATACTGCTTGTTATCGTGGCAAAAAATCTAGCAGCGACTTGAGGGAGGTGCAAACATTGGCTTCACAGCAAATTCCTGAAGCGAATCACTTTCTAAATCCAGTGAGAAGGGTGATTTTATTACTAGCTTACCCCTCTGGTGTCGTCCACCTGCACTTGCGATCCGTTAATGCACACTCACCTGATCACCATCTATATTCAGTATCACGGTATTTGTGTGCAAGACCACTTCATTCGGAAGCAGTGCCATACCTTGATTTATAAAGCATGTATAGTTTCTAATATGGATATCGTTAGCAATACTTGTGTGTGCCTGTAAACCAAGTCTCCTTTTTACGCAGGGTGACAGTAACTTAGTCGTTGGCATTAGTGACTTATGAGTATACATTCTCGGTGTTCGCAAGTTTTTAGGTTCAGATAAACTTTAGAATGTGAAATTAATAGCGTTTGCTGTATGACAGTTTGTTTCCAACAAGTTTATGCTACTACAGCCACTGCCAGTAATAATAATAATAATAATAATATGCATAACGTATCTGAGAAAAGCAAGAACTATTTTTGTGGATTTTTGTTGTTTTGTACATAATTGACTACAGTTTATGGCAATAACAAAATAATGTTTAACTTTCGCAACTCTCCGTTTTGGATTTTAGTGTAAGTAGGAGTTTTCGTGTTTTTCTATTTTTTCGGACAGTTGTACGAGATCCCTAACAGATGTATTAGTTCACGAATTTACTTCTGGATTGAAAATCAGATATTCTATGGGTGCAGCCTGTGCTAACTATATACTTTCTTCTTAGATGTTCGCTTGTAGTCAAACTTATTTGATTTCGTCACTCTCTCAATCAAAGGATCTGTTCCCAGAGGCCATAGGTATTTGCGACTAACCTTTCCTCTTAATTTTCTTTTGTGTTTCCATAATAAGATTTTCACTCTGCATTTGAAAGTGCGCTGATATAAAACTTCTTGGTAGATTAAAGCTGTGTGCCAGACAGACGCGAACTCGGGACCTTTGCCTTCTGTGGGCAAGCGCTCTACCCACTGAGCTACCCAAGCATGACTCACGACCCATCCTCACAGCTTTACTTTTCTGTTAACATTTGAAATAGATTCAACATCGTTCATGATCACACTGCACACGAAAACTGATTCTTGCACAGTAGACAACAAACTCCAAACACAAACTGACATTTGTGAAAATGATTAAACTCCAGTAGTAATGTTTACCAACATAGTCACTTGAGTAGAACACAAATGAGGCACTGAGGTCTATTAGGGCCTAAAGCACATCACCGTTGATCCCACATTTAAGTGAATATCACAGAAAGCAGTGATACAGCTTTTCGTGAATTACCATACGATGGTTGGAACTGTAATAGTGGCAACTATTTATGTACAGCTCGTACAAAATAGATACGTGTTTCAAAGTTTTACTGACTTTCAAAGTAGTCACGAGCATTGTGTATAACACGTTGCCAGCGATGTAGAAGTCGTAGGATACTCTTAGCAG
The DNA here is from genome assembly GCF_023897955.1 of Schistocerca gregaria. Lineage (NCBI taxonomy): Eukaryota > Metazoa > Arthropoda > Insecta > Orthoptera > Acrididae > Schistocerca > Schistocerca gregaria. Next base: position 842,029,614 of record NC_064920.1, on the reverse strand, counting down.
TGCCAGTTGTGTTGAAAGTTCGAGTGGCACAGTCCATTGCTCGACGAATCTGTAACAGTTCTGAAGCGAATGCCGTGAAGTGTTTCCTTCAGTTTACAAATCGAATTGAACTCACGAGGGCTTAAGTCAGGGGAGTGCTATAGGTGGTATAGCATCTAGCAGCCCCATCAGTCAAACAAATCAGTAACAGGTTGCATTGTACGTGCTTGAGCATTGTTCTGCAAAATGATGGCCAGATCCTGCAGAAAGTTTCACCAATTCTGTCTCTATGTTGTTCATTTTTGGAACACAACCTACGACCAGTCCTAGTATCCACCAATAGATTGCAAGAAAAAAGTGCCTGTGTACAAAGGGTATCAATTTAGTTAATTAAGTAATCAAACCTGAGAGAATGAGGGAATATTCCAAAACATCTACAGCTAGGGATTTACCAGGCATCCACTACTTTGTGCAGGACGAACGAGTGGTTAGTGTCGCTCGTTGGGCAGGAAATAGCCAACTGAGAGAGGGAGGGAGAGAGACAAACAGAGAGAGAGAGAGAGAGAGAGAGAGAGAGAGAGAGAGAGAGAGAGAGAATACGTTTTGAGAGGAATAGAGGAATTTCCAATGGTATCAACATCAAAGAGGTGCCACCTCCTGTATCGAAGACTTGCCACCACCTGATGCTTTGCCCAACTGGAAGTAACTGGAAGTGTGAGTGGGAGGAGAGGAAAGAATCGCAAGGCCGAGGTGTAGGGGAGCATTCCTTCTCAAAGCGTCCTCTGATGGGGTATTGTGAGCTAACTCAGTCAGCATAAGCCAAGCAGGGCGAACACCTAGAGCAGCTACTTCCACTGACCTGTTATGGAAGGTGTGTGTTTGGGAACAGATTGTGCTGGTGCTGTAGCCAGATATAGCCACTTAAGGGGGCAAAGGACACCACCATGAACAAAGGGGACTGTGGTTGTGGTGGGTGATGTGGCTGTTGGATTGTCACAAAAAAATGACCGCAGTATTCTGAGACATTATGATCTCCTGGTTTGGACATGTTGGTAGGAATTCTCCAAAGCAGTGGCACATGACAGGAAGTAGCCGCTAGAAATGAGCTAATACCGCGGGACGCATGGCAGGGTGGCGACCGAAATCAGTCGCAGGGTGCAAGTTCGGGTAGCGAGGCCTCTCTCCCTATTTGCGCAATCGAGAATACAGAGAGCAGCCATCTGGAAAGACGGGGTCAAGCGATTTTTCACAGTGTAATTATGTGCAGTGAGTTATGTTGACTTCGATTTCGTGACAGTATTCCTTGTACAACCATAAAAAAGCTATCTCTTTAGTTCCTTATTTTCAAGACCTGCATCTTGCAGAACAGCAGAGAGCGATGTGCTTTTCTCACCAAATAAGGAAGATACCCAACACCTGCAAACTGAATTTTATAAATAAGTTGATTCAGAAGGATGTAGGTTGCAGTAGTTACTCTGAAATGAAGAAGCTTGCACAGAATTGAGTAGCATGGAGAGCTGCAGCCAACCAGTCTCTGGGCTGAAGACAACAACAACAGTATATTCTTTGCTATGTAATTGAATTTCTTATTGTGTGATCCTTCCTCTCCAGCACAGACTGAGTCCTTTTACCACCAATTTCCAGGTGGGGGGGGGGGGGGGGCAGGGAGGGGAGAGCTGCAGGACTCCCAGAGGAGGATGGTTTAATGAAGTGATCGATTTAATTAATTAGGCATTTAATTTGATATCAAAAGTGGACTTATATTAGCACGGGAATGGGGGAAGGTTAGAGGTTTCCAGAGGGGTGAGGAAGGAGGAAGTGGAGAGGGATAGGTGGGTGGGGTTTTCTCAGAAGGACTGATTATTCCCAGGACATCGTAAATCATGTCAATTAACAGAACAATAGGTTTTGGGGAGGGGCATTAAGTGGAGGGGAAGGGGTAATAAATTTATCGAGTTTGCCCCTGAATGTATGGAACCCACACCAACAAAACGCTCCAGAACCTGCTTTGCCCCCCTATTGACAACTACATGGTGGCAAGGAATAAAACACTTTGTTCAATCACGGAACTATGGTGTCACTATTGTTAGGTCGCTGTAAATGGCAGTGATGGGTAAAAGAAGGGAGCGGACACAGAATGTTGGCGATGGTGTCGATATATGATGGAAGTTGACCAGGAGGCCATCACACAACTTTTCATGAAATGGTTTTAAATGTGATGAATAAAATATTAATTCTAAAAAATCTCTGTTGATTCGAAACCAGTAGTATAATTTAGATGGGATTCGCTCTGAAGTTTACACAAACAGATTTGACATTCAATGTTATGTATTATGATCACTTCATATGCTGGTAAGTACGATAATTTTGGTTAAATTTGGCCCATTTACGATAATTTTACTCCCTTCGTACAATAGTTGCCGCATTTCGCGTTGGGAACAAATGGTTCAAATGGCTATGAGCACTATGGGAATCAACTGCTGTGGTCATTAGTCCCCTAGAACTTAGAACTACTTAAACCTAACTAACCTAAGGACATCACACACATCCATGCCTGAGGCAGGATTCGAACCTGCGACCATAGCAGTCGCACGGTTCCGGACTGCGCGCCTAGAGCGTTGGGAACAATGTGATGTGGTGCATAAGAATGCAGAGAATAAGATGCAAGATTTTTAATATGTGGCCAGGCATATTACGTGATTGTAAACGGGTACAGTAAATTGCCATTAAGAGCAAAAATATTCAAGAAGAACACTGTGGGTCCAAACTTGTTATGTGGAGCCAGCCGGAGTGGCTGTGCGGCTCTAGGCGCTACAGTCTGGAGCTGAGCGACCGCTACAGTCGCAAGTTCGAATCCTGCCTCGGGCATGGATGTGTGTGATGTCGTTACGTTAGTTAGGTTTAATTAGTTCTAAGATCTAGGCGACTGATGACCTCAGAAGTTAAGTCGCATAGTGCTCAGAGCCATTTGAACCATTTTTGTTATGTGGAGTGACAATGAAGAAGAGCCTTTTACCATATGTTGTCGACGAATAATGCCTCACATCGCTACTGCAGTAACTCATCAATGTAAGATCCGACCAATTTCACCTTTAGACTGTACAAGGCTAGCGGGCATAGTAGTTTTTCGTAACTGAATAACAGAGTGTTTAGTGCAGCAACTGTTGTACGAGTAGTGTAAATGAAATTCACTTCAATCATTTAGTTAACAGGGTTCTATCCTATCACCATTATTGACTCCGAGAATACTACGAGTTGGCCTTCGGCTCAGGAAGTCCATATCGATGATGTTTCGTTGAACGGTTCGCACGCTGACACTAGCTGATGGTCCAGCACTGAAATCTGCAGCAATCTGCGGAAGTGTTGCACTTCTGTCAGGTTGAACGATTCTCTTCAGTCGTCGTTAGTTTCGTTCTTGCAGGATCTTTGTCGGCCCTAGCGATGTTGGAGATTTGATGTTTGACGAGATTCCTGATATTCACGGTACACTCCTGAAATGGTCGTACGGGAAAATCCCCAATTCATCGCTACCTCGGTGATGCTGTGTGCCATCTCTGGTGCGCCGACTATAATATCACATTCAAACTCACTTAAATCTTGATAACCTGCCATTGCAGCAGCAGTATCCGATCTAACAAATGTGCCAGAAACTTGTTGTCTTGTATAGGCGTTGCCGACCGCAGCGCCATATTCTGCCTGTTTACATGTCTCTGTCTTTGCGTACTCTTGCCTATACCAGTTTCTTTGGTGCTTCAGTGTAGATTTCCTGCCATTTCGGTCAAATTAGTTTAACCGAATGCCAGGAAGGTTTTTTTTTCTGTACAGAAGCATAAAGGAGCGCTATCTGTACCACGAGAGTATATTTATCTCTGACATATCTACATCTGCGTACATACATAGCTCGCAAGCCACCGTGCGGTGCGTCACGGGAGGAACCCACCGTATGTTGCATGGCGGAAGGTACCCTGTACCATCACTAGTCATTTCCTTTCCTGTTTCACCCTCAAACTGAGCGAGAGAAAAACCGTTATCTATATGCCTCCGTACGACACCTAATCCCTCTAATCTTCGTGGTTCTTACCCAAAAGGCATGTTGGTGGCAGTAGACTCGTTCTACAGTTAGCAGCTTCAAATGCCGGTTCTCTAAGTTTTCTCACCAGTGCTCCTCGAAAAGGACTTCGCCTTTCGCCTAGTGATTGCCAGTTGAGTTTCCGAAACATCTGCGTAATACTTGGCGTGTTGTTCGAACCTACCAATAACAAATCTAGCAGTCTGGTTCTGAATTGCTTCGATGTCCTTCTTCAGACCGACCGAGTGCAGATCCCAAACCATCGAACCAAGTATTCAACGATAGGTCACACTAGGGTCCTATATGCGGTGTCCTTTACAGATGAAGCACACTTTCCTAAAATTCTCCCAATGAACCGCAGTCGACAATTCACTTTCCATAATACAATCATTATACGCTCATTCCATTTCATGTTGCTTTGCACGGGACATTACAAATGTTGTACTCGAACGTTACGGGTCTGTTTTTGCTGCTCACACGCACTAACTTACATTTTTTCTGCATTCGGAGCTAGCTGCCATTGATCACTCCAACCATACATTTATATACATGTAGTAACTGTTCTTGAAAGAACAGATACCATTGATGACCGTGCTGCTTCTCTAGAATAAATGATAATTAATTTAAACCCTCAGCTGTCGACAAGTGTTGTTTACATACTTCGATGGGGAGAGCTGAAAATCTGTGACCCGACCGAGGTTGAATAAGGTGTATGGAGATGCTGCTGTCGATCGCAGTACTGTTAGTCGGTGGACAAGCAGGTTACGTGATGAAAGCAGGCACGGCAATATTGAGGATTTATGGAGACAGTAACTGTTCTCGAAAGGACAGAATACTGTTGATGAACCCTCAGCTGCAGACAGGTGTTATTGATATACCTCGATGTGGACAACTGAAAATGTGTGCCCCAACTGGGAGTCGAACCCAGGACCTCCTGCTTATATTGCAGACGCTCTATCCATCTTTTTTTTGGGTGGGGGAGGGGGGGGGGGCAAAGTAAATATAAATGTCGTGTGGCTAGGGCCTCCCGTCGGGTAGACCGTTCGCCGGGTGCAAGTCTTTCGGTTTGACGCCACTTCGGTGACTTGCGCGTCGATGGGAAGAAAATGATGCTGATTATGATAACACAACATCTAGTCCCTGAGCGGAGAAAAACTGCGACCCAGCCGGGAATCGAACCCGTGCCCTTAGAGTTGACATCCTCTCGTGCTGACCACTTCTTTTATTTTTTATTTTTTTTTATCTACCAACTTTTTTTAAAAATTGATATGGATAAGGAAGTTAGGAGAAACAGAAACCTTTATTATTCACAAAATAAACATAGTACGTCCTGACACATGATAACTGTCCTAGAAGGAACCTCGCTGCCGTCCTACCATACAGCATGAAGTAACAACAAAATCAAAGTGGGGCCACCTCCGGCACCCTAAAGAAAAGTATTTATGAATATGAAAACAAAATTTGAAGTACATCCATTTGCTAACTGTTCAAGCGTGAGTTTTTCGTAGGTCGCATACTCGCATAGTGTTCTTAGTCGATCACATTACTTGGTCGGTTTCACAACGAAAGCACTGCCGCTCATCTTTGCGCACCCGGCACACCCCAAGTATATGGCTGGTCCGCAAAAACCGTTATGAGGAAATTGGCATACCAATCCTTGTACTTTTGTTGCCGTAATAGTTTTGTGTGTCCATCTTGCAAGTATTGCCAGTAATCCAGGACGTTCAGTAAGTTCGTACGTGTGTCTCTATAGATGTAATGGACCGTCATACCTGTGATCCACGCCACTGCGTTCGTCTTATGACGCGGAAAATACGTTTCCTCTGGGAAAATACTATGTCAGAAGAGACTGGTGTATAGATAGTACGCCGCATGAACGCTATTATCTTTCTTGCGAGAGTCCAGACAGCCAATGCCTCGCCGCAGACCAGCCGATGGTCGTCCGTATCCAGCACGCCGCATTGCTGACACAAGGGCGAATCCGCCAAACGTATTGTGTACATTTTATCATTTGTAGGGTATTTTCGGTTCACGACAATGTACCATGTTGATCTGACTGATGTAGGTAGGTGGGCGTGGTGGACCGTGCGCCACACCACGTGCCAATTAACAGCTGGATGTTTGCGTTCCACCCTATTCCGGGCGATCTGTAGAAGAAGCAGATGGTACACGTCCTTCGATGTCGACTCTCGGGTCGTCGGTAAACGCTCTCGAACGTAACTGTGTTCCACGATGAACGTGCACACATACGTTAAAGGGGGCGAAATATGGCCGACACTGACTGGAGGAAGATGCGATGTTGGTACGAGTTCTTCGATGATCGTCCCCGTAAGCGAGTGATTCCTGTTGCGCCACCGTTTGAGCATAGTATTAATGTAGATGGCACGCACCTTCTCGTGCACGTTCATTAAACCAGCGCCCCTCTCTCGCTCTGGGAGGGTAAGCGTGTTGTACTCCAGCTTAAAGAGTTGTCCCAGGCACACATAGTACCCAAAAGCCGCCTGAATCCTCATAGCCATCGTGCGCGTCAAGGGGAGAAGGTGTGTCAGGTGGCACATCATGGGCGCGAGATAAAGGTTGACGAGTAACACTCGCTGCAGCATATCCATCGACCGTAGGGCGTTTAGTTGTACTGCCGTGCGGACTCTGAGTAACAGTCTTCAGTAGTTGTCCACAGCCGTTCTCGCTGTCTCTTTATGAAAGGTGATACCCAAACAGCGGAGGGTTTCCAACGCAGGTATGGGTCCTTCCGTTCCTGGTTCTAGTCCACGCCCCACATGCATGAATTGTGATTTTCGGTAGTTGATCACACTTCCAGCTACCATCCCATACGTCCGTAGCCAATCCAGTGCCGTCTGAGTCTCCCTCTCATTCCGCACGAGGAACACAATATCATCCGCGTATGCTCTGCATTTGAATGATAAATGCCATAGGGAGATCCCAGTAAGACGGCGGCGAAGGCCTGCGAGGCACGGTTCTAAGGCGATCGCATAAAGGAGGATCGACGAGGGGCAACCCTGTCTCACTGATCTCAAGATCTTAAAATACACAGTTCTCCCTCCGTTGACCACCATCGCTGATCTGGCGCCGTGCAACAGCCGCATCACAGCATTGGTCAATAATGGCGAGACACCCATCCTGTTCATCACCGCCGCGAGGTACACATGATCCACGCGATCAAAAGCATGATCGAAATCTACTGCAACCATCGCCCCCCGGAGGCGGCATGCAGCCGCGAGGGCGACGACGTCACGATAGTCTCCCAAGGCTATAACTGATGCCGCCAAGACAAGTGTGGTCGGCATGTATTCGATTCTCCAGCGACTTTTTGATACGACTTCCCAGGATGCGCATGAAGATCTTGTAGCCACTATTAAGAAGGGTCAAGGGGCGATAATCACAAGGCCGTTTGCCACCACGGGGCTTCGGTTATCATGAGCCCTTCCGTGAATTGAATGTGAACCGGTACTTCTTGCCGCAGAAGCTCATTAAACATACATAGCCACATCGGTGTCATAATGGTCACAAAGGCACGATAAAATTCCAACTTGAATCCGTCTGGACCTGGGGACTTGATGCAAGCACCTCGTGTAATCGCTTCCTCCAGCTCTTCACACGTAATTTCAGATAACCCGTCCGCTTCCCCGTTCACACTCGTCGCGTCTGGGATCTCTTCCAGGACGTTCCCCAGCTCCCTCTGACCCTCCCCGTTGCTCGCATAGAATCTGCTAAAATGATCCGTGAACGCCTGTTCTATGCCCCTTTGTGTTGTAAAACGACGGCCATCGCCGAGATCGATCTCATGTATTAAATTCCTGCGTCTTCTTCGTCTTTCCCTTATCACATAATGCATCGAGGGAACCTCGTTGGGCAGGAAATCCTGCGACCTCGCGCGTATCATCGTACCTGCCATCCTCTGCGTCGAAAGCTGTACCAGGTTGGTCTTAACTCGATGGACGGCCGTCTGGCGTAGGTGGTTGAGCTAACAGTTCCCGGAGAGCCTTAAAGTAAAAGTCATTGGCCGTGCGCTGCCATTGAGAAACCTCCTTCCCGTAACCTATTAACGTCCTCCGTAAAGCTGGTTTCGCGCACTCGATCCACCACTGCAGGACAGAACCGAAAGCATTTCGTCGACGGAGGCAGCCATGCCACGCGTCCTCCACCATGCGTCGGCATTCTGCATCTCGCAGGTGGGAGACGTTCATCTTCCATTTACCCCTCCGTCTCCATACCTGCTATCAAGGTTAACGGTACAAATATATGCCTCGTGGTCTGTAAACGCTGTCGGCTATATTTCTGCGTCCACCGTCGACATTGCTAACGGCCTTGAAACGTAGATCCGGTCCAAACGGCCCGCGGAGTGGCTAGTAAAAAATGTATATCCTGGTTGGTTGCGATACTTCAGGTCCCATGTATCGACTAATTCTACATCTACATCTACATCTACATCCGTACTCCGCAAGCCACCTGACGGTGTGTGGCGGAGGGTACCCTGAGTACCTCTATCGGTTCTCCCTTCTATTCCAGTCTCGTATTGTACGTGGAAAGAAGGATTGTCGGTATGCTTCTGTGTGGGCTCTAATCTCTCTGATTTTATCCTCATGGTCTCTTCGCGAGATATACGTAGGAGGGAGCAATATACTGCTTGACTCTTCGGTGAAGGTATGTTCTCGAAACTTCAACAAAAGCCCGTACCGAGCTACTGAGCGTCTCTCCTGCAGAGTCTTCCACTGGAGTTTATCTATCATCTCCGTAACGCTTTCGCAATTACTAAATGATCCTGTAACGAAGCGCGCTGCTCTCCGTTGGATCTTCTCTATCTCTTCTATCAACCCTACCTGGTGCGGATCCCACACTGCTGAGCAGTATTCAAGCATTGGGCGAACAAGCGTACTGTAACCTACTTCCTTTGTTGTCGGATTGCATTTCCTTAGGATTCTTCCAATGAATCTCAGTCTGGCATCTGCTTTACCGACGATCAACTTTATATGATCATTCCATTTTAAATCACTCCTAATGCGTACTCCCAGATAATTTATGGAATTAACTGCTTCCAGTTGCTGACCTGCTATTTTGTAGCTAAATGATAAGGGACCTATCTTTCTATGTATTCGCATCACATTACACTTCGCTACATTGAGATTCAATTGCCATTCCGTGCACCATGCGTCAATTCGCTGCATATCCTCCTGCATTTCAGTACAATTTTCCATTGTTGCAACCTCTCGATACACCACAGCATCATCTGCAAAAAGCCTCAGTGAACTTCCGATGTCATCCACCAGGTCATTTATGTATATTGTGAATAGCAACGGTCCTATGACACTCCCCTGCGGCACACCTGAAATCACTCTTACTTCGGAAGACTTCTCTCCATTGAGAATGACGTGCTGCGTTCTGTTATCTAGGAACTCCTCAATCCAATCACACAATTGATCTGATAGTCCGTATGCTCTTACTTTGTTCATTAAACGACTATGGGGAACTGTGTCAAACGCCTTGCGGAAGTCAAGAAACACGGCATCTACCTGTGAACCCGTGTCTAAGGCCCTCTGAGTCTCGTGGACGAATAGCGCGAGCTGGGTTTCACACGATCGTCTTTTTCGAAACCCATGCTGATTCCTACAGAGTAGATTTCTAGTCTCCAGAAAAGACATTATACTCGAACATAATACGTGTTCCAAAATTCTACAACTGATCGACGTTAGAGATATAGGTCTATAGTTCTGCACATCTGTTCGACGTCCCTTCTTGAGAACGGGGATGACCTGTGCCCTTTTCCAATCCTTTGGAACGCTTCGCTCTTCTAGAGACCTACGGTACACCGCTGCAAGAAGGGGGGGCAAGTTCCTTCGCGTACTCTGTGTAAAATCGAACTGGTATCCCATCAGGACCAGCGGCCTTTCCTCTTTTGAGCGATTTTAATTGTTTCTCTATCCCTCTGTCGTCTACTTCGATATCTACCATTTTGTCAACTGTGCGACAATCTAGAGAAGGAAGCACAGTGCAGTCTTCCTCTGTGAAACAGCTTTGGAAGAAGACATTTAGTAATTCGGCCTTTAGTCTGTCATCCTCTGTTTCAGTACCATTTTGGTCACAGAGTGTCTGGACATTTTGTTTTGATCCACCTACCGCTTTGACATAGGACCAAAATTTCTTAGGATTTTCTGCCAAGTCAGTACATAGAACGTTACTTTCGAATTCATTGAAAGCCTCTCGCATAGCCCTCCTCACACTACATTTCGCTTCGCGTAATTTTTGTTTGTCTGCAAGGCTTTGGCTATGTTTATGTTTGCTGTGAAGTTCCCTTTGCTTCCGCAGCAGTTTTCTAACTCGGTTGTTGTACCACGGTGGCTCTTTTCCATCTCTTACGATCTTTCTTGGCACATACTCATCTAACGCATATTGTACCATGGTTTTGAACTTTGTCCACTGATCCTCAACACTATCTGCACTTGAGACAAAACTTTTGTGTTGAGCCGTCAGGTACTCTGTAATCTGCTTTTTGTCACTTTTGCTAAACAGAAAAATCTTCCTACCTTTTTTAATATTTCTATTTACGGCTGAAATCATCGACGCAGTAACCGCTTTATGATCGCTGATTCCCTGTTCTGCATTAACTGATTCAAATAGTTCGGGTCTGTTTGTCACCAGAAGGTCTAATATATTATCGCCACGAGTCGGTTTTCTGTTTAACTGCTCAAGGTAGTTTTCAGATAAAGCACTTAAAAATATTTCACTGGATTCTTTGTCCCTGCCACCCTTTATGAACGTTTGAGTCTCCCAGTCTATATCCGGCAAATTAAAATCTCCACCCAGAACTATGACATGGTGGGGAAATCTACTCGAAATATTCTCCAAATTATTCTTCAGGTGCTGAGCCACAACAGCTGCTGAGCCCGGGGGCTCCATCCCGTTGACCAGCTCCCTAAGTTCTTGGCTAGTAGTACAGTTAGGTTGTTGGTCCTTTCTGTCGAGCACACAATTAAAATCTCCGCCGAGTATGCAACCATCGTATCGTCCCTGGAACAACGGTGTAACCTCATGGGCGTAAAAATCTGCTCTGTCCCTTCTCTTATCCGAGCCTGACGGTGCGTATATGTTGATCAAACGTATTCCACCTATGGTCACGGCCGTACCACGTGCAGAAGGCAAATACTCGACGTCGTCTGCACGTATCCCTTCCTTTAACAGTATAGCTGTGCCAACGCCTCTCTCGTCACACGGGGAACGGTAAATGTCGTAAACGTAAAAGTCCGAGGGTGGAAGTACCCGAACTTCTTGTAATAGTGCTATGTCTAAATCCGCAGCCTTTATCATGTCACTGAGCATCTTGATTTTTACCGGCGTCCCAATGCTATTGATGTTAACAGACGCAATCCGATAAGCTTGTTGCATGACGGTCAACGTAGATAGGGTACCGTACGGTCGCTAATTTTACCGTGTATAGGCTGCTGTCGGTCTAACGCCCCCCTGCCGTCCCCTCATATGGTCTGTCGTTATTCCGTGCGCTCTGCCGGTCTTACACCGGGAGAGTGCGTGGGGGCAGTTCCTCCGGCATTATCTGTTCCCCACGGGGGTGGCTCTCCTGACCAGTCCCCTAGTGTCCCATCGTCGTCGTGCGGTGCAGGCGCCGTAGCCTCCTCAGTAGCCTGTTGCCGTCTATCGAGCTCCTTCGCTGTGTCTGGAGCATCGTCAGCGATAGGTTGTGCCGTCTTCCTGCTGGACACCGGTGCATCCACGCTAGGCAGTTCTTCTGTATCAATGGTCTTCTGTTCTGTTCCCTTAAACTGCTCAGAATTGTCTGCTAGATCAGAGTGGTCGTTCTCCACCGTGAGGCGGCGCTTCTTCCGGCGTTTTGATGATCGCTGTTTACGTTGCCGGGCCTCGGAATCAGAGGTGAGCATGGTCTCCAGTTGTTCGTGGGGGGCGTCGGAATCGTGCGCCGTCGTATTATCGACGTCTCGAAGCGCCTTATCTGAAGGGGCCGCAAGTGGAACCGAGAGGGCGTCCTGTGACTGCTGCAGGCGGTCCAGCGCAATGTCGTCTTTCTGTGGCTCGCCACGATCCGCCGCTGTCTGTGTGTTCTGGTACGCGTCTGTCTCGCGGCCCACGTCATCACGTAACGCGGCGACATAAGTCATGGGGAGCACAGTCGGATGCGACGTGAGGGGTGGATCATCCCGTGGCAGCTGTAATAACCTTCGTTGAGCACACTCAGAACGTATGTGTCCCTCCTTCCCACATCCAGAGCACGTCCTTGGTTGTCCGTCGTGAATGACAATCGCCCTACAGCCGGCGATGTACAAGTATGACGGGACGTGTTATCGGAGTTCGATCCGTATTTGTCTGACGCCATTGAGAACAGGATACGTCTTGAAACTCGCCCACTTTTCAGCCACGTGGGTTAGGGCCGTTCCGTAAGGACGCAGGGCGTCTGTCACCAATTCTTCTGGCACTTCGAATGGAAGCTCAAAGACGCGGATCTTTCGGAGGCCCATGCCGGCGTGTTCAACTGTTACCGCTCCAACATTTCCGTCCGAATGACAGAAACGAAGTCCTTGTCGGTGTCGAAGTAGTAATACGTCACATGCCGCTTCATTAATGAGCTTGACATAGACCACGCTGCTGACTATAGATAAATGTTTTCCAACTAGAACGTCAGGTGCGATTTTCACCTCGTCCCGTAAATAACGTTCGATCTGGTAAGCCTTCGGTCGAGCATATTCGTTATCAAAACTGAATTTCAGTGTCGATTTGCGGAACGACAAGGCCATGATTCGTTCTATGTGTACCGCGACACACCGCTACACACTTAAGGTAAACACCTCTCGCGCAGACGTACGGCAGGGACGTAAACACCGTCCGAACCGCTGCGCCGCCGAAGGCTGACTGTCTGAGCCACTGAGGACACAGATGAACAGTGCGACTGCAGGGAATTATCCCTTGCACGCTTCCCGTGAGACCCGCATTTTCAACTGTCCACACACTACATACGTAATGTACCTAATAGATATTTGCCCATCCACTCATCACTAGCTCAGACGATTCCCGTAAGAGTTCGGGCAACCTGTACGCATTCGCACAGACGAAGGTCAATGGCTGCCCATCTATTGACCTTCGTGTGTGCAAATGTGCACAGGTTGCCCGAACTCTTACGGGAATCATCACCTTAGTGTGCGCGAGTAATGAGTGAGTGGGCAAATATATATTAGGTACATTACGTGTGTAGATTGTGGACAGTTGGGAATGTTTGTCTCACGGGAAGCGTGCAAGGGACAACTCCGTGCAGTCGCACTATTCATCTGTGTCTTCGGTGGCTTAGATGGAGCTGGCACAGTAGCTCATCGTGTTCGGTCAGAGGGCTGTGAGCTCTGTGTAATAAAAGAAACTGAGTCAAAGAATCAACGATCGACTTGAACCGATGTCTTGTGACGTCCGTCCAGACCAAACGCAACGAACAATACCGAACAAAATGAATAATTAAAAAAAAGACGGATTGTGCGTGTGCCATGTAATCAGGAGATCCCAGGTTCGAGTCCCGGTCGGAACACACATTCTCATCTGTCCCCATCGAGGTATATCAACAACACTTGTCGGCAGCTGAGGGTACAATTAATTATCATTTGACCATAAATTTTGTCTACGTCGTCTTGTGTCCTCCTACAGTCAGTCAACGACACCTTCCCACACACCACTGCGTCATCAGCAAACAGTCGCAGACTGATAATTCATCTATACAGAAAATAGCAGTGGTTCTATCACACTTTTCTCGGGCACTCCTGATAATGTTTGTCCCTAATGAACACTCGCCGTCGAGTACAACATACTGTCTTCTATTACTTAGGAAGTCTTCGAGCCAACATGACATTTCAAGCATTAGATAATGTCTGTCTAATTGCCCAAGCCAAGAGGAGGCAGTATACGAAATTTACACAATTTGAATTGAAATAAGGAATGAAATGTTTTGTGAAAATATTTCGTTACGAAAGCATTTTTAAGCTAAATCGATGAAACTAAGAATTTGGCTTTTCGGTTAGAAATTAAAAAAATGTGTGTTTCACTGTTTTTGGAAATTCAGCCACTAGAGGGGTGAAATAGAGAATAAAAGTTTTTTAATATATTTCATCACGTAACTGTTTTTAAACTATATTTATGAAAATTCTAATTCGGCTTCTCTGTCACAAATAAAAATTTATACATTTCCCTATTTCAGGAAATTCAGCCCCTAAAAGAGCGAAAGAGGATGGAATCTCATTAAAATACACTCCTGGAAATGGAAAAAAGAACACATTGACACCGGTGTGTCAGACCCACCATACTTGCTCCGGACACTGCGAGAGGGCTGTACAAGCAATGATCACACGCACGGCACAGCGGACACACCAGGAACCGCGGTGTTGGCCATCGAATGGCGCTAGCTGCGCAGCATTTGTGCACCGCCGCCGTCAGTGTCAGCCAGTTTGCCGTGGCATACGGAGCTCCATCGCAGTCTTTAACACTGGTAGCATGCCGCGACAGCGTGGACGTGAACCGTATGTGCAGTTGACGGACTTTGAGCGAGGGCGTATAGTGGACATGCGGGAGGCCGGGTGGACGTACCGCCGAATTGCTCAACACGTGGGGCGTGAGGTCTCCACAGTACATCGATGTTGTCGCCAGTGGTCGGCGGAAAGTGCACGTGCCCGTCGACCTGGGACCGGACCGCAGCGAGGCACGGATGCACGCCAAGACCGTAGGATCCTACGCAGTGCCGTAGGGGACCGCACCGCCACTTCCCAGCAAATTAGGGACACTGTTGCTCCTGGGGTATCGGCGAGGACCATTCGCAACCGTCTCCATGAAGCTGGGCTACGGTCCCGCACACCGTTAGGCCGTCTTCCGCTCACGCCCCAACATCGTGCAGCCCGCCTCCAGTGGTGTCGCGACAGGCGTGAATGGAGGGACGAATGGAGACGTGTCGTCTTCAGCGATGAGAGTCGCTTCTGCCTTGGTGCCAATGATGGTCGTATGCGTGTTTGGCGCCGTGCAGGTGAGCGCCACAATCAGGACTGCATACGACCGAGGCACACAGGGCCAACACCCGGCATCATGGTGTGGGGAGCGATCTCCTACACTGGCCGTACACCTCTGGTGATCGTCGAGGGGACACTGAATAGTGCACGGTACATCCAAACCGTCATCGAACCCATCGTTCTACCATTCCTAGACCGGCAAGGGAACTTGCTGTTCCAACAGGACAATGCACGTCCGCATGTATCCCCTGCCACCCAACGTGCTCTAGAAGGTGTAAGTCAACTACCCTGGCCAGCAAGATCTCCGCATCTGTCGCCCATTGAGCATGTTTGGGACTGGATGAAGCGTCGTCTCACGCGGTCTGCACGTCCAGCACGAACGCTGGTCCAACTGAGGCGCCAGGTGGAAATGGCATGGCAAGCCGTTCCACAGGACTACATCCAGCATCTCTACGATCGTCTCCATGGGAGAATAGCAGCCTGCATTGCTGCGAAAGGTGGATATACACTGTACTAGTGCCGACATTGTGCATGCTCTATTGCCTGTGTGTATGTGCCTGTGGTTCTGTCAGTGTGATCATGTGATGTATCTGACCCCAGGAATGTGTCAATAAAGTTTCCCCTTCCTGGGACAATGAATTCACGGTGTTCTTATTTCAATTTCCAGGAGTGTATTTCAGTTGGAAAGAATTTTTATAGCTAAATCTTTGAAAACTGGTATTTGACTTCCCGGTTTGAAATGAAAAGGAACGTGTTTCACTTTTTTTCTTTTTAATTCAACCTCTGAGGAGACAAATAGAGACAGACTGGCTGACTCAGCTTCGACCATCCCAAATCGCTAAGGATAGAAACTTGAGATATGGAGGGAATGTGGATCTTGAGGCATCGTTTAAGAAGGAATCGTTAGGAATTCTACTCCTAAGGGGTGAAATAAGGATTGAAACGCTTTGTGAAAATATGTGTCACTGTTAAGGGAACTTTGAAATTAGAACTGCGAAAATTGCTCTCTTGTTTCTCAGTCAGAAATTAAAAAAAGGTATTTCAGTATTTTTAAAAATTTAACCACTAAGGGGTAAAATAGTGAGTGAAAAATTTGTTCGAAAATAAATCGTTATTAAAAAAATTACTAAAGCATTTTAAAGCTAAATCTAGGAAGATTTGTATTTGGTTTCTCTGTCAGAAATAAAACACAAGATTCGCTGATTCTGGAAATTCAGTACCTTAGTGGGTTAGAATATTGCTGCGCGGTGTGGGATCCTTACCAGGTGGGATTGACGGAGGACATCGAAAGGGTGCAAAAAAGGGCAACTCGTTTTGTACTATCACTTTATAGGGGAGAGAGTGTGGCAGATGTGATACACGACTTGGGATGGAAGTCATTACAGCATAGACGTTTTTCGTCGCGGCGAGACCTTTTTACGAAATTTCAGTCACCAACTTTCTCTTCCGAATGCGAAAATATTTTGTTGAGCCCAACCTACATAGGTAGGAATGATCATCAAAATAAAATAAGAGAAATCAGAGCTCGAACAGAAAGGTTTAGGTGTTCGTTTTTCCCGCTCGCTGTTCGGGAGTGGAATAGTAGAGAGATATTATGATTGTGGTTCGATGAACCCTCTGCCAAACACTTAAATGTGAATTGCAGAGTAGTCATGTAGATGTAGATGTAGATGTGCCGGCTGACTGAATTGAGTGTCGAGAATTGAGGGGAAACACACAAAAAAAAAATCGGTCTTTTTAAACCACCAGGTAAACTCATCATGCAAGTAGTTGCTGCAAGTCCGTACTGGGAGTTCTTTGGAGCAAAGCGTACTGAGGATATTATAATTGTTCTAAATGTTGGTTTTCGTGTGTACTTTACTGTTGTCCGGCCACACAGTTAACTCATGAATAAATGAGGATTTATGTTGTTCGACTAATCAATTAGCTCAAGAATCAATGAAGATTTAATTTGTGGTTTCTGTTGCGCCATTCCCTTTAACTTATCAAGGTTAACATATGAGAGGGTTCGCAGAAATTCTGATGGTTCAGAAATTAATATAACATATGACAGACATGAATACGTACACGTAAACAGATATACTTATATTCGTGGTATGCGTGCATTGTGTTGTACACAAATGTTTTTGGCATTTTTGTAAGCAAGCCAAACAGCGTGTATTTGCTTCCTAGTTCTGAGTTTATCTTTGGGGACAGATAGTCCCCTGTATAATAATTTCTCAAGAGGAGAAACATTCTCGTAGATTTTTCAGAGAAATTGCACAAGCAATATAAAGCTGTTATCCTATTATGAAAGTGTTTCGAAACACTTAATGGCTCTTATGTGTCTCTGTAGTAGGAGCAGTATAAAAGTTTCAATGATTGTAAAGTTCTCAACGTAGCTGTCTGGAGTGAGGTAACAGCGGACAGTTCACTGTAGAGCAACCACAGTATCTGGCAGAGCTGTCAAAAGCAAGAGCGGGAAGTAAGTATGCCGACAGGTGGCTGATATTGGAGCATCTGCCGAGGATATGAGAATAAAGACTTGATTTGCGAGGTACTCCAGCAGTTCCAAAGATTATATGGGAGCTGCAGTCTTGGAGACACTTTACTTTGGCCGAATTTTCCGTGTTTCCTAATTTTCTACTTTTTTGTTGCTCTCTGAGAGGTGGAAGGGTGGCAGGTTTTGTTATATTACCCGAAAGGACGCACGATGGATCCGTTTTATCATCTGTTCCGACAAACTTGTGATAGATTTCGCATACTATCAAGCAGTTTTGCAAGATATGGTACCTTGAAGTCGTTTGTGTCAACATACGGCAGAACCCTTTTCCCGAACTCCCCCTTCTTTTTCTTCCAGAAGGTTGCCACAAAAGTGCTCTCTTTGGCATTCTGCCTTCTTCTATTCTTTTGGCATGCCATAGCCATCCAAGTTGTCTTTCTTCTAGTCTAACCGCAATACTGTAATGAATCTGTGTCCTTTGTCGTATTTCCTCATTTCTTAAGCAGTAAAGTCTGGAAACCCTACTTTCTCTTCTCAGGTGGTTCATTTGTAAGTCCTAAGTCCCTTTTCATTTCTTCCTGTGAGTCCCCCAACACTCACTTCCTTAACTTGTTATTGTTCCCACGATGGATTTGTATAATCGCATTTTAACCATTAACTCATTTTTGAGAACTAAGTACAGGATTTAATTTTAGGACAGCCACCGTTCCCTGTCTGATCCGTTATCATATATCTCCGTTACATCTTCCATCGTATGATAGGATATTATACAAATACTTAAAATCTTTACACACTTTGCCGGCCGGAGTGGCTGCGCGGTTCTAGGCGCTACAGTCTGGAACCGAGCGACCGCTACGGTCGCAGGTTCGAATCCTACCTCGGCATGGATGTATGTGACGTCCTTAGGTTAGTTAGGTTTAATTAGATCTGAGTTCTAGGCAACTGATGTCCTCAGCAGTTAAGTCGCATAGTGCTCAGAGCCATTTTTCTTTACACACTTTAATTTGACCTTCGCCAATGTCCAAGTCACCTCCCTCCTCCCCACAACACAGATATTTCACCTTCTCACAATATTCAAACCCTTGTAATTATATTCTTCCAACAACTTCCTTCGCATGTAAAATGTATTCTGCTCATCGTTTGCTGGAGCTACCTGATCATCCCTACTTCAGTCCCCATGCTCGCCTACTTTCTACTCCAGAGATTTAGTGCCTTCTACACATACATGGTAAAGTATGTGGAAGACAGACAGTATCATTTTTCATTCCTTTAGTCATTCTGCAGATCTCTCCAGAGATTTCTTTCTCAACTTTAATGACACATTCTGTCGACTTGTGGAGGTTTATGATACTTGTTACATAATTTTTTTGAATTCTCCTGACCACAGCACCTCGAACAGTATCTTTAGTGACACCGTATCATATGCTTTGTCAAAATGTGTAACGAGCAAATGACTGCATAGATTCGGTTCCAATCTTTTCTCCGTGATCTGTCTTAGTGTAAATATATTACCTACATTTTCGAAAGCCACTGTACTCCATCCATTCTTTTGTAAACGGCGCTTCAAACTGTTTTCCCTCTCTAACAGACTGATATCGGCAGGCTTGGTCTTTCTTTTAACTCTTTTCTCAGACTAGCAACTATTTCTCATGCTGCGCCACTTTTGTGCCCACGTGCATCGATCGATTCCCTCGCACTTATAATCCCAGATTTCCTTTTCTTCCTTTTATACATATCAATTTCGACTTCTCTGTTCATTCTAACATGCAAGGCTTTATCCTTTTGTCCCTTGTCCTCAACCAGTTATCATACATCCTGTTTGGTTTAACTTTTCTAGTGCTTTGAGTCCACCCTGGTGGGGCGCGCTTCTTTTCTACTTTTTGTTGCCTCAGTGCTTCAATGCCTGCTTCATGCATGTACCTTTTGATTGCTTAAGACATATGCTGAGCCGTTTCTTCTTCTAGATGCCTCAGTTTGTTTGCTAACCGTAAGTTGTAAATAAATTGTACAGACTTTTGTTTCAAACTTTCTAAGTTGTATCTGATAATATCCACTACCCTAGTGGGAATATTTGCCTCTTTAATTTGTCTTTGCCCTTTAGATGATATTATCATCTTATCAAGTGAAAAAAAGTGGTGTGAACCACATGCTGTACCCTAAGACTTTAAAATCATTTGTTCTTATATTGGAATTTTTATTTTGATAAGACTTCCGTAATGGAGGTATGTCAACGAACTGCCTGTTGGCTTCTGTCTCGTGTTTTTTGCTGGCGTTGGTTTGAAGATTTTTCTGACGTTTCGCCAGTACGAGAGGCTGGCATTGTCAGAGCTTCACCCTCTACTACTGGTTGTGGACTAGATTCGAGCTTGCGGTCGCAGAATATATCCATCTTGTGCGCCAACGTCCAAAGGCTTTTCCGTGGCCATTACCGCTGCGGTTCTTCCCATGCTACCCGCAACCATCGTTCTCTGCAGCACGGGAATGCAAGATCCGTTCACCTCGAGGGTTTCTTCTTTCTTGTTGAAGTTATTATCATGTTTGTGCATTTCTAAGCTTCCCTGAACAAGCGGGTGTGACAGCTCTTCGCTACAGCAAGAACTTCCGTATCAGCGAATTTTGCTATGTGGTCGGTCTCTGCTTCGACCGATTTCTCCACCTGCCCCAAACTGCAGCGGTACTTATATTCTGTGATCCTCGTGTTGACTGATCATCCAGTCATTCCAACATAGACTTTTTTAACATATATATGATATGCAGTATGTTCTCGACATTGCAGGAAAAATCTTCAAACAAATGTCGGCTGAAAAACCAGAGACGCAAGCCAACAGACAATATGTCAACAAGCGGCTAAGAAAGACTAACAATTTTCGAAACATGTCACTTTCTGGACGGCCATTTGTGATCATTGTCAGTTAACACTAATCTTTTTTTCTAGTGGGAGATGCAGCAGAACCTGAAAATGGCGAATTTTATTACATCTGTAAATGTGTCATGCCTGTTTGATTCTAGCTCTGAGCCCTTGTGTCGAGTCAGGAAACCAAAAGCGCTGTCCTTTCGCTCTACTATCGCAGGACGTACTTCTGCAACGTAACAGAGAAAGGCGCACCAAAGGACGTCTAGAGTCGAAATTTTGTTGATGTGGAAAACTGAGGGGCGCCGTGCCCCCCTCCCCTCCCCTCTCTCTCTCTCTCTCTCACTCTCTCTCTCTCTCTCTCTCTCTCTCTCTCTCTCTCTCTCTCTCTCTGTCTCTGTCTCTCCTACACACACAGTGACTGATCGAGGAGTGTTTGCTCTGCAGGGTGGCTTATGCGCCCTCGCCGCACATGTGTAGGCCTCAGCTAGCGTCAGCTGGGTGTAAACATCCTGCCACCCTCCCACACAACCGCCGGTGCTGCGCTTCGCTCGCCCTGTTTAGGTCATACTGGGGTGCGCTGGTTTATAGTGACGGTTTCAGCTGCTTCATCAACAGCGTCCTAGATTTATGTCTACTATCTTTAACACACGCAACCGACGAAGAAACGAATGGAGATCAGACAGCTGTTTGGATTTCGCCAGGACAGCGCTGCGTCATTTTAGGCTTCAGCCTGGAGTCCACTTCTGGAGAGTTAGGAATATTACGGAAAATCTTGGTCGCCGAGCTGTGTTTCCAGGTTGCCTCTTCAGTATTTTACCACTTTTCCATCTCAGGTACTACTTTCTTCCATTCCTAATGACAGCCGCAGATTTTTAACGCATCTACATCAACACCAATTTCGGGCAATTTCACCACTTGCTAGCAACCAAGTAACCTCCATTTCTAGTACTCACATCTTGACAGATTGATAGTGGCTGTCAGATACTGGCAACTATCATAATAATTTGGAATCGGGTCATGCACATTGTTTCTCGTACCTGATGAAGTGTACGGGCTGAGCTTACAAACAACCTCATGTCCGCGGATTGTCCTTCAAATCATTGTGGTGGGTGATGCATTGTCTAGATTGGTGTTACAAATGAACAAACGGATGTGTATAACCAGACAGTGAGCTGCGGTATCGTTACCGCCTCAGAGATGATAAACGTATAATTGGCCACATTTTACTCCATTTAAACTTTCCGAACACGAGAATACTCTACCACTAGCCTGAATAGTGCCTGTTGGCAAGCGTACTGCATCGCACGCACGCTATTATTCCCCTTGGCGTATAGCAACATGTGCAGCAACTCATAAGACCAATTGAACTACCATCACGCTGGAGTGTACAGTGGAGGTATTCTCTCTGTATCCTGTAACAAGTTGTGAGCTGAGTAGTACTTACAGGGAAACGACTTCCTTAGCCCACAGTGAGGAGACGACTGGACGTGTTCTTAAGGTACTAGTTCGCTACAACTGTCAGCCGTAGCGGCTGGCAGTGACTGCGGGCAAGTTGACTGCTGCTCTTAGGCAAAGCAACGGAACATACGTCGTTGTAACTGCTCAGCAGTCAGCGGTCGTGACGTCATCGCGACTGGCCGCGTCTCGGCCGCTGCAGAAGCAGTCAAACAGTTGGGCCGCGACCGCCAGGTGTGTGACGACTGCAGAAATCAACGACACGCTATGTCGAAGAACGGTTTTCACGATGTCGACGACGAGATACTCTATACCAGGGCTTCCCAACCTTTTCAGCTGGCGGACCCTTTCTTCAGTCGAAAATCCATGGCGGACCCCTAGTCAGTCAAGAGCACAGTAACTTTAAAGTTCAGAGCGAAACCCATGGGTACTGAGAGCTTCTTAATGCAAGTGCCATGTTCCCAATGACCTCCACTACCCCCAACTCCCCCCCCCCCCGCCCCCCCCCCCCCCCCCCCGCCCCGACCGAAGTATCAATATTCTTCGGTTTTGAGATGAATGATAGCAACTTGAAATTAACGATCAAATTTGAATTCCTACTGCATCCAGACATTTACTAGTGGATTTACTCCCTTTGTTAAACACAGTATAGTCTGATTAAAATTACTTGCTAATTGAAATTTCACACGATGGAGCTGTCTTCCTCCAAGAGCATTTAACGTCAAGTCCAAACTGTTTCGCTGTTGACAAGCAACCGCTTATTGTTTGTTCACTTCCACTGTTTGGCTACTGTTGTGTAAGGAGCATGCATATTTCGTAACAGTCGTGTGTGTGTGTGTGTGTGTGTGTGTGTGTGTGTGTGTGTGTGTGTGTGTGTGGTTTTTCGTGAAATCCGAAGAAAAATGTTCAAATGTATGTAAAGTCTTCCTTTGGTCGTCCTCCCTCCTCATTCATTTCAACTGGAAACTTCCCTTGTTATGATGGCGATAGAGAAACTGCACCCTTCTTCAATGATCCTGACTTCAGCCACCGATCCATGTTAGAAGTAATAAACTGGTCAAAAATCGACTTATGAAATAGGTAGTGCACTGACAAAACAAATTTAACATTTCATGATGCCCGGGGCCGCATACGTGCCAGCGAGCGCTGTGATTGGTCGACAAAGCTCGCACCGCGCATGCGTAAAATGTTTCAGCGCCGGCGTGAGCCGGTGCACAAACGGCCCCCGTATTGTTGCTACGCAATCGATCAGAGAAGCCGCATTCTCCGGCTCTAAAACGTGTATACGTACTCACTGAGGAACCGCAAAGGCTCCTTGGGGATACGACCTGAAGTAAAAGTACACATGTTTTTCACAAGAAAAAAATAGTGATGAATTTTATTTTCAAATTTTTATTCAGTAATTTTACTCATTCTTTTACACGATTTGGTGCAAGGTGGCCGCGGACGCCCTAGAAAGAGCTGGCGGACCCCTAAGGGGTCCGCGGACCACACGTTGGGAAGCCCTGCTCTATACTGTATGATCATAAGAATACAGATTTGAGAAATGTGATGGCAAAGGATAAGGTGTGAAGAAGATAGGAGAAGCAATGAAAAAAGATGGTACGTGTTTTGCATATACACATTCAGTTATTTATGTTTTTTTCCTACTGTGACAAATTGTGCAATGTGGAAGCTACAACAATGCTTCCATTCCTTCTGTCACCAAACGATTACAACAATAGTCGTTACGAGTAGTAACAATAATTTATTTCCTTTATTTCAGCCTTAGTTCTTTTCCAGGTTGTAATCATTGATTTATAGGCTCACAGAAGTAATTCTTAAATGTATCTCGTACCTGAAACCCTTCAGCTTGGTAGAATCCCCCTGTTCGGGGCACGGGAATAATATTCTGAGGTAAACTCACGTCATGGTCACGTTCGTAAAAGCCCGCATCTCGTGGTCGTGCTGTAGCATTCTCGCTTCCTACGCCCGGGTTCGATTCCCGGCGGGGTCAGGGATTTTCTCTGCCTCGTGATGGCTGGGTGTTGTGTGCTGTCCTTAGGTTAGTTAGGTTTAAGTAGTTCTAAGTTCTAGGGGACTGATGGCCATAGATGTTAAATCCCATAGTGCTCAGAGCCATTTTTGAACGTTCATAAAAAGGTCATCCTCTTTTTTTTCTAAATAGGCGTCCCTGAGGAGATTGTGTAGACAGCAACAAGCTGTAACGAGTTTATCACATGTGTTAGGTTCCAAATTCAGATTTGTGTAGAACACTCGAAACGCCTGACACGAAAGTCCAAAAGCGTTTTCAGAAACTCGGCGCGCTCGTGACAATTTATAGTTGAAGGTCGCTTTTGATTTATCTTGCTGGGCAGACGATCGAGTGTAAGGCTTGAGAATATGCTTTCGCTAGGGGAGTGCCTCGTCGCCTACTATAACAAATGGCATCTTGATGTCAGTTAATGGAAGCTCTTCATCTGCTGGAAACACGTCTCCTTTCATGATCATTTTCCCCATTGCTGACTTATTAAACATGCCACTGTCTCCTTCCTTCCCATATGAACCTACGTCTATCGCAACGAATTTACAGTTCGCATCAACCAATGCTAAAAGTACTATGGAAAAGTACCCTTTGTAATTCCAGAAAAGGGAACCACTTTTTCCAGGACACCGTATCCTTATATGTTTCCCATCAATCGCAGCACAGCAGTTAGGGAAACCCCAAAGAGTGTAGAATTCTTTCGCACCTTCCCTGAAAGATTATCGAGATCGAGAAGGCAGGAAGATAGGTGCCAAGTGTTGGCACATAGCTTCTACTGTTTCACGAACTAAGATGCTCACGTAGCTTCGTGATATCCGGAAACCATATCCAAGGGACACGAAACTCTCCCCTGTAGCTAGAAACCTGTAACACAAACCATAATTATTATTAATACATGAAACATAAATAATATGTCTTGTCCTAATTACACAGCTAACAAGTATCGTTCCGTTTTAGGTTACCAGTGTAAGAAGAGATGGAAAGACATCAGAGATAACTACTGGAAAACAGTTCGAAAAGAACAACTGCAAACAGGTTCTGGAGCACCAAGTTCAACAACAAAATTGGCGCTGTTCAACAGACTAGGCTTTTTGAGAGATGTAGAAAGGGAGTGGTCGTCTTTTTCTAGTGTTCCGCTAATGGAGCCAACAAGTGTTGAAGGATTGCTATCTGATGAAGACGGACAATATGCCAATGAAACAGGGCCTGACACTCCGCAAGCTATTGCTTCCTTGTCCTCTAGTGACTCACCTGCTGCCAAATCTTCCATCTCAGCTCGCAGATCGAGGAAAACACACTGGGATTCAAACAACCAAAGGGGCCAACAACGATTGGAATTGCTGCAGTGCTTGGCTAATAATCGGGAGCCGGAAGATGGTGTGGGGGTGTTCATGAGAAGCATCGCAGCGTCCATTAGGAAACTACCACGTCACCTCATTAATAAAGCGAAAATTGACATTTTAAACTATGTTACGGGACTTGACTTCTTCAGAATCATCTCTTGTGCCACTACGTGTCAGCATCAGTCCTTCCGGCTCGTCTTCCCTTTCATCCCCGTTCGAACGAACTTCATCGGTTGGAGACGATACGCATACTTCCACCCCATTAATAAACGTCGTACCACAAGCAGGTGATAACGGTTTTGAAAATAATTACTAATCATAATGAAATGTAAACACAGTGTAAAGATAATGTAAAAATAAACAACAAACTGTACAGGCCCTGAGTCATTTCCAAATAAACCTATTATTTTAATAGAAATTTATATTATTTCATAGAGATACGAAATTGTCCATTTTAAACCATTGAGGATGAACACGTATGTTTTTATACAGCTAATAACCGTAAAGTCACTGTCATTTTTTCGTCGGCTTCTATTGGAGAATGCACTGCACTGGTAGCTGTTCCAACTATATCTTCTTTCACCAGACTTAAAACAAAATCGGACTGAGATGGGTCAAGTCTAAAGAAATTTCTGGATCTCTCTTCATCGTTTCGCAAGTGACCGGTTACTAAGTTAGCATAAATTCCTTCACTTTTTCGTGTTTGGAAAATGCTGTGGGGATAAGATCTTGTAAGCATTGCAATAATTTCCTCTTCCTCGTCCACCAAAAAACCTAGAATGGTATTAGCATCCATGTTGCGAACTCGCGTGCGTGTTCCTTTCACAGAGGAAATTCACTGCGTGGCGTGGCCGCTGCGGTCAGCAGTCTCAACGAAATACACAGGCAGTGACGGTCGGCATTTACGGCTGGCAGTTTCTGCCCGCCGCTACGGCGAAATAATACCTTTAGACGCTTGCAGAACGTCTACGGAGACCTGGCAGTGAAAAAAAGAAAAGAAAACAAAAAACACACGGTGAGTCGTTGGGCGAGGCGTTCGTGATCAGCGACGCAAGGCGGCGCAAAGCTGTCCGACATCCCGCGTAGTGGTAGGCCGTACGCAGCTGTGACTCCTGCAATACACTCGCATTCGACGTGATCGTCGGATCACAACCAAACACCTTACTGATCAACTGGACGTCTCTGTTGATGGTGCCGACACACTCATCCACCATTTGGGGTACTCGGACTGTGTGCCCGCTGAGTTCCTCGCCGCCTACCAGAAGACAAAAAAGAAAGAAAATGGTTTAAATGGCTCCAGGCACTAAGGGACTTAACATCTGAGGTCATCAATCCCCTAGACTTAGAACTACTTAAACCCATCTAACCTAAGGACATCACACACATCCATGCCCGATGCAGGATTCGAACCTGCGACCGTAGCAGCAGCGCGGTTCCAGACTGAAGCACCTAGATCCCATAGAGTACGTCAGACACAGACAACAGTTTACGAACTTCCAGTATGCTGGAATAGCTGTGGGTCAGTAACTTCTGTTAATTAGTCTAAAGTTGCAAATTTCACTATTTTTTGTTCACTCGATGACTTGTTTGGGGCCGGGGCCGACTTTCAAATCATCGTAACATAGTCACAAATGGTAATTTTCCAAAATGCAAAAACATGTCAAAAATGTGCAGACGCTCGAAACTAGTCATCCACAGCAGCGCTGAAACTCACTAAGTGTC
Source organism: Schistocerca gregaria (assembly GCF_023897955.1). Classification (NCBI taxonomy): domain Eukaryota; kingdom Metazoa; phylum Arthropoda; class Insecta; order Orthoptera; family Acrididae; genus Schistocerca; species Schistocerca gregaria. The sequence goes on along the minus strand of NC_064920.1, from coordinate 842,002,672 downwards.
ATATAGTGGCTCAGACCACGTATCCTTGCAGTCCAATGTAAGGTTCATAAAGAGCATTCATCGTTCAACAAGGCCAATATCTGTTTACACGACCATGTCTGGGAGATGATACTTAACAGAGGCTACAGCTGTTTCAGGAACTGCGGTTTCCTGGAAAGCTTTGTGTGGGAAGCTCAGAGCAGTTGATGTGCATGCCAGGGGTCTGACCGCGCGTTTTAAGAGTCAGTAACAGGAGCTTCGATGGTGAGTAAGTGGTGGAATGCGCTCTTCTTAGTTGAATTCTCTTTCCTGTTACAGAATGATTCTCGTCTATTATTTGCATGAAGGGAAAATGGTAGTCTGTACAGTTGCATAAACGTTGTAGAAATAATTGATTGTGGCAGGTCATCTCGTGAAAAATAAACCTATAACACACATGAGACCAGGTGGATCAACAGGCTACGAGTAGCTTGACATGCAAATACCCATAACAAAACTGAAGAGAACGCTCGTGTGTAACCTTTTAGGGCAATTCTCCGTCCACTGTGCTATATGCAGGCTTTAATACACGTTTTACCTTACCTTTATTGATACTGCTTAGGTACACGTACAGAATCAAAGCAGAAATATCCGAATTCGTTCTGTAGACAATGTACTGCAGTTTCAGACACCATACCAAGAAACTGTAAACAGACATACTGTAAAATGAAAACGTGCAATCCGGCGTGGATCGCAAAAGCAATATGACAGATCCTTTCAATCACGGCAATTTTTCGTGATAATATGTATTAGACTTAACGGTAGCGAGCCTCTTATTTTGGTGTGTTGTAAAGTCATTTGACGTAGAAGACCTGCCGAGCATAGATTAACCTGCTGCTTGTTGATAATGAATAATAGAATTATAACGCATGAGAACTGAAAACACACACTAGGACATTTCTGCCGATTCCTTATAGTTAAATAAGTAATGAACGTCTCCGAATTCATTCATAAATTATAAACACCGTAAATTTTGTGAGCTTAATCACTCATCTTCAGGTAAAAAACTGTGTTTTTCTTACACTACTTGCGGAAAATGGAGGTAACTTAGAGTTGATATTTAACACATATTATTTGTGCCCGCAAGCAGACTTGTTGATTTTTTAAATCTAAAGGCGGAAGTGGATGTTTTAATTTTCTTCTGTGGTTGTTTATTCATTAATCTCATTCTGGCGGATCTGCGGTTTCTAAAACGACTCTCCCTCCTTCATCTCTCTAATTTTTTATCTTTTCAGAGAGATACTGTGCGCATCCACCCGTTATGAAGGAGATGTGTATTTTCGTTTCTTTAACAGCTCTTTGAGTGTCCAGTCACGTCTGCAGATTTAATGGAAAGGAGTGTCACCTGACAAGGCACCTTATCCCTACCACTCCTCGCGGAAACTGACGCAGGTTCACTAATGTCTGCGGACTGACAAGCAGTTTGGGTCTTTGTTCTCTGCAGCGGCAGCGAGACACGTGTGAGGGAGGATATGTGGCGGCTACAACTGTTTCCCCTTTTCAGCGAACACTGTGACGACAAACCCGGACGCCGGATGCGCGGCTTCCGAGGACTGCAGCGGATGGGCGGCATGTCGTACATCAAGGACGGGCTCGCTTGCCGACTGCAGATCTGAACGTCAGACCGCAGGACTCACCAACTGCGAAAGCTCTGCGGTCATAAATTCTCGGCTGTTTGTAAAATGGCGGCGTTCCCTCTTTCGGGAGGGGCGGATGCGGTGTCCCACGGTCCGCCTACTTGATGATCATTAAAGAAAGAGGATTGTCTTCGGCGAAATTAGTGGAAGATATCTCCAGCAGCAGACGAAGGACGATGTTAAGAATTTGATCGCAACGCTATATTTGAAAGTGTTTTCGGCGTCTACTAGAACATACTGCCGCTTGATAGCTTCAGTTAGATGTAAGGTAAGAACGATCGACGCCTAAGTTTTGCCACAAGTACGTGCACTGGTACTATAAATGTATTCCCAATTACACTTTTTGTTAAAAGCGGTACTGAAATTCCACATGGTCAATTAAATAGACCACCGTCCAGTCCCTTTGACATCAATCTTTTAGAGGATCTTAGAACAAATTGTCAGCTCCAACAGAAAGAGATATGACGAACAAACTGAGCTCTTCCATGCTAAACCAGCACGGGTTCCGCAAAAATCGACTATACACACTCAACTCGTGCCTTTCTCATATGATATTCTGAAAGCCATGGATCAAGGTAGTCAGGTAGATGCAGTATTTTTGACTTTCGAAAAGCATAGGTCTCAGAAAAACATCAACGTGTGTTGACGGAAGGACGATCATACGGGGTATCGAAATTGGCGACTGGACTGAAGGCTTCTTCGTAGGAAGGACGCAGTGTATCATGTTGGATGAAGAGTCATTGACAGACAGAGCTTCAAGTGTGTCCCAGGGAAGTATGCTGAGACTTTTTATGTGTTCGTATACTCTTTGTAGTATTCGGACATGGCTGGCCGGTGTGGCTGAGCGGTTCTAGGCGCGTCAGTCCGGAAGCGTGCGACCGCTACGGTCGCAGGTTCCAATCCTGCCTCGGCCATGGTTGTGGGTGATGTCCTTAGGTTAGTTAGGTTTAAGTAGTTGTAAGTTCTAGGGGACTGATGACCTCAGATGTTAAGTCCCATAGTGCTCAGAGCCATTTTTTTTCTTCGGACATTATCCACACAGACAGCCTCCAATACATAACATGCTACAATTTAGAGTGAGTAATTCTTATTTTAGTAAATAAAAGACATGTTCAATCAAACACACACGCAAGTTGTTAAGTAATGTCTTTATTCTTGTCGTAATTTGTTGTCTATGAAGCGCTAAGCATTGTAGTACATTGTTTCTCGCGTAGTATCGCAGTGGGCAACCTAAAATGATGTGATCTACGTCCTCCTCTACACCACAACTATACAGAGGTGAGTGAATAAGCTGAAGCCAATAGAGGCGCATTCGGAACCGTCCGTTGTCAAACTGGAGACAGAATATGGAGACCAGGAATTCTGGGGGCTATACTTATCAGTGGAAGAAACCTTAATATGTGCTACAATGAGATGTACCCTCTGTTATGCACTGTTGGCGAAGGTTGGGGCATACGGATTAGGTTCCAGATACGTCAGTGGCTCAAGAAGTAACAGAAGCCAGTACGTTGTCCTGAATGGCGAGTGTTTATCATAGACAGGGGTATGCTAGGAGTGCCTCAGGGAAATGTGATAGACGAATGGAATATTCCAGAATTTGAAACACGAACATCTGCTAGCATGAGTTTCTTAGAAGTAGATACCTTAGGGGTTGCGAAGCAACTCAAATCGCTTGATACGGGCAAGTCTTCAGTTCCAGATTGTATACCGATTAGGTTCCTTTCAGATTACGCTGATACTATAGCTCCCTGCTTAGCACTCATATACAACCGCTCGCTCACCGATAGATCTGTACCTACAGATTGGAAAACTGCGTAGGTCGCACCAGTGTTCAAGAAGGGTAGTAGGAGTAATCCATTTAACTACAGACCTATATAACTGACGTCGGTTTGCAGTAGGGTTTTGGAGCATATACTGTATTCAAACATTATGAATCACCTCGAAGGGAACGATCTATTGACCTGGGTGACAATCTGAGCAGTCCTCTTAGATTGTTCGCAGATGATGCTGTAATTTACCGTCTAGTAAGGTCATCTGAAGACCAGTATCAGTTGCAAAGCAATTTAGAAAAGATTGCTGTATGGTGTGTCAGGTGGCAGTTGACGCTAAATAACGAAAAGTGTGAGATGATCCACATGAGTTCCAAAAGAAATCCGTTGGAATTCGATTACTCGATAAATAGTACAATTCTCAAGGCTGTCAATTCAACTAAGTACCTGGGTATTAAAATTACGAACAACTTCAGTTGGAAGGACCACATAGATAATATTGTCGGGAAGGCGAGCCAAAGGTTGCGTTTCATTGGCAGGACACTTAGAAGATGCAACAAGTCCACTAAAGAGACAGCTTACACTACACTCGTTCGTCCTCTGTTAGAATATTGCTGCGCGGTGTGGGATCCTTACCAGGTGGGATTGACGGAGGACATCGAAAGGGTGCAAAAAAGGGCAGCTCGTTTTGTATTATCACGTTATAGGGGAGAGAGTGTGGCAGATATGATACACGAGTTGGGATGGAAGTCATTACAGCATAGACGTTTTTCGTCACGGTGAGATCTTTTTACGAAATTTCAGTCACCAACTTTCTCTTCCGAATGCGAAAATATTTTGTTGAGCCCAACCTACATAGGTAGGAATGATCATCAAAATAAAATAAGAGAAATCAGAGCTCGAACAGAAAGGTTTAGGTGTTCGTTTTTCCCGCTCGCTGTTCGGGAGTGGAATAGTAGAGAGATAGTATGATTGTGGTTCGATGAACCCTCTGCCAAGCACTTAAATGTGAATTGCAGAGTAGTTATGTAGATGTAGATGTAGACCACTTTTATTCTCTGGAAACATAAACGATCTTAGCGACGGGGAGAACAGCAATTAACGGCTGTTTGCTGATAACGCTGTCGTGTACGGGAAGGTGACGTCGTTGAGTGACTTTAGGAGGAAACAAGATGACTTACACAGAATTTCTTATTGGTGTCATAAATGGCAGCTAGCTCTAAATGTAAAAAAATGTACGACATTGTGCGCTGCTTGACACAGTCGCATCAATTAAATATCTAAGCATAACGTTGCAAATCAATATGAAATGGAGTGAGCACGTCGGGTTTGTAGTAGGAAAAGCGAATGTTCGGTTTCTTTTTATTGGGAAAATTTTGGGGAAAGTGCAGGTCATCCATAAAGAAGGCTGCTTTCAGAACGCTAGAACGGCCCATTCTTGAGTACTGTTCGAGCGTCTGGGATCCTCAGCAGCTCGGACTAAACGAGGTAAATGTAGCAATTCAGAGGTGTGCTTCTAGATTTGTTACCAGCAGGTTCGATTCGCATGTAAGTATTACGGAAATGCTTCGTGATCTCAAATGGGAGTCCCTGGAGGGAAGACGACGCTCTTTTCGCTAGGCACTATTCCGGAAATTTAGAGAAATGGCATTTGAGGCCGACTGCAGATCGTTTCTACTGTTGCCAACGTACATTTCGCCCAAGTACCACGAAGATAAGATAGGAAAATTGCGGCTCATACAGAGACTTATAGACTGTCGTTTTCTCTCACTCTATTAGCGAGTGGAACAGTAAGGTACAAAAATAGTTCAAATGGCTCTGAGCAATATGGGACTTAACATCTTAGGTCATCAGTCCCCTAGAACTTAGAACTACTTAAACCTAACTAACCTGAGGACATCACACACATCCATGTCCGAGGCAGAATTCGAACCTGCGACCGTAGTGGTCGCGCGGTTCCAGACTGAAGCGCCTAGAACCGCTCGCCACATCGGCCGGCGGAACAGTAAGGGAAATGACTAGTTGCGGTACGTGGAACCCTCCGCCATGCACCGTATGGAGACTAGTAGAGTATGTATGTATGTATGTATGTATGTATGTATGTATGTATGTAGATGTAGTTCACAGTGGTTTGTAGGGTATAGATGTAGATAATGATATAGATTTAACTGTAGATGTAGATAAGGTAAAAAATATTCGTTACCTATTCACCCCAAGAGATGAGAAGTACAGAGTTTGCTGACCGCGATTGCCACTAAAATGCACAGCCGGTATACGTAAGGCTCGGAGCAGCAATCATTCCGCAATTCAGAGCTCGACAACAACAATGCTGAAGAGTCTTGCCACCTAGAACGACCTCCTCGCTATGAGGTACAGAAGTCAGCACCCCAGACGAGTGCTTCCTCTCGGTACCCGTCACTGAGTAAAGATATCAGCGAGGGACACAAGTCCCATATTTGGACGCTCGAAGTATGGGTATAGATTATTTTGAATGGTGAGTCGGGTCACGTTCGTAAAGGCTGGCGACACAGTGCAAGTATGTGAAAAACGCGATTGCGCTTCCTTCATGCAGGTGGTAGATGTTTGCGTACGGTGTATGTTTATATGCGATGAGTTGTAGCCCCAGATACATCTGTCATTTTCTTTTACAAGCGAGTATTACGAGAACTTACTATAAGATCACAGGCATGTGCTTTTAAACAACCTTCCCCAATCTCAGCGTATGCTCCACCTCTAACCATCTCACCTTCAGTGACGTGATCTTCACGACCCCTATGTGAGACATACAACAGAGTGAAAAAAGATCGCGTAAAAAGTAGAGACTTCAGATATCAAAATTTTAACAATAAATGTCCGAAGCATTCGTAAAAAATGTCCCTTAATTTATCGCTCTCCAGGAAAGCTGTCACTTCAAATTATATTCGGAACTGAATCTGGAAGAAACCCGAAGCAGAAATCTTTCAATATTTAACAAGGCATGGAATGTATATCTGAGAGACAGCTTAGGCATCGTAGGCAGGAGAGTGTTATTTGCAGTCAACAAAAATATTGCTTCACAAGACAGTAATTGATTCTGACTGTGAGGTTCCTGGATGCGAGTAACCGGCCTAAGAGAAATTAATCATCGGATATTTCTACTGGTCGCTTGATTCCGCCGTAACAGTTGTGGAATCATTCAAAGGAAGTTTGTGCTCGGTGGTGCAGAAGTAGCCCACACACATGGACTAGCAACATTGGAAATCGTACCAGCACCAAAAGATAATTTAACTTCACGAAAGTCGGGCTGAAAAGGCTGACTCTAACCTGAAACACAAGAGAATTACACGAGAAAAAGTAACATGCTTGTAACTATTACATTACTCATTTATTATTTATTTGTAAGAAGGAACATGTATGACAAACCACTGAAGATGCTACATAAATAAAAGAAGCCAAACGCTTATGGCAATAAACAAACTGGCTTTCACTTAGTTGCAAAGACTCGACATACCTCCATGATCAAGTGAAACTATACGGTTCTAGAGACCTTTTCAAGTCTCAAACGTCTATTGCAGATATATGAAGACTGAAGCGACAAATGAAAATTTGCACCGGGTTGGAACCTCAGCCTTGGTACAAATTTTCATTCGTCGCTTCAGTTTGGATATATACATTATACCGCCGTGAGTTCTGAAGCAACTAAGGTACGACGGAAAACGGGAAAAGAACGACTACATGCAATATGAGGTCTGTTTAACCTACCGAGCGTAGACTGGAACGCCTATGAATTCGTTGCAGGTAGTACGCCAGACAGTCTTCTGAAGTAGTTCGGAACACATTTTCCTAAGACTTTCTTCACCGGCTTGTTCGATAACCCACTCACAATAGAAAATTTTAGACTTTGTAGTTAGAAAGAAGTCTGACGTTATCGACAGTGTTAGTAAAGAGAAAGGGATTAATGATCGCGGTATCATAGCGATGATGGTTTTCGAAGTTAATAAATCCAGCAAGAAGTCTAGGAGGGATTTTATGCTGGAAAGAGCACATAAGCTGCTGTTTGCATCCTACTTAATCCCAATATGATGGACGTAGAGGAATTATGGGTAAAGTTTAAACTAAGTGCGAATCGAGCACAGGAAAAAGTGTGCCGAGTAAGTGGCTTAAGGACAGAAAAGTGCCACCGTGGTTTAATAACAAATTTCGATAGATGCTGAGAAAACAGAAATTGTAGCACCCTCGGTTCAAAAAAGAACATGGAAGTGTCGACAGGCAAAGGTTAGTAGTAATTTGGGCACCTATAAAAATATCGCAAATCGGACAACAACTACCACCGTCATATGCTAGCGAAAGATCTTAGAACCCAAGAAAATTCTGGTCCTCCTTAAAATCACTAAGCGGATCGAAAGCTTCTATTCAGTCAATCACGCACCGACCACTCTGGTGTGGTAATGGAAAACAGCAAATGGAAAACTGAAGAGTAAATTTCACGTTTAAAAGATCATCGAGTAGACAAACCATCGTTTGAGCAAAACATAAACTGCTCTGTAGAAGATATGGAAACAGGCATTCCTGAGATGAAAATAATTAAGTCGCCAGGTTCACAGGGAATCCCTTCAGCATTGGCCTGTTACTTAGCCTGCATTTATGGCGAATCTCTCGCCCAGCGTACAGTCCCAAGCGACTGAAAAAAAAGCGCAAGTGACTGTCTCATATAAGAAAGGTAAAAGAACAGACTCACAAAATTACTGACCAATATTCATAACATCGGTTTGCTACAGGGTTCTTGAGCAATTCTGTGTTCGAATATAATAAATTTCCTTGAGACATGAAAGCTTCTGTTCAGAAATCAGCACAGAATTGGTAAACATCGGTCAGGCCGAACTCAGCTTGCCTTTGTCTCACGCGATATTCTAAGCACCATGGATGAGGGGCAACGGGCAAATTCCGTATCTCTTAGATTTCTATAAAACGTTTGATATGGTGCACCACTGCACACTGTTTACGAAGTTCGAAGCATACGGTATAACTTTTCAGATATGCGAGTCACTCGAAGACTTCTGAAATCAGACCTGGCTCCGCGAGAGCGAGCGCCCCGTCGAGAGGGGCTGAGGGTCGAGGAGGAAGAGGACAATGAAGGCCGCTGCATCCGGACGCCGCACGCTAGAGCTGGACACTCAACTTGGCAAACGCCGAGCAGTTTGCTGATGGCATAATCTGCGTTCAATTGGATCTACGTTGTGTCTACGCACTTGCCCAAATAAAAGAAGAAGAGGAGAAGCCACGTCTTCAGCGTCGAATGGGAATTGCCTGTTTTCGTATTGTTTACAGGCCAACCAAAGGGCTTAATATGCCACTGCACTGTTATGTGGTGGAGAAACATTTAATGGAACGTCATTACAACACCAGCCACAAAGAAATGTTGTTGTTGTTGTGGTCTCTAGTCCTGAGACTGGTTTGATGGAGCTCTCCATGCTACTATTTCCTGTGCAAGCTTCTTCATCTCCCAGTACCTACTGCAACCTACATCCATTTGAATCTGCTTAGGTATTCATCTCTTGGTCTCCCTCTACAATTTTTACCCTCCAATACTAAATTGGTAATCCCTCGATGTCTCAGGACATGTACTACCAACCGATCCCTTCTCCTAGTCAAGTTGCACCACAAGCTCCTCTTCTCCCCAATTCTATTCAATACCTCCTCATTAGTTATATGATCTACCCATCTAATCTTCAGCATTCTTCTATAGCACCAAATTTCGAAAGCATCTATTCTCTTCTTGTCCAAACTATTTATCATCCATGTTTCACTTCCATACATGGCTACACTCCATACAAATACTTTCAGAAACAACTTCCTGACACTTAAATCTATGCTCGATGTTAACAGATTTCTCTTCTTCAGAAACGCTTTCCTTGCCATTGCCAGTCTACATTTTATATCCTCTCTACTTCGACCATCATCAGTTATTTTGCTCCCCAAATAGCAAAACTCCTTTACTACTTTAAGTGTCTCATTTCCTAATCTAATACCCTCAGCATCTCCCGACTTAATTCGACTACATTCCATTATCCTCGTTTTGCTTTTATTGATGTTCATCTTATATCCTCCTTTCAAGACGCTATCCATTCCGTTCAACTGCTCTTCCAAGTTCTCTGCTGTCTCTGACAGAATTACAATGTCATCGGCGAACCTCAAAGTTTTTATTTCTTCTCCCTGGATTTTAATACCTACTCCGAATTTTTCTTTTGTTTCCTTCACTGCTTGCTCAATATACATATTGAATAACATCGGCGAGAGGCTACAACCCTGTCTCACTCCCTTCCCAACCACTGCTTCCCTTTCAAGCCCCTCAACTCTTTTAACTGCCATTTGGTTTCTGTACAAATTGTAAACAGCCCTTCGTTCCCTGTATTTCACCCCTGCCACCTTCAGAATCTGAAAGAGAGTATTCCAGTCAACATTGTCAAAAGCTTTCTCTAAGTCTACAAATGCTGGAAACGTAGGTTTGCCTTTCCTTAATCTTTCTTCTAAGATAAGTCGTAAGGTCAGAATTGCCTCACGTGTTCCAACATTTCTACGGAAGCCAAACTGATCTTCCCCGAGGTCGGCTTCTACTAGTTTTTCCATTCCTCTGTAAAGAATTCGCGTTAGTATTTTGCAGCCGTGACATATTAAAATGATAGTTTGGTAATTTTCACATCTGTCAACACCTGCTTTCTTTGGGATTGGAATTATTATATTCTTCTTGAAGTCTGAGGGTATTTCGCCTGTCTCATACATGAAAAATGACATCAGTGAAATGTCTGCCAAGGGTCTGGAGAAAATGATTACAAAATTCGAAAAGACAGGTTTTTTTGAAGTGAAATAAGGCAGAGGGAGGAAAGCAGTTCATCCGACATTGTCAAAGATGTGGCCACAGCACTGCTAGAGGGTTAGAGTGGTGGTGTGCAAACATGCAGCACATGTCCAACTGTCCGAACTTGGGACATGCCAATGACGATGGTGGGTAAAATCCTATGAAGCATCGTGCATTGCTATCCATATAAAATCACCTATATTCAGGAGTTGCTTCCTGCTCACCTGCCAGCAAGACAAACGTCATCTATCGAATTTCTTGTTCGCATGGAAGTGGACAGTGAATGGCCATGGAACATTCTGCGAACAAAGAAAGCTCCTTTCCGTCTCCAGTGACATGGCAATACGGAGAACTTCAGAATATAAAACTAAACTAAACTTCTTCCGAACAAGCCTTGGAAGGCCCGACAGTACCGCCCGGCTACCGTGTCATCAGCCCACAGCATCACTTGATGTAGATACGGAGGGGCATGTGATCAGCACACCGCTCCCCTGGCCATGTCAGTTTACGAGACCGGAACCGGAATACCTCCTCAGTTTGCCTTACAAGGGCTGCGTGCACCCCATTTGCCAACAGTGCTTGGCAGACCGGATGGTATCCCATCCTAGTGCTAGCGCAGCCCGACAGTGCTAACTTCGGTGATCTGACAGGAACCGGTGTTACCACTGTGGCAAGGTCGTTAGCACTTCAGAATATGGGCAACGGAAAATCCACATGCACATCAGCCGGTACCACTTCATTCTGCAAAGATGACTGTGTGGTGCTGGTCGACCGCATTGTAGGGCCATATTTTTTGAGGGAGATGAGTCCGGTGGGTCCTCTTACCTATACTGACACTGGTAAACACTATGAGAGTCTATTCCACACCAACACCATTCCAGCCCTTCAGCAGCATGGGTGCGATCATTTTTATGCAAGATGGTGCTCCTCCGCATAATGCACAACCAGTGAAGCGGCTGCTGCACAGTCATGTCGGAAATGCTAGAATTATCATCAGTCATTTCCCTACTGTCAGGCCGTCTGCATCATCTGATCTTAATCCGTGTGACCTGTGGCTGTGGAGTTATCTGAAATATGTTGTGTTCCGTACTCCAGTTACGAACTTAGCTGAACTGAACGCACGAACTGCGCAATTCTTTCTGAACGTGAGCCTCGAGACACTTCGATCTGTTGTGGAACATTCTGTTTCTAAGATTTCAATTTGTTGCAGGAAAAAGTGGTCAGCATATTCAACATGTCTTGTGCCAGTCTCATGACAGTTAGAAACCGATGGAATTATGGTTTTTATGCGGTTTTTGCTGTCATTTTGCTCTTTGTGTGGTTTTTGGCCTCAGGACAACTAAAAACAGATTTTTCCCATCTGATGTGCTTAATGTCCTGATAGCAGTGATACTCTCCCTTCCCTTTCTCCCCTTCAATTTACTTATAATGTAACACAACTAAGATTTCTGAGTGGGCACTGTTCTTTCGGACATGCACATTCATATAACTGACACGACACAATGCATTTTGTTCTATGTTTATTCTTGCCATGTTCTAAGAGCCAACCCTTACACAATTTAGTTTCTAGTCAGTCTAAACTGAAGACATATTTTCCATTCAGCGCTATATCACTGAAACTGGGCCAGTGAGATGTATCTAGACATTGTCAGATAATGTAATATCAATAATAGGTCATTCCATAAGAATATACCCACTTAAAAGAAAGTAGTTGTGTACCATATAAAGAAATAACTGCTCCATTCTTTTGCAGGTTCTCATCAATTACACAGCATTACAATTTATTCATATAAAACTATTAAGACTGGAAGTGAAAAGTAAAATAAATGATTCCAGAATTATTATTATTATTATTTTTTTTTACACAGGAGATCACAAACAAAAATTATCATTACAGAAGTCTGTCATGAAGTCATACATTACGGATAAAACAATGTTTTAGAAAAACCATTAAATTAGGACTACCATTTTACTAAGATTTCACAAAGTGTGTATTAAAAGGCATCAGAAAAAATGTTATTGTCCACGAAACATTACCTCATGGGTTTTGCTTAATGGCAGGATGCCCTGTCATGCTGATACAATCAGTCACAGTCTCCGAGCTGAACCCTGTATGTTGTGGCACGCCTGTAATGATTATTCTCCACTTTGAAAATTCAGTTTCATTGAGTACACTGTACACAGTGAACAATACTGTTAACATGTGTTCATATACTTCTATAATTTGCATGTTCTTAAGGGCAATAATGGGGCCACACAAAAACCATAGAAATCATCCCTCTTCCATAGCAGCACTTCCTCTGTACTTCACTGTTGGTGCTATAAATAACATTTTCCAGGCATTTTTTGACAAACCCAAACACCTCTATCAGATTGCCACAGCATACAGAATGATTCATCACCCCAAATCACTCGTTTCCAGCAATCCATTGTCCAATAGCATCACTCTTTATGCAACCTCAAGTGTCACTTAACACTGCTACAGAAATGTGTGGGGCTTATGAGGAGCTGCTTGTCTATTATATCCAATTCCTTTTAACCATCTACACATTCTGATTGTGCCAGCTGGACTGCTGGTAGCACTTTGGAACTCATGAGCGATTCCTCCAATTTTTTATAACCACCCTCTGCAACAGTCTGTGGTTGCTGTATGTCAGTACATAATGTCTGCCTCATCTTGGTTTAACTGTGAGTGTTCCCTCACACTTCCATTTCACCATCACATCACCAAAAGTTGATTTGGGCAGCTTTAGAAGAAATGAAGTGTCTGTGATTGATGTCTTACTCAAGCAGCACACAATGGTATGCTCATGTTCGAAGTCACCGAGCTTCCCAGACGGACCCACTCTACTCTTACTGCTCCTCCAAGACAAAATAATACTCCCCACCCCTCCTTCCACCCCATTCTATACTTATGCCATGCCTCTTGTGACATGTAGTGGTTAATGCCCAAATACTTCTGATCAGATAGTGTAAACGTGATTCATGTTTGGTTGAAAGTTAATTTTAATATCTACTAGCGTACCCCGAAACACTTCGCAACTGCTAAATATGTATTGGAGTTATACAGGGTGTTTTTATATGTTGTGACTTAATATCTACACACATCAGTATGTTGATTGGTTCATGTGTGTTGGTTGTTTTTTTCTCTGCATCAAACAGTCTTCCCACAGACATGTCACAAACTTTACAATCTGATGTTTTCTGCATGGCTGTAACTACACAGTACATGGACTACACCTATCTGTACAGAGTAAGATTTTGCATCCACACTGCAACACCTGACCTGCTTCCCAATGGAAAATAATTATTAATGTCATATGCACTTGCATGTACAACCAGACCTAAAACCATACGACTTATAACAGCTAATTATATATCTGCAAATGGTGTACATACTGATGTAATGTTGTTCAGTACAGCATCCTTTGTCACCAACACAAATATCTGCACTTACACCTGTTACACCCTGGATATAGTCTTAATCTCTTACTCTTCCTCACCACCCTAACCCACTTGTCCATTTCACCTCTGCCTACCCTTCATTGTTCATCTCCTCTTCCTAATGTTACTGCAAACAAAATCTTGATAGTGAACAAAAAGTCACTTAAAATGAGTGGGTAAATCACTTGGGATCATGGGAATATGGAATGGGAGGGAGACCTCTCCAGCTGCTGCAGCTGTGAGGATACTAGCTTCAGAGTCTATTTAGTCTGTTTTCTGTTAAAACCAACTGCAAGGAAGAAAACAAAAAAAAAACACTGTTATGTACAAAATTTTTGTTTAAAATTCTATATAAGGAGAAAGAATAAATATGGGAGAAACAATTTGTCTAAAAGTTTAAATGGCTTGCTATGATAGTTAAAACTGAGAAACAAAACTACACCACACATTTTCACAACATTGCACAGCGTTTTCATACTCACTGTCAGTGTTAACAGAAAACCTTATCATTATTATTGAAAAAATATACAGCCTATGTCCATCTGAATGTTAATTAGAATATCAAGTAATAACTTGAAGTAAAGCCGTCAAGAATTTTTTGTAACAGTGTATTGTCTTACTACATAGATTACATTTTTTTTCTCGGGGTAGATGGTCAAAGACTTTTATGGGTAAATACCTTACTCTTCTCTGTGTACCACTGATGCTGAGTGATTCAACACTGGAGAATCACAGTTTAACATAAGTGCAAGATAAGTCATTGCAAATGTGAAAAGTTGGTACATTAATAAGCAATGTAAGGCAAGCATGGAACATGCATTCATTCTGTTGTACAGTTGCCACATGTGACTTTGTGGAATGGAGTTCCACACCTATTGCACTTGGTTGGTCAATACAAGGACGATTAATGCTGCCTGTGTATGAGGCTGGAGTTGTCGTCAGATAATGTCCCATACATGTTCGGTTGGAGAAAGATCTGGGGATTGTGCAGACTGAGGCAACATGTTGACACACTGTGGAGCATGTTGGGTTACAACAGCAGTATGCAGGCACATGTTATCCTGTTGGAATTCTGTTCATGAATGACAGTACAACAGGTTGAGTCACCTGACTGATGTACAAATTTGAAGTGTGGGAGCTGGATGCAAGCTCTGAACTGGCCTTCTCCTAAACCAACACACTGCCATCACTATCATTGAGGCTGAACCAGCTTTGATCAGAAAACACAACAGTACTCCACCCTACCCTCCAACAAACTTTCACTTGACGCCCATGAAGTCACGAATGGTAGTGGTTTGAGGTAAGTGAAGTGCATGCTACACGGAATCTGGCTTGGAGCTGTCCTTCAAGTAACTGATTTGCAACAGTTCATAATGTCACTGTGGTGCCAACTGCTGCTGCAGATGCAGTATGATGCACCACAGCCATACACCAAATGTTATGGACTTCCCTCGTAGTAGTACCACGTGGCTGCCCAGAGCCGTCATCTTGTGACTATACATTCTCATAGCCACTGCTGCAAACATCCTGTACAGTGGCTATATTCCTGCCAAGTCATCCTATAAGATCACAGAAGAAACATCCGACTTCTTAGAACTATTACATTACCTTGTTCAAATTCAGTGAGGTGTTGACAATGGTGCCATTGTCACCTTAAAAGGCTTTCTTGCCCAACATCAACTAACCAAGGCCAATCTCAAAGGTAATGTTGACTGTTGCAGTATTTATTTAAAGCAAACCAGATTTGCATCCTAATAGTGGCACTACTGGATCACTCTTACATGAAATTTGAATAGACATCACCTTTAATTTAAAGAAACACACTAACAACCTTTCGTTTATGTCGCACAACTCCTTCCTGGTGTTGCATTTTTTTTTCCAATAGTCTTTGTGAAGAACAGGATTTTAGTGGTTGTGATGTTATAAACATCATGAAAGTTATCGTTTCTGCACGTGTTACATTGCATTATTTATTTTTTATGTGGAGCCTGACGTATTCGCCATTTACCTGATGTATTGCAACTTGCATTTATGCTATTGCTTTGTACCTTGAATTGTTCATGCCAGCCTCCTGTGTTACTTCAAAAAAATGATTATCAAATATGTTGGCCGCCTGACAGCAATAATACAGTTGTCACATTACATACTGTATTTCCCTTCAAATATTGGCCACATAAATTTAATTTTACTATCCAGATAATTAATTTCAGACATACCAAGGTTTCTTTAGCATTTTAATCACTTTTCAAGACAGAACCATATTTATTACATATGTAATTAGTCCATTTCTGTTTGTGCAAACCAGTTCGAACAGTTCCCTTGTAAACAATATGCTGATTCTTTTTGCAAACCTTATGTTCTTGTTGTCTTATTATTACCAAGCTCAGTTTTCTTGTGAAATCAGCAGTTAAGGATAGATAAAAGCCCATTTATAAAAATATTAAATTTGGAATTCATACCTGTCACATTATACACATCCCTCCAACCCACATCATGTAAGGCAGCTTTGAAACTTGGTTGGCTGTTCATTAACTACTCTATTTCCCTTTATCTATTTCATTTCAATCAGCTGCATATCTTGGTCACACGCCGTTCACTACTGGATGAACAAATATCACGTATTAACTGAGGTGACAAAAACTAATGGTATGCGGCAACTTGATGTGGCATGGACAACAATAAGTCATTGTTTAGTTCCATACAGAAAGATTGGGCTGTGCTGCCTCTACAACCATCAATAATCACAAAAGTGTTGCCTGTGGAGGATTCTGTGCAAGAACTGACCTCTCAATCACATTCCATAAACATTCAATCAGGTTCATGTCCAGCAATGTTGGTAACCAAATCATTTGCTCACTGTCCAGAATGTTCTTCAAACCAATTGTGAACAACAGTGGCCTGATGACATGGCACATTATTGTCTATAAAAATTCCACCATTTGGGTGCAAGAAGTTCCTGAATGGTTGCATATAGTCTCCAAGTAGCCAAACATAACCATTTCCAGTCAATGATCGGTTTAGTTGGATCAGAGTACCCAGTCCATTCCTTGTTAACACAGCCCATGCCATATGGAGGCCACCACCGGTTTGCAAAGTGCCTTGTTGGCAACTAGCACCCAAGGCTTTGTTGGGTCTGTGCCACACTTGAACCCCTATTATCAGCTCTTGTTGACCAAAAGTGGGGCTCCTCTGACCATGTCATAGTTTTCCAGTCATCTAAAGTCCAACCAATTTGGTCACGAGCCTAGAAGAGGCGCTGCACCCAATGTCATGCTGTTAGCAAAGTCACTCACGTTGGCCATCTCCTGCCATACCCCATTAATAATAAATTTTGCCACACTCTCATAATGGATAAGTTCGTCATATGTCCCATATTGATTTCTGCATGGATTTCATTCAACCATCTTTCACTATGCAGTAGAAAGGAAAAGGGTCAGTTGCTACCTTGAATAGCAACATGTACCACCACAATAGGAAACTGATTCTTCTTCTGGCTTATAATCAAGCTCAGCACAGCAACTATGGGGGTAGCTTCAACTGTAAACAACAGAAGTGCATTTGACAAGTCAGTTGCGAGCAGGCAATGTTAAGTAGTTGATGTGCGACCATAGTGTATCAATATTGTGTCACAAATTGTGATTCCAAATAAAATCATAGACATGGCTTGACTGAAATGCAAACCCCAGACAATTCATATCTTTCAAGACTTAGTGTTATTAATATGAACCTACCACAAAACAACAAAGTGCAGAAATTCACATGGAGGGTCAACTCTTTGATCACATACTTACATTCAGGCCAGTGTGGCATCCGAGTTCATGCCAAAGAAGGAGTTTTCTGAGTTTCACATGGGCGTTCTATGAACATTCTCCGTATCGTGTTAGAGTGGAGGGCAGATAATGAGTTCTCCGTTCAGGGCCAGGCTGTTACCTGATCCTCAATTGCTTCACTCAAATCTCTAGTGATTAGGCAATCAGTTGTCTACGGTTCTGTCACCTGTACCTGAGACCTGGTACACTGATCTCAAACCTTCCTCCCAAAACTGCTACCTAGCACCAGTATCTTTCTGTTCTACTCACTTTCCAATGCAACTTTCAAATTCTTAATGTTCTGTTGTGCACTTCTTTCTTCTACACCTGCAACAGGCTTCTTTCTCAAAAAGACAAGAAGCTAAATTTGTCCTTGACCTCAGTGGTAAGATGATTTCCCAAATTAGTCCCTTTTTGCCCATTTCCTCCCCACCCCCATATTTTATAATAAATTTTTTGCTGCCTCAGTCTGTGCCTGTTGGGAACAAATCTTAACTTTTTATTTTGCCATCTACAGATCTTTTAAACATACCCTACATATCCATAGGAGAACCTTCATCGGATCCGCTGCAGCTGTCCTAATGAAACCGCAACTTACCATCCCAAAAATCAGCCCACACTATTATTCACTAACTTGCAGCAACATGTACAGCTGTCATTTATGTTCATATATTAGAAATAATTTCGCAGATCTGCATGTGTCTACACACTGAAGAGCCTTATAAAAGCTTAAACAAATTCAAACTGTGTTATTTTTTGTAAATAAGCTCTAATCAGTGTGATACTCAGCCTGCCTAATGAAAGAAAGGCATTAAAAATTAAATCCAGACAAGTTGATCTCATGCCAATCAATACCCAATTTAAAGCTAAACACGTTTTCTCTTCTTATGAACTTTTCCCTTTTAATAAAAAATACAAATGAAAATTTGAAACTGCAACAATATGAACTAGAACAAACTTACAGAGCTAACGGTTCAAATCCAATTAACAACTTAACAACAACTTAACTTTACAGCAGCACGAAATGAGAGTACCTCATTTACAACCAAAAATAAGACTGACCCAGGAACAGCAGGTAATGAAGTAGGATGAGAGGTGCACTCAGAGGAATTTAAGCAGTCGTTCTTCCATCCTCTATATGAAAATGGAATGAGAAAAAACCCTAATACATGTTACAATGGGACATCCTCACCACTAAGCACTTTTTAGTGGTTTGTAGAGTATGGATGTAGATGTATATTTCAGGAAGGAAATTATCTATGCCTTTTTCAAAGGGACTGTCTTGACATTTGCCATAAATAACATAATGAAACAATGGAAAACCTAAATATGGATGGCTGGACTGGGATTTGTATCTCTATCCTACGAAATCCAAGTCCAGTGTCTCACCTCTGTGCCATTTCGTTCAGTGCTATAGAATATTATGTTGGCGAAGGGAATACTAAGATTACAAATATATCATGGGTGACAGTATATCTCAGATTTTGAAACTTACTTAATTGTAACTTAATTTTATTTCTTATATACAATTTTATCCAAAGTTAGCATTTTAAACTTCGCAGTATCCAGAATTTATATGTCTGAATTTTTACTAATATCCTCTTTATAAGATTATAAAAATACTTTACTTCTTGAGACATCACACAGCAAAGAAATACAACAATCCATAATTGTGATATTGGCATAAAATTTAAGTTTCTTTAATAAAATTAATAGTCTGCAAAATATTTGTACGCTTTCATCCTTATCTTACACGTCCAGTTCTTACAATCAATGTTTCTTAGGAAATCCATAAATCTAAAATTTGTTGCACTTTTGTTCATATACCAAAATAGAGCAATTGTGTTTGAGGGAATTCACATATAACTTACATATTTGAAATGCACAAAATAACTGTGATGTTTCAATAAACATGGTATGCAACCAAGTCAATGTTAAAAATTAAGCAACCAAGTCAATGTTAAAAATTAACTTTTACAGACAAGAACAGGGAAGACAGACTCGAGTAACTACACATGCACAAGCACACACATGTTCATTAGTGAAAATGCAATGCCTTGAGAAAAGTGAGAATACAATACATTGACAAAAGAAGACAAGAGAGACTGATCATTTGAACAATACAACAGGCAGGCTGTATTTTTTTTATATCACTATGGTTAACCACTTGATGAAAATAGTCTTTTTGCAGATCCATGATATCCATCACACTCTTCACTGCTACTGGCACAAAAAACTAAAATCTTTCTTTTAAGCATTCAAAACATGGTCTTTGTATATTGTGCATGTACATACATGTGTACACATACACACACACACACACACACACACACACACACACACACACACACACACACACACACCCCTCTGACAGAAAGCACTTTGGCAGAAAACGGCAATTTTTACAATATGTATACACATCAGATGCGAATGAGATGAGCTCACTAGGGGAGCCAGTCTCGTCTCCAACAGATCACTGGGATTGTTTAAAACAACTGTTTTGGAACATATACCCTGAAGGTTCATTCATTATCTGGGTGTATTATTTTCTTGATTATCAGATGTCTGTCAGCTTCATACTTGAAACCATTACCAGTGAAAATATGAGACTTGAAAAACGTTGATACATCAGTAATACCAATGACTCTCGCCTGCAACAAAAGAAAAATGCAATTATTTTATGCAAAACACCAATGCTGCATATCTCTAAAAGAAAAGACGTGTCAAATAGTAAGAAGTATCTTTAATGTACTTATATGGATATGGTGTCTGTTCTTTCAGACATGTCCGGAAGGACAGACACCACAGAAGACCTGCAGCTGTCTAGAACGAAATTAGAATTACATTAATACCTTCAGCTGCTAATGGGCATTTATATATATCAACTGGGACAGGTGAAAATGTATGCCCCAACCGTGACTCGAACCCGGGATATCCTGCTTACATGACAGGGACTCTATCCATCTGAGCCACTGAGGGCACAGAGGTTAGCGACTGCAGGGACTATCTCGCGCATGCCTACTGCGAGACCCACATTCTCACCTTGTATGTCCACACACTACATTCGTAGTGTCCCACCCCAACACACTCATTACTCGTGGAAGACATTCTTACGAAGTCCTGTAAGCCTTCGAGGAATATGTGTGCATCTGCACAGAAGGATGAGGTCATGGCCGGTGTTGCCAGAATTATATACTTATGTAAGTATGGTGCCTGTTCTCTCGGACATTATGTGATGCCACCTGGAAAAGGCTGTTTGGATGGCAGACTCGATGGACACAAGATTATCGGCGGTAGAGAGAACCTGGCTGAAGCTTCCCTGACATGGAGCCAGCAAGCCACATGACTCCAGGACCCAACCCAACCGCCAACATACCATATGTTCCAGCAGCTTACAAAGAACATTGGTGAGGCTGATAGTTATCCACATCAAGTGGGTATTTGCCAGGTTTGAGCACTGGAATTATGGTACTCTCCCGTCATTGCAATGGAAAGACATCATCGCACCAGATGCGGTTGAAGATGATGAGGCAATGACATTGTAGATATACGAGAGATGTTTGATCATCTGACTGTGGATCCGATCTGGCCCAGGAGCTGTGCGGGGCAGTGGACAAGGGCACTGAGGAGCTCCCATTCTGTAAAAGGAGCATTATAGAGCTCACTGTGACATTCAGTGAATGAGAGGACTTTCCTTTCCATCCACAATTTGACAGTGCGAAAGGCTGCAGGGTAATTCTCCGACACAGAGGCTCGAACACAGTGCTCAGCAAAGTGCTCGATAAATGCGTTTGTGTGGTAGATAACTCGCCATTGATGTTAATGACAGGGACACTTGGGGTCTGGTACAAAAAAAAAAAACACGTCTGATCTTCGTCCAGACTTGGGAAGATGATTTATGGCACCAATAGTTAAGACCCACCTCTCCCAACACTCCTGTTTCCGTCTTTTTATAAGCTGGCGAACACAGGCAAGGAGTCGTTTAAAATCTATTAGGTTGTCAAGGGGAGTGACAGAAACGGAAGTATCACCCAGCTGGTCACAGGCGAGTAATGCCCAAGATTGGGCTGAAGATGCTGCATGAATCAAGACTGCACTGTTTCTCATCTTGGACAGTGCTGTCACTTCCCCAAACTGATACTCAAGGTGTTGTTGTTGTTGTTGTTGTTGTTGTTGTTGTGGTCTTCAGTCCTCAGACTGGTTTGATGCAGCTCTCCATGCTACTGTATCCCGTGCAAGCTCCTTCATCTCCCAGTACCTACCGCAACCTACATCCTGAATCTGCTTAGTGTATTCATCACTTGGTCTCCGTCTACGATTTTTACCCTCCATGCTGTCCTCCAACACTACATTGGTGATCCCTTGATGCCTCAAAACATGTCCTACCAACCAAACCCTTCTTCTAGTCAAGTTGTGCCACAAACTTCTCTTCTCCCCAATCTTATTCAGTACTCCCTCATTAGTTATGTGATCTACCCATCAAATCTTCAGCATTCTTCTGTAGCACCACATTTCAAAAGCTTCTATTCTCTTCTTGTCCAAACTATTTATAGTCCATGTTTCACTTCCATACATGGCTACACGCCATACAAATAATTTCAGAAACGACTTCCTGACAATTAAATCACTACTCGATGTTAACAAATTTCTCTTCTTCAGAAACGCTTTCCTTGCCATTGCCAGTCAACATTTTATATCCTTTCTACTACGACCATCGTCAGTTATTTTGCTTCCCAAATAGCAAAACTCCTTTGCTACTTTAAGTCTCTCATTTCCTATTCTAATTCACTCAGCATCACCCGACTTAATTCATCTACATTCCATTATCCTCGTTTTGTTTTTGTTGATGTTCATCTTATATCCTCCTTTCAAGACACTGTCCATTCCGTTTAACTGCTCTTCCCAAGTCCCTTGCTGTCTCTGACAGAATTACCATGTCATCTGCGAACCCCAATGTTTTTATTTCGTCTCCATGGATTTTAATACCTACTCCGAATTTTTCTTTTGTTTCCTTCACTGCTTGCTCAATATACATATTGAATAACATCGGCGAGAGGCTACAACCCTGTCTCACTCCCTTCCCAACCACTGCTTCCCTTTCAAGCCCACTCAACTCTTATAACTGCCATTTGGTTTCTGTACAAATTGTAAATAGCCTTTCACTCCCTGTATTTTACTCCTGCCACCTTTAGAATTTGAAAGAGAGTATTCCAGTCAACATTGTCAAAAGCTTTCTCTAGGTCTACAAATGCTAGAAACGTACATTTGTCTTTCCTTAATCTAGCTTCTAAGATAAGTTGTAGGGTCAGTATTGCCTCACGTGTTCCAACATTTCTACGGAATCCAAACTGATATTTCCCGAGGTCAGCTTCTACTAGTTTTTCCATTCGTCTGTAAAGAATTCACATTAGTATTTTGCAGCTGTGACTTATTAAACTGATAGTTCGGTAATTTCCACATCTGTCAACACCTGCTTTCTTTGGGATTGGAATTATTATATTCTTCTTGAAGTCTGAGGGTATTTCGCCTGTTTCATTCATCTTGCTCACCAGATGGTAGAGTTTTGTCAGGATGGCTCTCCCAAGGCTGTCAGTAGTTCTAATGGAATGTTATCTACTCCGGGGGCCTTGTTTTGACTCAGGTCTTTCAGTGCTCTGTCAAACTCTTCACGCAGTATTATATCTCCCATTTCATTTCATCTACATCCTTTTCCATTTCCATAACTTTGTCCTCAAGCATATCACCCTTGTATAGAGCCTCTATATACTTCCACCTTTCTGCTTTCCGTTCTTTGCTTAGAACTGGGTTTCCATGTGAGCTCTTGATGTTCATGCAAGTGGTTCTCTTATCTCAAAAGGTCTCTTTAATATTCCTGTAGGCAGTACCTATCTTACCCCTAGTGATACTCACTTCTACATCCTTACATTTGTCCTCTAGCCATCCCTGCGTACCCATTTTGCACTTCCTGTCGATCTCATTTCTGAGACTTTTTTTTTCCTTTTTGCCTGCTTCATTTACTGCATTTTTATATTTTCTCCTTTCATCAATTAAATTCAATATTTCTTCTGTTACCCAAGGATTTCTAGCAGCCCTCGTCTTTTTACCTACTTTATCCTCTGCTGCCTTCACTACTTCATCCCTCAGAACTACCGATTCTTCTTCTACTGTGTTTCTTTCCCCCATTCCCGTCAATTGTTCCCTTATGCTCTCCTTGAATCTCTGTACAACCTTTGGTTCTTTCAGCTTATCCAGATCCCATGTCCTTAAATTCTCACTTTTTTGCAGTTTCTTCAGTTTTAATCTACAGGTCATAACCAATAGATTGTGGTCAGAGTCCACATCTGCTCCTGGAAATGTCTAACAATTTAAAACCTGATTCCTAAATCTCTGTCTTACCATTATATGATCTATCTGATACCTTTTAGTATCTCCAGGATTCTTCCATGTATACAACCTTCTTTTATGATTCTTGAACCAAGTGTTAGCCATGATTAACTTGTGCTCTGTGCAAAATTCTACCAGGCGGCTTCTCTTTAATTTCTTAGCCCCAATCCATATTCACCTACTACATTTCCTTCCCTCCCTTTTCCTACAACAGAATTCCAGTCACCCATGTCTATTAAATTTTCGTCACCCTTCACTAGCTGAATAATTTCTTTTATTTCACCACACATTTCTTCAATTTCTTCGTCATCTGCAGAGCTAGTTGGCATATAAACTTGTACTACTGTAGTAGGCGTGGGCTTCGTATCTATCTTGGCCACAATAATGCGTTCACTATGCTGTTTGTAGTAGCTTACCCGCATTCCTATTTTCCTATTCATTATTAAACCTACTCCTGCATTACCCCTATTTGATTTTGTGTTTATAACCCTGTAATCACCTGACCAGAAGTCTTGTTCCTCCTGCCACCGAACTTCACGAATTCCCACTATATCTAACTTTAACCTGTCGATTTCCCTTTTTAAATTTTCTAACCTACCCACCTCAAGCAGCTTCCTAACTAGAAAGGAGTCCCCATCCATTCTGCTACAGACTAAATACCAAGGTGAATATAGCTCTCTTCTTTCTGTAGCCCAATGTTCCTCCCATGGTGTAGTGAGGGAGGGAAATGATTAAGGGCCATACCTGTCAGCATTGTACTCGATTAAAGACAGTTGGCGCCGTACGGTCACCAGCAAGAGATGGCTTAGACCGCTTCATTGTGGGTCATCCGCCCTGATGCCACTCACTCCGACTGGGGACTCTCCCTACAGGCGCCACCCAGCCACAGCAAACGCCAACTGGCATGATGGCCGTTGTCAGGAGTCCTGATGCCCTAGGAAGACAGGTGTCTACTCCTTGGCATATGTGGGGAGTTTGCAGCTCAGTAATCAGCAGTGTGAGCCCTGTGTTTTCAGGGGGCTGCCAACGAACGGGTACATGACGGTCCCACTGTAACGGACTGGCTACCGTGTTGGATATTGGGTGCAGAGAAATCTAACACTGTCATGGGTGCAAAAGAGGACAGGAGCCAGTGGAAGAAGATAACACACCCCAGAAAGTGTACTCACACAAATAGTTGAATTGCAGGTGGAGGTGCAAAGCCATGATGACAAGAGGTTCAGGAGATCGAATCTAAGGGCATTATGCATACCTTGTGCACCATCCCCATATGGCCCACACTTGTGTAGAATTTGGAAAGTGACAGGTCAAGCCATAAAATGGGACCTGAGCTTATTGGGCCGAAAAGTGACACACACCTTTTAGTCAACTCTCATGACAGGCAGGAATACTGCAGGCCGGTTCTAACCCCCACATCTGTAGCAACTCCCAGTGTCAAGTTATATTGTGTGTATAGTAGCAAAAAGTGTGACGATACACTGTGTGTATAGCAGTTTACGAACCTGTGCACTGCTTACTACCTCTTCCATAATGTGAGAGGTTGTCATCTGTCATGCCATCACCTACAATTTTAATTTTCTTTTTCGACTGTCACTGTGCGACCGCATTATCACGCGTTTGATCATTTCAATCACATTTTTAGTTGTGCAAGCACTCTGCTGGGAAAATTAATTAAATTCCATAAATGTGACCTAACTTATACCAGCAGCACAGTTCACTAATGCCTGGAAATAAAGAATTACTCAAGTACAACATAGCTGGCCCAAATCCTCTCGACACAAGAAATTTTCACCACGAGCATTTGTGTGGTAATGAGACCAGACTACATAACACTGTTGCTGGTTTAAATACCAAACCTCTTCGCAGTAACTGCACGTGACTATCCTTAAAGTGATTTGTGCACTGGAATATGAATCCACTATGTCACGTTTCTCAAACTTATCACAAGAAATTTCCATTTTATGTTCTAGAAATACATAAAACACATCTCTAACTGAATGTTCTGGAAACTTTGCGACAATTTAATCTTCAGAATTCTACCATACAAACACATTCAAAAGCTTCTATTCTTTTATTTTCTGAACTGTTTATCATCCACGTTTCATTATACTCCTGACAAATATCTTCAGAAATGACCTAACATTTAAACTTATATTCAATGTTAACAATTTTCACTTTTTTAGAAACGCTGTTCTTGCTATTGCCAATCTGCATTTCTACTTCAGCCATCATCATTCATGTAGCTGCCACGACAACAGAACTCATGTATTGTTTTTAGTATCTCAGTTCTTAATCTAATTCCCTTAGCACTGCCCCATGTAATTCAACTACACTCCAGAACTCAGTCCCCTTCACAGCTTGCTCGCTGTACACAGTGAACATCAGGAACAGGCTACAATCATCTCACTCCCTTCTGAACTACTGCTTCCCTTTCATGTCAGTATTATTTTTATAACTGCAGTTTGTATGAGTTGTAGACATAACCAATGAATCTTGAGCTTACCTGAAGAATCCTATTACAAGTTACAGTATTTTTGAACCAGGGAAGAAAGAGAAGGACTGACATTTTTTCAAACTGGTGCTCACTTTTCTTGACAGCCAATAGCACTCAATAATGAAGTTACTGAATTACAGAGTTTCTGTAAAGCAGTTTACTGCACTAAATGTGTTCCATTTTCTTCTTAGGAACTACTAAAGAATTAATAGTGCACACAAACTGGGATCAGCATACTAGACATGCATAACAAACTGAACAGGTGCCCTACCAGTTCGTAAAGAACACGATTCTCACCTTCTTCACAAATTCAACTGCTACTCAACTGGATTTATCATTATATATGCTACAGGAAAATGAAGAGTGAGCTGAGGATAAAGTTCTGTTCAAGAGACACACTCAATTCAGCATTCCTTCCCGGAACACAGGACATGACATAAAAGTTAGTAACAGTCTGAAGAAATTTGCAGGTAACTGAGATCGCTGCAATTATGAATTACAAGAAAGGCCAACACGAGGCAACTATAACATAGCTTTCACGAAAGAACATCTATAAAAATAGACTTTCTGATGTTATAGCACAGTAGCTTCCACAATTTTACTCTCTACTATTATTATAGTGAATATGATTTTATCATAGAAAATTCATTTGGCTTATGCAGAAGTTCTTAATAACCCAAGTCCTTAAGATGGTTACACTGATAAAAAAAATTAAGATGTAAACATAAAAGGAAGATAATTACTACAAGACAACAAACAAGTAGACAAAAACAGTCAACTATTCAAAAATTGATAATGCCAGAATTTTCAATCTATTTAATAGCATTACAAGAAAGAAAGCAATATTATTATTATTTCAATCAACTAACCCTTTCTCCACCATTTTCAGGGGAAGTAGTTCGATGGCAGATTACAATGGCGCACACACACACACACACACACACACACACACACACACACACACACACACACACACACACAAACGCACGCACAGGAGAGAGAGAGAGAGAGAGAGAGAGAGAGAGAGAGAGAGAGAGAGAGAGAGAGAGAGAGAGAAAGCATCCAAAATTCCGAACTGTAATCGAGGTACAAAACTGGTATGGCTTTCATGGTCAAATGTTGACACATTGCCTGTTGGCAACTGAGGGTGAAAATTTGATAATGCCAGCAATTCATACTGGCAAAACATCTGAAAGATCATCAAACAAACATTGGCTGAAGAATTCAAGACAGAAACCAACAGGCAGTTGTTTGTTCATAACCACACAAGTAACTACAACTACAATAATTATGTAACATTGTGAATAACCATTCGATTTTTAATTTTATGAAAATTTTTAATGAAATGAACAAAAATTTATAAGTTAATCAATTGTGAACTCTAATCTAGATATACTTTAAATGTTTATTTGAACACACCAAGTAGAGCCTTTTTTTTATAAATAGGACAAAACTAATCCTACATTTAATTATTAAATTAATTTTCACAAACTGCTACACACCTTATCTAAGAAGTCTTTCTCTCTCAGCTTCAGCATACGAACTTTTGTTCCATGTAAACTTCTCATGAAAATCAATTGATCCTTTGTCATGGACTGTAGGATGTAGTACAGCAATTCATTATTGTCTTTGTCATATGAAAGGTATTTCTGGAATGTCTGGAAAAGAAAATGCAATGCCTCTTGTGCATATTAAGATACAACAAAGAAATGCAGATATTGAAATTAAGTGTAGAAGGAATAGAATATTCTTACAAGAATATAAGAGCTTGGAGGAACAAGAAAAGTAAACAATCCAAATGAAACATACACAATCAAATAACAAAGCCATGATTAAGAAATTTTTATTCAGAGCTTACCGTTTTCATAGCATTCATGACACTGTATTTCTGTGTCTGGATAAAGCTCTGCAACATCATGCATATAGCCATGTTGACATCAGATTCTTGTACATATTCACGCAAGTGCATCCTTGCATGAGCTTCAGACATTCTAATTATACTTTCTATATGCCTTGCAGTAATTGGAAGGCTTCCAGTCACCTGCGATTGAAAAGTTAGTATTACAGAAATGGTAACTCTCATCAGTTTCTTCAGATAGTAAAAATATAAATGGAAGTAAAAGCTCCACTCGGCAATTTTTAGTAAAAATTGAGATACTTGATGTCTTTCCCTCTGAGACCTTCCGACTATTTAATATGAATACATAAATCAATCTATCAGATAATGTGCCATTTATCTGATAATAACTGGAAAATGTTGCAACAACAACAACAACAACAACAACAACAACAACAATAATAATAATAGTAATAATAATAATAATAATAATAATAATAATAATGCAGCAAACATGAATGCAGAAGACATATATTTCATGCATCAGTCACACATACATATTGATATAATGTGACGATGTTTATTTTCATATTGCAGTACAGAATGAATAACAAGGGACAGGAAAATTTCGAGTAATTGAGAACACACACACAAAAAAGCTAGAAATTGACACTTTCTATGAAATATAATGAAATTCACCATTTTCCCCATTCTCACGTAAAAATGTTGTAACATGCATCAGATAGCATCTGATGGTTATTCAGTGTTGAAATTAGGTTTTGCCTTTTTGCTCGAGGCTGAGGTACACATATAAACTTAAAATTAGAGTACATTTCTCTTGTTACGAACTGGAGTCCTAGAAGTGATAAAAAATGAAAAAAAAATCTGCTTCTTACAAACTTCATTCGTGGAACAGTTTTAATTGCTGACATTACCTTTCACAACAATTTAGCAGAGATTACCTCCAGTGCAGTGCACCAATTAAACTGCACACTTTTATGGTAAGTGTGTATAAATATGAAAACCTGCAAAATATGACATTTTTTCTGTGCAAACTCATAAATCAACATCATATCTGTTCAGTTCACTTCTTTCACCTCATCACAGCACAGAATATGCAGTTTAATTGATGCACAACTTTAAAGATCTTTTCAAAATTCATAGAAAGCTTTAAAAAACATTAACAGAAAGACTTCCAGCAGAGGTGAGCAAGCTCTGAAACTACTGATTGCACCTTCATGCTAGACAAGCAACTGTTATGGCCATAAATCTGTTCAAGTCTATGTTCACAGTCCTACGTTTTTGTTCCATCCATAGGATGATGGTAATTAACTCCATTAATGCTGACAAGGCACAGAATGTTGTGTGTATACTTGGGATGGTATGTCTTAACTATGATGATAATTATAATTTAGTGGAAAAGTAACTTTCCATCCTGACAGGAAATGTAGAATTGTCAAAATCTTGGTATTATGCTATAGATAGTTTGTTTTCCACGAGCAATTACAGACTCTAGGCAGTTGTTTTCACATCATACAGAAGTGTTAGTGGACAGCTGGCATAATATCTCAGAAAAGAAGTTTGAAGTTATGACAATGCTTTCTTTTGGATGGAGCAAATTGCATTGTCTAATTCAAAAGAAGACCTTTTGACCACAAGCTTACTTGTTTAGAAGTCATTTTGCTGTGCCTGTCTATGACTCAGCATATCTCCAATATATGGTGAGTAGCAATTTCCTTTTTTCATAATACCGTTTAATTTAAGATACTTGTCATTCAACTTTTGTTTTCACATTGTTCATCCCAACAAGGCTTCTATCCATATTAAACTAGATCGGTAAATGAGTTCACAGGCCTAAGAAAAGCAGGAGCATACTACATCCAGTACTGCCATGTCTAGCAAAAAAACTTTGATGTTCAAATCAACCTTCAGGTTAAGGGCAGTATTTTGTAACAATTGTAACAACTCTCACATAGTTACGTAATGTGAAATATTGAGCACTCTTTAGTCTTAGGAGACTGCTTGATATCCAAATTAAAGACCATGAATGAAGTTAATTTGATATACATATGTAAATCATTTTTGACATGTGTATATTTTGGCAATATAAAGAAAATAAAGAAATTTAGACCACTTTGGACTTGTTTGTACTTCTCATATGTCAATTCTGACAATGCAAAGGAACACACAAAACATGAAACATACAATAAAAATTTCTTTTAAAAGGCAGTAGATTTCAATAAATTTACAGTCTTATCAATTAAGAAAACATATATCTCAGTTTATGGTTATGTAAAATAAGGGAATGGCAAATGTTCCTGGTTACTTACAAGAGACTCTTGGCGTAATTTGCTGTACATATTTGCGATTTTGTCCTGGTCAATGTTTTTGAGTGTTGGGTGGACATTTTGACGTGCATAAAGTAGATATTTTTTAAGCAGATCCTGAGGTATGACATCGACTTGTTTCAGACCTGGATCTGGGAGTGGCTCATCTGCGTAATTGCATGGTCTGTACATTGCATGAACCTTCCTATGAGACTTCACGACAAATCGAGCGAGCTGTTCATCCTGCATCACATCAACTTCATCTCTCACAACACACAAAATATCAAATCTTGACAAAATTGGTTCCGAGAGATTAACCTGAAAACCAATCCAACAAAATCTTAAGTCATTCAAGCCTTATGCATTAAACAATTAACATAGTGCAAAGGAATGTAAAAATAACAATTACATTAAAAAATATTAATCACAGCATCACTGCTTTTAATCAACAACAAGAAACCCTAAAGCTGAAAAGTACTCTTAGGTGTAAGAAAACCATTAGCTTTAGAAATGTAACACTGGCTGACACACACACACAGGGAACTCACTATGAATGAGGACTAAAATTAATTAAATATTTCATACAGACTAACAGGTTGGAAAAATTAAATAAATAAAAACAGATGCCCAGGTGTCAAGAGATTAACAGAAAGAAATCTGAAATGAACTGTAAATATTACATGTATTACCTCCAAACATCATACACTACTTAGCTAAACACAGAAACTGGAAAGGCACTTTATATATACATTATACTAAAGGATTCGAAAAGTAAGTAATCAAAACTTCTGGGGGAAGAAAAGAGCCTGTCTATAATTAAGCTGAGATTATAAGAAGAAAACAGCATGCAGCATTTTACTAATACTTCCGTAATCATAAATCTACCCCACCCTGATAGTATACTCTTGCCATTTCAACCTAGACCAACTGCAAGACCAGAATCAATCCAGTAAATAGAACTGAAATAGAACTTGACTGTTGCGCTGTGTACTTTGTCTCCACACAGATGGGAATTCCTCCAAGCTTAATGGACATCAAAAGTTTCTCTCCCTCTCACTTCAACAATGGCCCTGTGTTTGCAGGACAGCTGGGGGTACACAAGAAGAATACCACTGGGAAACACTGAGTCTGACCAAGAGCATGCCAAGGGATCAAAAACACAAATATTCAAGTCATGCATGCACTTGAGTATTCTTTCAGGAAACACACACACATCAATAAAGGTTTTTCATCACCCCAGTTGCCCGAACTCCTGAAAATAGACACTGACTGTGGATATTCTATCACACAGTGCCTTTCACTGTTCAGAGATTTTACTAAATCCACCCAAAGATGTGAACAACCATGCATGAGCAGCGCCTATTAGACGGCAGGGGGTCCGACAGCCTATCAGTTCCAGTCACTCCACCAGGAAGGATCTACACAGCTCGTGCTGTCTGTGGTTCAACCATGCCTAAGCGGTCAATACCACTGTTCAATCACGTTGCCATTGTTACTTTGTGCCAGGAAGGGCTCTCAACAAGCAAAGTGTCCAGACGAGTGAACCAAACTGAAGTCATTCGGACATGGGGGAGATACAGAGAGACAGGAACTGTCGACATGCCTCGCTCAGGCGACCCAAGTGGATGACCTCTGCCTACAGACTACGGCTCAGAGGAACCCTAACAGCAATGCCACCATGTTGAATAATGCTTTTCGTGTAGCCACAGGATGATGTGTTATGAGTCAAACTGTGCGCAATAGGCTGCATGACGTGCAACTTCACTCCCGACGTCCATAACAAGGTCCATCTTTGCAACCACAACACCACGCAGCGTGGTACAGATGCGCCCAACATCATGCTGAATCGATGGCTTGCTCAGGATTGGCATCACATTCTATTCACCGATGAGTGTCCTGTATGCCTTCAACCAGACAATCATCGAAGACTTTGTTTGGACGCAATCCGGTCAAGCTGAAGGCCCTAGACACACTGTCCAGTGACTGCAGCAAGGTAGAGGTTTTCTACTGTTTTTGGGTGGCATTATGTGGGGCCGACATATGCCGTTGGTCATGGAGGGGCCATAATGGCTGTACAATACGCGAGTGCCATCCTCCGACTGGTAATGCAACCACATCGGTAGAATATTGGCAAGGCATTCGTCTTCATGGATGACAATTTGCGCCCCCATCATGCACATCTTGTGAATAACTTCCTTCAGGATAACGACATCGCTCAATTAGATTGGCTAGCATGTTCTCCGGACATGAACCCTATAGAACATGCCTGGGATAGATTGAAAAGGGCTGTTGCTGAACGATGTGACCCCCCAACCACTCTGATGGATCTCCACCAAATCGCCACTGAGGAGATGGAGACTCTGGACCAACAGTGCCTTGATGAACTTGTGGATAGTATGCCACAACGAATACAGGCATGCATCAATGCAAGAGGACATGCTACTGAATATCAGAGGTACCAGTGTGTACAGCAATCTGGACACCTCTGAAGATCTCGCTGTATGATGGTACAACATGCAATGTGTAGTTTTCATGAGCAATAATTAGGGTGGAAATGATATGTTGATCTCTATTCCAATTTTCTGTACAGGTTCTGGAACTCTCAGAACCGAGGTGATGAGAAACTTTTTTTGATGGGCGTATATTTAAAGACATTTACTTCCTAAGGAAAATCTCATTTAGAAACTAAGGAAGAGACTATTTAAAACATGGCCCTGATAACGAAACTCAAATAAATTAGTCCTACTGGTTAATGAGTAAGCTTTGGTAGCTGCAGTTTCATTGGATTGCCACCTGAAAATGCTGTAGTAGGGCTTATCGTTAAAATGAATTGCCAGATGCTTCTTTTTCAAGTTCAGAATTGGAAGTTGTGAATAACTTCCTTCAGGATAACAACATCACAACTTTAAGATCGTACCAATGATGACTACGTCTAGTGTTTACAAATAGGCTGTTAATTCGGAAATAGGAGGAGCATAATAATTCTTTAAACTGTTTTTGATGTTGCTGAGCAATAGTCATACAATAATTTATAAATGAACGCACCACCACTTAACTGTATTGTTCCTTATTTAATTACGACCCAGGTTTCTGCCTTTTGTACCATTTTCAAGTGCATACAGTACAACCACATAAAATTTCAAGAGATGTAAAAGTCTTAAAGAATGAATTTAAATGAGTGTGTAATAATGAAATATGAACTTACAGTTTATGTCATTAGCACACACTGCAGGACATCAAGCTCAAAACTGCCCATAAATTTAAAAAAATTATTCGCTCCTCACAAAATGCCAGATGTAAAAATCATATCTTGTAAAAAGATTAGTAAATACTAGTGGCAGCACATCATATTTAATAAAAACAGGTTTACTTTGGTACATAAAAGATGTACACATGTTCTCGAGTCGTAATGGTAGTAAAATCAAAGAGTTTGGGTAATAGAGCAACTGAATACTCTAAAGACAAATTTGAACATACTATTGATGTTAAATATCTCTGGACTACGTATAATCATATTTGGGCTGACACATTTTTGCAATAAACATGTATGCAACAAATCTTTAGCAATGGTAAGTGAACCCACATTAAGTTGGATGAAGAACTAAAGTCATCCAACTGATCAAAATCTCATAAGCATTTGGCATGAAATAGCTGCATTCTTAAGTTCCACAGTAACCACAACCTCAGCTATCATAACATATTCAGAAGGAACAGAAAAATATTTGTGACAACAAAGATATACATTTCAACTTGCTTTTAGGATCTACATGATGGTCAAAAACAGTAATACCACAGCTGACAGGCTTTGTAAGCATAAAAGGAATTGAAAGTAAAAGTTAAAATGTAAAGCTTTTCTTTTTATTTATTCTTGTATTATGAAAATGTAGACAACCCATTAATGGCTTAAGTTTAAAATAGGCATAATGCTAAAATTTTAACTTCATGTCAGTAAAACAGCTTGTAATTTATGTTAACAACAAAATTTTCTGAGGTAGCCTCTAAAAATAGGAGAAGAGTTATCTTATATTCAGGTAAATACAGTATAATGGCACGGCCAAGAACTTTTCTTATCACCCTTGCTCCACACAAAATTTCTTGTCAATGGAATAAAATAAATACAGGAGTAAAGACTTTTGTTCAGGATAAGGCATTCGCGCACAGAGCTACTTTAGCAAGCAGAAAACAGGGACTGATCTTAAGTACAAATTGTTTGGGCATCCAGTCTGTTTGTCAGATCTGATCCCTCTTGACTCTCACCTATTTCCAGGTCTAAAGTAATTTCAGGCTGGAATGTTTTGCATCTAATAACAAGGTAATGGCAGCTGCAAGTGAATGTTTTGTTGGCCTTTCAGACACCAGCTACTGAATCTGCTTGATCAAAGGGCACCACCAATTAACGAACACACAATAACTCACTCCCCCTTACATACACATGACAATTTTGTAGCTTCCTTAAATGAAGAGGCACTACTGGTCAAACACTATATTGGTTTGCAAAGCACTGTGCTCGCAAATAAATCTGAAAACTATAATATACCACGACAACACCTTCAAATACAGTGGAAACACTGTACCATATCTTACTTTTAACACTGAGACATAAACTATCTGCACATTTAAGATATAAACTATCTGCACACATGAACTGAAAGAGCAACAAAGTTCAAAGCTTTGTTACTCTTCAGACATGGTACTAATACAATGGCATGCTACTGACTACTGAAGGAGTTCAACCTAACTCACATTTTCACTGAAGGTCATGCTCGCATCATATCTTCCACCAATTGGATTGGCTGCAGCAATAACAGAACATCGTGCTTGTAGCGATGTGACAATGCCAGCCTTGGAAATAGATATGGTTTGTTGTTCCATGGCTTCGTGAATGGATGTTCGGTCCTGGTCATTCATCTTTCAATGGCAAAACAAATTATACAATTATTTTCAATTATGTTGAATCATTTCATAGAAAAAAACAGATACATAAAGTTTTTACAAACTTTTGCTATAAAACAACAGAAAATGATTGATACACTGCAACTGTTTTGAAATTTTCAAGAAGATTAGTTCAGCTTTTTTTTTACCTCCTTTTACTACCTTTTCCACAAAACTTCAAGATAAACTTCCATTTTACTGACAAAATCATTTCAGGTTATTAGCCCAGTAACTCATTTCTGTTGTTGACCAATTTCAATGTGTTTCTCCTCTTCACTTACTGCTGAGGTATACTGGTCATGTATGAAGCCATCATTTTGGAAAAGTTTGGCCTACTTTCGTCCCACAGTGAGGAAACTTTACTAAATTGCAGTACCAATTTCACACGCTGTGTAACAACAGGAAGTTCACAATGGAGATGGAAGAAATTTTATACCTATTATTTTGAAACATTACGATAAAGATTGTGGATAGCACACACTAGCATTCCATGGCACATGTTTGAAGTAGCATCTGCACAGAGTTGGGTCATCTCATCACAAGACATGGGGGCATACCTACCAATCTTCAGACAAATATGAATAATAAAATTATTAAAGAACATGTGCTTAGTTTTACTACAACTTGCAATATTACTCATTCTCAACACCTCTCTGCTCCGAGACTATACATCTAAATTAAGAACTTCCTGGGCTCCATCAAAGATACACATACCTATATTAAATGTAACCTGGGCTCCATCAAAGCCAACCAGAGCTATACACTGGCTCATTGGTACTACAAATGACTTGCTCTTTGCAGCTCTAGGTGTGAGCGTAATCACCCACTATGGCCAAATCCAATGTTCTATCTTTCAGCAGTGGGTGAAAGACCTTAGAGGCATTTGTCACACCACAAGGAGAAGTCTACAGCAGTAGTATGGGAAGACAGTGGAAACACACTGTTATCGATCTAGTCACCCGTAACAACAGTTTCCATCAAGTTCTGCATCAGATGCAGCTGGAACAAGATATTTGAAGAACACTTCAGGCTGAAGGTGGTACTTGCACATATGGAAGTTACAGAATGACGACGACAACAAGGACACATTGGCTAGTCACTCCAACACTAGCTACAACCTTTACATCTAAGTATGCACAATTTATATGCTTGATAGCTCCTTGGCAAAGGATAGCTTCAATTCAGATTCAATAAAGAGTGATTCTAAATAGTTTAGGGAAAAGTTGTTTCTTGACTGATACCCCGAGAAGATTTTGTCAATGTTATTTATCATGAAAGCCTCCATTCCCTCTCACCTTACTCTACAACAAAGAATAGCACACACGCACACAAAATAAATCAATGAACAATATTTACAATTACAATACCTTGTCAAATTCATCAATGAGACAGACACCTCTGTCGGCCAAGACAAGTGCTCCAGCCTCCAGCGTCCACTGACGTGTAATGGGGTTTCGATTCACATATGCTGTCAGACCAACAGCAGATGCCCCCTGGCCTGTTGTGAATATTGCTCGGGGAGCTACCTTCTCTGTATACTTAAGGAACTGTGACTTTGCTGTACCAGGATCTCCACAAATCAGCATGTTGATATCACCTCTCACCTTGTGTTTTTGCCCTGAGAAATAAAGATAATAATGATCGTACACCTGATACAATACATGCAAATTTTGCAAAAACAAGCCTCTTGCCCATATATGCAATAGAACTGTATCTTTAAATTTCAGTAACAATCACTACTAAAACGGGGGTCTAGGTCATCTGCTTCAAAATCCACTGAACAGGCAGTATTTTTGACAGTTCTCAACAGAATCAAGAATTACAGAGATTGGACACAATATAATAGCACTGAGGTAATAGCACATTCATTGGAAAGAAACTGAGTAAGCCTAACATACTTGAGAGGTGAAACCACATCTACCGTTCGTTCAGTGAGCAATTTTACAATACTGTGGCTTCTTTCAGTGTGTTTTTAATACACAATTCTTAACTGGATGGAATATATCAGTCATCAGCGTTATCTGCCTGGAAATGACATGTGAATGGTGACTGATCCGACAGTGCCACTAAATGAAGTGGTGGTGGACACTTGAAGAAATCAGCTACTTGAGCAAAAAAGAACAATGATACAGCATTACATACCTGCAAGCTAGAGCAAGGGAGGATAAGAGGAAAGGAAAAGAACTGTATACTGTCAAAATGGACAAACAAACTATCTCTACACAGAGCTTCTAGTGTGCAAGAAGTAAACACTGATGATCGTTTAGAATTATACCAAGAACTTCATGGTCCACCTGTTTGACATGTCACTTACAAGAGAATTAAAGTAAAAAACTATAGAAGATATACAACTAAAATAACACCAGATCCAACCTCACAGAAGCAACTGGCTGGGGGGCAAGCAGTTTAATTTTCAATCCATAGGAAAGATCCTCACAAGAAAGAACAAGTACTGTGTTCACTTCAAATGACTTTTTTTAAAAAGGATAAAATAACACCACAAAACATATTTTTTGAACATAATTATTCTAGAAGCTATTTCCATTTCACAATAGCCACCAAATTATCTATAGTATCTTACATGAAAAATATTAATATTCGCCTAAGTCTCTATATTCACTCACACACACACACACACACACACACACACACACACACACACACACACACACAAAACATAAATACTTGCATCTTACCAGGATTTTTTGGTTCTCCTCCAAATAATGCAAGTGCCAGACCCCTTTTAATAAAAGCATGGCCATAGATGGATGGTGCAATGCTAAAAATTATTCTGTCAGCAATCTGTGGATCCTTGGACAACTTCATGATGGCATGTACATCATCATCTGATAATGACTCAACAATATGCTTGCAGTCTTTTACAACAATATAATTTGCTAAGATAACAGTGTTGAAGACAGGGAATCCCTGTTCTGTATTTAAGGAGCCCTCGTAGTTATTTGTGTATACTCCTGTGAGATCTATCTCATCACCTGGCTTACACCTGTCACAAAGATCACCCAATAGTATACATTCCTTTGATCGTGGAATACGACCAGCGGGAATACGCCCTGGTGACTCCTGAATTGTAATCTTTTGGAAGTTACGATAAACGGTCTCCTCCATATTCACCTGGAACAAATCGGACAAATTTTTTTAGAAAAAAATAGAGCACTACATTTCTGACAATCGAAAATGGATGTTCAAATAAGAAACTGAAGAAAGACGGAGAGGAAATGATATTTAGTGCTTTACGCATGCAAAGAACTGCAACAGCTCTCGAAACACTCATATACTGCTGAACCCTTCAAAGCACATATTTTCTCTTCCACAGGCATGTCAAAAGAAACCAGAATTATCATTGCAAGGCATAATAGGTGTTATGGAAAATCATTTTCTTGTGCACCTACTTGTGTTTGGCAGACAGGGAAAGAACACTGTAAAGGTCACTTGTCAAAGATGAGGCCATTAGAGACTGAGCATGAGCCTGTAAACCATTCTGGCACTGTCATACACAATTTAAGAAAACAATGACACACACAAATCTGAATAAGAGTTTAGTGCCTTAACCACCCAATAGTGCTTGTTCCCACAGAATTCTGTCAGACAAAACACAGAACTCTAAAATGAAAACTCTGGGTGTGTATCACTGAAATACCATTTGTCAAGTTTTGTAAATGCTCATACTGATAGTTTCTTAACTTTGGTACACTTTGTCGTAGAGTTAAAATCAGCTAAGGACTTGGACTTAAAATATAATATAAGAACAGATTACAGGCTGAACAAAATAAGGACAAAAGATTTTTTAATACTTTAAATGAAAATAAAAAAATACTGTGACAGCTTGTTTTGACTGCCATCAGAATCAACCCTTATCCCAAATTGTGTGTTGAAGCATTTTACTCCACACAGATCTGGTTGTATAACTGTATGATCTTGAAACATTTATAAAAGAAATCACACAAAGTAGCTAACTATACATGGCTTGAGACTGACTCCGAATGGGGACAAGTAAAACTGCGTCTCCTGTGACAGACTATTTAAATTCTTTAAAGCAAGATCTAATGAAAGAAGGTGCAGAAAAAAGTAGACTCAGATTATTTTGCGATTCTTGTGGCTCTCAAAACAAAGACTCTACAATAATGGCAATGTTTTTACACCAAAAGTGCAAAGGTATTTCAAGAATTCAGCATTATTTCCCACTATCTGGGCATCACTCTTA
Source organism: Schistocerca gregaria (assembly GCF_023897955.1). NCBI lineage: Eukaryota > Metazoa > Arthropoda > Insecta > Orthoptera > Acrididae > Schistocerca > Schistocerca gregaria. The sequence continues at coordinate 841,962,964 of NC_064920.1, read as the reverse complement.
GTCTTCTGTCAGGGTTTCTGGTCTTACTGAAAAGGAAATAAGAAAATATGAAACTAATCACTCTGCCCTCAGAACACTGTGATATTTTGAGAAAGCTGGTCAGTAGCTCTTAGGTACTGAAGGGTAGGAGGGAAATTAAAATACAGCCCACAGACCTAAAAGTCAGAGAGAAATCTCATACCAAATTCAGCTGCAACAGGCTCAGAAAGCCAGTAGTGGATAAAAACATGCTTTCAAACATGGAAAAAGGCTCAGAAAGGAGGCAGGAGACCAGTAGGGGTTGAAGTACTGGTAGAAGGGAAGCTGTGAGGGTGGGTCATATGCCATTCTTGAACAGCTCAGTTAGCAGAATAGTTGCCAGCAAAAGACAAAAGTCTCAGATTCGAGTCTCTGACCAGCGCATAATTTTCATCAGAAAGGAAGTTTCAGGATGAAAATTGTTAGACTTTCGTAAAAGGACTGGACCAGGTGACAGCAAACACCTGAGTTAAAGCCTTAAGATAACATGGTAAGGCCATCACTTCCAAAGCCCTAGACAGCGATCACGGTCTTTTAAGAGTGATGATTAAAGGGATTAAAGAGGAAAAAGGGACAGGGAGGAAAGAAGGATAAGAGTGTGGGATATGAAAGAAGAGAAATGTAAAGAAAACTTTAGAAAAAGCAAAAAGCAACATACCAAGTGATGACATACAGTCAGTAGTGGAGGAATGGGGAACGTTCAAAACAACAATGGTGGAAGCAGCAGAAAAAGTGTGAGAAAAAACCAGCGATAAGAAAAACTGGAGACATACACCCTGGTGGAATTATAGAGTAAGGGAAGACGTTACAAAGAAAAATGAGGTTTTCCAATATGTAGGGACAGGAAAATTTTGTGTTAACAATAATGCGAAAAATAACAGCAAATTGGCAGTTTTTATTAACACATCACAAAACTAGCTATTTTTAAGAAACTGTCACAAAATTTGTCATTTTTTCCAATTTGTATATTAGAAATGCCATTAGTGTTAGGGCAGTGGTTTATTAATATTGGTAACAAATAGTTATCATCATCATCATCATCATTTAAGACTGAGTATGCCGTTCAGCGTTCAGTCTGGAGCATAGCCCCCTTATAAAATTCCTCCACGATCCCCTATTCAGTGCTAACATGGTGCCTCTTCTTATGTTAAACCTATTACTTCAAAATCATTCTTAACCGAATCTAGGTACCTTCTCCTTGGTCTGCCTCAACTCCTCCTACCCTCTACTGCTGAACCCAGGAGTCTCTTGGGCAACCTTGCTTCTCCCATGCGTGTAACATGACCCCACCATCTAAGCCTGTTCGCCCTGACTGCTACATCTATAGAGTTCATTCCCAGTTTTTCTTTGATTTCCTCATTGTGGACACCCTCCTGCCATTGTTCCCATCTAATAGTACCTGCAATCATCTTAGCTACTTTCGTATCAGTAACCTCAACCTTGTTGATAACGTAACCTGAATATACCCAAGCTTTCACTCCCATGCAACAAAGTTGGTTGAAAGATTGAGCGGTGCACAGATAACTTAGTCTTGGTACTGACTTCCTTCTTGCAGAAGAGAGTGGATCGTAGCTGAGCGCTCACTGAATTAGCCTTGCTACACCTCGCTTCCAGTTCTTTCACTATGTTGCCATCCTGCGAGAATATGCATCCTAAGTACTTGAAACTGTCCACCTGTTCTAACTTTGTTCCTCCTATTTGGCACTCAATCCATTTATATTTCTTTCCCACTGACATTACTTTCGTTTTGGAGATGCTCATCTTCATACCGTAGTCCTTACATTTCTGATCTAGCTCTGAAATATTACTTTGCAAACTTTCAATCGAATCTGCCATTACAACTAAGTCATCCGCATATGCAAGACTGCTTATTTTGTGTTCACATATCTTAATCTCAACCAGCCAGTCTATTGCTTTCAACATATGATCCATAAATAATATGAACAACAGTGGCGACAGGTTGCAGCCTTGTCTTACCCCTGAAACTACTCTGAACCATGAACTCAATTTATCGTCAACTCTAACTGCTGCCTGACTATCCATGTAAAGACCTTTAATTGCTTGCAAAAGTTTGCCTCCTATTCAATAATCTCGTAGAACCGACACTAACTTCCTCCGAGGAATCCGGTCATATGCCTTTTCTAGATCTATAAAGCATAGATACAATTCCCCGTTCCACTCATAACACTTCTCCATTATTTGCCGTAAGCTAAAGATCTGGTCCCGACAACCTCTAAGAGGTCTAAACCCACACTGATTTACGTCCAATTGGTCCTCAACTAATACTCGCACTTTCCTTTCAACAATACCTGAGAAGATTTTACCCACAATGCTGATTAAAGAGATACCTGTGTAGTTGTTACAATCTTTTCTGTTTGCATGTTTAAAGATTGGTGTGATTACTGCTTTTGTTCAGTCTGATTGAACCTGTCCCGACTCCCAGGCCATTTCAATTATCCTAAGACCTGACATTCCACTGTATTTGATGAGTTCCGACTTAATTTCATCCACTCCAGCTGCTTTATTGCACTGCAATCTATTGACCATTTTCTCCACTTCCTCAAATGTGATCCTATTTCTGTCATCATTCCTATCCCATTCTACCTCGAAATCTGAAACATTACTGATCGTATTTTCACCTACATTGAGCAACTCTTCAAAATATTCCCTCCAGCTGCCAAAGGCATCCACAGGATTCACCAGCAGTTTTCCTGACCTGTCCAAAATACTTGTCATTTCCTTCTTACCTCTCTTTCAAAGACTGCTAATTACACTCCAGAATGGTTTTCCAGCAGCTTGACCCATAGTCTCCAACCTGTTTCCAAAGTCTTCCCAAGATTTCTTCTTGGATGTTGCAATTATCTGTTAGGCTTTGTTTCTTTCTTCAACATAACATTTTCTTTCTACCTGAGTTCTAGTTATGTAGCCATTTTTGATACGCCTTCTTTTTCCTTTTACAGGCTGCCTTGACTGTGTCATTTCACCAAGCTGTTTGCTTCTTCCTGCTTTTACACACTACTGTTCCAAGACATTCTTTAGCCACTTCTAGTACTGCGTCCCTGTACCTTGTCCATTCCTTTTCCAATGACTGTAATTGACTACATTCAACTAACTGGTACCTTTCTGAGATCGCTGTTATGCACTTGTGCCTGATTTCCTTATCCTGAAGTTTCTCCACTCTTATCCTCCTACATATGGACCTGACCACCTGCAATTTTGGCCTCACAATCCCAATTTCACTGCAGATCAAATAATGATCTGTGTCATCAAAGAATCCCCTGAATCCACGTGTGTCCCTCACAGCCTTCCTGAATTCCTGATCTGTTATTATATAGTCAATGACAGATCTGGTTCCCCTACCTTCCCAAGTATACCGGTGAATGTACTTATGTTTAAAAAAGGAGTTTGTGATTACTAAGCCCATACTGGCACAGAAATCCAAGAGTTGTTTCCCGTTCCTGTTGGCCTCGATATCCTCTCCAAATTTACCCATAACTTTTTCATACCCTTCTGTTCGATTTCCAATCCTGGCGTTAAAATCACCCATGAGCAGAACACTGTCCTTGTCCTTTACTCTAACAACTACATCACTGAGTGCCTCATAAAAACTATCAATCTTATCTTGATCTGAAACCACGACTCAGAATATGTCCGACATGCCCTGCCTTATTCCAAAGTAAATGGTATCCCGACTGTCGGGACCACTTACTTGGCCACTCACATTGCCCGTGGTTCACGAACTAGGACATGACTACAGGAACCCACACCAGGAACCACAAATAGTTATTTAATGTTAAAATCGGATCTTAAGGTTGACATTTGCATATAATCTTGCAAATGACCATTTCTCAAGAAAACAATTCCTGTCCTACAATTCACTTAAAGCATCTGATGCAAGACCAGAGACAGAGTATATCTCTTTGAAACTACCTGGAGCATGAAAAATTCTATCACGTTGCAGACTCAGATTATAATGTTTATACTAACCAATGGACATGTCATTAAATGACAACTGGATTGTGTGGACATCACCATCAAAACAGTTTGAAGTGTATCTTTCTCAAAAGCGAATTATTTCCAACAGCACTTGTCAAGCCAAAATTCGCCTCACTCCCAGATCTCTGACCTTGCAGAGTGGTTGTTATGTTTCACATCTTTGTCCAAATAGCACAGTAGTGTCCACGTTTTCTTGTGATTTCTTGCTGTTTACTTTATCTCATTCACAATAGTAGTTTTCTTAACCGTAAGAAATGCCGAAAAAAAAAGAGCACAGGAGTTTGAAGCTAGTAGTCTGTATGCTCCCGATACATCTACATTATTCTGTAAATACTGCAACCGTAGGATATCATGGGACAAGAAAGATACTATATTGAAACATGTGTAGAGTGAGAAGCACAAAGGAAATAGATACAAGATATTAAATGTGCAAATAAACCAGTAAGCTTCCTTTAGTTGCAGCTTTGAAGTTGCCAAGAAAAAGAAAAATGACTGCGATTATCTGGCTTGAAGGACCATCGAAACACTTCTGAAAGTGAAAATTTCGCTTCACAAACTGGAAAATAAAGATTTTCAGGAATAGATGAATGAATTCATCGAAAATAAGCAGAGGTTGCTGACAGTAAACGGCACAATAATCAAATTATAGTCTGCAGCTTGGGTTGTTTAGCGCAGACCAGACAGCGAGGTCATCGGTCTCATCGGATTAGGGAAGGACGGGGAAGGAAGTCGGCCGTGCCCTTTCAAAGGAACCATCCTGACATTTGCCTGGAGCGATTTAGGGAAATCACGGAAAACCTAAATCATGATGGCCGGACGCGGGATTGAACCGTCGTCCTGCCGAATGCGAGTCCAGTGTGCTAGCCACTGCGCCACCTCGCTCGGTGTTTGCAGCTTGCCACATATTTCAATAAAGCAATAAATTTTGTCAGCACAGGTTCAAATTATTTTTAAATTGAATGCTAACAGTGGGGTTACTTTTGTATAAGATACTGGTGACAGTCTGCATCAACACAATAAGGGAAACTGTTGTATCTTCAACACAAAAACAACGAAAGGATAAGGTGATGCAGCAACTGTAGCTTCAGCAGTTAAGATCACTTGAAAAGAAGTTATTTTGTGTTTTGGCCGTGATGCTGAAGACTGTTGAGCCATGGAACAAACAAAAATTTCTTGCTGCGAGCATGCAAGTTCTTGACACAGCCTACTCTTCGCAGTGTCCTTGTGCTTTGCAAGACTATAATATTTAATATGATAGCATTAATGTTACCTTAAGTGGCAGTACTATGTGTATGAATATATGTGTCAATTCATTGAAAACAATTATAGGAGACTATTTAAGCCATGTTCAGTATTGGTCACATAAACTCAATCTGGTCACAAATAAGGGTGTCTCTAAAGTCACTACCCATTTCCACGAAAACTAATTTGTTTTTCTTTTCTCTGCAGATACTGGTTCCTTCGCGCAAGATATTTCGCAAAGATGAACAGGTTGCCACTGTTTGTGCACAGGTACGTGGATTGTCATACGAAGACACACGGGCAGAATTTACCCATGAATTCCGCAAACCATCCCCATCAAGGGAACAAATTCGTCTGCTTTAATTTAAGCATACCAGTAGGTATGTGTGATGAGGTAAGTCGTGGACAATCACACTTATCATCAGAAATGGTAGAGCGGAATTGAATGTCCCTCACAACAGATTCAGAAGGATGTAGGTTGCAGTAGGTACTGGGAGATGAAGAAGCTTGCACAGGATAGAGTAGCATGGAGAGCTGCATCAAACCAGTTTCAGGACTGAAGACCACAACAACAACAACAACAACAACAACAACACAACACAGTGTGGAAAATCCTGTTTCACTCTCCAAAAATGTCCTTATCACATTCAGGTTCTGCACGATCTTGAGGATGAGGATCTCGCCTGTTGTCGGGCAATGTGTTATGAACTCCTGGAATCTGTAGAGAATGAGAATTTAATGGACAACATTTTATTCTCCTATGAAGCTACATTCCCCATTTGTGGGAAAGTTCACAGACACAACAGGCAAATACAGGCATATGAGGAACCACATAAAGTATCGGAGAGGGAATGTGATACACCAAAGGTCAATGTGACAAAATCTTTACTTGCCGAGAGATCAATAATAGGTAACAACTACCTTAACATGTTAGAACTGTTCCTTGAGCCGCAGCTTCAGGATGACAGCACAGGTGCACCTCAACAGTCTGTACACATCACCCGTGGTTACCTGAACACAATCCTTCCAGGAGGTGGAGAGGCAGAGGATCACCTCGACTGGGGGCTTCCTGTTCATCGGACCATACTCCTTTTGACTATTTTGTATGGGGGTACATGCAGTCCAATGTGTACACTAGCAAGTGAAAGATCTGCCTAATCTACAGAATCATATCAGGGAAGCAACAGGCCAATTAATAGTTGAAATGTTGAGGTCTACATTTTGTTTCACTACAGAAAGATGGGAGTATGTGTTTTGACCTAGATGGCAGTCATGTAGAAGCGCAGAACTTCACAATAAAACTGATTTTTCAGTCACTGTCTTCCTTCATTGAAATGGATAGTGACTTTAGAGACACAATGCATTTTTCTCCATGGAACTTTTGAAATTTAACTTAGCTATTGCTAACTTTAAAAAGTGTGTTTTCCTGAATACCAGGGAACCATTTACATCCACAATTTTTAAAGGAGAAGAAGTGGGACCCAAAGCCATTTCCCCTTCCAGTGTTGACACACTAGAACTCTTGGCTTTCTGCAACCACATGTGTGGCAGAATATTTTGAAAACCTGGTGGAATTATTCTGCAGCGATAAAATGCAGGAATTATCCAACGCAGGAGCCGATTATGTTAATTCACTGTCTAGTGATGATGTAAATTCAATTATTGTGGAGGCCACATTCATTAAGGAACACAGAAATGATTTGATAGCATGTACTTATACCTAAATTTAATAGCCATATTGTGGCAGGTGGAATTTATGGCGAAAGCTTGTGAATAAGCTGCAGAGGCAGAGATGAGACACACCTGACACTACATCTCCAAACAAAGCTGACAAAGCTCGTGGTTACAGATCCACCCAAGTCTCTGTTCTGAGGGATAGGACAGCAACCACAAACCTTGTTACTGCTGACATGTAAAAGTGTCTCGTGTATACCTGGCATGGCAGTTCTCAGCAATATGAATATTATGAAGGGAAACAAATCTCTTCAGAATTTAATTGAACAGTAGCTTTCAGCAAGAACCGTGAACACTGTCAAATATCAGCACGCAACTTAACCTGACAACCAACTATTTGCTGCAATCACACTGAATGCAATTGGGATTCCATGTTCAAACACAGACTCAATAGAAGAAAGTAGTAACAGACTGGTGATCCAATCTCTCAGAAGAGAACATAGAACTAATGATAATGATTTCATATGAAAAACTGTCCGTGATGTACACCTAAGTGTTAATTTTTCTTTGGGGAAATTAATTGGTTTCTCTACAATAATGTACATAAATTTGATCCCTAAAATCTAAAAAATACAATATAATTGAGAGGTACATTTTCGTTCTCAACAAAGTACTGAGTTACAATGAAATAAGAGGATAAGAAACTTAAATATAGGTTGAAAAAAGCTCTTTTCCCGTGAAAAAAAAATCGAAATAAATTTGATGTTTAATTTCTAACAAATACACTCCTGGAAATAGAAAAAAGAACACATTGACACCGGTGTGTCAGACCCACCATACTTGCTCCGGACACTGCGAAAGGGCTGTACAAGCAATGATCACACCCACGGCACAGCGGACACACCAGGAACCGCGGCATTGGCCGTCGAATGGCGCTAGCTGCGCAGAATTTGTGCACCGACCGCCGTCAGTGTCAGCCAGTTTGCCGTGGCATACGGAGCTCCATCGCAGTCTTTAACACTGGTAGCATGCCGCGACAGTGTGGACATGAACCGTATGTGCAGTTGACGGACTTTGAACGAGGGCGTATAGTGGGCATGCGGGAGGCCGGGTGGACGTACCGCCGAATTGCTCAACACGTGGGGCGTGAGGTCTAAACAGTACATCGATGTTGTCGCCAGTGGTCGGTGGAAAGTGCACGTGCCCGTCGACCTGGGACCGGACCGCAGCGACGCACGGATGCACGCCAAGACCGTAGGATCCTACGCAGTGCCGTAGGGGACTGCACCGCCACTTCCCAGCAAATTAGGGACATTGTTGCTCCTGGGGTATCGGCGAGGACCATTCGCAACCGTCTCCATGAAGCTGGGCTACGGTCCCGCACACCATTAGGCCGTCTTCCGCTCACGCCCCACCATCGTGCAGCCCGCCTCCAGTGGTGTCGCGACAGGCGTGAATGGAGGGACGAATGGAGACGTGTCGTCTTCAGCAATGAGAGTCGCTTCTGCCTTGGTGCCAATGATGGTCGTATGCGTGTTTGGCACCGTGCAGGTGAGCGCCACAATCAGGACTGCATACGACCGAGGTGCACAGGGCCAACACCCAGCATCATGGTGTGGGGAGCGATCTCCTACACTGGCCGTACACCATTGGTGATTGTGAGGGGACACTGAATAGTGTACGGTACATCCAAACCGTCATCGAACCCATCGTTCTACCATTCCTAGACCGGCAAGGGAACTTGCTGTTCCAACAGGACAATGCACGTCCGCATGTATCCTGTGCCACACAACGTGCTCTAGAAGGTGTAAGTCAACTACCCTGGCCAGCAAGATCTCCGGATCTGTCCCCCATTGAGCATGTTTGGGACTGGATGAAGCGTCGTCTCACGCGGTCTGCACGTCCTGCATGAAGGCTGGTCCAACTGAGGCGCCAGGTGGAAATGGCATGGCAAGCCGTTCCACAGGACTACATCCAGCATCTCTACGATTGTCTCCATGGGAGAATAGCAGCCTGCATTGCTGCAAAAGGTGGATATACACTGTACTAGTGCCGACATTGTGCATGCTCTGTTGCCTGTGTCTATGTGCCTGTGGTTCTGTCAGTGTGATCATGTGATGTATCTGACCCCAGGAACGTGTCAATAAAGTTTCCCCTTCCGGGGACAATGAATTCACGGTGTTCTTATTTCAATTTCCAGGTGTGTATAATGTATCTGAGAGGTATATTTTCATTTTGAACACAATCCGGAAAACAAGTAGACAGAAATAAAGAACAAATATGAAAAATACACAATGGGGAAAACAACACCAAAAATGGCAAAACATAATACCAAAATTCACCATAAAATGAGAAGAGGAAATGGATGGAAGAATGGACTAAAAATCATAGAAGACAGTGAGGTGAGTAAAAAGATGCACTACAGAATGGTTAAGTGTAAGAAGAGAGGCACAGTGGAAAATCTCGAGATGATCAATAAAGAAGGAGAAGTTGATCATGTACTGGAACACAAGGAGACATGGAAGGAATAGCTTGTCCTGCAGCTATGCTGTGTGTCGGAAGTGACGGAAACTTGGTGCGGTCTCTCAGGCGACGCCAAATAATAAATAACTAATGTTTCGTATTTGTAGCATTGTTTCCAGTTGAGAAAAAACAAATGCTGTGCATTACTTTCTGGACAACCCTCATAAAACGAAGAAAATCAAAATGAAATTAAAAACTAATACCATATTCATGGCTGGTTGATCTCATGATGTAGTTCAGCTGCTAAACTGAAGGGCTCATTGCTATAGTGTACATCTAGTATCTCTCCTGACAGATTAAGCAATCTGCTTGACGAGTCACAAGGTCATAAGTAAAGTGCAAAGACTATGTGAATTATACTAACATACCGTCACTTGACCATCAGACAGACTCCCATACAGATGACATACCAATAAACATCCCTGGTGAAGAGAGACAACTGAAAGCACATAAATCACAAGGTCTGGATGTAATCTCAATTTGGTTTCATGAGCACTGTCTCCTTTTCTAACCTGCATTTATCATGGTCTCTTGCCCAGCACAAAGTCCCAAGCAACTGGAAAAAAGGTGACACCAGTGTATAAGAAGGGTGAAAGAATGGACGCGCAAAATTACAGACCAATATTCCTAACTTTGGTTTGTTGCATAATTCTTGAACATAATCTCAGTTTGAATATAATAAACTTTTTTGAGACTGAGAGGCTTATGTCCATAAATAGGCACGGTTTTAGAAAGCATCGCACATGCAAAACACAGCTTGCCTATTCTCACACGATATACTGCGAACAATGGATGAAGGGGAACATGCACATTCCATATTCCTAGATTTCTGGACAGCATTTGACATGGTGCCTCAACACGGGCTGTTAACAAAGGTATGAGCATATGAAATAATATCAAAGATAAGCAAGTGGCGTGAAGACTTCTAAGTAATAGAACCCAATACACTGCCCCAGACTGCGAGTGTTCATCAACACAACGGTATCGTCAGGAGTGCCACAGTGTAATAGAGCAGCTGCTATTCTCTATATACATTAATGACTTTGTGGACCGACTGGGCAGCAATCTGTGGTTGTTTGCTGATGTTGATGTGGTGTATGGTAAGGTGCCAAATTTGAGCAACTGTAGGAAGATACACGCCAACTTAAGACAAAATTTCGGGTCGGTTCGATGAATGGCAGCTAGCTCTAAACGTGCAAAAATGTTAAGTTAACGTGGATGAGTAGGAAGAATGAACCCATAATGTTAGGACACAGTGTTACTAGTGACCAACATGACACATCAAGGAGTTTAAATAACTGTGTGTAACGTTGCAAAGCAGTATGAAATGGAACAAGCATGGGAGATCCATCATAGGGAAGGCGAATGGTTGACTTCTGTTTATTGGGAGAATTTTATGAAAGAGTGGTTAACCTGTAAAGGAGACAGCATATAGGATGCTGGTGTGACCTATTCTTGAGTAGTACTCGAGTGTTCGTGATCCATACCAGGTCAAATTGAAGGAAGACATTGAAGCTATTCAAAGGTGAGCCGCTAGATTTGTTACAGGTAGGTTTGAACAAAACAAGTGTTATGGAGGTTGTTTGGGAACTCAAATGGGAATGCCTGGAGGGGAGACGACATTCTTTTCGAGAAACACTATCAAGAAAATTCATAGAACCGGCATCTGAAGCTGACTGTCAAATGATCATACTGGCACCAACATACGTTGCGCATAAGGACGCCGAAGATAAGATATCAAAAATTAGGGCTCGTACGGAGGCATATAGACAGTCGTTTTTCCCTCGCTCTATTTACGAGTGAAGCACGAAAGGAAATGACTAACAGTGGTACAGGGTACCCTCCGCTACACACCGTACAGTGCCTTGTGAAGTATCGATGTATATGTAGATGATCGCTTTTGATATGTTGGGCTGTGTTTTGAGTTGTTATCAGAGCAACACCTTATACAGAAGACACACATGACAATGATATAAGAGGACACACACATTTCCAGTAAACATGATAGGAAGATTAAGTAAATGAAGTAAGACACTGAATAGAAAGAGTAGCAATATACAAATAGCCACATTTCTGACCAAACTAAATATATTGCAATCATCCAATTTGATAGATACCATATTGCTGTTATGATAAACAGTTCACTTAAATTTGAAGAAATACAAAATTTCAGTCAAAACTGAATTAGTGAGAATGTTAGATCTGAAAGTCAAATCTGCTCAATAGTTATTTCAAATAACCCAATATTATAAAAACGCATCAAAATTTCTTGTAGTATGGTTAATAATTAAAATCAATGCTCACCATGAAAGGCCCTCTGCTTTGACATTCTGGACACGATCCAGGTTTCAGATCTTCACTTTGATTCTGTACAAATGGACCCAACACACAGCCACACTTGTTACAGTCATATTTCACAAGTGATAACTGTGGCAGAACACCAGTAGTTGTTGAAACCACACCTCTAGTACGGACCAGCTGATTTAGATGTACTTTCCTGTGACAAAAATTGGCCTATTTGTAAAAACAACAAAAGTTCACAACTAAGTATAATTTCATTGTGATTTACATATTTACCTCAATGAACGTATCTCTTCTTTCAGTGGAAGTTCTGCAATTCTGACATGAATTTCACTTGTAACTCTCCCGTAACTTGGAAATATGTTAAACACCAACTCTGTAGCTACTTCATCAAATATTTTCAGCATTTCTATTGGAGCATCAGGAAGGAAAAATGCCAGCACTTGTTCTTTGAATGCTAGATGTGGGAAGTCAACAACAAAGCTGGATTGGTTGTATTCACACATGCGACGAATTCGGTCTTTATACACTGCTTGACCTTTTTTGTTAGTGTATGTCCGCAAAAAATGCCTGAAACGGTTCATTATTTCAGTTCGTGGACCTAACATACAGACCCATTCTCTAATTGGATGTCCTTTAGTATCCTCAAGATTTTCCAAGGATTCAATCATCTGAAAGGAATTATAAGTTTTATAACAAAAATTTAAAGTTCCATCCAAGGCAAATAAGTACCCAACATTGGGTTGCTTAAGATGCTGATTCTTACTTCATCTTCTCCAAGCTCCCCAGCAGCAGACTTCTCTGCCAATCTCCTTTTCCTCTTTGTAGGCGCATCTTCATCATCACTTGGATCTGAAATGGCATAAATGGGATATATCAAACTACTCTTGCTGAGAGTTTTAAAGTAACTAAAAACAATTATGTGCTTCATCTTTCTTTACAAAAAACGAAATCTTATTCATAATATGAGTTTTTCAAACAAATGTCCAGAATTAATGTTATTAGCATCGTTTTTACACTATACAATAAACAGATATACAATTTTGTAATATCACTACTTACATTAAACCAAAATCTCACGTGTTACCAATTTATACTGATTATTCAGGTTACTAGTTTATGTCATATTTTTCAAATTATGTTCCAGAAGGTAAGATTTTGTTTATTAATGAAAAACATCCTAGAATGAATGAATGACACATAGATACAAAAAAGAGAGCTTTTAAAGCTCAAAATAATTAATTACAAAATTTTGAAGATCACCTATAACAAAATCCCAAGTGTATTTGTGCACTGGACTTTCACTAAAATATCCAAAAAATTGAAGTCATTTTTTTAGTTTCTGTGTAGCTATTACGCCTAATCATGCATTTCACAATGGTTTCCTGTGAAAACAAATCTTGGAGGAACTTCCTGGAGCAAAGTGGATATATTTATCTTGTATCACGTACAAGCACTTGTCATTCAACTGACAAACTGTCGTCACTTTCAGCCTCTATATAGCCATCCTTTTTTGAAAGCATTGCCTAAACAATACAGGAGAGTCCACCACCACTACCACTAAATTCATCTATTATGAACCAGACAGTAGCACAAAATTGTGCAACAAATGTTCATGAGCCCAAGTACTAAAGGTCTGTTTAAAGTGTAAATGAAAATAATAGGCTTACCATATTTTTTTGGGTCCAATGCAGAGCATATTTTTCTAATTTCTTGAAAGTCTTAAGAGTGTACTGAAACATTATACTTTATTTCTTCAGGTATATTTTTCCCTAGATAAGACTTTGTCAGAAATAGTTTGTTGATTTTCATTAGACAACTGGGAAGTTCCTGATTAATTTTAACTTTTACCAGATGTTTACCACTACGGTAAGTCCACTCCTCTCCGCAGACCAAATGTTCCCCATTATTGATTGAATCCTTCAAATGGAGCTGATGTCTCAGACACATACACTGCATACTGAAACATTTTTGAAATAATGCAAAAGGAAATATAGGTCTTTTGAAACACTTGAAAACTGCTCTCCACCTCTCATCAATAGTACCTGGTCTTTTTCAGAACTTGAACCACAACCTATCCCTTTGTTCTGAACTTCTTTGTTCAACAATGAACATTCATCAAATAGTTCATCAGTATTTATGGGATCTTCTATAATTTCATTAACAACTTTTTCTCTCTCTAGTAAATCTGACTATGCAATTTCGGTTCATAAATTAATCTACTGAAATTTACGAACTTCAACAAAACTGGTTCTCCACAATTTTAATTATTGGATACTAGGATTATAATAATTGCTTATGCTTGAAAAGAATTCCTCAGGGAGTATACACAGACAAGAAAAAAGTTTCCTGGGTAAAAATAGACTTTTTCCTTGTTAAATGCACCATACTTGCTCTCAGAACTGTAAAACTTATCAATATTTCGAGCGATTAAGGTTTTATATGCCGGTGTAGAACTTCATGATGCTTTAGAAAACAGCAATATACAAAAGTTCTTTGATGTGCAGCATCATATATGCTGCGTATTTTCATATTACGAAAGTACAAATTCGAATTCCACCAAACATAGCAGATTAGTTTCCAAAGCATTGAAATCGAGATTTGCGTTGCATTTTTGAAAGTCAATCACGGCTCGCGTGACATGATCTCACCAGCCAATGACAGCAGATTTTCAGAGCATAGGACACGTGATATGTCAACCAGTAGCAATATCACTGGTAAGCAGTGCAAACACGCAAATAGAAAAAGTTACTGGTTTAAATTAATACACATAGTGTAACTACAAGAAAAAACTAGCTTTCACATATAATATTGGTCTTTCTGTGTGTGTTACACTTCAAAATACATAACACAAATATGCCAATAAAATTTTAACGAACGTCACAAATTTCTGGTCTTCTGAGCTTGAAATTCTTCTTAGCGGCTGGTCGTCAAAGAGCTAACTTTCAAATGAGAGTCAAACACTCTGTGGTTTATGAAAAACATTGCACATTTTCACAAGTAATATAATTCATCTTGTGTAAAAAGGAATTTACTTTGAAAGTTGCACTTTTCAAGTCACCATTAACAATATTTTCCCACAATGTGTTAGAAATAGGTTCGTTTCAGCAGTTGCTAGTGAGCACAAAATGACACGTGGACACGCATTCTGCACGTGCGCAGCTATGACGTCGTAGAAAACCATGTAGTCATATGTATAAAGCAATAAAAGATCTTACATTACGTCATAAAGGAAATAGGACATCAGAAGATACTCTAAGAGTAACGGAATTTCATAAACCATACTGCAATGCATAATTTGGCTTAAAGTGTACACTCATACGTCCAGATTCATAATGAAGTACGCTGCAACCTGATACTAAGCTTTTCAGTGTGGTTTTTGGGTTGTTAACTTTCTTGGACTACAGTAATGTATTATCTCATGTATGGTTCTTTATTATGGCATACTGCCATATGTGCCAGAAGATGAAAACATTAACTTGAAATTCAGTGAACAGTTGAAAAGAGTCAATAGTGTGGAATGAAACACTTGTTTTCAAGTAAATTGACTGCCTCAGCAGAGAAGATTAATAAAAGCCAAATTTCTTTAGCAAACCAAATAAAAACTCGATTGTTCTGAAAGGCAATTACTGCCTGACTGCCAAAAATGTGGAAATAAAATAAGATCACAAAATTGAAACCAGTGACATATTTCAGCTTTCTGTAACTAGGTGGGTGTATTTCAATTTACTTGATTGCTCCCAGCCACAACAATCCATTTTGTTTTTATTTGACATGAAAGCTGTAAATGAAGAGGAAACAGCAAAATCACTATACGTAAACACAGGTCATGTAGAGTATCCTCTCCCACTACAACCCAGACTGCTCTGCGCATGCACAAATCTTGCAGCTTAGGCATGCCATAAAATGTTTTCCAGATAGGATTTGGCTGCTTGATGCTACTGCCAGTCACACTTCAGTGACGAGAAGTGGGAGAAGGTACCGCTCATACGCGACACAATTGGACATGCACAAGAGCCTGCTACCAACTGCTCATACAAACATAATGTAAATAGTTGTGACATCACACTCATTGAAAGCAAGTTGGTTGTTATTACGTGTTACATAGACATTGTCCTAAAGCCTTTGACAAATTTTGTTGTTGGCACAGCTTTGTGTGCAGCGTATTTTGTTGCTGTAAATGGCAGATTTCCCTTGCAACTTAAGTTTTATGTATTTATTTTCTTTCATTTGTTTTACTGTTGCAGTACTATTCTGCAGTAGTGGGAAACAGTAATATTCTTTGGTACAGTATCAGCTCTTACCAGTCAATATTATAAAAATTTAACTGAAAACTAAAACAATGAAAAATTCCTGGGTTTTCCCCAGTTATACCCGAGATGAAAAAATTCCAGGGTTTTTCCTGGAGTGTATATAGCCTGATTTCTGTTCCTGAGAATAATTACTTTCTTTTAGACTGAGTAGTAATTCTTTGGGAGAAGGTGCTAAAAGGTTGTGGTTTTTTCTCCTTAAAACCAATAAACTAATTCAGAATATGTTTGAAATGCTGTTGTTGGCACAATACAATTAGCTTCCAGTTTCAGAACTACCTTAGTAATTAACTGTAGAACACTGTATCCAAATTTATAGAATTTCAAAAATCAAATTATAATTTTGGGTATTTTTCACAAGACTTTAGGCAATCAAAAATGGAAATAATTCTATTGCAAGTAACAAGCTAAAGAACCTTGTGCTACTAAGATAATACTTGTTTGTTATCTGTTACCACAAGTTTGTAGAATCATCCAAATAACTTTACTGAACTTGTTTTCATTCCCCTTTCCCTTCACACCATTAAAATTAGTGTTATTAGCAGCATAACAAACCAACTTTTCTTCAAGTGTGTTATTTTTCCACTGCGCAATTTCACCAGACACTTCATCAAAATTTGAAAGTTTAACATCAATTCCTTCCTCTAGACAGACATATCTTACAACAATCGGAACAGGTTTTACTTCAGTTCTGTTAGAGAGCTGCACATTCTTATTGTTATATAATTAATTCTTTCCAAAGACTGTAACACATTATCAAATACAACTAGCGAAATACTGTTAACAGTAATTGCCTGATTTTTTGTGCTATCAGATGAAGATTTTGGGTGGGGTAACTTTTTAAACAACTCTGATGTGTCATCTGACGTCTTGAAAATGAGTTTGTGCCTAGCAGTGTAGTCTCAAAATAACATCTCTTTAGCAGAACATTCATGAACACTGTTATTTCCACCTTTCACTTTAAAATTATCTCTTATGTAATGGTGAACCGATAGCACTGATAGCACTCCAGTGTTTAGCTGTTTTTAAGTTGTCTTCGCCCTTTCCTTTCTGTGTAACAGAAAATTTTACAGTAAATAATGTGTTATATATCTGTTCATTGTTACTATTATTACAAATTTTCAAAAATTTGTATTCCTGTTGCTGGCTAACATCAAACACACACTTTACTTTCTTTTGCCTGCTGCTAAACAAAACAACGAGAGAAAAAATGAATACAGCTAAAATGATAAACTCGTCAAGAGTTCACATGAAAATGACACACACAATGCCCCTGCTGTATTGCCAAATCACTAACTGAAAAATTGTGGTGAAACAGATAGATATGTCGATGTGAACATTTGCTGCTAGCTTGGCTGAGAGAGGCCTGGCAGTAAGAAAATGATTAGAAATATTATGTCAAAAACACAGGTCTAAAATAAAAATAAAAAATCCATGTCAGCCATAAAATCCTCAAACCCAAACATTTTGCAACCCTGGACAGCACTAGAAAATCACGACTGTCTGGGCTAATTCGTTGCTTAACTGCTGACAAAAAGGTCACTGACTTTCACAATTAGTTTTTACACTAACGTCAATGCTACATCCACAGGCACCAGAATATTAATTTCCAAAAATCCTGAAAAATTTCTGAAACAATATCTTCACAAACTGATAATTTCAGCATTCTAACACACCAGAGATTTTCCAGTTGGTGATCTACAATATCTCACAATTGAAAACTATCATAATATTTTCTTTCAATCACAAACAGGAAAATAACAACCAGGTTTGCAGTTACAATAGTTGTGCTTTGTACCACAACAATAAATTCCTTGTTTTTGAACCTTCTAGCAATTAATCCACAGTGTACATCTTAACATCTCATGGAATTATAACAAAATGGCAATATAATGCACTCCCAACAACACATCTCTCACTACTATATACCCTTCACATTCTGAGCAGTGTTTCCTACAGATTTATTTCTAATGTATCCTTTACTTTGGTCCCTTAAACATGTGGCAGGGTGATTTATCATTAATTCAAATGTATAATTTACAGGTTGGCTGAATTGACTGATAATAGATACCAGCTTTGACAACTGTAAGATAATATGACATGTCACATGAGCACAAACATAAGTAAAACACTGACAGTATTTATATGGTTCCTACATTTTCTGGAATTTAGGTTGGTGTGACACAATGTGCAGCACAGATCGACATATACGTTAGGCTGAAAGGTGGAAGTTTGGGTGAGACATCATGAGAATAAATAATTGTTGTTCCAGTGCATATTGGATATCAGTGGGTGATTTCTGTTCACACCTTTTGATGACAACTGCTGTAAGCATTCAAGTGGTTTCCCATGTAAAAAAAAATCTACAGTATGGTCTATGAGGGGAAAAATATCTGATTCTGTATGAAACACAGTAAGGAATGTCAGTTTTAGTCTCTACTCCTGACACGTAGTTGTCAAAATATCTTCTACGTGAGAACTGGCCCCAAAGTTCTTTATTCCAAATCAAGCATCACTGCAATATTGTAGGGAACGTCATGTAGGACTCAGGATTACATTAGATTATTAGTAGCGTAGGCAGGTTAAGTAACAGGTAAGTGTAGAGCATGCTAAAGTAGAGATAACAAACACAATAACACATTTGCGTGACAGGCCACTTGACAAACTTTCGCAACAAAGAGGTACCGACATACCATAAATAAGATGAAAGTCATCTCGGCGAGCATCTGCTTCTCTTTCACGTCTTTTCATTGTAATTTCAGCCGCCAAACGATCTGCCATTGATATTGGATCGTAGTCAAAATCATCCAGGCCTTCATCCGCATATCGATCCAGCTTTGGTATTGCACGATAATCACTGCAAGCGAAACCATTTCAATGTCACTTGTCCCAAAGCAAAGCTTCTACTTACAAATGTTGCATTAAGATCAGCAAAAGAGGTATTTTCTCAAAACTGAAGTATAATAAAAAAAAGTCTAAAAACTTACTTCTCCAAGTTGTCTCCAAAGAGCTCCTCTCCATCACTTTCCTCATCACTTGCTCCTGACCTGAAAATCAATAAAATATAGAAGTGTAGACAAATATTTGTGTCATGTAATCATTCTGTTCCCATCCCATCCAAATACATTTAACAATAAATCTCACTGGAGAATTATTAAATTACAGATGATTTTGAAATGGGTGGATATTTCTACAAAGTGGAAAAAAAATACCACCCACCCACACCCACAGAAATGACATGGCTACGACAATAATCACATTATTTCTGAAATATTGGTTCCTACTGCTTGATATATTCACCCATCAATTAATGCCCCATTGACAATGAAATTATTGCAGACAAGGTGGAAACTAGGTTTGTAGAAGTATATGGAAAGAAATTGCTCGAAGTCTTTCAAAACAACTACTTGGAATTTGCCTCTTCAGAAATACAGGCCCAGCGTCTTACCACTATGCCACCTCACTCAGTAGTATGTCGCAGAGACTGGCTTCACTTGCCTCTAATGACAAAAAGTGATAAATTCAAAATGAAAACACTTTGTTACTATAATAAATTCCCACTCTCACAGCATCCCACTAGAGCAATATAATGGTTTTATTAACACCAAGACTATTTATAAAAGTTCTCATTATCAGAACGGAGAACACATTGGCTTGTGCATTATGTACCAATGAGACAAAAACTAAAATTTATAACACGTGTCACTCTGAGGGCGTGACATACTGATGAAGGCAACATTACCGTGTGATTGACTGAGTGAAAGTACGATACAATCAGTTAGCCGGTTTGGTCAAGCAAATATTTTTTCCCCCCTTTACTTCCAACCAATGTCTTTCCAATCTCCCCACAAGCATTCTTCTCAAGAATTGCACCACTGGCTGCATTCGGCCACCATTGTCCACCCAGGGCTGGTTGGCTTCTGCATTTTTTATGTCATCACCGTGGCTTCTCATGTGTCACAGTATCCTGCACAATACTTCTCAACCTGCTCTTGGAGGAAAAAAGTTTGCCTGAGACTACCTTCTCTGTTATGAACATGCAACTTGAGCGTAGAATCACATATCATCTGTTTCAGAACTGTAAGGATCATTTGTGAAATAACAGGCAGTAAATTTTCTTGGACATATATTCAAAGAACTTTTTTTGAAAAACCAACTGCATTACTATGATCATGCAATGCAGGCTTTCATGCCGATGTTTGCAATATTGATAATAATAGATCCATGGGCATAAGGACATGAACCAAGGCATAATTATCTACCTAAGATTTCAGTATTAATGCCTCTGATGAAATCTCCAGGAGCGGAAGACAAACATTAGGCAGAGAATTATGCTTCATACCCATGAATCAAATGCCAGCAATATGTTAAGATGCTTGTGGTGGCATTGATGGCCGGGAGCCTACATCTGAGGAAGTTCAACCACCGAGTTGCAAGTCTCTTCTGTTGACACCACATTAGGCGACTTGCATGCCAATGATGATGAGAACAACCCATACACAGTCCCTATGTGGAGAAAATCTCCAGTCCGGCTTGTAATTGACTGCATGGCAGTCAGATGTGCTAATCACTCAGCTAAGGGGATGGACAACATGATTGCAGAAGACAATTTGTACCAATAAACAGTTACAGTTCATTCTTAAAATATAATGAAATATATCTTGCTATGTACAATTTGCAATACTCTGTTACGATTATGTGAATAGTTGTATGAGGCTTGCTAATCAACCAAAGGTTGCTGTTTGGTCCAACTATGCAGAAGAACCATCATATCTACTGCTTCACAACATCTCACTTAACATAATGGAAATTCCAGGTAGGAATATCATCTGTGTAGGAAAAGACAAATTGTTGCTTATCATAAAGAAGAAACGCCAAGTTGCAGACAGGTACATATTTAATTGTGCCTGCCTGCCTGCAATTTGATGTAACTTCTTTACAGTAAGTAACAATTTCTTTATTGTTGAGGGAGCAACAATGTAACAAGAAAGAGACCCACACCAGCTTGATTTTGAAAGTTTGGCAATGAACAGCAGCACTTATTTCTATAGGCTGCTCAAAATTACTTCAGGACTGAAAGCTGTGCAGGAATTGGGGGGGCGGGGGGGACGAGGTGTGTGAGGAAGGCACAGAGCAAATTCAACCATTCTTAGGAAACCTGCATCCCAGCAACCACCCATCATTTCTCACCATGACACTTCCTGTTTGTACTATTCTGTAGTTTCAAGCAATTTGTTGTTGAGAGTTATCTCTCAGTGCAAAATGAAATTTAGCTTTTTAGTCCTTACAGTTGCAGGGTTCATACTTTATCTCACGAGCCTCACCCTCTAATTCCTTCACGGCTTTTAGTCCTCCCTCAACAATATTGAAACTACATATTACTATTGTCTGTAGTGTAATGCTGAATGACACCAGAAAAAAAGTTCATTAAATGTTATTCAGTGGAAATGTCAGTCATAGTTCTCTTAGCCAAGGAACTCCCCTATACGATCAGTCCACAATAACTGTTTGCTTGTTATGTAGCTACCCCAACACCAACTGTTCTTTACAATACTCCCAACTATTCTCTTGTTGACAAGACACCCAACCATTCTCTTGCTGATGAGACACACACTGTGTAAAGCAAAAGAAGATGATTGGCTTCAGTGTCAAGACACAAAGTGAATAAGAAGTTTTAAAAAATTAGTGCTTATGGATCTGATCCCTGTCCATATGCCACAGTCCTCATATACAAAATCAACAAGGTGGCAAAACCATATATGCATATTGCTATAAAAACTTGCCACTACCACTACAAACCAATACAATTGTATGGGCTCGAAACCATACATTTCCACAAATGAACTCTCTCTCAACATCTACATTATAATTGTTCTAATACTAGAGTAGTGTATTTTATTGTTACAACTCTTCTTTCTTGAAAAATGCTAAGTTTCCTCACCTCGATTAACATTCAATATCCTTACTGTTTTGTTACAAAAAAGTAGAAATAACACACAGCTACACTGAAGAGCCAAAGAAACTGGTACATCTGCCTAATATCGTGCACGGGCCCCCGTGATCACACAGTAACATGATATGGCACAGACTCAACCAAAGTCTGAAACAGTGTTGGAGGGAGTACCATAAATCCTGCAGTCCTGTCAATAAATCCATAGAAGTATGTGGGGACGGAGAACTCTTCTGAAAAGCATGTTACAAGGCATCCCAAATATACTCAATAATGTTCATGCCTGGGCAGTTTGGTGGCCAGCAGAAGTGTTAAACTAGGAAGAGTGTTCCCGAAGCCAATCCGTAGCAATTCTAGAGTGTGGGGTGTTGCACTATTCTGCCGGAAATGCCCAAGTCCATCGGAATACACAATGGACATGACTGAATGCAGGTATCAGACAGGATGCTTATGTATGTGTCACCTGCCAGGGTCATATCTGATGTATCAGGGGACTCATGTCACTCAAACTGCACACACCCCACACTATTTCAGAGCCTCCACCATCTTGAACAGCCACCTGCTGACATCCAGAGTCCATTTGCTCGATACAATTTGAAACGAGACTGGGATGAGTTTCCAGACGCCAACAGTCCAACGTATGTGCTGAGGGGCCCAGCGGAGGTGTAGCCTAAAGCTTGTGTCAAGCAGTCATCAAGGGTACACAAGTGGGCCTTTGGCTCCGAAAGCTCATATCGATGATGTTTTGTTGAATGGCTCACATACTGACACTACTTGATGGCCCAGAATTGAAATCTGCAGCAACTTGCAGAAGGGTTGCATTTCTGTTACACTGAATGATTCTCTTCAGTCGTCATTGGTCCTGTCCTTGCAGGATCTTTTTCTGTCCACAGTGACATCAAACATTTGATGTTTTACCGGATTCCTGATATTCACAGCACACTTGTGAAATGGTGTGGGGAAACTCCACTTCATCGTAACCTCGGAGATGCAGTGTCCCTTAGCACCGTATTCTCGCTTTACATACCTCTGTATTTAAATATGCATGCCTATACCAGTTCCTCTAGTACTGCAGTGTATAAGACTAGTTCTCCGCTTATCTCTGTTAGGCTACACCAAACAGACAATTGATGATACTTAATAGTGTGAGTACAGAATTGTGCATCACATTTCACTGAAATTACCTGCCGTTAGAGATCTCCAACACTGTACAATTTTGAAGTAGGTGAAAGTATGATGCATTCTCAAGATTTTGTTTACATAATGTGTTCACAAGAACATTAATTAATAATATTTAGCCGTAAGTCAAAAATTTTAATTTTTCATTTGCTGACAAAACAGTTGGGGGCTACAACTCCATTTTCGAGGACTTTATGGCTATAAAGGGTGTTACACCTGCTTCAGACTTTTACCTAATAGTAACAGAAAGACAGAATTGTTAGATTTAATGAGATGAACTACACCTCAAGTGGGTTTAATGAGGAAATGCTATAGAAAAGTGAGAAAATCCAGTAACATATTACCAAAACCTGCATTTGACCACATAATTTTCATCTTTTGCATTGATGAACGACTTTAACATTTGCATTCACATTTTGAAACTATTTAACATGTTATGAAAGTATTACATGACGTACTGCTGCATATAGCCTATAATGTATGCTACAGTGACATGATGGAGTATTGGATTCACAATTATGTAGGTGGGGGTAACAGTAAGTCCGATCTAGCATTCTCTCTTCAATCCCACCTGATTTTCAGTTTATCTCGTAAAATCTAACAAATAAGTCGTTATTTTACCATTAGGTAAAAATCTGATGTAACACCAAATATAGCCAGACAGACCTTGAAAATGGAGCTGTAGCTCCAAAACATGGCAATTAAAATACACAATGTTATAACTGATGATATATTATTATTCATTAATAATCCCTAAGCTATAGCACCACTAGTTGTAGTAAGTTACTGCTATGGTTGGCTTTGTTTAGTGAACTTTGCAAGACACCCCCCTTTTTTAAATGGAGATAAGGGGAATTTTGGTATCACTGTCTTTGGTTGAGCTATTTAGATCAAATCAATCTAATCCAATTGTGTGTGTTTATATATATATCTTCTCAATGATTTCATGTGAGTTATTTTTTGGTTTTGTGTGTACCATACGGCACTCATCTTACTGCTGTGTATTTAGCGTACCCCCACCATACCCTCTTCTTCGTGTGGTTTTCCCATAAAGTTTCATTTTATTGCTAGACTGAAATATTTAGAGTCATATACAGCTTCATTTGCAGGTGCTTTTAAGGACATTAAGGTCACAATATTCTATATGGTGGAAATACGTATGTCCAACATCTTGATGTCACGTGACAAAGGAGATGGTCGAAACTGGACATTTCCACATTGCCATGATCTGTGTACAAAAAAAAGGCTATCAAGTAAAACAGTTCGTACTATCAATGCAAGTAGGACAAAACACTCATCTCCCTCCACTGATGAGCAACAGTGCAGGAGGGCAAAAATTCTCACTACATCTCAACCATATCTCACAAAGTATCGATTAATGGCATTCGATAAACACTTGTGGAATACAAAGACTTTCAGTGGCATGCACACTTATTTCTTGGGGTGTACTAAAAACAGTGACGCAACAGAACTGAATCTACATGGTTCTTTGCTCAAGATAATATTTTCTATTTCCTCAAAGAAGTCTCCAACAACAGTGGTTCATTTTTATCTTCCTCTAGCTATCTTTTATCTGTAGTTAACCAGAAGAATAAATACGCTCACAGCAAAGTTGAGTAACATGACACAAGTTAGTTAATACACAGAGGGCTACACTGGATTCTGACAAGTGAGTGTGGTTAACAACTTTTGGCATTAAATAATTTATTTTTACATGGCATAATGTGGATCTTACCCTCGACTTGCGTCATGCGGGGTGAAGGGAGACTGGATATCGTCATCTCGAGAAGCGCGCATCCGAAATGGGCCTTCAAAGTCTGAGCCATCTTCTGACCCACCAGGTGATGGTGGAACAACAGATGGTGGATTACTCTGGGGAAAGAAAAATAACAATTTATGAACAACCCTTCTTTATATAAAAAGTAAGTGACTCAGCTACTGACTAACAACAACTTTAGATGCCTTTAAATATTAGATAAAGGCAATAGTAACACAGTCCACAATAAATGATTCTTGCAACTTCTCTGCCGCAATCACACACACAAATTTCCACGAATTGCGCATGTAATGCGCTTAAGTCTACTACTCAAAGAACATGTAAGCTGCAAGAGTGGGCTGGAAAAACTAATATGTAGGGTAGCGTGGAACAAATGCCCTTCCAATGTAATTCATCACCAATGTTTGCTCCTCACTTGTCCTCAATGACATATTTGGCTGGCAATTAACTAACAAACTGAAAATGTAATTTCATGTAACATCGCGAAGCAACTGCGTAACTCTGCCACTAATCCGGTTTCCCATGACATGACACTTAGAAGTTACTGGTCTAAACCTCTACTACTACAAAAAAAATTCTATATCACGAGTCGTTATAAGAACTATACATCTGATACATAACGATCAATGAATTTAATACTAACGAACGGTGTTCCTGACGAATCACAGGTTAAAAATCTACTAACAAGTAACACATCGGCAGTAATACCAGTATTGATACGGAATAAATCCAACGTGAAATTCCTGCGATTTCCACGAGTGTTCAGTTTTGTCGTCACGCGCAGAAATTAATTTTTATCACAGCACGTATTTAACGGATAAAATGTAGTAAATAACTGCATCGTTCACGATGTGGAGTCTTACCATTATAAAACAAAAACAATAATTCACCCTACTTCCTCAAAATAAACTACACCACACACAGCAGTATCACAAACAATGACCAATTTACGCGGGAAAAGTTGCCGCCTCCAAAGACTATAGATCACAGACAGTAATCTTTCATATAGCAAAGATAAACACTACAACTTCATAATTAAGAGTCGATTCACACTCGACAGAACAGAACAGAACGGAGCAGAACAGAATGTCAAAACGTTCCACAATACATCTCAAAGGGCCAAATTCACACAGCCTGTCAAAACAACGAAAGGAGGCAGGAAGGGATGGCAGTATGAAAAATTCGACGTTGACTTTGCTAAGGGAAATTGCATCGTCGCTGCTAACATCGTAAGTTGATGTATTTTCATTTCGTTTACTCGTTTTACAGTACTGGATTTGGTACTTTCCGGTCGTCTTAGTCTTTATGTATTTATTTTTTTATTATTACTTTCTTTTGTTTCCGAGACACATTGTACTTGTTCTATGACGACCAGGACTTTTTAACATTGGAGCTTTTACACAGGAGAGGCCTTATATATAAACACGGAAGATCGAAGATTTATACAATTACTGAAAAGAACTGACAATTAAATTGTACACAAATAATAACATAAATTAATGAAGCAATTTGATATCGAAAAAGTCAGTTCTACTGAAGTAGAAAAATACTGTTGATTCTGATGTTATTTACTATTTAAGTGTTATTCGACTTGATTATATATATATATATATATATATATATATATATATATATATATATATATATATATATATATATATAAGTTTTTTATGGCCGTTAATAAAATTTATCATTGCTAGTTTCTTACTTGTGACAGCGTATTCTGACTTTTTTATCTCACCGGTTGTGTCTGATAACCTTACTTTCACTTTTCGGTACTGGGCTAATTGAATTAACGTCCAGTTGCTGTCCCACCTAGTGTGAACATACCACTATATGATGACAATGGCGCCTGACTTTCTGTTCCGTTTCGTCCTGCTCTGTTCCATTGTCATCTATTGTGAAATGGCTTTTAATGGCGATATTCGCACACGGCGTTGACGGAACGCAATGGGAAGTTAAAGTCACGGTTTTTCGGGGAAAAGTTTTGACATTGGCGTTGGTGTGGGGTTTCACCTTCAACTATGCCCTGCAAACCACTGTGAAGTCCACGTTACAGGGTACACCCCACTGTACCAGTTATTATGCCAATTCATCGTTTCATTCACGTATGGGGCGTGAGAAGAATAATTGCTTAAAGGTCTCCCTGTGTGCTATTATTAGTCTTACCTTGTCTTCAAAATCCCCATGGGAGCGATATGTAGGGGTATGTGGTTTTACCCCAGATTCATCACTTAAAGTCGAATATAGAAATTTCCTAAGAGGTCTTGTCAAGAAATTCTCAGTTCAATCACAAATCGCTTTTGATAGCCAAATGACATTACTTTTGATGATAAACATATGTGTGATTTTGAGGTAAATACTTTTGGAAGTCAAGAAACTCTGACTTGATCCATGGCTTTCAGGATGTCATGTGAAAAAACACAAGTTTGGTTTCACATGACTGATGGCTTGGAGGACTTTTTGTATTCGAGATATCTCATTAAGACCAATTCACACTGGTCATCATGCCATGTCACGTCATGTCAATTCGCTTACCCCAGTAGTGAATGACGAAAGTGAGGTTATTTGTTTTATTTAC
Source organism: Schistocerca gregaria (assembly GCF_023897955.1). Taxonomy (NCBI): domain Eukaryota; kingdom Metazoa; phylum Arthropoda; class Insecta; order Orthoptera; family Acrididae; genus Schistocerca; species Schistocerca gregaria. The sequence goes on along the minus strand of NC_064920.1, from coordinate 841,935,413 downwards.
TTATTACAAATTTCGTGGCTCCATACCATGATAAATTGCAAAAATGTGGAATGAGTCAGGTATACATCAGTAAAGTGATACAATAAAGAAATGTACCATAACAAAAATGTAGCAAATTTCAGAGTAGACTTAAAAGTTGGAATAAAATCAATAACCACAATTCAATTAAACATGATATAAATTACTGGGATAGCTGACGGTACTGAAAAAAGAATCTTTACGCGTGGACCATCTTAAACATGGAAACCGAAGAATGGTTGACTCCTTATAAAAATAAAGTCTCGAAACATAAATATGATCGACAAAACAAACATAGAAAAACAATTATCAATTAATCTGCGTGCACTTATCAAAAGAGTGTAATGATCTATCCAGAAGGTACTTTCTTTATTTAGATTGGAATGTAGATGGATCATTAGTTTGGGCTCTTGATATCTGGGGGAAGAGAATTGAAAATGTTTGTCGCAGAATAGTGAACACCTCCCTGTACAAGACTTAGAGGTTTCAGATCCATATAAAAATCATTTTTTGATCTTTAGTTGTGATCATGGTATGCACTGTAAGAGTAAAAAGAGAATAGTTATTCAAGGCAAAAATCATCGAAGAAAATAAGTGTGTGCTGATTAATAATTGAGGCTTACAGAATAGGTTTCTGCAAGAATATCTCAGATGAATGCAACTCATGATTCCAACTGGCCTCTATGGTGCTGCAAAATTTTTTTGGACTAAAGTTTGATTACCTCCAAAAATTATGCAATATGACATGATAGGGTGAAAAGTAGCCAAAATAAGCAGCTTTGATAGAACTCATATCACAAGCAGGGTAGTTACGCACCAGGCATAAGTCTTTTTTTTTTAGGTCTAGAATATGCTCAGACCAGTTTAACTTGCCATCAGTTAGAATGCCCAGCTTCTTAGAAGATTCGCAAGTAATATATTTTGGTTATCACAGTTGAAGTGTATTACTGCAATTGTGTGTTGAAATGCAAGAAATTGAACATTTGAGTTCTTTCAATACTTAATGTTAATCCATTATACTTAAACCAGGGTAATATGTCTACAAGCAAAGTATTACATTAATTTTTTAGTTTATTAGATGTTCTCATTTCAATATGTTATCAGTAAGAAGAGTACATTTGCTCTCAGTGTTCATACAGACGAGGAGATCGTTGATGAATGTAAGAAACAGTAAAGGGCCCAAAACGGACCCTTGTGGCATTCTCACTTTAATGTGCTCCAGTCAGCCATCAGTGCCATTAAGCATTACCTTCTGCTTTCCATTGTGTGTATTTATGTTGAATCCACCCACTAGTGCTACCTGCTTTCCATTGTGCAGATATGATTCCATCCACCCATTAGTGCTCCAATTCAGATAAAACTACGGGTTTTCTTAAGAGACTGTAGTGATCTACACAGTCAAAGACCTTTGACAAGTCATAGAAAATTCTAGTAGGTGGCATTTTGTTATTTACTGACTCAAGGACTGAAGAATTTCATTTGTAAAATTCCTCCCTGTTGATCTTACATTTTATCTTTCTTAACCAATATGGTTTTGGTTGAGGAAACTGAATTGTGAAGTGGTCTACAGTTCTTTTAGACATCAGTTTCTCTGACATTTTTGAGAAACAACATAGCTGATGTACTGGACAGTAGTTGAATAAATTACGCTGTCACCTTTCTTAAAAAGCGCTTTCACAATAGCAAATGTTAATCTCTATGGGACAGCATGTCGCTGCAAAGATTCATTGAAAATGTGGCACATGACTTATATAATACTACAGTGCTTTATAACTTATTGAAATGTTATCAATATGTGCTGTATTTTCATTTTTGAAGGCCTTGATTATATTCTTAACTTCTCAACAGTGACTGGAACTATAGAAACTGGATCATGCATTTTGTGGGCAGCTCATTGTAATAATTTCATGACTGTGTTTAACAAGCCCTTACAACCTATATGTACCACTGCAGTTGCAAAATGGCTGTTAAATGTGCTAGATGTTGTTACAGAAGTTGTACTACCACCTTATCATCACAGCTTATCTCTATGGTATTTTCATTCCTACTCCTCTTGCCATGCTCTTTATTTGTGATGTTCCTAATTGATTTTATTTTGATCTTAGACTTATCAGTTTCAGATTAAGTACATAAGCTTCTGGGTTTGTTTATTATCCTTTTTAAAACTTTGCAGCATACTTTCTAATATGATTTTTCAAGGTTTCATTTACACTTTTAATGAGCGATGTAATTCTCTATTAGACCTGGAAGGAATTTTAATTCTTTCCATAATCCTTGGTTTACTGGAAGAAACCTTGTTGTTCCTCTTGACAGTTTTGTTTCAACAAGTCATTTCGGAAAATATTAAATATATCATTTACATTAATTATCCTATACACTGGACTGCAAGAAATCTGTCACAAACGGTAATCAAATAAGAAAGATTTTCAGTGTTTATATATCTAAAGGGCTGATAGATTAGGGAACCCTTGTTACACCAATTGTTGTTGACCTTAAGCAGTTGGTAATCATGATCAGGGCATTTAATGGCTCTGAGCACTATGGGATTTAACGTCTGATTTCAACAGTCCCCGGAATTTAATACCTGAGTTGTACTTACACATTTGATTCCATTCTTGTCAATGAAAATAATGCCTGCACAACTTTTGCGTTTTTCTATAACTCTAGAAGAATTCCTTAAATGTTATAGGCCACTCTTATAGTTATCAGTTATGCAATTAACATTAAAGATCCCTGTAGCCAACAAAATTCTGCTTTTGAAAAAAAGTTTAGCCAAAAAGATATAAATTATACAGAAAAATACAAAACTTCCCTTCCAAAGCTCTGTAAATTGTAAGCGCTATAACACACATATTCTTTTCAGTAATTTCAATCCCAAGACCTCAAAATGTTGATCCCTATAATACATTTTTAAAATATAAATACTTATAACTAATTGTATTATGAGTATACATGATAGTACCACCTTTCCCTCTGTTAGTTCTGCAATAATAGGTGCCTAAATCATACCCATCAAGCTGCAGTTACGCAGTTCCAACCATCGTGTGGTGCTCAGTAAGATTAACAAGATACATATATCATACATTTACAGATAAAAATCTAATTTATTTTTGATACCTCTAATATTTTACTGAGAAATAATATGATTGTTACAGCTACCTTCATTACCCTTATGTTGGCTTCTTTGTATTAGCACAATATTTCACTTTTTCACTTAGAGCTGATTAGATTAGATTAGATTAATACTAGTTCCATTGATCATGAATACGATATTTCGTAATAATGTGGAAGAAGTCAAATTTTCCAATACATGACATAATTAAGTTAATTTAACAACATACTTAAGTTAATATAACAACTTTTTTGTTTTTTTGAGCTTCTTTTGATTTTCAGTTCCTATTTTTTTATAATTTTTTTTTCTTAATTTATATCTAAAAATTCCTCTATGGAGTAGAAGGAGTTGTCATTCAGAAATTCTTTTAATTTATTCTTAAATACTTGTTGGTTATCTCTTAGACTTTTGATACTATTTGGTAAGTGACCAAAGACTTTAGTGGCAGTATAATTCACCCCTTTCTGTGCCAAAGTTAGATTTAATCTTGAATAGTCAAGATCATCCTTTCTCCTAGTATTGTATTTATGCACATTGCTATTACTTTTGAATTGGGTTTGATTGTTAATAATAAATTTCATAAGAGAGTATATATACTGAGAAGCTACTGTGAATATCCCTAGATCCTTAAATAAATGTCTGCAGGATGATCCTGGGTGGACTCCAGCTATTATTCTGATTACACGCTTTGTGCAATAAATACTTTAGTCCTCAGTGATGAATTACCCCAAAATATGATGCCATATGAAAGCAATGAGTGAAAGTAGGCGTAGTAAGCTAATTTACCAAGATGTTTATCACCAAAATTTGCAATGACTCTTATTGCATAAATAGCTGGACTCAAACGTTTCAGCAGATCATCAATGTGTTTCTTCCAATTTAATCTCTCATCAATGGACAAACCTAAAAATTTGGAATATTCTACCTTAGCTACATGCTTCTGATTAAGGTCTATCTCTATTAATGGCATCATACCATTCACTGTACAGAACTGTGTGTACTGTGTCTTATCAAAATTCAGTGAGAGTCCGTTTACTAGGAACTACTTAGTAATTTTCTGAAAGACAGTATTGACAACATCATCAGTTAATTCTTGTTTGTCAGGTGTGATTACTATATGTGTATCATCAGCAAAGAGAACTAACTTTGCCTCTTCATGTAAAATAGAATGGCAAGTCATTAATATACATTAAGAACAACAAAGGACCCAAGACTGACCCTTGTGGAACCCCATTCTTGATAATTCCCCAGTTTGAGCAATGTGCTCATCTTTGCATATTATGAGAACTGCTTATTTCAACTTTCTGCACTCTTCCAGTTAGGTACGAATTAAACCATTTGTGCACTGTCCCACTCATGCCACAATACTTGAGCTTGTCTAGCAGAATTTCATGATTTACGCAATCAAAAGCCTTTGAGAGATCACAAAAATTCCCAATGGGTTTGTTCAGTTATTCAGGTCATTCGAAATTTGATTGGTGAATGCATATATGGCATTTTCTGTTGGAAAACCTTTCTGGAAACCAAACTGACATCTTGTTAGTACTTCATTTTTACAGATATGTGAAGCTACTCTTGAATACATTACTTTCTCAAAAATTTTGGATAAAGCTGCTACAAGGGATATTGAATGGTAATTGTTGACATCAGATCAATCCCCCTTTTATACAAAGGTGTAACAATAGCATATTTCAGTCTATCAGGGAAAATGCCCTATTCCTGAGAGCTATTACACAGGTGGCTGAGAATCTTACTTATCTGTTGAGAACAAGCTTTTAGTATTTTGCTGCAAATGCCATCAATTCCATGTGAGTTTTTGCTTTTAAGCAAGTTTATTATTTTCCTAATTTCAGAGGGAGAAGTGGGTGAGATTTCAATTGCATCAAATTGCATAGGTATGGCCTCTTCCATTAACAGCCTAGCATCTTCTAATGAACAGCTGCATCCTACTATATCCACAACATTTAGAAAATGATTATTAAAAATATTTTCAACTTCTGACTTTTTGTTCATAAAGTTTTCATTCAATTTGATGTTAATACTGTCTTCCTGTGCTCTTGGTTGACCTGTTTCTCTTTTAATAATCTTCCAAATTGTTTTAATTTTATTATCACAATTGCTGATTTCAGACATGATACACATACTTCTGGACTTTTTAATAACTTTTCTTAATATAACACAGTAGTTTCTATAATGTTTGTTAGTTTCTGGGTCACTACCCTTTCTTACTGTCAGATACGTTTCCCTTTTCCAGTTACAAGATATTTTTATACCCTTAGTAAGCCATGGTTTGTTACAAGGTTTCTTACGAGTATATTTAACTATTTTCTTGAGGAAGCAGTTTTCAAATGCATTTACAAAAATGTCATGAAATAAATTATATTTTATATTGGCATCAGGCTCACGCTACACCTCATCCCAGTCTAACTGCTGTAGGCTTTCCCTGAAATTGGCAATTGTTAAATAGTTGACTGAACGTACTACTTTGGAGGACTGTTTAGTATTGCTGAATGAAGCTATGTCATATATTGTAACTAGCTGTGCACCATGATCAGAAAGACCATTCTCAATAGGCTGAGCCTTTATCTGGTTAAACTTATCTTGGTCTATAAAAAAGTTATCTTTCAGTGAGCTGCTATCCTTTACCACCCGAGTAGGAAATTCAATAACGGGAGTCAAATTGAAAGAACCGAGTAATACTTCAAGGTCATTTTTCCTATTGTCCTCTTTCAGAGAATCTACATTGAAGTCCCCACAAATAATAATTTGCTTCTTCCTGTCTGACAGATAGCACAAAAAGGAGTCCAAATTTTTCAGAAATACATGAAAATTTCCCGATGGGGACCTATATACAGTTACAATTATAAATGTGCCTTTATTTAATTTAAGCTCACAGGCACATGCTTCTATATGTTTCTCTACACAAAACTTTTTTGTTTCTATACTTTTTGCACAATGATAACTTTTGACATATATGTCAACTCCTCCTTTCTCCATATTTTCTCTCATTACATGTGCAGAGAGCTCATATCCACTTACATTTACCTTATCCATATCAGTAACAATGTGATGCTCAGACAGGTATAGTATATCTATTTCATCCTCAGCTTCTAAATGTTCTAAACAAACCAGAAGCTCATCTATTTTATTCTTTAAACTCCCAAGATTTTGATGCAATATACTTATATTATTTTTAATTATACTTTTATGAGAACCTTTCCTTATTCTAACAGTTGCAGTACTCTCCTGTCGGAGTTTCTCATTGTGCTTAGGCCTAGTTCCTATACCAGTGGTCACATGGTGTTCAGAGAGGCAGGTTATGTCAACTGGGTTGGGTGACTTTAATTCATCAATACAATTACCTAGGACTGAGATACAACTTGGTGGAGATAAAATTTCTGGTGATAGGCGAAAATTTATAATTGACAGCTGTGATTCGTGATCCAATGTGCTAGAATTGTGCTGTTTAATTTCTTTCCTAAACTGAAGATTTGATTCAATCCTGACCTCTCGTAGAACTTTACATCTTTCTGTCTTACCTATCCTAAAAAAGGTGCTGCTCCAACACCTGTAACCACTGGTATTTTACCATTCATGGCAGTGCCTCCCCCCTTAAATTTCCTGCTATTACCTCAGCCAGTTCCCTCTTCCCTTTCCTGTTGAGATGTAGGCCGTGCCTGGTATAGTCCCACCTAGTGAGAGAATCAACAGGAACCACACCAATATGAGCCCCCGCACCCGACCCAAGCAGCCGTTCCATCTACAAATTAACTCTCTAAACAGGAGAGTTCAAATGATGCCGTGCTTGGCGTCTCAGGACAGATACAAATTCAACATTGGTGTGTCTCGATGCCGACGCAATCTTTACCAGGTCACACTCTATACTGTACCCAGGATCTCTGTCAATGCTTTTCCCCGCCCCCCCCCCCCCACAATAACCACGGTGTCTTCCCTGGTAAATCCTTTACAGAGTGAACCTAAATCCTCTATCACCTGATCCAGACTAGCACTTGGTTTGAAAACATTTGTGACCTGGTATTCTGGTCCTAATTCCTCCTGCATAAGTTGGCCTACAACTCTGGCATGAGAACTGCTTAACAACAAAACTTTCTTCCTTTTCAATGACTTTCCTATATTCTTTTTCAATTTCCTATTGAAAGTTTGTTGTGTCCTATCTACACCTACCTCTCCTTGAGGCTCATCAGTTTCTAACTGAAGCAACAGGTCAAACTTATTTTTGACATTCATCACAAAACTGTCAGACTTAGTTCTAGGCCTGTTCCTTCTGTTACCTGTTACCACTTTCCACCTCTCTTTGCCCTTCTCCCTCCTTAACCTGTCGAGATCTTCCCTAGCCTGATCTAGCTCAGCCTGAAGGGCAGCAATTTTCCCCTCCTGTTCCACTATCTTCCTATCTCTGCTGCAAATCCTACATAACCACTGATGAGCCTGATCCACTTTCTCGACACCCACGCCACTGCAGTCCCCTCAGTGAAAAAAACTACTGCATCCATCACACCAAACCCCAGAACTAACAATTCTACGGCAAGTCAGGCACATCTCACTCATGGCAAAAATAATACTTTAGCTAGAATAAATCAATTAAATTACAAAAAAAAACGTTACAAGAATTAAGACTATTCACAAATGAATATAAGCAAGTTTCTGATTTAAAACTGCTGTTTTTCTGAGATCTGTATTAAAACAATGAAGGTATACGCTATTTATTATATATTTCACTCGATGGAATGAAAAAAGGACAATTAAACGAGATACTTTAAATTTGATTCTCCAAAAACGTTACGAGAATTAGGCCTATAAACAAAAGTATATAAGCAAATTTCTGATATAAAGTTACTATGTTTTTCTGAAATCTGTATTAAAACAATGAAGTTACATGCTATTTACGGTAGTTTACTTAATTGTTACCGAGGAACTAGTTAGATTACCGTGAGACAAGAAACAAACACTTTTACAAAATTTAAGCCTAAGCGCGACTTCGCGAATTTACGACCTTGTCGTGTTTTCTGAAAAAATACGCAAAGAAAAGTCATACCTTTAACGGCAAGACGGAACGATACACAACGCACGTATTTAATTTGTTGTCGGCGTTAAACTAAATTATATTCCTGTCTAAATCACTTAACTTTCTGGAAATAGTTTCTGGTGTCACTTACTCGGCGGCCATCTTGGAACAGAGCTGAGTTGTCTATATTGTGACCTATGTTGTATCTGGAGGTTTGATTACTTGATGTAGTTGTATTGTATTGTATCTTAACCGGGACCTACAAATGATGGAGAGACTCCGTCCCCGCCGCAGCTGCAGTGGTCCACAGCCCCATATGACTACCTTAGTCCACTTCACCGCTCCACTGCCCCACACCAAACCCAGAGTTATTGTGCGGTTCGGCCACCAGTGGACCCTCCAGGGAACGTCGCACACCAGACGAGTGTAACCCCTATGTTCGCGTGGTAGATTAATGGTGGTATATGCGTACGTGGAGAACTTGTTTGCGCAGGAACCGCCGACATAGTGTAACTGAGGTGGAATAAGGGGAACCAGCCTGCTTTCGCCGAGGCAGATGGAAAACCGCCTAGAAACCATTCACAGATGGGCCGGTTCACTGGATCTCGACACAAATCCGGGCGAGGGGATTTGTGCTGGGGACTGCTTGATGTTGTTGGTTTGGTCGCAATGGCGCCAATCATAAAAGAAATCACTGCTTCTCTTTGACACTCATTTTGGTTTCATTGAAACTCATGGTGCAGATTTTTCAGTTGTCCATGCAGCAGCAGGAATACTTTGCTCTTGAGGTTCTTTGGATGTCACATTATATAGATTAATGTTTTTGTAGATGATATTTTTGATGCAATTATTTCTCTATTTTGCGATTTTGAAGAAGGCTTTACCATGCACCCAAGAAAGAATCTGTTTTCTCTAGGTTTAACGGTGTTAGTCTTAGACGCATGTAGATGTATCCATTGTACTCATATTTGTTTCCCTGAGAGCTTGGTATGAAGCAGCTTCTTCAGCAAGTTATAAGTGTTTTTATTTCATCACCACGTTTCCATGTGTTTGCTGTTGTTGTTGCAATGTTTTTGCACAGGATGAACTTTCCTATTTGGTTCAGGTGTTGCCCATGATTAGTGTACTTACATCTTTACAAAAATAGATTGACATCAATTTCATTCACATTAGTAAACTTTGATGATATATTCATTATATATCTATTCAACTTATCAGTTCCTTCATGGTACAATAAGTCAGAGTGTAATATCGGAATTGAGGAACTAGCAGCTATAAAGTTTATTAATGGCTAAAGCAAACTTCAACATGTAAGTTTTTCATCAATTTTGTGTGACAAACTACTGAGAAGTTAAACAACATTTCTAAGTATTTATTTTCTAGTGAAAATTCTACATACAAACATACCAAATTTTTATAAAGAAATAAACAGAACATATTTACGTGATCCATTATGTTTTGCTTCTTATGTAACTAATAATGTCATAAACAACTGTATTTAACTTATGTTCTTATTCATTTACAGTGTTGATGTCATCTCTGATCTATTATGTAAAACCTAAATAATTTTTCGCTTTCAGATATCTGCCTAAGCTTGTGAAAATATACAGGTCGTCACGGAACTTTCAAGTCTGCCGTGAAAACAAAGCACAATAAGAAAATAAAAGTTAAGAAGATTTAAAACCACTACATACAAAACTATAACACCAATGAGCGTGGCGAAAATAGGTTTATTTTCTATTTTATCAGACGATGACACAGTCAAAACTTTTTTACTGAGAAGCCTTGAAAATGAAGTTATGTATTTCTTCTTTTGGATACCTAGCATCAATTTCAGTTCCTGTCTTACCCACAAGTGTCTAGACTCTAAATTTGATGCCACTAACAGGCTTCACAGATGACTAGAGTTTCTTAAGTTTAGGTGAATGATCATGTGACAATTGCATGTATGATGTAATTGATTTAACAAGTATAATAACAAAAACTCTTACAGCTCTGAGGCTACAATTTCCATGATATAGAATCAATATTTGCACTTACCACTTAATTTAGCACAACTCAGAACAAAAGTCTACAAACTATTGCTATGTAAGAGAGTAAATGGGAAGGGGGGAGGGAAGGGGGAATGCAATGTCTTTCAATTTGTTTCCACCTCCATCCAGGAAAGTCACTGTTTCATTTAAAAAATTTCCTTGAGTTTTTTATTTGTTATTAGAACTTATTTTTTCATTTGCATTGACTAACTCAGTTTTCTATGGCTTACTAGTTCCACCTGTTTCTTACAAGCTGTGTCAGATTTGTTGTTGAAAGCAAAACAATAGAGTTTGCACTAGGTTTGTCCAATGTTTTAACTTACCTGGTTCACAATGGAAGAAAAGAAGTGTTTTTGGGCCATATACAATATAGTTACTACTAACAGTAACTGCCAAGAAAAGGAAAAAGGATGGTTGGAGGTATTTATTTAATAGATTTAAGTACCTTAGAATTTGTTAATTTATGGTTATTTACTGTAAAAAAGCGAGATTAATTTAATTTGACATTTTATATTTGAGATATCATTAATAATTTTATATATAATTAATTAAAAATTGTAGTATTAATGTGGCATTTAACTTATGGTCTTTTACTATGACCTTTAAGAAGAAACTGAGTGGTGTAAGGTACATTTGATTTATGGTACTTTCAGAATTACAGTACTGTTACATACCTAACACTGGCAGTAATTGCAATTTACATAAAAATTGCTAACTTCTACCAACTTTTTGTTATCAGAACCAAGGTGAAAAAGGTTCTTTATGACAATTTCCAAAAATAACACAGAATTTCTTTGTATTTCCGTAATTTAACTTCCTTATTCATCTCTAGATCCTTGGTGCTGCAGTTGTAACTGAAGTAGCCTTAAGATAACAGACCGGCACATCTGACAGATTGAACAGTGATAAGAACGAGGTTCCAGGGATTCAAATGTAGCACAGATGGCAAGGATAAGACCATTTCGACCAATGAGACAATAGCAGCATGTTGTGGGAGTTTCAAATTGAAAATATTCAATTCATCATACGTTTACAGAGAGGTAATTTTAAGGATTTTTTTTTTCTTTTTGCAAACTTGGGCCACACTAATACTTGCTTCAGGCCACATGCATCCTGCAGGTCAGGAGTTGGACGCCTCTGGCCTATACTTTTTCCTGGCTGGAATTTAACTGCAGACAGTAAAGCCACAAACTCATCCACTGCAAAGACCTTCAGCCAAGCAAACTGAAAAGTATTTTATAAGAAGCAGACATAGTAATTGTCTACAATTCCTTACTTTTTTTAGGGTTCTTGGTTTACATGCTATTTTGGTCTTCGAAAGTTAGCAGTTATGTAAAAATATAAGCACTCTTATTAAAATGTTGTTTAAATGGGAGGGTAGGGAGGGAACATTATCTCCATGGTCTATCCCACTTGCATCTGTGCTTCCAGCTGATAGCAATGATAGCAAGGGTACCAGGTAACCCAGGTAGTTACATCAGTAATGCTAAAGATAATAGCCATTCTCGTTACATCAATGATGACAAAATTAGCTCTTGATGTTATCTGACTTAGTGAATGAGTAATACTGCTGGAATTGCAAACAACACATAGGGTCCTGCTTGTTATTCATGTCTGTTCATAAAATGCCAATAAAATGATAAAGAATAGAACTGCATTGTGACACAGAATTCGCCAAGGAGAGAGAGATACCCCAAGTTTTGGGTAATCTTAACTTGGAAAAAGGGTCTGATGCTGGAACTAATACTGCAAGCTGTACTGGTCTAAATGGAAGGAACTTGAGAGAAGACAGGCTGTTACAGTTTTCTAAAGAACATGGCCTATTCATTTCCAAAACTTCTTCAAACTCCCTTGCAAGTAGCATGGACATGGACATGGACTCCACCTACTGACAACCAAGCAAACATTATTAGTAGCCAGATTGTTTTAATTTTGGTTAGACAATCCATGAACAAATACACAACATCCATGAATAATATTATGACGCCGATATTAATGGTGATAATGTGTTTTAAAATGCTCCTCTTTATAAAAGTTACAAGAAAAACAAATATTTAAAAACTGAAGTGGGAAATGCTCTTGCAGAAAAGATGAAAATAACAGAAACAACTGAACCAGCAGAATTAGAGTCAATGTTGATAATTGTCAAAGATGATATGATTTAAATCCAGGAAATTTCTGTTGTCCATAGCAACAACAAAAAAGGAAGAATTGGATTAGGGATGAAATCTGGAACCTAAGAATGAAATAAGCAAAAGTTAAACATTTGTAAAACGGAGAGAAACTCGAGAAATGCATAAAAAAGTAAAAGAGTGTGGAGGTCTTAAGCGGATACTGTACAGTCAGATTCTGAGAAATGACAATGGCGCCCTGCTAGGCATAGAAGACAAGCTCAGAAGATGAAAAGAATACACTGAAAGACTTTTCAAAGATAACAGAGATGTTCTTGTGTCATCAGATGAGAAATAAGTAAAACTAGCTCTGAGGTAACAAAGAACAATGACACATCATGAAAATTTATTTATCTATTTATTTATTTCCTCCAAGCTTCTTCTCACAATGTCACAGGAGTTGTCACAGTAATAAATACAAATCAATATCACGAAACATAGATGTACATATATTTAAAAATGTTCTATTACGACAGTGCCTTTACTGGAATGACATAGCAGATATCAAAACTGATGAAAGAACTACAGAAATAACCTCATTCATGACAGGTGTTAGTCAATATTGTCTTGTCTCTGTATTTGTTCATTTATTCTGAGATAATTTCTGAAGGAAGTACTGAGAGAGGATTGTTGAGGAATCACTACAAATGAGAAATTTATTAACAACAGCAAGTATGAAGACTACAGTGTCAGCATTGCATACAAGCTGCCAGCCTTTCACTGCATGTTGGACTACCTAGTTCAGCACAGTGAAGAGTGTAGCCTATCTAGCAACCTTTCCAAGACCACAGCCATGGTGTTCTGGAAGATGGAAATCCAAGCAAATCTCATAATAAAAGCAATACAGTGGAATAAGCCCCCTCCTTCAAATACTTTGGCATCATTGTGAGTCAGAAGTGTGATGGAAAGCGAGAGATAAAATCCAGAACTGACAAATCAGAAAACAATTCGTAAACATGTGAAAAGTCTGCATGAGATCAGACCTCAGTTTGTAACTGACAACTACAATGACTTGGCAAATACACATCCTTTGTTTTCTTTTATGGGGATGAAGTTGGATCTTGGACCCAAATACTGAGGAATGATATGAAACATTAAAATGCATTGCTGTTGCTATCTCTTGCATATACTTTGGACATTGAAAATATCAAATGAAAAGCAAAAAAGCTACTACATATTATAAAACAAAGAAGACCCCATAGTTGGGCATATTATAAGGGGCAAGTGATAGTACAGTTTATTATTAAAGGAAAGATATATGCCCAAGATCCAATGGAAGATGGAGAAAGTCAAAGCCAAAAAACATTCGAAGATGGTACAGTTGCACACTGAAAGAAACTTCTCATGATTCACTGTAAAATTAGAGCCAGATGGGCAACCACCCTTTTGTATAAAGTGGCATCCTAAAAAGAAGAAATGCTCAATATTTCAATATTTTAATTAAAATCTTCTTTCAGTTTAAATGCAACAAAAAAGAAGATGTTAGCAAATATGAGGCTAAGATGCGTAAGTTTTTTTAGCATATGTAGTACGTGAATCAAATAAATATGAAGAAAAGCCTCCTCTGAAAATATTATAATATTGTCTATGTGAGAAAATAAATATGCTAAGTTAAAAAAAATCTTTTGGGTATGATATCATTGGTTCACAACAGCACCTGTTGTTAAAAGTGGAAAACGGAATAACCAAATTAATTATCGTGTAAAAATCTGAGGAAAGAGTAGATTTGCACATAATAATCGTAAGAAAGTAGGCCACAGAACAACAATCTATCCTTATAAAACCCATGACAGCACTAAATGCAGCAAATGAAAAACTTAAATGAAAGTACGTTATTTACTTCATGTATCATTAGCGCATTTGGTGAAATCTACACTGATGATAGTGAATGGTATCATGAAAGTGATGAAACGAGGATTATCATTCCAGATACACTATAAGACAAAAGACAAATTTCCAGGAATCGCAGCACCTGTCCTGAGGTGAATGTGACAGACTCCAGAAATATTGTTCATGAAGGCCCTACAAACGTTATAGGGGCAAAGTAAAGAGAATACCATGATTATGGTAGCACCTGGAACCTTATTTCAGTGATGGCAGCAACGGTTTTCTGACTCATACACGAGGGCACTTTTCATGGTGTTACACATCCACAGTGTTTGCACCCTCCTTCCATAGAAACCACGTTGTCCAGCACATTCATCCATAGATCTCTTTTTACAAGGATATAGGACATGTCAAAGTATTTACAAATTTAGATCAATTTAAAATAAGCTAATTCATATACACATACATTTACAGACTTTTAGTTAGACACAGTCATTAGTTTTACTATTGGTATATAATATTTTTTTACAAATAACTTATTAAATAATGTAATGCCACATTATTCACTCATATCTCACTATCAGTCACTGCACACAATATGCACACATTGTTGAATAACACTTCACTCACTACACACACACACTCACACACACACACACACACACACACACACACACACACACACACACACACACACACACACACACACACACACACACACTGGTGATCTCTGGGCCATTCTCTGTACTGCAACCTCCCATTTGCTATCCTGAGAAACTGAGTCAGCATCCCTCCACAATGACAAAGATGTTGAGCTCAGAAAGAGGAAGAGGTGTTAGTATTGTACTATGCATAGCTTGGGGGTAAGTATTTCTAGAAAGGAACAAAAGAAGGAAAAAACATAAAGTGAAGGTGTTATGAGGAATGTTGGATGTTTTATAATTATTATTATTATTATTTATTTGTATAACATTTTTTATCAAACCCCTACTCTCTTTTAGCTAAGTAATCCTTCAATGTGTAAATTGTATTGCATAACAGGTACTTTTTAGCTGCCTTTTTAAATAATTGTATTTTGGCAAATTCTTTAATCTCTTTTGCTAAATTATTGTACAGTTTTAGTCCTTGGTAGAAAATGCTGTTTTGAGTTTTATGTTTATTGGGAAATGTAAGTTGAGTCTATCTCTTGTTGCATGGTCATGGACAGAGCTGTTTGTGCAGTAATTACCAGTGTTATTTTTGATGTGTACAACTGACTGGTAAATGTATTCACATGGAGCAGTTAAAATCCCCAGTGTTCTGAACAGATCTTTGCAATGTTCTGAACAGATCTTTGGTCATGTAGCGACAGCAGTTAGAAAATTGGGCTGTACGATGCAGGGATTACTCTTATAGTGATTGTGCTACCGAAAAGCTAGGCCAAAGCGTTACATACTTGTAACTGTAATGATGAGTCAAATGTCGCACCATGAATGATCGGATAAAAAAAAGTGTTAATCAACATGGAAGACCTCTCATACTTTCTCTCTATACTTGTTGTGATGTTACCAATAAAATGTATAAGAATCAAACCTGGAGCATGAGAGAGGTCTGCTCACAGCTGGGCCACAATGGCTGGTATGTTGTCAGCAAAGCAAGCAGAGAGTGCACTAAGGTAAAGTCATGTGGAAGGGACTTAAACAAGTGGATACTGCAGACTGCTCAAAATAGCAACAGCTGGGTGCTGAATGGCTGCCTCCTAGGTAGCGAATCAGTAGCGTGTCACTGAAACACTATTCACAATGGTTCTGGCTAGCCAGCTGAGAGCAGTTGTCAGCAGTGGCATACTCTGTTCATGTGTTTGTCACCCTGAATGACTGAACCCCTTCATTGGATCAACAAACCTGGCTGCATGATACGCCATCCTTCCAGCACTTGAGCACATGTGGAAAGAGACAATGGCTGAGAAGAGCTAGGAAAGTAGTTCCAAATCCCAGGCGCCTGAAGGTGGGAAACTATTGACACACCTCTGACGCCACTTGCCTGTCTGCAGGCGCCTAGGACTTCTTCGTAGCTTTTCTCTGTAAAGGTACGTTTTTAAAATTCTCAGTAAATGTGGGCAGGTGCCAACGAAGGTACTTCCGTACTTGGGGAGTGGGGAAGCATCTTAGAAGACCCTCTGCACTTTTTTCCATGCATGTTTTTATGTTACAAGATCACGCCACAGCAGGGTGTGGAACAGGAGCACTGAAAAAGCTAAATGAACCTTTGCTGCTTTGGATCGCGTTGAAATTTCGTCCATCCTGGACACCAGAGCGAACATTGCGGTCGCACTGCACTCCATAGGGGATAGACCACATTCAACGGTATTGCTAGGCTCTAATATCATTAAAGAAGCGTTGCAGCGTCAGGGATATGACAACGGTATGAAAAATTGTTGATAACGTCTTTTTGTAGCTCAAAGCACTGCAAACCGTCGGTTTCGACCGTGAAATATGTGGGAATCAATGTACCAAGGAAGGGGTGGTGTCATTGATGCCCTTTATGATACCCCTGAGGCCCTTTCGTGACAATTCTGAGCGGCGGTGTGTCTGAAATGTTTTTCACGGCTATTCATATGAAAACCGCGTGATTTTAACGCTGGTCGTCGCGGTTCTCACCTCTATTACAGAAGTGTAAAAAGAAGGGGTGAAATGTCGGTAAGAGGGGCTGTGACGACGTTTCCATCGTGTGACATGTTCGTGGTGCGCTGGGCAGAATTTTCGTGAAGTTTGATGTCAATGTGACATCATTAACCCACTTTACACGCCACATAAACTCCTGAGCTGAGGCCTTTTTCCGCACGTGGAGGGTGACGCTGGAGAGCGCCACGCTTTCGCACCATTGTGGAGTGAGGCTGAAGGCACCTTTGAACCAAATTTCAAACTTAGTCGTCACAATGGGAGAATTACAGGGTTTCGAAAAAGTGTACATAGGAACAAAGTATGCAAAAGGGAAAAACGGTTTCACACATACGTATGGTTCAAATGGCTCTGAGCACTATGGGACTTAACTACTGTGGTCATTAGTCCCCTAGAACTTAGAACTACTTAAACCTAACTAACCTAAGGACATCACACAACACACAGCCATCACGAGGCAGAGAAAATCCCTGACCCCGCCGGGAATCGAACCCGGGAACCCGGGCGTGGGAAGCGAGAACGCTACCGCACGACCACGAGATGCGGGCACACATACGTATGAATTCATTGATTAATTAATATGTTGTTCCCAGAAAGACTATCCCAGCATAGTTTGTAGAAACCTAGATTATTTATAGTTTCGGGACTGTGCTCCTTTGTGTGGATAACACCACAGCATGGTAATTGTTTTGCAAACTGATATCACTATAATGAAACCTAAGTGGTATTACGAGTATTCATTACATTAATATTTTATTTGACTAAATCTGTCTGTCATTACCGGATCCTTCCTAAATAAAAGAAATAACTGAGCACAATAAAAAGCAAGCCAGTGAAATCATTAGCCCACTAACTTTGAACATATATGCCTGTCTTCTATGCCATACATAAAATAAGCTGTGAAATAGAAAGCAAGAAAAGTCTGTAGATTAATTTAAAGTTCATTCGTTTGCTTGATCACGTGCAGCTGGTACCACGATTTCTGCAAACCTGGCTTAATAAGATTTGTCATCCTGCCCCTATTTTTACTTTCATATCCGTAGTTCCTCGTGGCTAACCACTTTCGTTCTTCTTACTTCCATTAATAGATCATCTCAGTTCTCCAATAACCTTCTCTAGGGGCTGGTTGAATTATCAGTTGTGTTGTATAGTATTTTAATACATTTTTCCTTCCCTACAACAAAACAGCTCCGCCCCAAGTAATCCAGAAATCTGGGTTTATTTTGTTTCAGTTGTGTAACAAGACTACTTCGCATTAATTTTGATTTAGACGAACTATTTATTTTGATTGTTTTAAGTTGCTGTCTGTTACTTATATGCTGCTTTCCCTCTGTCCTTTCATTCTTTATCTCTCAAGCTCTGGAAGTCGAAACGCTTGCGGTAAGAGAACACATGCAGGACAACTGATGATTTGATTAAGTTCCTCCCAAAAGCAACTACTACATCTACACTATGCTCCAATCGATAAAGTCCACTGTCCACTGAATGCTTAACTCTTCTATGCACTGCTTTCAGTCATTCTAATCTTTGTGACTACGACAATTTGCAGCTCTAAGTAACAAGTTTTCTAGCCTCCAATTCTTCTAGTAGCACTGCCTCCTCCTCTAACTGTGCCTCAGCCATTAGTGTTCATTGTCATCCCAAATCAATAATGCTTTCACTTTACCTGCACCATTATTTGAATCACATGCGTCACTGCTGAAGCCTGTCTCCTCTTCATTTTTATTGTCACGTTTCTCTTTCAGTACCTCTTCTACATTCTCTTTATTAGACCATAGTTCTAGGCATTTCAGTCGTCTACAGTATTTAAACCTTCCTATTTTGTCTACTCTGTTATCATACTTTCAACCTTGTTTATCTCATCTGTATGTCACTATAAGATAATTGTTATGTACCATCCACGTTTTCGACCACTGAAGACAAGATATTTTCTTTGTCACCAATCAACGTTTGTCCCCTTGACTGAAAAATATATTCCCATGAGCTGCGCTGCATATAGTATGGGTTAGCAGTTACCATCGATGGGTAACTTGCAACGGAATGCCAGTTCAAATCACATCATCAGCATGTATCTTTTATTTAGTATTTATCATTTCTAGAATGTTCTCGAAATTTCTTATGTTTGTAACGTTAGCATTTTCTGGAAAACGCGAGGTTTGTGTAAATCGCAGCACTCTCCATACAGGAGGCAGTTCTCTTTTATCTGTATAATAGTCCATAATAAACTTTCTTCCAGTGTTAAACGTTGTACTTCACTGACGACCCAGTTTTCGTATTTGGATTTGATTCTGATCACTATGTGACAATGTTTAGAGGAGACACTGAGTCATTCAAAAGATCTACAGGGGGCGCTCAATAAGTAATTCAACAAGTTTCTTTTTGCCGGCTAATTTCGGTTGGAAAATACGGAATTTGTTGCGCATTGTCGTGGGATATTCCTGCTTCAGCCCCTGTAGATTCATGAAGTTCCGTTGGTAGTGGCGCTATACGTAACCTTCACAATGGCGTCTGTAACGGAGTTGCATTCCAAGCGGAGAGCTGTCATTGAGTTTCTCTTGGTGGAAATCCAGAGCATCGCAGATATTCATACAAATTTGCACATTGTCTATGGAGACCCGACTGTGAACAAAAGTGCAGTTAGTCGTTGGGCGAGGCATCTGTCATCATCACAACAAGGTCGCTGTGACTCTGGCAGTGTTAGAAAATGCAGAAACTTTCATTCAAGGTGATTGACGGATCACAATCAAATACCTCAATGCTCAGCTGGACGTCTCTGTTGGTTGTGCTGACACACTTGTCCACAATTTGGGCTACTCAAACCTATGTGATCACTGGGTTCCTACCGACCTAACAGAAGACCATATAGATCGACGAAATTCCATCTATGTGAAATTGCGCAAATGAAAGATGCACTCTATGGGGATCAGTACGTGGATGATGGGAAGGCTATTGATGCAGAAAGACATTGTCTCCAATGACGACCAGTAGAGTGGTACGATGCAGGTATACATTCTTGGCTACAAATCTCTATTCCTCAACATAATCTCTATTCCATGCGACGGCCTTAAGCCACCAGGAGCCCCAACTGTTTATCCAACCTAAGGCAAGGAAGTGGGGATGTTCTGCTAGTTGGAAGCCGTCGGAATAATGCGTTGTATTGGAATACTGAATAAAATCAACTTACTTTCAGAAAAAAGTGTTGTATTACATACTGAACTGCCCTTGTACATGACCATGGCTTGAATTAGGCAACACAAAGGCCGTTGCCTACTAGGACTCGGACCAGAGTGGATATAAAATATCGTTCCTGACGTCCCTATATTTAGGAGACCAGTAGATTCCACAGCAGCAGTAAGTAAGCTGCACGCCATGATCGATCAGTGTTTTCTTCAGACATTGGTCAAGGTTCTATGAAACAGCTGAAAATACTCAACTAAATCACCAGATATAATAGAAGAGATGACACTGTGTGTTTGACAAACGTGTACTTTTACTTGGATGGCGTCACTCAGCAGTGGCTTGAGAACAACAAACAGAAGTTCGATAACTGGGACAAATTCCAGGCCTAATCGAAAAAACAAAACAAAAAATGATGAAAGGAATCACGAAAGACATGTACCAAGCTCTTCAGGTATAGGATGTCTCAACAACAAAGGAAATCACCAAGTGGTGTCAGTGTATCGAAGAAATGCAACAGAGAAGAATCATATGAAGGACACTCCCAAACTGGGCCTCTATAGCAGTTGTGGAACACCATCATGACCTCGTCTCTCTCGTACAGCAATTAATAAGAGAACAGATACTGCAGAAATGTCAGACCAAATACACAAGAGGAGGAGGAGATTAGTGTTTAACGTCCCGTCGACAACGAGGTCATTAGAGACGGAGCGCAAGCTCGGGTTACGGAAGGAAGTGGAAGGAAATCGGCCGTGCCCTTTCAAAGGAACCAGCCCGGCATTTGCCTGAAACGATTTAGGGAAATCACGGAAAACCTAAATCAGGATGGCCGGAGACAATACACAAGAGAGAGCAGCTAAGAATGTCGACCTCTGTGTTACAAGGTAACAGAGAATATTGAGAAGCATTGTATTGATCTTTGGTAGTAACGTGTCCCAGCTGTCAAACATGCTATGAAGAATTGACTTGGCCAACTTTGACTATGCTGTAGCCGTTTAACATCCCACCATACAACAAATGCAGGTACAACCAACTCCTCTGCCAAATATAATGAACCACAGAAGAACAGTCATTTAGAGGATGGACAACATGCCAGTATGTTTGCATTGTGGACGTCCAGAACACATTGTACGCTACTGCAGAGAAAGATGCTGTAATACGCACTACGTCACACATAACAACAGTCCAGTTCACGTCAGACAACTGCAGACCCTTAGACTGGCACTTTGGGACGAAGCCCATCGCCATCCCGTGGAAGACGTCGATTTCCAACACGTTGTAGCCATTCCCTGTCACCGTACAGAGGTTCCAACTGCTTTCTTAGCCGCCAGATTCAGGAAAACTAAGTGGGGTAACTATCTATGGAGGGAAGACCCCCACATACGAAAATCCTTCATGGATTACAGTTATCAAGTTATCAGGAAGCTCATCGCTTACATCATCGATGGCCAACCTGTCCAGGCACTATCCATCTCAAGGGTTTTTTGTCCTGTAATGTCGAATTCATGTGGTCATGTGCTAAAGAAGACAATTATCCATGATGTGAAAGTGATTGGGCCGAAGGTCACAAATGGGAAATACATCCAGCTATCAGGAAAATGTATTGCAAGAATAATTATCATTAACAGAAGTCAGATCTTCGGATTTGTCGTTCCGACAGAAAGTAATCAAAATATTATTCTCAGATGGGATTTCTTGTTGGCTTACAAGCAATCATAGACTGTGGAAGATTAGAGATTGATGAATCTTTTCCAATATGCACACATAACAAACATTTCTATGGGCAACTATCTGCCATTGAGGACGCTGTTTTCATGCGACCGTCAATGAGATGAATTTTAGGTGCTCAGTTAAACTGTGAAGCTTTCGTTGACTGCAAAAAGCTACTCAGGCTCACGAAAAGGAAGAACTACCCGCCAGCTACAGTCATGAGCATTGCAGTTAGTTAAGGAGCAGCCACAATTCATACCTAGGAATAAGTATGTAGGAACAGCTGAACCAGCCCAGGATGAGCAGCTCAGTGCCATCAATGAAGTATCAATACCTTGTTACCACCACGGATAATGCAGTGAAGCTACTATCGAACTGTCGGTAGACCTTGCCTGACCACGCTAGGTGAGAGCCTTTCTGCACCCAGTTTCGGAGGCTCTTAAATCCAGCATGGAGAAAGAACAGACCAAGCAGCCATGGTAAAACACCATATCATCCACTAGTTAGCCAGCACTCATACAGATATGCAAAATGACATCATTGAACCTTCAGAGAGTCCATGCTCTTCTCTTCACGTCCTTGTGACGAAGAAGTACAGTACATGGCATTACTGCATCGAATACCGACGACTGAACTATATCACAAGAAAAATACGTTCATCCATTGCTACACATAGATAACACCTAGACTGACTGAAAGAGCAACGTATTCTGAGCCATGGATATGTAAACAGACTGCCAGTAAATCGGGAGTGGCGAGGTTGACCTTCAAAAAGTTGTCTTTGCAGCACCTGACGGTTCCATGAGTTCAAAGTTGTGACGTTTGGACTACGTAACGTCCCAGCCACCTTCAAGAGTATTTTGGGTAGCCTACTTCGACGCCTTAAATGGACGATGTGTCTTTGCTACCTGGATGACGTCGTTTCTTCGAAGACATTTGAAAAGCATATAAACTGCCTGGCAGCTGTGTTCAGATTGCAGGCCACCACAAGAATCTCAGAAAGTGCTTCTTCGTGACCCTAGAAATAAAATCTTGGGGCACCTAGAGAATAGAAATGGAGTTTGTGCCGATCCAAAGAACATGAGAACAATCACAGATTTTCCGGCACACTCATGATGTAAGAAGCTTTCTCTGAATGTTATCATATTACTGGTCAAACACGAAGGACTTCTGTATGAAGACATCCCTCTTACAGGAACCACTGTAAGGAGCCGCCAAATTTTCCTGGAATGAATTGCTAGAGAGATCCTCCGTTGCCCTTAAGGAGGCACCAAGATCTTCTCCAGTCGTAGCAGTGTACGTCAAAAATGTCTAGACAGATTTTTACGTTGATGCTAGTGGTTAAGTGATACATGCAGTTCTTGTGCAAATGCAGTAAGATGCTGGAAAAGTGATAGCTCATGCTTTCAAAGTAATCTTCAAGTTGGATATGTACTACTCTACAACCAGGAAAGAATGTTTTTCAGTTGTCTGGGCCATCAACAAAGTCTGTCCATATTTATTTGGTAAACTATTCACAGTTGTGATGGATCGCAATTTCGTATGCTGGCTGATTAGCTGTGAAGACATGTCACGTCGACTGGCGAGATGTGCACTGTGAACCGAGGAAAGTTCCAGCACTGCTGAAAACCACAGACACCTTAAAGAAGGAGGAATTAAATTAAATTAAAGAGACGTTATATAAGATGAACTATGGTCCAGTGGGGGAAATGGTAACTCATCATCCCTGCTCACATGCACTATCTATCCAAAAAGTTCTGAGACTGATTTTGTTCCTGGCGTACAAGCAATATCAGTGCACTAACTACAATGCCAGCTTTATCTAACAACTGCAAATAACAGATATGCATTTGATCAATCAGTTGTGAGTGGAGTGTGTTAAGTGATGGAACGAAAC
Organism: Schistocerca gregaria; assembly: GCF_023897955.1. Taxonomy (NCBI): domain Eukaryota; kingdom Metazoa; phylum Arthropoda; class Insecta; order Orthoptera; family Acrididae; genus Schistocerca; species Schistocerca gregaria. Next base: position 841,911,782 of record NC_064920.1, on the reverse strand, counting down.
CATGATGTGTCACTGCTGTTACGTCATAAATCGCAATGTAGCAACATCTCTAAATCAAGTCCTCAAGACATTCAAGAATGCTTTGAAGAAGAGAAAAGTGTTTGCAGAGTTTATTCTGTGTATTTGACTTCTGAACTGAAACAGTGACATTTGTACATCTGATCTGATTGAAATGCAAAAGACGGACACTTCTTTTCTGCAGAAAATCATCATGCTCGATGAGCTTGATGTTCCCAATGACAGTCTACCACAGAATGACAAAGTGCAGAAATTCGTATGAAGGGTCAACACTTTGACAGCATAACTGATATTCAACCCAGTGTGATATGGCAGCTGAACAACTACCTATAGAAAGACTTTTTTGACAGTTTCACATGATTGTATGAACGTTCTATGTGTTGTATTCCAATAGGGGCAGAGAACGTAGAACGCCTGAAGCATTAAAATCACTGCATTAATTCTTTCATGGCTTACGTTAATTTAGTCTCCAAATCTTTTGGACTGATTCCATGGTGCGCCAACACCTGATCACCTGGCATTCATGAAGACTCTAGATGGAATCAGACGTAGGTATCATTTGTCAAGCCCTGTCAGCCTGTAAGACACTATGTGAGCTCCTGCAAGTAATGACAGAGTCAGAAATACATGCTGAAATTACCTTTTGGACGTCTGGCACCACTTTCGTCTGCAGCAGCCCCACTCTACCAGATTGGAATCACCTCTTAGAGAGGATCCCAAAGTCGATAAATGGGAGTTTATGGACAATAGTCTGCCCTGACTGCCTCACCCACTACACTATACCGAAATCTGTGCCGACTGCTGCAGTTCTGGAAATTGCTAGTTTCCGTGAAGAAAGAATCATTTTGAAACACGGAGCGCTATGTGCGATGGGCTCTGATCGTAGGAAAGTTTTCCAGTCAGAAGTACGTTGACATTGCGATATAAACCACAGGATGACAACTGCCTACCACATACAGATGAATAACCTTAGAAACGCTTTAGAACACTACCTGCTACTACTAAATTAGCAATACACCCATAATGTTACGCCTGTGAAAGGACATTTATTTCAGCCTGATTGTTCATATTGGAAAGATATCGGACTGTTTTTGTTTCTCTAAAGATTCCCATTGAAAGGAAACAGCAGAACAGAGTAATCAAGTAAGCTATAATTACATAAAAGGAAACAGTCGCCAGTCTAATTAGGCGAAGTTGTACCAAGTACTATCATATTTCATACAGAAAGTTAACTTTACTTGACACAGTAAATTGTTTTGATGATAAGGTACAAGGCAGCAGCGCAGTTTAGCAAGCAATGTAGCAGTGGTTTGACATAAACTACACAGGAGGAATTTTAATTCGTTTAGGCAACAACTGACTTTCACTAACACTTACTATCTGTACATTACAGTAAGAAGCTAGTGATAATTATAGGTAAATGATTATTAATGGGGGAGCAATACTCTCTTGGACAAGCGTTTCTTTTGTCACTTTAATTATTGGAAATTACTACTGTAGAAATAGACATCAAGCAATTGTATCTTTTGTACTGGCTATTGCTTGTATTTTCAAGAAAAATTCACTTCCTTATACCAGTTAGCTCAGATGGAACATGTGATACCTAAATCTAGTATCGTTTGAATAATTGTAGTCGTTTGCGTACTGCAGTGCAGACGTGTTATATTAGAAAGAATGAAAGTTGTAATTCTTGAGTGCTGTTATTGCAACATGAAATTTAAATCTAACTCAACTATTAGCATGGGGATCTAGAAACTAGTCTGTCATTAAGCTAAGATCTGGGCCGAATGTTTTAGTCACAACACAATATTAGAAACTATATAGCACACGTAAGGAACATTGTTAATTCAATAACAAGAATGTTTGAGCTCAGACTTAAAATCTTCGCTTAATAATTATACTTTGATGAAACTTTAACTATCCCTTTATGAAATTCACATGGAGTATTCCAAAACATATGCTCACTAATTAATTATGTACTTTATAATCCCACATAATATGTTAATTTCTATTAAGGAATGTAACTGTTTCTCAATTCAGTAAAATAGGATACTCGGAATTATATATAAAAAAAGAAGGCGATAAAAGTATCCAAGGCTCCTGGTGTGTAACAAGCTCTGAAAATTCTTGTCGGATTTTCGTTGTACATGAACAGTAAGCCAAATTACTTCGGCGTCCGAGGCTATATTATATAATGTTGCAGTTCCCCTTCCCTCTTCCTATTCACAAGATGCGCACACTTTGCCTCCTAACCACCGACTGACTCAGTCATAAAGGAGCTTTGCATTTCGACCGCCAAAACCACTTTTTCTATTCTCGCCAAGCCAGTTTCGTTGCAGGGAGGCTCCATGTTTCGCATGATTACCAACCTACATACCCTCTGCATGAACCAATGTTACACGTAAAGTTTTCACTTTTTCAGTCTTTTACAGCACATTACTTTTGAAATTATTATATCCATAGATTAATTACAATTGCATAAATTACCATAAATAATGAATAAAACATTTACACGTATGTTACATCAAAGAGCGTGATTATACACAAGTCACATTAAGTAAACACACACAAAGAAGTTAGATGAGACCATTATAAGTAATATTGATAATTGTGCTACGGATTTAATAAGACGCTGGCAGCTAAGCTCCTGACGTACGTACGTTGATGTCATACAGAAAAATTGGTGTACAGTATAGCCCATTGTGACATTCACATGTAACACACAGAAGAACGACGCTACAGGTTTCATACTGTTTTTCTGCTTCACTGTTGTGAGGTCGAAACAACAATGGGTGCGCTGTTCTCGTTTCAAACGGATAATATTCAGGATGACTATATGAAACAAATCATCATCAGCAGTGAAGAAGAAGACAGGTGGCTCGTATACAGACCCTGGACGCCCAGGAGAAAGGCCGAGAGTGCTGTACTGCCAAGCATCGGCAAATGAGGTACGGGCCTTGAGGCTTGGTATGAATTTTTACACCTGTGTGGAAAGTGTGACATCGGAAAAGTTACTGTGGGAAATTTGCTGTCCTTCGTCTCTTGTGGATCGTCACACACGAAATCGAAGATGAAAATCATTAAGAAGACAAAAACGTAAAAGTATCTTCCAAGTCCTCAATATGAAGCCTCACTACATGCTGGAAGTGCAGACAGACAATGGTGCTTATCATGCAAGGGAACTGAAGGCCCACTCGATAATCGCGAAGCTTCAATGGGAGAGGCTACTTTATGTGCTCGTAGTAGTGGAGATTATAAGACAACACAAGTCGAACGTTAGGGTCTTTCAGTGCTACCATACAGAGGATGAGTGTCAAGACATTTATACCTCCAACGAGAATTTCCGAAACCGGAGATTGTGGTTTCTCCAGGAGAGGGAGCAATGCTAAGAACTGGAGTGCGTGAAATGTGGAGTATTTTGTTAGCGTCGGTGGCTGGAGTTCGTGGGACTCCAGTTCAGATCTGATCAAAAGCAAATATTTGTCATTTCGTATTCTTTATGTATAGAAGGTTTACGAAATTTCTAATGTTTGTAATGTTTGAATGTTTTGAAATACTCGATGTTTGTATAAACAGCCGCACTAACCATTCAAGAGACAGTTCTCTTTGCACAATGGTACACATGCTTTCAACGCTAAGTATTGTACTTCATTGATGACTCTGCTCTCAGCTTTCGACATGACAGTGGTTATGATGTGACAATATTTATTTCCTACATATCTGAAAGAACAGACACCACTTATCTAATTAATTAAGACGATGGTGGTCAATGATCCCTTCAGTGCAGATGCACCCCAAGCTCGAACTCTTAAGGGAACCGGTGAGATGCCACGAGTAATGAGGCTAATGAATAGGGACACTACACCAGTAGTGTGTGGTACAAGGTGAGAACTGGGGTCCTACGGGAGGCGCGCTAGGGTAGTCCATGCAGTTGTGGTGATGACCAACTGTGTCTAGATCGTACAATGATCAGCGCACCTGCCTAGTACAGTCCACGCAGAGCATCGTGGCCGATAGATGTACAGACAGCAGCGAACGTGTAGGGAGAACGGTAGTGGTGGGAGCTGCGGGCAGCCACTGCAGGGGAAATGCCAACTGCTAAGCTGAAGCTACACTAGCATATTTTGCAAGTGTTAAGCGAGGCCCCACCGCTCCCAGATCTGTGTGATGAAATTTAAAAAGATCTGTCACCTCTGCTTTGGTTAGAATCTAAAAACAATTCCGCCCAAAATGATGAAATTTATTTTCGCCTAGCCTGTTAATCATAAGCAATTTTCAGAGAAGTGTCACAAGAAGCGAATTTTGAGTAAAACCTGCGCTTTCCTCTTGGTGCCTTGTTAAAATTTGCCTCTTTTACCAAAACACAGTGGACTTTACACGGTCTAACGTCAGTAACATTTTGTGCAGACGCAATTTGCAAGAGAATTCCGAAACAGTGATTTATTGAGTTCATTAAGTGAAATGGTTCAAAAGGCTCTGAGCTCTATGGGACTAACTGCTGAGGTCATCAGTCCCCTAGAACTTAGAACTACATAAACCTAACTAACTTAAGCACATCACATCCTGCCCGAGACAGGATTCGAACCTGTCACGCAGTCACGCAGTTCCGGACTGAAGCGCCTAGAACCGCTCGGCCACAGCGGCCGGCTTTATTAAATGAGGAACTGAGGAAAAGTAAGGTCAGCATCTTATGAAAAAACACATCCTCGGTTCAGAATGAACGTGTAATGTCTTTACTTACGTTTTCCAAAACCCATAAAATTTCTTATTTCACCTGCTACCGATGGCAATTAACAATTACATTCTTTCATTGAAAAAGTCTGTAGTTAGTGGAATAGCACGGTATACAATGAAGTTTTGCTTAATAACCACACTGAAAAATACTCTCCATTTTGCTTGCTACCATTTGCCAAAATCTCGTTTCGATCTCTCCAACTATTGATGAAATATGAGGAATATTGTGGATATTTCACCCTGGCTTTATTACTCGCACGGCGCGACCGCAAACGAGTGTGCTGCGTCAGATCAATTTTCTCTTGATTCGTGACAGATAGAGACCTCCAACAAAATCTAACTTTAGACTTTTCTTTAGAAAAATTCAATATGTTAGCTGAATTTTTTATGCAACTACATATTACGTAATATGCACCACACTCAAAATCATTGTGACCCCTGTTTTCATTATTAACTTTTTCGAATTTCTTCTTACTACTACATAAACATCGCAGCAATTATGATCATTAACGAAATTATGGGCACTTTGTAACGAACCTGACATATAAAGCTAAAAGTAAAGAAAACTTAATTTTTTTACCGAACAGGTTCTTTAAAATCGTTGAGAAAGACTGCCTCGATTCTGTCGTTGCCGATCGGCATAAAGGTAGCAGACAGTGTCGGCCTCCCATTTAGAAGAAACAAATGAACTCGCCCAGCTATCTTGCGAAAATCGGCCATCGTATCTAGCACAGACACTAAGCAGGAAACCCGGGTTCGAATCTCGATCTAGCACAAATTTTCAGCTTGCCACAGTGATATAAACCAGGACGTACTGGCAGCCGCGCAGTCCAGGAATCGCCCCAGACCGCTCGGCTAATCCCGCACGGCGTGCAGTAAGTGACGGTCTCAATAGCCACATGTTTTCTAGCCAAATATATTAATACAAATAACAATACCGGTTAGTTCAGTATCAGAACTATGGCTATACGATAAAAACTGAAACATTATTACCACTTTGCCAAGCAACCCAATATTGCACGGGCGATGTGCGAATGTATCCGGATGGGGAACCCTCAGTTGTTGCTGTCACAGGCATATTGTGTGCAGACAGATGTGAAATGACAACGCTACCTCCAACGATCTACTTCAATAACTCTGTTATTCTGGTCACGATATAGTGGAGTTAGAAATGCTGGCCTATGCCCAACAGCCCATCTGCAGTAATGCCATTCAGTACGCCTAATGCTTGATTTGGTGCCACCCTTCGGAGTCAGTTACACTGTGAAAGACCTTAATCAAATACCTTTATAAAATACGTTTCATAAAATACTTTATGGTTTGCTGTGGTGCATTCAAGATATCTTTTATAAAATTTAGAGCATTACAGAAGACAAGCTTTTTACCCACGGTTTCGACTGTACAGGGTGAAAAGTAAACCGACAGACTCTGGGAGGTTGCAGGGGACATCAAAACAAATATTTTCCCCTAATGTCATTTTTTCCTATGGGGAGTATTTAAACCGGTAGAGGAAGATTTCTCTTGCGGCAAATTAATTAAACCAACAAACACTTTTCCATTTTTTATGACCAAGAGACAACACATCAACACCACCCAATTTCAGTTATAGTAGATTTTCAAAAATGCCTCCATTGACACGTAAACAAAGGTTACACCGTCGGATCATGTTCTGTCTGACACGGGCAAAAACCCTAGGAGTATCCTGAATTGTTCCTGCTGCTGCTACTATCCCGGCAACCAGATCCTCTTCTGGTGCAACAGGAGTTGCGTAAACAAGGTTGCGCATCTCTCCCCACACAAAAATGTATCTGGGGTTCGCACAGGCCATGGTACAGGACCACCACTGCCAATCCACGTTTCTGGGAACCGTCGGTCCAGGAATCGACGCACACGACGACTGAAATGTGTCGGCGCCCTGTCATGTTGGAACCACATGCGTTGTCTTGTAGAGAGTGGGACGTCTTCCAGCAATTCTGGCAATGCTCTGGCGAGAAAATTGTAATAGTGCCTGTCATTTAATGGCCTAGGTAGCAGATACGGCCCAATTAAACAGTCTCCAACAACACCGACCCACACATTAACGAAGAACCGCACTTGATGAGCGCTAGTAACTGTGGCATGTGGGTCATCTTCACTCCAAACATGCGAATTGTGCATGTTGAAGACTCCATCACGTCCGAACGTTGCTTCATCGGTAAACAACACAGAGGATGGAAATTTAGGATGCATTTCACACTGTTCCAGGTACCACTGCGAAAACTGTGCTCTGGGTGGATAATGAACTGGTTCCAGGTTGTGGACGCGCTGTAAGTGAAATTGACGTAACAATTGCTCTCGAAGGACTGTTCTTACATTCGTCTGATTCGTTCCCATGTTACGTGCAGTTGCACGAGCGCTGATTGAAGGATCCCGCTCCACATGCTGCAAGACAGCTTTCTTAAATTGCAGCGTTCTTACCGTGCGATGGCGTCCCTGTCCAGGAAATCTGCTAAATGACCCGGTCTCTCGAAGGCGTTGGTACACCGCAGCAAAGGTCGTATGATGCGGAATTCGGCGATTAGAATATTGTTGTTGATAAACCCGCTGTGCAGCTCGTCCGTTGTGGTGCGCTACGCAGTACGCACCAGCCGTATCAGCGTACTCACTCCAGGTGTATCGCTCCATTAGTAAACAGAGGCAATGCACTACTACGCTGGTGGACAGCAGTTACCTACAACTGAAGATGGTAATACAGCTTCCAACAACTGAAGAGCGTAATACGGCCTCCACCGGTTTAAATAATCCCCACAGGAAAAATTAACATTAGGGAAAAAATATTTGTTTTGATGTCCCCTACTACCTCCCTGACTTTGTAGGTTTAAATACTTTTCACCCTGTATATGGAGTACATCGGTAGACTGCTTAAACCTTCTTCTTCCCCCATCTCTCTGTCCATGTCATCCTCCCCCTCTCTGTCTGTCCATCTCCTCCTCCCTGTTTCTCTGTCCATCTCACCCTCCCCCCTCTCACTACACATCTCTTCCTCTCTCTCTGTTCAGCCACGCCCATCTGCACATATAGCTCCTGCAATTCATTCTAACTGCACAACATGTATGTCGTGTAGGGCTGCTTAGATGTTACATATCTTTCTCACCCCACCCCTACGGGGGCTACATGATTTTCACACCTGCAACGTTTCTTCGTTAACAATAGCTAGTGTGTCTCCCAAATTCAGTCTTCTGATTTAGGAGGAGATGTCAAAAAAAGGCAGTTTAAATTTGAAAACTAAATAAATCACTTAATAATGTACATAGAGAGATACAAATTGACACACATGCTTGGAATGACATGGGGTTTTATTAGAACCAAAGAAATACAAAAGTTAAAAAAATGTCCGACAGATCTACATCTAGATCCACATCCATACTCCGCAAGCCACCTGACGGTGTATGGCGGAGGGTACCTTGAGTACCTCTATCGGTTCTCCCTTCTATTCCAGTCTCGTATTGTTCGTGGAAAGAAGGATTGTCGGTATGCCTCTATGTGGGCTCTAATCTCTCTGATTTTATCCTCTTGGTCTCTTCGCGAGATATATGTAGGATGGAGCAATATACTGCTTGACTCCTCGGTGAAGGTATGTTCTAGAAACTACAACAAAAGCCCGTACCGAACTACTGAGCGTCTCTCCTGCAGAGTCTTCCACTGGAGTTTATCTATCATCTCCGTAACGCTTTCGCGATTACTAAATGATCCTGTAACGAAGCGCGCTGCTCTCCGTTGGATCTTCTCTCTCTCTTCCATCAAACCTACCTGGTACGGATCCCACACTGTTGAGCAGTATTCAAGCAGTGGGCGAACACGCTTACTGTAACCTACTTCCTTTGTTTTCGGATTGCATTTCCTTAGGTTTCTTCCAATGAATCTCAGTCTGGCATCTGCTTTACCGACGATCAACTTTATATGATCATTCCATTTTAAATCGCTCCTAATGCGTACTCCCAGGTAATTTATGGAATTAACTGCTTCCAGTTGCTGATGCTATATTGCAGCTAAATGATAAGTGATCTTTCTTTCTATGTATTCGCAGCACATTACACTTGTCTACATTGAGATTCAATTGCCATTCCCTGCACCATGCGTCAATTCGTTGCAGATCCTCCTGCATTTCAGTACAATTTTCCATTGTTACAACCTCTCGATATACCACAGCATCATCTGCAAAAAGCCTCAGTGGACTTCCGATGTCATCCATCAGGTCATTTATGTATATTTTGAATAGCAACGGTCCTACGACACTCCCCTGACGCACACCTGAAATCACTCTTACTTCGGAAGACTTCCTTCCATTGAGAATGACATGCTGCGTTGTGTTATCTAGGAACTCTTCAATCCAATCACACAATTGGTCTGATAGTCCATATGCTCTTACTTTGTTCATTAAACGCCTGTGAGGAACTCTATCTAACGCCTTGCGGTAGTCAAGAAACACGGCATCTACTTGGGAACCCGTGTCTATGGCCCTCTGAGTCTCGTGGACGATTAGAGCTTCATCTGATGAGAATAGCAATAATTAGCATAACAAAATAAGATAAAGCAAAGATGATGTTTCTTACAGGAAATGCTCAATATGTCCACCATCATTCCTCAACAATAGCTGTAGTCGAGGAATAATGTTGTGAACAGCACTGTAAAGCATGTCCGGAGTTATGGTGAGGCATTGGCGTCCCTAGAGATGTCGGTCGATCACGATACACTTGCGACTTCAGGTAAACCCAAAGCCAATAATCGCGCGAACTCAGATCTGGGGACCCGGGAGGCCAAGCATGACGAAAGTGGCGGCTGAGCACAGCATCATCACCAAACGACAGGCGCAAGAGATCTTCACGCGTCTAGCAATATTTGTTTTTTTTCCTTGGTTCTAATAAAACCCCATGTCATTCCAAGCATGTGTGTCAATTATTACCTCTCTATCTACATTATTTCGTGGTTTATTAAGTTTTCAAATTTATACTGACTTTTTGATGATATATATATATATATATACTTTGAATGTGTGTTACGTGCCATTGTCACGCTTTGTGCTGGAACTGCCAATTGCGTAATTTGAGGATTCCTTGCGTTCCACTTAACACAATCTCTCGCTATAGCTTATTGTCCGTCGTTATCTCCACAGCACTAATATTATACTACATTTTACTTTAACATGCGTTGTTCGCGTTCAAGCAGGTGCCTTGGGTTTTCTCCTCTGGGAAATTATGAGGGTCTTAGAGGATGTAATTTCGCTCTTTCTTTTTTTTATCAACATATGATTTCTCTAAAGTTCCCTGAGTGTATGCACAGAATATCCGTTTCCTGAGACAGATAAAGCAGCTGCAGAACGTTTCAAAATAGCGTCTGTAAGTGGTGTAAATTACAGGCACCATGCATTCACTGAATTTCTCTCTTCGGAGAATGAAATTACGGAGAAAACTGAGAAAAGTTTATGTGAAGTCTATGGAGCATCTGCGGTCGACAGAAGTACAGTTGAATTACTGAGTGCAGAGAGAGTTTGGCGGAGCTCCATTATTTGCAGCGAGTGGAGAGACTACCCGCGGCTGTCACATCTGACATGTAGTAGCGTGTTGGTGCTCTCATTCGCGAGGATCGACGCGTTAAAACCCGGTAGTTGGCGCTGCTGCTGTCGGTCAGCATTTGTGGATGCAATCCTCCTTGTCTCTGAATACTAAAAAGAGTATGCAAGATGGGTTGAGCGCTATCTTACAGTGGAACACATATCACACGGAAAAACATCTGCGCTGTGGCAGAAGCCATCTTATTCGAAATTGTGACAGGTGTGGAAAGCTGGGTTCAACATTTTTAGAGACTTCGAAGGCCTAATAACTCAGGGAATGTTTTGATTCAACACGATAACGCTGCTCTGCTGGCAGTAGCATCTTTGGTTGACGAGTCGTGTACATTCAGTGTTCTCGTAATGATTAGTGTTTAATGGAGTAATAACAATTAATGAAGTCAACATTATACCATAAATAAGTAAATTACTACCTATTATAAGTTATCAGTTGAAGTTGTCACATTTATTTGCGTATTTTTCGGGAAAAGAAAACATTCCATAGGCGCCAATTTTGGATTACGTTTTGTTTACATTACCGTATACTGCAAGTTACGTGATCATTTCAATAAAGTACAGTTCGTGTTGTTTAGTGTGTTCTTACAAGCTATATGTTTTATTCTCTAGTAAGTAGCCAAAATGAAAAGTTCGGAAATAAGTGAAAAGTTCGTGTAGTGTAGATTCAATTATTTGGTTACTTTTGTTTCGTCATTTAAACAATACAGATTTAATCGTTTCTATTTCTCTAGAAGTTTTGAATATTAATTGAGTAGTCTAGGAAGTTATTCTTGTTTAATTTAGACTATAGCTAAAATTTGTTTGCCATTAGTGAGAAGTGTACGACTTGCCATAGGATTGTTAAATACGGGGTGTGGTGTGAGGTTTGTTGCAGTTTCTTTCATGTGGGTGACTGTAACGGCATGGGAATCCGGGAAATAAAGAAGGCTCGTTGGTTGTGTAGTATTTCTGCAGAGATAGGAAGATAATGAAAAAGGAGGAGAAGACTGCTGCCCTTCAGGAGGAGCTGGATCTGGAAAGGTTAAGGGGGGGGGGGGGAGAAGGGAAAAGAGAGGTTGAGAGTGATAACAGGTTACAGAAGAAATAGGACTTTCTCAGACGGTGTTGTTATCAATGTGGAAAACAGGTCTGATCTGTGGTCACAGTTGGGAACTGATGAACCACAAGTAGGTATAGGAGCAGACAAAACACAACAAACTTTCAGAAAGTGTTTGAGAAGTAAGATGCCAGAAAAAGTTCTGAAAAAGAAGGAAGTTATTTTATTAGGTAATTCACATGGCAGGGTGTTGGCCGGCTGTTACAGGGTCAGGTTACTAGGTCACAAATTCTAGTGCGAGTTTGGGTCAGGTGGTAAAGGACGTTGGTTGACTTTGCGAAGACTTCACGAAGGAAGACACCGTGGTAACAGTGGTGAGCGGGAAACAGCATAAACAGGTAACCTAATTATTCAATTAAGGGTGACCTGATAAAGACAGTTTCGGCAACGAGACTTATAGGTGCTGGGCTTGTATCTGTTCTGAGGCGCCATGACTGGCCTCATTTAAACTCTTCTATTAGGAGAGTTCATTTGGAGGTGGATATGCTGCTTGGATCAGTGGTGGGGTCTCATATCGGTGTGGCTCCTGTTGACTCTATCAATATGTGGGAATGTACTAGGCACGGCATTCACCTCAACAGAAAAGGGAAAGGAAAACTGTCTGGGCTAATAGCAAACAACTTAAAGGGAGAGGGGGGGGCGCAGTATCACAAATGGTAAAGTACCAGTGGTAACAGAAGTTTCTTTACGTTAGGGAGGGCAGAAGCAAAAGATGATCAGAGACAGGCTGAAAATGATATTCACATTCATGAAAACAGGCAACCAGAAAGCAAATTTTTATGTTCACAGATTATGCAGACAGCCTCTGATTGAAACTGGAGAAATTTAAAAACTAACAGAACAACTAGACTCGCCCAGTTGTAATTCAGCCATGACACAAAATCAGTTATCCTTATTGCATCAGAATATCCAAGGCCTAAGCGGTAAGCTTAATGAGTTGCTTATTCGTGTTGAAGAATTAGAGTTGAGCAAAACAGTTGATATAATCTACGTCTCTGAACATCATGTGAGCACTGGTATAGATATGTTAAATGCTATAAGATTCAAGTTAGCTTCTTTCTTCTGGAGAGAAAATATGGAAAAAGGAGGAGTTACCACATTTGTCAGACTCTTTTTTGATTTCAAGGAGATTGATATTAATAAATTTTGCTCAGAGCAGCACTTCGAAGCTTATGCAACAGAATTAGTATGTATACAAGAGTACCTTCAGGAAACTTCAACCTCTTCATAAAAGATTTGAAAGCTCTGTTGTCCCATCTCACAGTAAAAAATAAGGAAACAGTGATTGCTGGTTATTTCAACAAGGATTTATTGAAAAGCTCTGTCAGTGAACAATTACTGCAATCAATAACACTGTCATTCGATTTTATTCCTTCTGCACCTAGGCTATGTAAATGCTCTGAGACTGCTGCTGATAATATCTTTGTAGACAAATCCAGGAAAAGAATTCATGTTACAAAACCAACACTAAATGGGCTGTCTGATCATGACAGGTAGCATCCTGTGTTAAATGTTGATTGTCAGGATATAAAATCTATTAAATTTGAGTACAGGAGGGTAATAGCTCAGTCAGAAATTGAGAATTTTAGGTAATTGGTCAAAGATATGAACTGTATAGATGCTTACAGCACTTCTGACTCAAATGGAAAATACAGAGCTTTCGTTAACAAAGTTACTTCCTCTTTTGAAAACTATTTTCCACTAAAGATAACTCAAACCAAAAAGAAGTCAAAAAATAAACCGTGTGTTACACAAGGAATGGAGATATATGGGACAAAAACGAGACTGTATCTACTATGTAGGAACGGCTCTCATGCATTACAAAGAATACTGCAAAATATTGAAGCAAGTATACAGAAATCTAAGCAGCTTTATCATGAGAAAAAGATAATTAGATCAGGCAAAAAAATGAAAACTATATGGGATATAGTGAAGAAAAAGAGAGGTGGGGCCAAAGAGGAAGAGGGACACATAGCTCTAAATGATATTGGTGCGTGGCACCGTTGGCGCCAGTCGCTTCTTTGTATTCATTTAAGACCTTTGCGGTTGACTCTGCATCGTGTGGCGGCGGTTTTCCTCTTTGGTCGCTTTTTGGCTATTTAAGCGCTTTTTGGCTGGTTTCGGTCACTTGGTTGGCACTCCAGTCGGTAGTCTGGTTGACTGCGGTCGCTCTTTCTGTTACGTGAGCAGTGGGGCTCGGAAGGAGACGTGCTTGTGGTCGGAATTGGGGGGGGGGGGGGGGGTGTACTGCGTCTAGTGAGAGGGCGATGGTCTCGTCTGTGCTACTAAACGGTGTGAACATGTGGAAGTGGCTTTGCACTGTTTCAGCCTGCAACCGGATACGCTACAGAATCAAACGGTGGAAATTACTGAGGTTCTTAAAGTCATGCTGCAGATAGGTATATTGAATTTCGTGCTGTTTGCAGTTAACGGCTCTCCCAATGTTTTGAGCCCATGTTAGTTGTTTTGTATAGACCACTGGTGCACAACTTATTGAGCAGTGGTTACCTGTGCGAATCTAAATGCATGTCTGTGCACTCCGAAGTACATACAGGTTCGATTTTCTGGCACCTTTTCCTACCTTTTGCTATTAAGTGTAATCCACCTATGGTGGCATTCTTTTGCCAAATTAAGAGATTTATGACCTTGTTTTTCTACTTATATGTAATTATTATTATTATTTAGGATTATAGGGCAGAGCTTTTGTTCTGTTTTCTACACATTCTGCAGCGTTCTCGTGGTGAATTTTGATGTATCGTTGTTCCTGTGCAAACGGAGTGTGAACTCTTGTTATATACAGTGATTGCAAGAGATTTAATTTGGCTGCAAAGAGTAATTGTATGCTTGTGTTACTCTGGATACTGCCCAGTTGCTGTGTGGTTCTATGTTGTTGTTTCAGTGGTAAAATCCTCGGTGCGCGTTGTCCGTTGTAGCTGGTCTTTTCACTGGGGGACGGCGCCTTGCAGGCGGCCAGTTTGAACTGTAACCGATAGCGCGGTCGCTGTGTTTATCAGCCGACTGCAGCTCTTCGGCAAATTTGAGTTGAGTATTTTATTATGAGTTCTTGGTGACGCCGAGGAGTCCGTCTTTCCTTCTTCACCGTTCCTTTCAGCTGCCATTCAGGCTCGATCTGGGCTGCAGTTTCCGAGCACCTCTGAGCCATTACTTGTCACTGAAATTTTGTAATACCTGAAAGATGTCTTTTGTTGTACTGGGTTTTTAATACCCTATTAAGAAAGAGAAACTGTGAGTTGTTTCCGCTGTTATATCTTAAAGGGTGTCCTGCTTCCGTGGAGGTTTTTCTCAGTAAACCATTTATTGTTTATATGGTTCTTAAGATTTATGTAAAGAGGGTTTTAAAATTATTTATTGTTTGGGGTGGACTTTGACGCCAGTAGACATTTTGTCTGTTCAGTAATGTTTCAGATTCTAGGGCAATTGTGTATATTATTCTGGGGTAACAGCAGTTTGCTATTCTCATGGAATTGTTAAGTAAAATTTGTTGGAAATCACAAGCCAGAATTTGAGTTTGATTGGTAATTATTGCCTTGGATTTACTGAGTTGAAGTACACTTGAGCGTGTGTCGCACGTCTCAAAGACATTGGTAAAAAGGGCATATAGTGTTGCAAACCTCCTAAACTAGTACTTTTTTCTGTTACTGACAGCTTGGGGTTATCAGATCGGTAAACAGTGGCATGGAGTATCTGAGACCAGTCTTCACAAATAACTTCACTGAAATGGACACGACACTCACGTCTCCCAAAGACGTAGCATTCATCATAAAATACTTAAAATCAAAGTGTTCTACTGATTATGATAATATATCAAGGAAGGTAATCAAATAGTGCTCATGCGAGTTGAGTGCTGTTTTCAGTTATTTGTGTAATCAATCTCTTATCAGCGGAACATTTTCAGACTGGCTAAAATATGATGAAGTTAAGCCTCCTTACAAGAAGGGGGATAAAGAGAGACTATCAAACTATCGACCAATTCCACTTTTTCCAGCTTTTTTAGAAATATTTGAAAAGCGTGTGTTCATGTGTCTCCTTAAGCATCTCACTGCAAATGATATATTGCTAAAGTCACACTTTGGGTTTATTAAGGTTTCTGATATACAGGAAGCTATTTGCTTGTACAGTGAGAATTTACTTAATTCATTAGACAGCAAATTAGTGACTACAGGCATTTTCTGTGACCTGTCAAAAGCCTCAGACTGTGTGAATCACAGCATTGTCTTAAGTACATTCGAATATTATGACACTGGCAGTGCTGCAAAATGGTTTGAGTCTTATCTAACAAGAAACAAAGTATGTCGTTGTGACTTACCTGTGCAGTAAGAAGTCAGCCTTCATCTGATTGGAATTAATTACATGTGGTGTTCCTCAAGCTTTCATCTTGGATCTTTTGCTTTTTCTTTTATACATTAATGACCCCCTCGTCTGTTGCATTGCCAAAGGCTAAGTTTTTTTCCAGATGTTATAAACATTGCAATAAGTAGCAAGCCAATACAGATTTAGAAATGGCTGCTAATCAAATTTTCGCTGACATTAATAAATAGTTTAAGGCTACTTCACTGTCATTAAACTTTGAAGACACACACTATATACGCAGTTCAGAATGTGTAAGAGATTTCCTTGCAACGTATGTATAACATATAAAAAGATGCAGATCAAAGAGGTTGACTGTGTTAAATTTCTGGGCTTAAAACACGATAATAAAGTCAGTTGGTAAGGGAATATCACAGAACTGCTGAAATGCCTAAACAAGCCTGTATTTGCAGTGAGAATGGTGGAAAATTTAGGAGATGCAAATATAATAAAAAATGCATACTTTGATCACTTTCATTCTATTACGTCATATGGGATCATATTCTGGGGTAGCTCGTCAAACCTAGCAAAAGATTTTAGCGTGCAAAAGCTTGTAATAAGACTCATTTGTGATGTAAATTCAAGAACATCACGAAGATCCCTGTTCAAGGTACTTTGTATTCTAACCACTGCTTCTCAGTATATTTAATCCTTAATGAAATTTGTTGCAAGTCATATATCTCTATTTCCAACCAATAGCTCAATACTAGGATTAAGGACAATCTATGTATAAATATAAAATCACTTACTTTTGTCCAAAAAAGGGTCCAATATTCAGGAACACGCGTTTTCAATAAATTGCCAGCAACCATTAAAAACTGTTTCAGATAAAGCACAGTGTAAACAGAGTTTGAAAGACTTTTGGACAGGCAACTCCTTCCACACT